>NC_065413.1:15647010-16345510 GCF_024362695.1 Pectinophora gossypiella | reverse complement strand
TCAGAACATAGTGCAGCAAATTGAACAGTCTACTCAAAATCTACAGCAGGGTTTAGAATGCTGAACTTAATCATAACACATGTGTATTTCATAATTCTTGCGTCGGGGCAGTGTCTCGAACTGTAATCAGTTCTCGAATTTAAATAATCAAATTCATAATAATATTAAAATGCATCATATCGATTTTATTTTTACTCGAGTGAGTAATCGATTTGTAGGTTATATATGTCATAATAACACTGGCCAGAAAAAAGTTGATGCTTTTTGGCGGGCTGTCATTACGAAAAAACTAAATAATTTTCAGAGAACAAAAGAAGGTGCATTAGAACAGAGAACAGAAATCAGTGAACATTCAGATTATTCAAAAACAGATCAGAGCAGAAATAACAGTGTATTTTCAGATATAACAATCAACAACAGTTTTATCAGACTTCCTGTCGATGCGCAGGAAGAATATTCAGTTAAGTCTTATCATCATCATCAGCCGTACGACGCCCACTGCTGGGCATAGGTCTCCCCCAAGTTAAGTCTAATAATACTTATATATTTTCCTAATTACTTAGATATCAGTTATGCTATTGGTACTTGTATTATTTGGTATAAATCGACAAAGGAACAAATGAAATTGCATTAAGAGGAGAGAACAGAAATCAAAGAATATTCAGATTATTCAGAAACAGATTAGAGAAGAAACAGTGTGTTTTCAGGTATAACAATCAACAACAGTTTTATCAGACTTCCTGTCGATGTGCAGGAAGAATATTCAGTTAAGTCTTATAATACTTATATATTTTCCTAATTACTTAGATATCAGTTATGCTATATTTGTATTATCCGATACAAATCGATAAAGAGAACAACAGACAGTAAACAGTAAAACGGATAGTAAAACAAACAGTAAAACATTGCAGTAGGTAATATCGTTGTGGTGATTTATCAGGTAATCAGATGAATTTATCAAGGCAATCAGGTGGACAGGGATGGCTGTAAGGGGCGGTTGGAGGCCATTCGCGGGGTTTCACCCCATATTCAAACATCGTGGGCTTTTTACCCTATATTCAGACGGCTATGGGCACGTTGTCCATTTGTGGGTATTTTGCCCCATAGGTATTCATATAACTATGAAACATTCTAATCACATATTCTAACATCGTTGGTTTTTTACCCTATATTTAGACAGCTATGGGCACGTTGCCCATTTGTGGGTATTTTGCCCCATAGGTATTTCATATAACTATGACACATTTCAGTTTTGGAATGTGATTCAGAATTCAGATAATTCGTGACCTTACATGATTATGTATGGTTCACGACACCATTGACCAAATTGGAGATGTCCTTAGAAAAGGTTAAATACGATCTACTCCAAAGCGTGCGTGTATGAAGCGATTGATGAATGTGGAGGAAGCAAGACACGTGTGTCAGGATTGAAGCAAATTGAATTCTATAGTCTCTGCTTACCCCGGTGGGAAATAGGCGAGAGTTTATGTATGTATGTGAAGGTTTTGGCTCTTTCATTCATTAGAACACACATTACAAATCAATCAAATTCCATTCAAACAACCCATACACTCATATAACTCCTGTAAACGAAGCCATATAGTTATGATCTTTGCCCACAACAAACTTGGCTGGACAGATTGGACCCTGGACCGCGCCCTTCAATGAAACACACGGACTTTGCACTCGAGTGTAAAGTCCAATTGTAGGGGTGCCACTTTAAAACAAATAATGAACGTAAATAGTTAACATAAATAATGATGACGTAGACATCAGTGCTTATGCTTACCGCCTCACTAAAAACTCCCCATTTGTCCGGCCAAGTAGTTAATGCCATCTGTATTCTCAAGTAGCTCTCTGAATTCTGAACCAGATGTCAGTATTTTGAATTAGCTGACTGCTCAGAATCAGAATCCGACTTCAAAATTCAAAATTCAAAAATATCTTTATTCAGTAGATAACATAGTTACACTTTGAATCGTCAATTTTTACATAACGAACGTCTCATCCGCCTAAAACTACTGAATCAGAATCAGAATCATTTATTCAACGTAATTATCATGGATAAACTTGTTGAAGGTCAATGTAACATTTTTGAATTTACGTCATTTCGCAAGGTGTTATGGCTGAGGAGAAGAAATGTCAAGAAACTGCAACAGCAACACGTTCATTCTGATTATGTGTTGAGCGAGTCATCTGTCTTATGAACCGGGTCACTTGTGCCGGGGGCCAAGAGTGAAAGCCTCGGTCATGTAAGAAGGCATATTCGGTTGAAGGCCCTTCTTATGGTGCCTATTTGGGTTTTGATACCATGTGCGGCAAGTGGCAAATCCGCAATGAATCACGTCAAAAAATGTTTCTATTTTTTAAATTTTCCGCAGCAATCATCGCATTTTCGAAAACAAATGAATGCAATTTCCGTAGTCATAAAAAAAATATCGTGCATCATAATTAGGTTCAAAATCAATCTTAACATTCTGATTACTTAATAAAGACGGATCTAAAACTAATGAAAAACATTTTCTTTTTTCGATTTAACTTATTTAATCATTTTAATCAAGAAAAACGTAATAATAAGTCCTCTTTTTCATAGAATGTCCTTAAAATTTTCTTGTTTTGACGTTAAGTAAAAAGTAACTGAATCGCGAATTATATCGAGGCCTTCGACCAATAGCCGTTTGACGTCCATCTACTTAGATAGCATTCGTGTCGTTTATTGGTCCAAGCGCTCGATAATTATATCAACGTAAAAAAATAAAAAAAAAACAATTAAAAAAATTAAAAATAATAATAATATATAAAAAAATAATTATGATTTTTTTATTTATAATTATGAATTATATGAGCAAATTATCGTGCCGCGCGCGGCGCGGTTGTCATGCAGACCCGGCAAGGTTTTCCCTTCAAATTAGGTCAGACAGGCACTCGCTTCTATAAAAAAAAAACATTTTTTTTCCATATTTTACCATGATTTGTCCATCTCTCAACCCTGGAACAGAAAGTTTCCTATGCAGAAGCCGTATAAACGATGATTGGTCGCGCAGTCACGCAACCGTCACGTGATTGTTGAAAACTGTTGCGGAATCAGAATCATTTATTCAGCGTATTATAGACAAACTTGTTGAAGGGGAATTTAACATTTTTGAATCTACGCCATTTCGCAGGCTTCGTGTATCTTAACTTCATCATCGCTCATAGAAGAGTCGCGCTCTTGTCAACGTAGCATTCTCCATGCTACTATCTTAATTTATAGTAACTACTCAACCCTCCCCCCCCCAAAATCCCAAAAAAATCCCTCTCCGGTTGATTGAGAGGAGGCCTGTGCCCAGCAGTGGGACGTATACTATAGGCTATTAATGTGATGCAATGTACTCAAAAATATACTCGATACACTCGATAGGAATCAAAAAATGGGCGAATTTTTAAAATATAAACTAGTTTTTTATGCAGTAAGTAGGTACAGTCGGTAGTTATATTAAAGATCTTCTGGCCTAAAACTACTACAAACACAGAACTGTGGAGATTGAAACGCTCGATTGACCGAGAGTTGAAACTCTCGGCATGTCATAGGAGCAAGCTACAGAGCCTGCAAAAGCTCGCGAGGAGTGGAAAGCTGTTATTCGAGCCCTACATCACAACAGGGGATAATAGGATTAGATGAAGAAGAATAAGTTACTTAAGTAGGTTTTACAAGAAGATTTTATTATAATTTCAAAGTGGATAACTATTTTGGCGTATATAGAAAAATTATAACTTAAAATATTTATGTAAAACTAGCTGTTGTTATTCCGAATAAAAAAAGAAAAAACAAAATACCGTCGCCTCATATTTAGTGACACAAAAGATTATGAATTTCTTCAACAAAACCTAGATGTATTTTAATTAATTTCAATTCGGTAATTTCAATTTGGCAATAATTAATTTCATTTTCTCATCCGACCGAGAAGATTTTTGTTGCCGTACGAAAATATGCAAACTGATACACCAATTGTTTTTCCGGACAATCTGAGGCTTTACAAATAAGGCACTTACCTTTAAAACGAAAAATAATCCCTTGTTTCTTTATTTAAGTTGTTATACAGTTAGCACGCGGCTACTGAATCCATATCCAACAGTGAGGTGTGTTGTGTGAATGTTCCCAAACTGGGAATGTTCCCGTTGGGAAAACTCTTTAATAATAAAACAGTGGCTGGTTTTCGTTTTCAAATTGTTCTATCTTGTACTCTGGTGCATTCTCCCTAAAGGTTAGGTAAATATAAGTTTTGCGCCTTTTTACTTTTTTTATTTATAACTCTGCTAACCCTTAGTAGATATGGGCGTGATGTTATTTATTTATTTAATAATTTATTGTTCACGGGATAACTGAAACTCAATAAGACAACACGAAGAGAGACAAAAGACACAACTTATTTCTAACAGAAATTTCAAATTCAAATTCAAAAATATCAATATCTACTTTGCCTCTCAGTCGACGCCCTGAGCCGAGGTTCGCGCCCAACTGGGCACCCTTAGGCCTGTTGTTTTAAACGTTGTACCTACCAGGTGAGAGCCTTCAGCGCTCCCCATGTGTCCGGCCAAGTAATTATTGCCATCTGCAGCAAATCTACAATAAGTCACGGACAAAAAAATACCTTGTTTTAAGTTTGCGCGGTTATTATCATAATAAGAACCCGTTATTATGTGCTTTAATTATTTTAAAAAAATACCTGCCGGGAACGTTTCCAAACTGGGAACATTCCCTGTAATGGCACATACTGGTTACAAATAATGATAGACACTATTTATCAAGTCATTTAACACAATGTTTATATGAATAGGAAATTTTGAAGCTATTATTGTTTTGCCGTCAACTAAAGTTACATAAATCCGCAGATTTGACACATAGACTTTTGTCCGGCCAAGTAGTTGCCATTTGCAGCAATATCTATCACGGAATAGAAGACGAGGTCTTTCTTTTATTAAGTGAAATCTATACTGAGTCACGTCAAAAAAAAGAGGTAGACAGAGCTCATGTGACAATCAATAAGATATGATATATTGCATTCCTGATTTAAAAAAAGTTTTTTTTTAATTGGGTTCGTGTTGGAGGTGTTTTTACGGCTAATAGCCGGGATCAACGGCTTAACGTGTCCTCCGAAGCACGGAATCAACTTACTTTTTCGGACAATCTGGTGATTCAAGCCGCAGTGGAGCAGCGTGGTGGAGTATGCTCCATACCCTCTCCGGTTGATTGAGAGGAGGCCTTTGCCCAGCAGTGGGACGTATATAGGCTATTTATGTTGTTGTTGTTGTTATGTTGTCGTGTTAGTTTTTAATCCATAAAATTTTAGGTTGTTCTATTTTTTCCGCTAATTAGATAAAGATCTAGGACTTGTCTGCACAATTTGCTATAAGCTGGATTAACGGATTAATTATTTTCAAAGTTATTAGATTAGATAGAGGGATTAAAAAGATCAACCTAATACATCTATAAAAAAATCTTTCTTGGTATGTTAGGGAAGTACCACTAAATATATTTATGAGAAAAAAATAAGACTTATTTTAGGCAGATTTTGATGCTTATATGACCTGAAACTGGTCTGGTCAGTACTATTCAGAGGTGGAGAACAGGAGTCCTAGTATGGCTTTGTATAGACTACTCTGGGTGCCATCCCACTCGCGTCAGACAGAGTACTGCGGGGCAGAAGTCAAGAGGGAAACTACTGCTCTATTTTTCCCTAAAATGTAACATGGATAATGCTACACCGACAAGAGCGTGACTTTTAAATTAGTGATAATTCCAATACACACCATATAATTACATTTTAAATTATACCTGTCATTTTCTTATCTGTTGAAACGGAAAGGGACTAATCAATTTTGGGCAGAAATCTTAAGCAACCCTCTCAAAATTTTCAATTGCACAACAACCCGACAGAATTAAGTTGACAGAACTGATCATACGGGTCGCATACTCGTACTATGTGATTCATCCAGGTTATTAATTCTTTCATTTTGAAATGAACAGATGTCAACAGTCGTCCCTTTCCTTTTCAAGGGATAAGAACAAAACGGCTATAACTTAAAATCAAATTAGGCGGTGTCTCCAGGCATCAGGATCATAGTCTGCTTAAGTCATCATTCATCATCTCTCTAGAGTTATCCCGTTTTTCAAAGCATCCACTTAATCAACCTGAAGATTCGACAGGTCCGGTTTTTTACAGAGGCGACTACCTGGTTGATCCTCCAACCCGAAGGAAAAACCAGCCCAATTACCCACGGATTAGGTCACCTCCGAAAACATATTTCGCGGGTATCTGTGGGTAGGAAAGGCAAATGAAATCCCATAACCTCTACTTACCTAGGCACGAGTGTCTGTTTTCCAATGAATACATATTCAGTGGGTTTCCTCAGGATGTTTGCCTTGACCGCTGAGCACACGACAAATAAACATTTAAATACCCAAATATAAATTTGAAACAAATTAGAAAATCATTGGTTTAGGCCCGTTCTGGGTTTGAATCGGCGATCTCACAATGTTAGTCAATCCTTCTTCCAAATAGACGATGTTAATTCCTATTTCCTAAGTATGTAGTTTAGAACCTTGTCTGCTTTAACATAATTGGGTATTTGACTGGGTTAAAGATAAATTATAAAATGCTAAACTAGAAATAGCAGCCTATCTAAGATGACTAAAAATCAATCTTATTTTACTTTTCTACTAAAAAATTAAAATCATATGTATTAAAATGAAAAATTAAACTAAAATAAAATACAAAATTAAAAATAATAATAATAATAAAAAAAATAATAATATATTTAAATTTTACTTATTTTCGAATTTTATTTATTTATTAAGTAACAATGAGTACGATGTTTGACCGCTTTTATTGATGACGTCACAGGACAGTATTTCCAAACGAAGTCCATAGAAAACTATCGTTTTGACGTTTCGTAAAAAGTATCTCTCTATAGTATCTGTAGTAGTAGTCTATTAGCCTATTGATATTTATTGGGACGTTGTTTCAATTTGTTAAATATAAGTCAATACGACATGGCTGTAAAGTAAGTCGCAACAAGACGTAATGGTGTGGCAACCTGGGGCCTGTTTCATAAAACTTACAATTGTAATTTACAACGACAATTTGGTGTTCATTACGTAGCTAATTTGAAACTGCAAAATATTTGGGATAACACACTCCGCAATGTACATCAAATTGTCATTGTAATTTACAATTGTAAGTTTTATTAAACAGGCCCCTGGTGTGACCACGAGTCCGGAGGGGTAATAATCACCCTTATCAAACAGCTGAACGGTAACATCCTCATAAATATAAGTATACTATACGCATTATATACATACCTACTTATATCTAAAAGCCTACACGTCTGTTTGCAGCCTGTTGCTTATGTAGCGAAGTTTACTTTGTTGGTCATCTAACCAGGGGGAGCCTCTATACCACGAGATGATTTCAGAAAGCAAATGAATTAAATTGAAACTACTGGGGGGTTAAAAAGGCCACATCTAAAGAAGCATCTATAATTGGCTTATGTAACAGTCTTAATCCTGATGTCACTTTTATTTTTTTTAATGTTTGATTATATAAGCTGTTGGTATACCTTTTTTTTAATAATAAATAAAATAAAAACATCATCTCCCTAGCATTATCCCGTTTTTCACAGAGTACGCTTACCTAACCTGAAGATTTGACAATACCGGTTTTTTACAGCAGCGACTGCATGTCTGACCTTCCAACCCGCGAGGGGAAAACCAGCCCAATACAGGATAGGTCACATACCTCCGAAAATGCATTTCCCGAGATAGCGAGTTTCCTCACAATGTTTTCCTTCCGTGGTGAAGTCAAACTCAAATACAAATAACTTCATTCAATTAGTTTACATAGTTAGACATTAAAACGCGATAAACAAATATGTTTTGTTGAATGTCGCTGTTTTGACTCTGTCTACTCCGGTAGAGCTTTGTGAGCGTGAATTGTGTCTATACCTCTTTGAATAGTAGATAACCTACTTACACAAAAATTCTGCAAGTTTTTCAGTAATCTATCAAAGAAAACAAAAAACTTTTACAAGTTTTCCACGAAAAAAGCTTTTCACGTCATGTCTAACAGCTGATAAAAGATCATTAAAACTAGCGTGTATAAAAAAAATACAAAAACAAAAATCCGTTACGTATTATATGACGGTTCCTTGGCGATTTGTCATTGGCAATGGCGATCGAAGTAGACACAACTGGCGAGACACGCCGCCCTGTGAGCGCCTAGTCGCGACCCGACAGCCGCCCGCGCCGCGCGCCCACCCGACCACTGTGACCACTGCGCCCATGCCGCCCAGATACCGATCACGCGTCAAATTAAAGTGATATTCTGTTACTTTTAAATCTCAACAAATGGGATAAAATTGATAATATAATTAATTTTGAAAAGACAATTGTTTTGAGACAATTTCCTTAGTGTGATATTAGTGCATAAGTTAATTAAGTTGTTTTACTAGTGTTGAACTGTTGATTTTGTGAAGTGATAAAAATGGAAGAGAATGGAGGTAAGTTGTTTGTTTATATACTTATTTTTAGTATTGATAATAGTTTTATTTTTAACACTATTAATTCAGGCCAAGTAAGATAAAACTGTTTTTAAACTTTGGAAACATACAATACATAGAAATATAGGTATTAAGCTTAACTAAATATTTTTTAGGTTTAAAAATTATCGATAAACTTTTCAATTTTCATTTGCACGATCCTAATAAGCTGACGTAAAACCTGAAAAAAAAAGCATTTTTAAAGCATTTTAATTACTACGTAATATTTTATGGACTTACGATATCTGAAAATAAAAAAATACAAAAGAAAAAAATGTATAGGTATTATAGAACCTACATAGGTCTACCTTGGTAATAAAAAAATACAACGTATATTATAACTGTTTTGTGCGCTTGTAATAGGGCGTGAAATTGGACATGAAAAATTGGCGAAAGTAAACTGAACCTGAAACTTAGTTCAACCACGCCCATCTGAAAAGTTCAGCTATCAAAATGAGATAGCATCATATTTATCAAGAAACTGAAAGAGATAGCGTATTTTCCATTTCTACGGTCAAATTCAACAAGTATTGTCCTGCGCAACGTACTACGACCTACGTATCTACGTGCCTCACCCAACAGGATCCACATAATACCAGCGTCGTGGTTCACACCGTGACTTGTGCTGAGTGAGGCCCTTTTATCTCAGCACGTACAGTCATGAGCAATATAGTTTACCCATTTTAGGACTCTGTCGCACTAACATATTTGACGTTTAGTGAGACTTACAGTTCAATTTGTCAAAAAAGTTAATGTGACATGGTACCAAAGTGTATACATATTAATGCTCGTGACCGTACACCACCACTTTACGATCATTCTAATGAACATCTTCCTATGCTTTTTTTTGGACAGTCCCATCCTCACTCACTGGATGTATATGCATGTGACATCCAATGAAAATTATAATACTAACTTAGATTATAATATTCTGTTACTAAAAAAAATATAGATAAATATCCGAAATAAATATTTCATTTCAGTTTTTCATTTTTTGTAATTGATTTGTGAAAATTATTAAGGGATGTTATTGTCTTGTCTTTGTGTGTGGCGTCCTTTTTGTAATAAACTATTTCTAGTCTATTCTTGATACGAGACTCTCGCCCGTTACCCCAATAGGGGTAGAGAGAGCCAAAGGGCGATGGAAAATAATTAACAGACACTCTTGGTATTGTTTTTGTACCTCAGTTGTTAGAACGCTGGATTCACACTGTGAGATCGCACGTTCGAATCGATTGATTTTCCAATTCGTTTCGAAATCTGTTTGGATTATCACGTTCTCAATGGTGAAGGAAAACATTCGTGAGCAAACCACATACCCGAGAACTACGTTTAGGAGTAAGCTTTCCGGTACCGACCCCGCCGGCGTGGTCGGCTAATTCACTCATTCAGAGCTTATCGCTATCGGTCCATTAGGGTTGACTCGTTCTTTCCAATATAATCTTCAGAGATGACGCCCTTAGCCGAGGTTCGCGCCCAACAGGGCACCCTCAGGCCTATTGTCTTAAATTTTGTGAGAGCCCTCGTGGTTTCCCATTTGTCCGGCCAAGTAGTCAATGCCATAACAGGAAAACCTATAATAAATCACGTCAAACTCTTGTTACCGTTATAGACGGCGATACGGCTTACCACCTATCACGTTGGTCTAACAGAAAGTACCGAGTGAGAGCCTTCAGCGCTCCCCATTTGTCCGGCCAAGTAGTTAATGGCATCTGCGGCAAATCTACAATAAGTCGCGACAAAACAAAAAAGGCCTAACACACAAACAACACACACACACACACACACTCACAGAAAACACACGCTTTTTAACAGAAAGCTCGATGAGGCGTGAGTACTTTGTTTATCTTGTAATGGATGTAAGTACCTTTGACTACCCCAAACTACTAAAAGATGTTATTATACGATAGATGAGTTTTTGAATGATAGATTGTAATGACACTAATATTCCAATTTGTCATGTAAAAGATCATTAATTTTATTCTGCAATTAATGCTCAATAACTGTTTCCATTTACCTATTGTCGTATTTTTCATGATGCATGTATTTATATAGATAATATACTAGGTACTTACTGAATATTTTGTGCGCCGCAAGGCAAACATGAAGAACTTATAATGTAAACACTGTCATCTTTATCTTTATCTTTATCCAATTGGGATGTAGTCGTGGACTTATGTTGTGTTAAATATTTGTTAATTTGAAGCCCTTCAGTCGTCCTTAGTAAATTGTATTTATAAACTAAAATACGATATGGAGTTCTTTGTACTTCACAGGGACTTTGGCCAAAGCATCGTTCATCACATGTTGTGACTTTATTAACACAAAGCATAATTGAGAATCCATGATAGCGCTGTTTTGAGACCGCGTGACTTGCACAGTCACTGGTTTGAATCCCCACTAGGGCTCTTAAACTACCAAATTCGACTTTATAAGTTTGAAATCACGTTTAGATCATAGATTATTGAAAGTGTCGAATTTGGGAGCGACAAAACCCACAGAGGGTGGACTATTAATGAGTTCAACTGTCATCATATACTTCTAAGGATTTCGTAATAAAAAAATATTTTTATTTAGCATCAACTTCATGATTGTTAATTCAACATAGTATTACATAGCTTCACGCCTGTATCCCTAAAGGGTAGGCAGAGGTGTAAGTATAGTATATACAGCCACTACTCGCCAGTTATTATGGTAGGTTCGAATCCAGCACAGAATTTGATTGTCGAATTTGTTTTGGAATTCATGTTTGGATCATAAATGATTATCATGTGCTCAGCGGTGAACGAAAACATTGTGAGGAAACCCACATTCCCGAGAAATGCATTTTCGGAGGTATGTGATCTAACCTGTATTGGGCCGGTTTTCCTTTCGCGGGTTGTAAGGTCAGACAGGCAGTCGCTTCTGTAAAAAAATCGAACCTGTCAAGTCTTCAGGTCGGGTAAGCGGACCCTGTGACAAACGGGATAATGCTAGGGTGAAATTAGAAATCAGAATCATTTATTCAACGTAATTATCATGGATAAACTTGTTGAAGGTCAATGTAACATTTTTGAATTTACGTCATTTCGCAAGGTGTTATGGCTGACGAGAAGAAATGACAGGAAACTGCAACAGCAACACATCTTTTAAAAACCAATGAGGATATACATTACAAGTTATTTAATAACTAGAGGAACACATTCAATGCCAGACATTTTTATCATTTAGGTAAAATTTTTAAATTAAAGGTTTCAATCATTTAGGTAGGTCGGTGATGATGATGACTCGCCAGTTATATTTCCATTATTGCCACTAACTGGGCAAAAATCCTAGAAATCACGTGATACCAATTATATTATGATCCAAACATCGAATTCAGTGGTTTACAACCCGAGCCGGGTTTCGAACCCGTGACACTACTACATGAATCACTCGTTATTCCAAGTACCTAGTTATCTAATTAAATAAAAAAAACAGCAATCAATTAAACACTGGCGAAGTATGTAACAGTCACATTTCGATAAGGAGACATAACAAAGTTTATAAGAAAGACATAAAATAATAATAATCGATATTTTATTACGAACGGTCATCATTCAATTGATACCTACTGTTATGTCGGTGAAATGTATATAAACTTACAATCACATCAGTCGCTCTTGTCAGTGTAGCATTCTCCATTCTTGTCTATCAAAGGCCAATTCTTTCACTTCCTTAATTCGCGACGTACACCTTCTCCTTAATGAGTTCCACGTAAACTCTCCTTGGTTTTCTCCTTCCTCTCGTTCCGTCTATCTTCCCTTCTATGCTGGTTTTAATATATTCGTCGTGTCCTATTAAGTGTTCAGTCATCTTGTCTGATCTGTTCTCAATAACTCTCAATAATTTATCTCCTTTCAATTACTCTTACTAGCACTTCCTCATTAGTAACCCTTTCCGTCCAACTTATTCTTTCCATCCTCTTCCAACATCATATTTCAAAGACCTCGAGTCTCTCTCTGTCTTTATTTATGTCTCTGTCTTTTTGATGACAGCGGAAGAAGCGAAAGTGTGTCAGGATCGTATATTTCCGTGGTCTCTGCCTACCCCAACGGGAAATAGGCGTGAAGTTATGTACGTGTATGTGAAATTAATTGAAAGAAATCAAGGTTTTGTTGAAGAAGATCAATCACATCAAAATGTATTTTTCGAAAAGGCGCTTACATTGTTTTCGCAATAATTTTTTAATGTAAATATTTTCAGCTTTATCCGCCCTTGTGGTGTGGTGATTGTGAGGTGAATGACCGACCTTATCAACCTTGCAGAGCAGTGTAAAGTAGCCTGCATTTCCAAAGTTGTGTGTCGTGTGTGATTCATTAGGTTTTCCCCCGACTATAAAGTGGGAAAGTTGAATCTACACAGTAATAACAAAACCTGTAGATGAAAGAAGAATGTTTTGAAGAAAATGATGCTTATCATTATAAAGGAATTATACAGGGTGTTAGTCACATCGAAACGAATACGATCGGCTTACGACATTATCCGTATCCGTGTCCGTTATTGGGTTCGATTCCCGATGGGGACATTGTCGAAATCACTTTGTGAGACTGTCCTTTGTTTGGTAAGGACTTTTCAGGCTTGAATCACCTGATTGTCCGAAAAAGTAAGATGATTCCGTGCTTCGGAGGGCACGTTAAGCCGTTGGTCCCGGCTATTAGCCGTAAAAAACACCTCCACCAACCCGCATTGGAGCAGCGTGGTGGAGTATGCTCCATACCCCCTCCGGTTGATTGAGGGGAGGCCTGTGCCCAGCAGTGGGACGTATATAGGCTGTTTACGTACGTTACGTACGACATTATTATAGGCTAGGTTACTTTGACATCAAGACTTTTTTACAACCTTTTTTTGTATAAAATCTTTTTACTTAGCATATATTTACTTTTTTATACGATATTGTTTTTCGATCTGTGTTTTTACTTCTGACATTGTTTAATTATTTCTCAAAATAACACACTTTAGTTCCACAGGCTAATGTATTTTGGGAAGACCCTCTCACTATGAATGAATCAATTTTCAATAAAACCGAAGAGACCTTGCAAACAATTTCACCAAATTATCATAACGGGACAAGCGCTCGTCCTTGGCTGTTATCACCAACACGACACTCACCGATCAATCAATTTGACTGGGTCACTGGAAGACACGTTATCTCATGATAACTCCACTACATACGCTCAAATTTGTTTAAATTTTACATGGTTTTAATTGCTTTGTAATTAATAACATCAAAACACAAATAATTTGTACCACTTAATAGTATCATGGATGAGTCATCAATGTCGCAAATTGATGAAATTCAACTTTTTTATTTTGTGTTATTTTTATAAAGAAACCAAATAACTATGATTATGCTCGACTCTAGTGAGTAAAGTCCTCAAATTAAGGACGTAAATGTTAACTTTGTGGCCGAATCGACTGGAGAAAGACACGAGTGGAGGAAGACACGAGTGGAGGAATAGTCGAGTGGAAGAATAGCCAAGTGGAGGAATAGTCAAGTGGAGGAATAGTCGAGTGGAAGAATAGCCAAGTGGAGGAATAGTCAAGTGGAGGAATAGTCAAGTGGAGGAATAGTCGAGTGGAGGAAGACACGAGTAGAGGAATAGTCGAGTGAAGGAAGACACGAGTGGAGGAATAGTCGAGTGAAGGAAGACACGAGTGGAGGAATAGTCGAGTGAAGGAAGACACGAGTGGAGGAATAGTCGAATGGACGAAAAGTCTAGTGGTGCAGACACGAGTGGAGGAATAGTGGAGTTGAGGAAGAGTCGATTGAACATTTTAGAGTACGGGTGTAAGTTAGTGGTTCCAATATCCGTCAGTCGTATACAGAATCAATCAATTTTAGTTTTGCAGTGTATAACAATTTAACAACACACTTATTGGCCGTTGAACTTGATCAGAATGTCACCGAAACACTCGACACGTAGTAAACAATGTCTGTTATATCGCATTATCTGTTGCATAAAAACATACCTATATTATATCATGCAATGAAACATACATAGAGTAATGCCTGTCATGAGATATTAAGGTGGACAGTCAGTTAGAAGAGTTCAGAAGACAATTGGCATTAGCGCCTTAATTCCTTCAGGTAATGATGACGAAATCTATCTGACTCATTCAGAGGTTCTTACTCTTACTAGGGGGCGGGTAAGGATCTTAATAAGGGCCCATACGGGGCATTGTAGACTCAATAAGCACCTACATACAATAGAGCTGACCGAGTCCCCTTTATGCAGATTCTGCTTAAAGGAGGATGAGACGCCATTACACCTGGGGGCCACATAATGGATCCCCAGGAGGTCATGGAGCTTCCTCCCAAAGACGCTCGATCTAATCGAACGGATTGGTCTAGAGGAGGAGTTTTAAATATATGTAGGGATTTGGTCACAATAGATCTAGCTAGGTCGCAGTGGCCATTTGAGCTACATCGGTTGGAGCCCTCTCTAATGCAATAATAATAATCTGTCTCATTAGTGACTCGATCGATACTCGCGGTAAAATTAGTACTTACTATAGAACTTCTACAGTTCCGAAACTAGAAATGACGGACAGCTGGAGGCGATTTCATCGTTTTTATTCTATTCGCCTTCTTATTCACAATAATGATAAAGGGTGCAGGCGAGAATTTCGGAATCTCGCGGTATTGATATTGCCGATCCCGCGGGATCTCGAATTTGCGGTCTCGAGTCGGAATTGCCTTCTCCAGTACCACCATTAATGAAAATTCGTTGTTTTCTTATTTTCTCATTTTAGTCTTGCTGGTTTACCTAATTCCTAAAAAACCATTTCCGAAATGATGAAAAGCTGATTCCCAAACAGTTTTTACCATGACTGTACTATACAAATAAAATCGCGCGACACCAAGTCACTCGCCGTAAAGAAACTCGCCGTAGAGGGAATCGCCGTTTGAAGAGTCGCTGTTAACGCAACAATAAAATTCATTGTAGGAATTAGTACATAGTTATATGAACATGTGATTTGTGTAAATAAATGAATATGTAACAACTGGGTGCTTGAACCTACTGTTGTAGGTCATTTGATAACTTCTAAACGTGATATTATTACATTACTTATTATGACTCTTATATAAAGGTAAACTTTCTAGAATTTACTCGTGTAATATTCAGTGGTACTTACTGATGATGTAATATTAACACATTTGAGTTTATTATGCGTAATAACTCTCTGATGTAAAAGCGAGGACCTGAAGTCGATTCCCGATCGAGCCAATTTATGAATTTTAAGCGACTTTCGTGACATATAGAGAAATCTTTTTATTTTTTTTTCTGTTTGAAACTCAATCGGTCTCCTGTACTTATCACATTTTTAACGGCAATATACCGGTAATAAATAATCTTTACTATCTTCTTCTTCTATCGTATGGGTTGTGAGGTGTTACCAACGTCATCAACCCTGGTGTCAGCGTTATTATTGAGCTGCCAAAGTCCTCTGACATGACTCATGTAACGACTACTTACTCACATCAGTAAGTAGTAACCGGGACCAACGGCTTAACGTGCCTTCCGAATCGCGGGTCATCTTCCTTTCAGACAATCAGGTGATCAGCCTGTAAGGTCTTCTGTATTTCCGAATGCATATAACCTGGGTTCTTTCAAGGCCAGAGTGAACAGGCACCTTCGAGCTCCATCTTAGGCCTCGTCAATGCCTTCGGGCAAGTCTGGGAACAAGAGCAAACCCATCAAAGGTAAAAAATAAGGTCCTAACCAAACTAGGAATGACAAAGTAGTTTTTGTGGTATTTCCCCGCCGGGATTGGAACCCGGAAGCCGTTATTGTCATTTTCACAATAAGGTGAAGATATCCATCAAGTTTTGTGCTAATAAAGACTTTCTATTCTATTCCAAATACTTAAATAAGTACCTAAAATATTTCATTCTTTATCCCTTTAATCCGTTCTTGAAACGAAATTAGGCTGATGATTAGGATTAAATACAAAGAAATCAATCAATGTCATATTATAAAAGTACCTGAGATAAAGCTTGAACAATACGACATAGTAATTATATTACTCCTCTAAGGACAGTCACGAGCATTAATATGTATACACTTTGGTACCATGTCACATTAACTTTTTTGACAAATTGAACTGTAGGTCTCACTAAATGTCAAATATGTTAGTGCGACAGAGTCCTAGTAAGTGGGTACATTACATTGCTCATGACTGTACGAAAATATGTCGTGATTTAAATTTATTTTATTCTTCTTCTTCTTCTATTTCTTCATGAAATAGGCTAATTGACAACCGTGTCAAAGGAGATACTTTTTACGAAACGTAAAACGAAAGTGTTCTTTGGAGTTTGTGTCCTGTGACGTCATCAATAAAAGCGGTCAAACGTCATACTTATTGTTACAAATGCGTCGAAAATTAAAAGGAGATTATTTTTTTTTAATTTATCTTTGACCCAGTCAAATACCTTATTGATTCAAGATAAAATGATTTCGTAAGTAGGTGGAATTCGTAACGATACCTTCAGCATACGTAGCAAGGTTATTGCTACGAAAGTGCTACGCCAATTGTCGTAGCAACATTTTGTAATAATTTTGTTTTTGTGAAAAATTGAAAGACACAGGTTTTTTCTTTTTTTTTTATTCTCATGCCCCTGCCGCACAAGATAGGCAGGGTCCTTATATATACTACATACATGTCTTACGTCTGTTATTATGTCTAAAGTCTGCCCGCAATAGGGCCCTACGCTCTGCACACATTCATTCTGATCCTCTATTACCATTCCAGTTCTATCATTTATGCCTCTCGTACTTTTTATTCATCGTCTTTCATTCTTTGCATACCTACGGCCCTATTCCACTGCTTACTTGCTAGGATTCGGACACAGTGGGATTTTCTTTATTTAAAAATTAGCATGGTATGGGCATGTAATGAGGAAAGATGAAAGGCATATTACAAGGAAAGTTATGAGTATGAATGTGGGTGGATATAAAGGTAAGGAGCTGTGGATGGATTGAGTAAAGAAGGAGATGTGTGTGAAAGGTGTGAGTACTGAGATGAGGACTGACAGAGATGAATGAAAACGTAGGAGTAGGGCAGGAGGATGATGTTATAAGATTAGTGATTATGTAGAAGATATGAATGCATGGGATTAGCTGTCTGGGAACTGATATTAGGCAGCCAAATTACTAAATTATAAAACCGTAAGTACTTCTTTAAAAAAAAATAAGAACGTCTACGGCCCTGTGCCGCGGTTTTTCTTGCAGCTTCTTTTCCCCGGCTATACAGGTTGTGAGAAGCTGCAGTAGTTTTAGGCGGATGAAACGTTCGTTATGTAAAAATTGACGATTCAAAGTTTTACTATGTTACCTACTGAATAAAGCAAAAATAATTACTGAATAAAGATATTTATGAATTTGAATTTTATGATAAATACATACATAACACACACCTATTTCCTACCGTGATAAGCAGAGACTATGGGGTTCACATTTTTTCTTTTTCTTTCTATTTTTTTTCTTCTTTTTAGGAGAATGAGGATTTTAGAAAAAAAAAACATTATTCTTTTGATTGTGATAGGCCACATTCCTGAACAGAGTCGCGGGCGAAATACTAGCTTTAATGGAAGCTCTCAAAAGCCCCTGACGTCACTTCCAAAGCTTGATGCGATATGAAGGTTGTATTATAACAATTATCGCCGCCTGTCCGACATTATCTTTTATTACCCTGATAAGGCGATATGCCGCGTAGTAAGCCAGATAGCTACTGCGTAGTCCCACACGCCCTTTTAATGACGAATTAAAAAAAAGTTGTGGCGCTGTCTGAATTAACAAAAGACAGTCAAGTACGCGACTAATTCTCTTCTTCTATCGTATGGGTTGTGAGGTGGATTACCAGCCGCATCAATCATCAGCCCTGATGTCAGGGTTACTATTGAGCCGCCAAAGGCCCCTGACATGGCTCATGTAACGACTACTTACTTACATCAGTAAGTAGTAACCGGGACCAACGGCTTAACGTGCCTTCCTAAGCACGGATTATCTTACTTTTCGGACAATCAGGTGATCAGCCTGTAATGTCCTAACCAAACTAGGGACCACAAAGTGATGTTTGTGTTTTTAAGAACTGTCACATTGACATGATCTTGAGGGCAGTCTCGAAGTTGAGATTAGTTTATTAATATCACCCTTAAACTCACGCCTCTAATGCCAAGATTAATCTCAAGCAAGTAGAGTCACAATCAATCAGACAGAATGCACTCTTGATAAAAAAACTCTCTCTGTGTTTGTATTGTTACTGTGGTGTCCTCTAATAAAATACTTTCTTTCTTTCTTTCTTTCTTTCTAAAACTAACATTGTATTTGTAAATATTATAGACAGCGATACGGCTCACCACCTATTTGGTCTAACAGAAAGCTCGGTGAGGTGTGGGTACTTAGTTCATCTTGCGATGAATGTACCTCTGACTACCCTATCGTGAATTTATGTACTTATATAGTTAAAATAAGGGAACAGAATTATTCTGCTGCCTTTTCTTTCTTTGCACTGGACGACCAAGGACAAATTATGGAAAAAAAAGTGTAGTTTACGAAGGAGTGCAGCTTTATAACCATCTACCCACTGAGATTAAAAATACTAAAACTCTAAATATCTTTAAAAAGGCATTAAAAGCCCACATTCTTAAACATTATTAATGGTTTTAATCGTAGTGTGAATCTTGTGTTGCTGGTGGATGGAACAATTAAAGTGTCGACGCATATGGTACACAGATACCTACCTACTAATTAGTATAGTAAGTCTCGGAATGTTATTTAAGTACCTACCTACCTTGTCCAATTCCAATGTTGTTTAAACTACTATATTATGAAATTGATTGTTTCTCAGTAAGCGAATCAAATGTATTCTTTTGAGAAATAAAGTATCTTAAACCTTAAACCTTTTCTATATGAAATTTCAACAAAAAATTAACCATACTCATAAGTGTATTTTATGTCGTCGTTAAACATCTACTAATTCTTCAATAATTGTATTCACGTCACTAGAAAAACTTTAGCTGGGTTAATGGCAGCCCCCGAAGGATATTCCTCGGTTATGTATTATGGTAAAATTATTATCGCTACATTTAAGTATATCTTCGAGAAACAGACACGTTAGGAAAAAAGCTGTAAACATCCATATTCATTGCTTAGGTACTTAAGTATATCTAGGTATTACCGATTTCTTTTTAGAAAGTATTTTTAAGTCTATTATAATATTTCGTTACATAATAATTGGGTTAAGTCGGGGGTTTTGAGTTATTTTATTCTTTTTCGATGAGATTATACGGTCGTGGGTTTTTTCAAAATTTTTAATTTTGCCTAATTTTTTGTGCTTATGTCCCCACCGGGAATTGAACCTGGTACCTCCAAATCGAGAGACCAACCATTACCATAAGACCACGAAGGCCGTTAATAAATTGATGAGACACAATCAAATGCCATTCACCTTGTATGTACCATCAATATCAGATAGTACTATCGACTATCGACACTTTCACTAAGTATCATTCTACTTGTATTACCACTATCTGTATCGATATCACGTACTTCACTTATTACTCAATTTTCAGAAATAATTTGGGCTCAACTATTTGTCATCCATCACAGCCGTTTTCATATTTATCAGATAATTTGTTTTCTTTATTTTAAAATTGGTGTAGAGTCTCGCACGACTGGCTTTTGCAATTATGTATATGTCGTGGATAGATCTTAGAATTGATTACTTCATGATGTGTTCGACCATGTCATGAAATGGTCAATGATCAATTCTACGATCGGTCACGACATTTACAAGTGCAACTTTTTATATTCGGCCATGTTTATTATTTATTTATTTATTTACTACTACCACACACAATACAGCATTACAGTAAAATACTAATGTGTGTGTGTTGGTTTATTATACAAAAAGATGTTTTTAATTTTTAATACATTTCAAAGGAAATAAAATCGAGTACACTTTATTGCACAGAAATGTTAAAAGGTTTTTAAGTAGAACGCGATCTAGGTAAAAAAACGTCTGGCTTCTTCTCAGTACTCACACCTTTAAAAGTAAGTAATCCTTACGGTAGTAATAACTAAGGATTATGTAGCAGTCCTTTTGTAAGTGAGTAATCGTTACATGAGCCATGTCGTGGGCCTTTGGCGGCTCAATAATAACCCTGACTGAGGCTGGTAATCCACCTCACAACCCACACGATAAGAAGAAGAGAATTAGTGGCGCACTTGACTGTCTTTTGTTTATTCAAACAGCGACACGACATTTTTTTTAATAAAGATAAAGATAAAGATTTTTATTGTGCATAAATTTAGGTACAGTTATAGATAATAGTTGCAGTTATAGTTGCAAATTACATCTCACTAAATTTTGCCTTTGCAGGCATATACACATTTTACACAGGCAATGATATTTCATTTCACACCATATTTCATTATAACATAAGAGAAAGAAATCAATAATAATAATAATAACAATAAAAAATCAAAAAATTATTAAAGAATATATACAATGAATAAGTAGGTCTATGAAATAACTATTTAGTTTTCATTCAAAAATTCTTTGACGTCATAAAAACATTTTTGTGCAAGCCATGTCTTAAGAGCAGTTCTAAATTTGTTCATGTTCATAGTTGTAAATGACTCCGGGAGTTTATTGTACAACCGTATACACATGATGAACGATTTTTTTGTGACAAGTTCGAGTCTGCTTACTGGTTTGTGTAATTTATTTCGATACTGTTTGCGTAACGTTCTATTGCTAACTTCATAATTATATTGGAACAGATTTTTGTGCTTATGAGCAAAAATACATATCTCCAAAATATACAGACAAGGTAACGTCAACAGCTGGTATTTTTGAAAATAGGGTTTACATGAATCCAACCGTTTCAAACCAAAGATGGAACGAATACACCGTTTCTGTAAAATAAACGCCTTCGAAGAATCAGTCGAATTCCCCCAAATAACGATGCCGTATCGTAAGGCGGAGTCTACGTAGCCGTTATACGCCGTAATGGCAGCTTTATGGGAAACCAATTGACTCACTCGTCTGAGGGCATATATGAAACGATTTATCTTCGAACATAGAGCATCAATGTGTACCTTCCAATTACAGTTGCTGTCTAAAGTAATGCCAAGAAATTTTGTAGTTACAACGTCCTCGATTGTTTCCCCATTGAAGTTAATGTTTAAAGTTTGGGGCTTGCTCGAGTGCGTATAGAATTGCATAAATTTATTTTTTTGTAAATTAACTTTAAGATTGTTTTTATCTAACCATTCGACGACATGTTTCAGGACATCTAATATTTCTCGTTGTAGAGACTCAGGAGTAAAGGGATTACCTCTGACAACAATCGCTGCGTCGTCAGCAAATAAGGTGCACTCATGGGAGACAACATTTGGTAAATCATTAATATAGGATAAAAACAATAATGGACCCAATATACTACCCTGTGGGACGCCAAAGTCATTTCGTCTATTAGAGGAACGATAGCTGTCTATGCTTTTATTGGACTTGTTGTACATTCTAACTTCAACACACTGGGTCCTATTTTGCAAATAGCTTTTAACGTAGTTGAATGTAGGTCCCCTGATACCCATTTTATAAAGTTTCGCTAGCAATCTTTTGTGACACACAAAATCGAAGGCTTTGCTCATATCAAGAAATAGCACGGCAACTGGGACTTTATTATTTAAACAGTCGCCAATAGATTTCAACAGCTTAAATGTAGCTAATGATGTGCTTCTGCCTTTACGAAATCCGTTTTGCTCTTCTCTAATTATGTTCTTTTTTTCCAAAAAAGTAAGCGATCGTAAGTAATCGATCATTAAAAGGGCGTGTAGGACTACGCAGTAGCTATCTGGCTTACTACGCGGCATATCGCCTTTCACACACATTTCCTTCTTTACACACTCCATCCACACTTTCTTAGGTCATCCCCTACCCCCATATCCATCCACATTCATACTCATAACTATCCTCGTTTCAAAACCACCAAATGCAACGTAAAAAACAAAAACCAGTTACATCCAGTTTTGTCCGGCTGTATCCCAAAATATCCCGCAGTAAGGCTGTTGCTTTATTAGTTCGCGTTCACAAGGAGTAATTAAACCAATTTAACAGATACATTCCAGTTAATTGTTCTAAATGATGTGCTAAGATAGGATCTGAGGCGATAACCTTATTTGAAAATACTTGAAATACTTCTACACACATACTCAAACTTAAAAATATCTTCATTCAGTTGGTAACATAGTTATGGGTGAATATCAAACTGTGCCAAGTTTGGTGGCGAACTGTCACATAATTTTTTCGTGAAAAATTGAGTTCATGACATGACCATGACATGAAAAAGGATCCTTTTGGATCCCTTTGTCATGTCGGAACCGAGGACACTTTTGGATCTTTTTCATGTCGGAACCCAATTTTTCACGAAAAAATAATATGAACTTTCGCCATCAAACTTGAAATTTTAATATTCACCCTTAAATGCATTTTCGGAGTTATGTGACCTAATCGGCTAGTTTTCCCTTCGCGGGTTAGAAGATCAGACAGGCAGTCGCTTCTACAGGAAACCGAGGACGAGTTAAGTACCTTTTTTTTTGACGTGACTTATTGTAGATTTGCCGCAGATGGCATTAACTGCTTGGCCGAACAAAACTAACTACACTTCACCAAGCTTTCTGTTAGACCAACGTTAGGTGGTGAGCCGTAGCGCCGTCTATAAAGTTCGAGCCAACTGTGATAGTGAAAACTGCACTTAAGATGAATTAATCAGTCATTGCAACCAAGCCAGAAGAAGCCAGACGGTGAACCATAAGACCACAGTGACTACTAGTATCTGTAAAAAATATATTTAACCGAGTACTTAAGCCAGTAATGTTTATCTTTCAACTTGTTTATTTATATCGCCGCCGCGAGATATTTTGAAGGAAATATTATTGCGTAGTATTTATTAATTACATTGACGGTTTTAAAGTCGGATTCGTCTTAATTTATTTTAGTGGTCGTATGTTTTCGGAACTTTTGCAGACCACATAGCGATCACATTCGGTTGACTTCACTTGACCTTTATGATGGTATATCGTATTTCGGTTCTTTTGAACTTCCATCCATCCAATCAACTCGCATCATCCTAGTGGATAGGCGTCCTCCATTTTGCACTATGCTTTCCGGTGCTAACCTCATCCACAACTTTCCCGCCGTGTTAGTAGAAACTGCCTCCGAACTAACGGCCACCGTGGTCCAGTGAACGTTATGCTCATGATCCGGAGGTACCGGATTCGAATCCCGGTGGGGACAAATCACAAAAATCACTTTGTGATCCCTAGTTTGGTTAGGACATTACAGGCTGATCACCTGATTGTCCAAAAAGTAATAAGATCCGTGTTTCGGAAAGCACGTTAAGCCGTTGGTCCAGGTTATTATTTACTGATGTAAGTACGTAGTTGTTACATGAGTCATGTCAGGGGCCTATGGCGGCTCAGTAATAACCCTGACACCAGGGTTGATGGGGTTGGTAATTCACCTCACAATTCACACGATAGAAGAAGAAGTGAAAACTGCACTTAAGGTAAAAGGTACGAATAGCTTAATGTATATTACTCACCTCTTTAAGCATCAGTGATAGGGGATCAGTAGGCTCTGCATGACAACCGCGCCGCGCGCGGCGCGAATTATACCCAGCCCTTCGACCAATAGCCGTTTGACGTCCATCTACATAGATAGCATTTGTATCATTTATTGGTCGAAGCGTTCAATATAATACGCGTCGGTTGTCATGCAGACCCGGCAGCGGTTAATAAGAACAAGAACAACAAAAACTACGAAACCAACGGTAGTTTTTCTTCGCAAGTATCAAGAACAATTTTCAAACATCTCGGTCGCTAACCTTAGCAAATCTGAAATTTCTGGAAACAAAGCCATTAACTGACCAGTCTGTAGACATAACAATTCAAATTGTTTTAAAACAGAAGCTAAACATCAAACATTTTGACGTGGTTACAGTTAATGAGGCACTTTCCCAGCTACGTTGCTTAAAAAAAACAAAACAAAACAATATAGATAGCGCTGTAAAGATATTCCTTGGTTTAACATTCTTATTGCTACTTAGGTTCTATGACGATCTTGTGACGTAGCGAGTAGGCGCCGCTACTTCAAAAGCGCACCCCTTATGCCGGGCAGCAGCGGTATCAGTACTGGTTTGAGGCCGAGGAAATGGGTTCTGGTAGGGCTCTAGCTAGAACATCACCGATTGAAAAATTGGTCGGTGTACTGCGGAACGGAAGGCGATTGGGGCAACCACCGTTCTACACGCCCTATATCTATGGAGTAATGGCGATTACTCCACCAACAAGAGCGCAGCTCTTACATAAAGAGAGAGAGAACGTTCTTATTTCACGGATAATAGACCTCACCTCTTTTTTGTACAAAACCGGACCTGTCAAATCTTCAGGTTAGGTAAGCAGACCCTGTGAAAAACAAGATAACGCGACCTAAAATTGAGAGGCTAGCGTTCTAACAACTGAGCTACCACAGATTCAAAGTTTGTTTAAAAGTACATCGCTTTATCGACTCTAAACGGTGTCTCGATTTGCGGGAGTTAAATCTATCTCTGACATTTATCTATAAAAAAAACATACATATCATGTGGTATAATAATTCACTAATTAAGTAAGTTCAGATAAGAAAGAGCCAAGCCTCCTAACACAGACTTTCCCAGTTTAAAGGGGGCTTGGGTCAACACACATCACCTGCCCATTAACGTCCCCACTGCTGGGGCACGGGCCTTCCCTATGGATGAATAGGGAGATCGGGCCTTAAACCACCACGCGGGCCCAGTGCGGATTGATGGTTATTAACGACTGCTAATGCAGCCGGGACCAACGGCTTAACGTGCCTTCCGAAGCACGGAGGAGCTCGAGATGAAACATTTTTGTTTTTTTTGTGATCACCCATCCTATGACCGGCCTTTGCGAAAGTTGCTTAACTTCAACAATCGCAGACCGAGCGCGTTAACCGCTGCGCCACCGAGCTCGTCAACTTGGGTCAACTAGCATTTAAAAAAATTGTTTAAAAAGATTTTATTTATTTTTTATCTTTTTAATTGTTTGGTTTATTTTATAGGCAGTATTGATTGTAAATCTAACTCCTTCACCCATTTTTTTCTCTTATTAATAATAAGTAAGGGAACACCTTAATAATGACACAAATATCGACTGACAATTGATCGATGAGTGACATTCGTTTAATTAATATTAAATCGATAAGATTATATCCTTAGCAACACTTGATAAGATAATATGAGGCATAATCGTGTAAGTGTCAGTGTCAGTGTTAGTGACATCGTAACGAAAATTTTGAGGGATGATTCAGACCGTGATTCTGAGTTGACATCAAGTGGAATTTTCCGTCGCATAAGTATGGAAATAATTATCTAATAATTACAACTATAAGTTACCATATTATAGGCAAATGCCCAAGGCGGTAACTTGAATGACAGACACAATGTCAAGCCACTTGCCGGAAAGAGACTCACCATTTGGGAAGTCGCTGTCAACGTCACAATTTAATTATTTTATGTATAAATATTTACAGTAAGTACTAAACTTATCAAATATAAGAAAGAAAGAAAGAAACGTTTATTATAAAGGGACACCACAGCAACAAATATAAAACAAACAACAAATATACAATAAAAACACGGAGTAACACATAACTTACAATCAAACACATAATAAAAAATAAAAAAACAACAACATACACAAGAAACACAAACAATCGAGTGTATGGACTGGTCAACGATGGTGGTGGTGTCCTTTATAAAAGGGCCTCACTCAGCATAAGCCGCGGCGCGAGCCACGACGCTGGTATTCTGTGGACCCTGCTAAGTGAGGCACGGAAGCCGTGTCTCCCACAAATACAACTTAAATGAATACATAATAATATTTACTTATAAAATGAAGTAGTTTACAAAAACATAAACATATTATATGAAAAGCGTGTGTGTGTGCAGTGTATCTACAAATACATGAAAGAAATACAATAATACTTACAAAACAATGTATATAAAACGATAAAATAAACAAATAAATAAAGTTAGAAATGTTAGAATGTGACAAGTTAGTGTGCGTGCGAATTTGAACGAAAGAACGTAGTATACGTTGCAACCTTTGTATAATGTCCTTCCTACCTATCACCTATACCTATCTAAATATATAAAAGGAGAAACTGACTGACTGACATATCAACGCACAGCCTAAACGACTAAACGTAGGCACTTGAAATTTGGAAGGGACGTAGCTTAGGTACCGTAGGACTGCACTAAGAAAGGAATTCCCGAAATTCCCACGGGAACGGGAATTAGATCTAAAAAAAAATCAATCAATAAAAATCTAAACCGCTCAAGTTAAACACTTAAAATTTGGCATGCAGGTACCTTAGTAAACTTAAAGCTTAGTTGCAACAGGATTTTGAAAAATTCCTACGGGAACGGGAGTTTGCGGGAAAAAACATTTGTATGAAAAAATCTAAACCGCGTAAGATAGATACACGCCACGCGGACGAAGTTGCGGGCAAAAGCTAGTCTATTATATCTGGCGAATAACTGATTATGAAAGGTGGGGCATTGTCAACTAGCATACAAATTCCCACATTTTATCTACCTGACAACGCTATTCGTCGAGCAGTTGTTGTCGCGATGGTCGAGGCCGCCCGTAGGCCGCGGGCCGCGTATTTTGGGCTCGCCCCTGTAGTACTGTCTAGGTCACATGCTCGTTCACTGAACTTTACTCTTCCGAGCAGCTGCATGTTTTAATGACAGAAACTTTATGAAAAACGTTATTATAAGATTTGTGATTATCTAGAAGATATACGCATGGGATTAGCTTTCTAGGAACTGATATTAGGCGGACAAATTACTAAATTGTATTACAGTAAATATATATTTGAAAAAAAGAACTTCTAGGGCATTGTGCCGAGGTTTTTCTTGCAGATTCTTTTCCCCGACTATACAAGTTGTGAACAGCTGCAGTGGTTTTAGGCGGATGAGACGTTCGTTATGTAAAAAATGACGATTTCATAAATCTTCATCTATCGTGTGGGTTGTGAGGTGAATTACCAACCTCATCAACCCTGTTGTCAGGGTTATTATTGAGTCGCCAAAGGCCCCTGACATGGCTCATGTAACGATTACTCACTTACATCAGTAAATAGTAGCCGGGACCAACGGCTTAAGTGCCTTGAAGCGCAGGTCATCTTACTTTTTGGACAATCAGGTGATCAGCCTGTAATGTCCTAATCAATCTAGGGATCACAAAGTGTTTTTTGTGATATATCCCCACCGGGATTAGAACCCGGGACCTCCGGATCGTGAGTGGATAGTAATTCACCTCACAACCCACACGATAGAAGAAGATTTGCAGTGCCCCGACGGGGTGTCATGTTGTAAGTGCTAAATAATTAATTTAAGAACCTTTGTACACATGATTGCACCAATAAAGAATTAAAGAATTAAAGATTACATTGAAAACAACGTTTTATGAAAAATCACATTCTGGTATGATTTTCTTTAACAAAACCCTGATTGTTTTTATTTTTCAATCCGGGTAAATAAAAAAAATCCATCTCAAAGTGATTTTATCATAAAAGCGCTTTCGACGTTTTGACTCTAAGGTGACGACACAATGGTTCAACACGTTAGAAAGGAGTTTCCTCTGTCTCCAGTTGTAATTGTCTGCGGGCTTAGCACCGTAAGCACGCGACTCTTTCTCGCCTCGACATACGTCACCCGCCACTCTCTCACAGTACTGCACAGTAAGAGACAGGCGATCTTTGTCGCGGCGAGAAAGAGTCGCGTGCTTACGGTGCTAAGCCCGCTGATATAATAATTGTCTGAAGATAAATATTAAAAGTTCTTTTCTTTTTTTTCTCCACAGATACCAAACAGCGTCTACATGAGACCCCCTTACCTTTGGACACACCACTCCACCCTACAGGTAACACCCATTTTTATCCATAACATAAAATTATGACGTCATCAATCTTTTTATAGTCTAGACCTTTTTCCATTACGCTCGTCCGAGTCTCAAATTTAAAAAAATATATTTAAATAACGAGTTTATAAATAAAAAATCTAAATAAAAATAGGTTTAATTTTATTTAAAGATAGGTAAGCTTTTTACATAACGCATATGAGCGTGAAATGTGAAACGAGATGAATTCAGACATGGTTTGTTTTTTTATCCCCTTTCAATCCCTTTGGGGGATGATTTTCGGAATAAAAACTTAAAAACTTAATATGTTCTTCAATAGTAGTAGCAGTAACCGGGACCAACGGCTTAACGTGCCTTCCGAAGCACGGATCATCTTTCTTTCGCACAATCAGATGATCAGCCTGTAATGTCCTATAACCAAAATAGGGATCACAAAGTGATTTTCGTGATGTGTCCCCACCGGGATTTGGACCCGGAACCTCCGGATCGTGAGCCCACTGGACCACGGAGGCCATCATCTGATGATAATACGACAATCATTGTTGTCAAAGGTGCGCGTACTTCGCTCGTGAGTCCATTGACGTTGGCAGTGCACAGTGGGTTGATCTATTTATAATTGGTTGGCAGATACTAAGGAGCGCCTGCAGCGAGCGCCATTCGAGACAGCTCTGCATCATGCCGGTAAGTGCATTTTACATAATGAGTATAAAGGCCAGGCGCGCACTACGAGTTTTTCGCCGCGCGGCGGAAAAAAGTAGCGGCATAATGTCGCACTGTAATACTGCGCCGCTGCGGTGGCTCTGCCGTCAAGTGCGCGCAATACAATTTAAAACTGTTCGGTACAGTATTACAGTGCGACATTATGCCGCTGCTTTTTTGCTGCGCGCCTGGCCATAAACTAGAAGCTCAGCAGGCGGCAACACTCTTGAGTGTTCCTAAATTTTGACAGTTCTCCAATACTGTACGGTCACGAGCACTAATACAGGGTGTTAGTGACATCGTAACGAATACTGAGAGGGATGATTCAGACCATGATTCTGAGTTCATATCAAGTGGAATTTTCCGTCGCAAAATTCATGATTTTTTTTTTAGTTTTTTTAAATTATTTTCAATTCTATACTTTTGCGATGAAAAAATCCACTTGATATTAACTCAGAATAATCAGCTGAATCATCCCCCTCTGTATTCGTTACGATGTCACTTACACCCCGCACAAGTACATACTGTAGCCATACAAGTAGGTATGGGTGTTAGTGACACCGTAACGAATACTGAGGGGGATGATTCAGACCATGATTCTGAGTTGATATCAAGTGGAATTTTCAGTCGGAAAATTCATGAAAATTTTCGTTTTTTTTAAGTTATTTTCTGTTCCATACTTTTGCGACGGAAAATTCCACTTGATATCATCTCAGAATCATGGTCTCAATCATCCCTCAAAGTTTTCGTTACGATGTCACTAACACCCTGTATGTATACACGTTGAAACCATGTCACAATAACTTTTTAAACAAATTAAACCGCAAGTCTTATTAAATGTCAAATATGATGGTGCGACAGGGTTCTAAAGTGGGTACATGATATTTAATTCTCATGACTGTACAGCTAAAATTCGTGGTAAAATCCGTCTGAAGGATAAGTTTATCTATTTATTATTTTATTTATTTATTTATAAAGGCACATGCAACATTACAGTGTAACCCAATGCACTGTATGACAAACAATATAAAAACTAATAAGTACAACAAATTATTGAAAACCGCATGAAAATCGGATCAATAGTTTAGATTAGAAGATAGGTGATCACATTACTTTGCACAAACGCACACACAAACATCTCTCACCCTAAACGCAATACCTGCTCCGTTCCGTCGTGGTCTGGCCAAGTAGTTAATGCCGTCTGCGGCAAATCTACAATAAGTCACGTCAAAAAAAAAAAAAGTTCCGTCGTGGGTAAAAAGAAACAAAAAGAAAAATAAGACTACTTATAAATAACATGAAAAACACAAAATAAATACAATTATAAAAAAATTAAAAGGTAAACTATCACACAAAAATAAAAAAATAATAGAAAAGACAAAATAGTATTTAAACCTTTTCGCAAAAAGCGAAACACTCTATCCATACACAAGTTACGAAGTAGAAAAGCCATCAGTTGGAAAAAGGCAGTTTTGATTGAAAATAAGTTGTCTAAGCTTTTTCTTTCCGATTTTTAGGGAAAAAATATAACATTATGATTTTGCAATTAAACGCTGCGCAAAGGGTTATAGTACAAAAACAATTATGTTTGTGTACTCAAATAGTATGGGGAACTATCAACATTTAAGAACACTTAACAGTAGCGACACCAGGGGCCTGTTTAATAAAACTTACAATTGTAAATTACAATGACAATTTGATGTACATTGCGGAGTGTGTGATCACGAATATTTTGCAGTTTACATCAAATTGTCGTTGTAACTTACAATTGTAAGTTTTATTAAACAGGCCCCTGATGAAATAGGCAGTTTTTTTTCCTCATTGTTTATGTTTTTACTTGTATCTTGTTTTTAACAAGAACAGTAGTATGTCGGCATTCCACAGACTGCACTTCGGGGAGTGTGCCCGCGATCTAAACGAGCTCATTCCACCACCCCCCTTTTATCTTCGGACTTAATAAAGATTTCACTTACTTACTTACTTTTACTTACTTCCAGACTTACTACTAGTACAGACGTACTATTTTTTGGATATCCCAACTATTCGCAAAAAGCGCTTCGTGTTGGCAACATCAAGGTCTATATTATAAATTTTACTGTAATATTTTTTCCTATGGCAATATTACAGGACTTTACGCCACGGACTTTGCCGACGAGGCAGCTTTTCTTGTCTTAATAACTGAAAATGTAAATATTTCCTAGTTTTAATATAATACAGTCCACTTAACATATTGAAGAGGTTTTATTTACCGGAGCGACCATCGCCTCCAACACTTCGCATCGTCCTTCATTATGCGCACTGCTAGGGAGTGGAATTCTTTGCCGTCTTCTGTATTTCCGAATGCATATAAAAAAGATAATTCAAGGCCAGAGTGAACAGGCACCTTCCGGACCAGCTCGCTCCATCTTAGGCCTCGTCAATGCCTTAAAAAAGTGCCTAAAATTTATGATATAAAATTACGCGAACGAAGTCGCGGGTGGACAGTTAGTTTTTAATAAACACAAGGTTGTCTATCCCTGACCCAGAACTATAGCAATGTAACCATCTAGATACAGCCTCATTCCAACCAACTTAACGACTTCGACCATTTGTCTTTTATAGCAGCACATATGTCCATATCGTCCATTACGAACTGTAAAATGTATATTTAGCTCACTATAGTTTACATGTCAACGTGCTCTATATATATTGCTTCCCTGACTTCCAAGTCACAAGTTTTCCACTTAGTTTGGAAGTCAGTGGACCAGTTAAAATAAGCTCAATGTACTATAACTGTTGTCAATAAACTATTATTTGCACCACAGAAATTACGTATAAAAAAAAAAAACAAAAAAATGCACATAAAACATGTACATTTACATACACACATAAACATACATATATATAAAAAAAATGTCTTTATGCCATATAACTATTATTAACATAAAAGAAATAAAATGGTGTCGGATGGGAAAAAAAATACGAAAATTATTTGAACGTCGTTAGAGTGCGTACGTGTAAATTGACATATATCACAAATAAAATGTTTTTTTTTTCTAATACATACGTATTGCTTTGTTATATTATCTATATGTATAGATCATTTGCTACAGTGTTCATGTCACAGTCCCTCAATTTTTTTTACATTACTTTTGTACGCCATGCGAAATTGTTTTTCAGTTTCTTCAAAAGTTTATACGTGTAACCACTACACTTCACGGAAGTCGAATTTTAGAAAAAAAAAAATACTTACAGGATGTTAGTGACATCGTAACGAATACTTAGGGGGATGATTCAGACCATCATAAAAAAAACTTATTCTGATTTGATTTTCTTCAACAAAAAACCCGAATACTGACCACGCCGGCGTGGTCGACGTTTTCCCTCATTCAACGCTTATCGCTATCGTCCCACTAGGGTCGATACGACGCCTTGAGCCGACGTTCGCGCCCAACTGTTGTCTTAAACTTTGTACCGGGTAAAAGCCCTCAGCGCTCCACATTTGTCCGGCCAAATAGTTAATGCCATCCGCGGTAAATCTACTATTGTCACGTGAAAAAAAAGATTTCACATAACCTCTAATTCTTACAATTAATGGGATTTAAACTAACGTGTATATTGCGATGTACAAAAATCACTTCCGATTGTGATTTTTCAAAACGACGCTTGCGCAGTTTTCACTTTGAGCCGACGACGTCTTCTGGCTAGACGTCGTTAATTGTATTCGTAGCTTTCTAATTGCGGTTCAAAGAAAACTTTTTGTCTTTATTTTTACTGGAAAACTTCAAGGAAAACTGACTTTGTTTGCTATTATACAATGAAAATAATGTTCTGTTTTGCTTTGAAACTGACACAAAGTGTTAAGAAATACTCGCTACGATAGCTCTACTGCTTCTCAAACACCATAGCCACATTATCCGCAATGTATATGTTATATGTAAGGCTGCAATTTAATCATTACTTTTCGTAAAATACTGCATACTTACAAAAGTTTTTTTTTTGATAAATAGCCTATCATATTGAGGTTATCTTTTCTGTAATAAGGAGGGATTTCCGTGTGTGGCATTTTGGTAAAGGTTCCTTAGCACCTCGATGTACCTATGGTCCACTTGGCACCTCTGAAGAGACTGCAACACCGCCCAGATCTCGATCGAATCAAAGGCTTTCTCATAGTCCACAAACGCCAAGCAAAGTGGCAGATTATACTCTTCGGTCTTCTGTATAACCTGCCGCAGCGTATGGATGTGGTCTATGGTGCTAAAGCCTTTTCGGAAACCGGCTTGTTCGGGAGGCTGGAAGTCGTCAAATCTGCAAGCGAGACGATTCCTAATGACCCTCAAAAACAACTTTGTAGACATGGCTCAGAAGCGAGATAGGTCTGTAGTTCTTCAGTAGGGCTTTATCACCCTCCTTGAAGAACAAGATAACCTCGCTTCCGCGACGTTATTTGGACCGACGATCTGGTGAAGGTCGCGGGAAGCCGCTGGATGCGGGCAGCGCAGGACCGATCGTCGTGGAGATCCTTGGGGGAGGCCTATGCCCAGCAGTGGGCGTCGTACGGCTGATGATAATGATGATGATTCCGTGTGTGATAGTCGATATTTCACTTGTTGCCCTGCAGGTTATGATGCACAAGATGATCTTTTAATATATCTACTATCGCGGAGCTCCGTGTTTCGCAAAGTTTGCGGACGAGTGTAGTGCAAAGTTGGAGTATTAACTATTTGCTCATACTTGTATGGTACGCGTTTCGCACTCACTTGGCCCTTCCAACTTCTTTCTTCAGAATCAGAATAATTTATTCAACGTAATTAAAATCATAGATAAACTTATTGAAGGTGAATTTAACATTTTTGAATCTACTTCATTTCGCAAGGTGTTATGACTGAGGAGAAGAGATGAAAAGAGACTGCAACAGCAACACATCTTTTAAATCAATTTAGGTGTACATTACAAGTTATTTAATAACTAGAGAAACACATTTAGGTATTAACCATATAATAAGGTTTTTTTACATAAAGCTTCACATGAGCTTTAAATTTATTTTCCGAGAAATTCAAAATACTGTCTGGTATTTTATTCTAAAAACGTATACATAACCCCAAACAAGATGAATTTAATTTACTTAGCCTAGAATTTTATATTATTTTTATGTAAGTATGTACAAATTGTACAATGAACAGCAATAGGTGCATTTACTAGATTTCGACGTGAGCGACGCGACTGGCATGGCATTCACCACTTGTCCGGACTCCTATACGGACTTATGGATACACAAATTCCCAGAAGCACACTGTAGGTATCAATCATGGGGCGTTTATGGCAATTATGGCGTTTCAATGTCACTAATGTAATTGGCGAAGAGGCTTTTACCTAACGAAGGGCGCGGCTGTGACGTCACAGGGACAAGGGTGCACGGCTTCTAATGAATATCCGGGAAGGTAATGTCAAGGTTTTGGAGGGTAGGTGGGGGGGGGGGTTGAGATAAACTATATTCTTTTAATTGTTATGTATGGCCTCCGTCGTCCAGTGGATGAGTTTTCAGCTCACGCTCTAGAGATCCCGGGTTCGGTGGGGACATACCACAAAAAGTCACTTTCTAGTCCCTAGGTTGTTTAGGATATTGCTAGCTGATCAACTGATTGTCTGAAAGTAAGATGATTCCAAGCTTCGTAGGGCACGTTAAGCCGTTGATCCCGGCCGTAAAAACACCTCTAACAACCCGCAGTGGAGCAGCGTGGTGGAGTATGCTCCATACCCCATCAGGTTGATTGAAGGGTGGTCTGTGCCCAGCAGTGGGACGTATATACGCTGTTCATGTGTTTGTGTGCAGTTTTCACGTAACGACTACTAACTTGCATCAGTAAGTAGTAACCGGGACCAACGGCTTAACGTTCCTTCCGAAGCACGGATCATTTTACTTTTTGACAATCAGGTGATCGGCCTGTAATGTCCTAACCAAACTAGGGATCACAAAGTGATTTTTGTGATATGTCCCCACCGGGACTCGAACCCGGGGTCTCCGGATCGTGAGCCCAACGCTCAACCATTGGGCCACAGAGGACCAATATATTTAAAAGCATGGTGTATAAACCGCCAAGTAACTTAACCGCAATAGCCTTACAGGACCGCATGGGGATTTTCCATGGGGTAACACGCCCGCGTCGATCGAGGGGGAAACTATAGGATGCTTTATGGTGTTTTATATGGTGTGTAGGAATTTTATGTGTCATAACGAAAGGGTTATGGAAGGAAAATGTGACAACATTGTGTGACACTGGTAAATCTAGTGCAGCTTCTTTTCCCCGGCTATACAGGTTGTGAGCGGCCTCCGTGGTCCAGTGGTTGAGCGTCGGGTTCACGGTCCGGAGGCCCCGGGTTCGAATCCCGTTGAGAACATATCAAAAAATCACTTTGTGGTCCCTAGTTTGGGTGGGACATCACAGGCTGATCACCTGATTGTCCGAAAGTAAGATGATCCGTTCGGAAGACACGTTAAGCCGTTGGTCCATAAGAATAGTATAGCCGATAAGAATAGCTTAAAATAAACTTAGATGGTCATCATGTCATTTTCCCGTTTTCACAGGGACATTTTTCCATTCTTAACAATATTTTCTTCACGTAGTAACCTACCCGCTATTCCTGAAAACAATGTCCAAAGCGTGGGTTTCGCTTCTCCTTTGTCTAGTGACGTACTAACCAATATAAATCATGTACCATAACACAATGTTTAGCGAATTAGCAGCGAAATAAAACGCAATATGTAACAAGGTCGGTAACAAAACGCACAAACAGTTCTGCCCAGTCTCACTCGAAATAACAGCGCACAAACATTATTAGGGTTCCTTAGTCAAAGGGTGGGAATGGGCACCTTATTTGTTCGACACCTCTCAATCACCGGTACAATTTTTTCCGCGTTCGTTCACAAGCATAGTCATATCATTTATTGCGTTCCACATGGTAGGAGGTTGGTAATATAAGGTAAGTAACACATATGGACCCGGATTGGGCACAGCAATTTAACGGAGAGTTACAGGAATTTTTTTATTTTTATAACTACATAAAAAACAGACAGACCGGAGAGGAAATATGATTGGCCACCTGATACGACACGATTCATTTATAACAAACATTATAGAAGGAAAAATTGAAGGGAAGAGAGGAAGGGGTAGACCTAGGATAACATTTATGAAACAAATAAAAGAGAAGGTGCAGGTCGTGTCGTATCGGGAGGTGAAGGTTTTGGCGGGAAGAAGAGAGGAATGGCGGTTACTCCACCGACAAGAGCGCAGCTCTTAAATAGAGAGAGAGAGAAAAAACAGACTATGGGAGGGAACACAAATATATGCCTAAGCCTCTATAAATATATACACATATAAGTATAATATACTATACCTACATACATACCTATGTAGGTATAGTATATTATCTCTATAATAACCTATTTTGTCTCTATAATAACACCTTCAAACACGGCAAATACCATAACCTAAATATTCCAAAATTAAATTATAAAAAATTACCTAAATACTGAAAAACAAATAAATTTTATTTTTTCCCCTACGGAACCACAAGCTCTCTCCACCGAGTCACACGTCACCAGTTTTCTTTATAGCGTCCATAACAATAGAGGGATCGTTAACAGCGTGTCGTGGTGTCTGTACGTCTGTTTAACGTCCTTCGAAGCGTTTACGAATAGAATCGTGCAAGTATTCGCAATAGGTTTGACAGTCGAATGAGATACTTTTTACGAAATGTCAAAACGAAAGTTTTTTTTGGGGTTCAAACAAACGATCTCCGTGGTCCAGTGGTTGAGCGTTGGGCTCACGATTCTGGGTTCGATTCCCGGTGGGGACATATAAAAAAAAAATACTTTGTGGTCCCTTGTTTGGATAGGACATTACAGGCTGATCACCTGATTGTCCGAAAATAAGATGATCCGTGCGTTGGAAGACACGTTAAGCCGTTGGTCCCGGTTACTACTTACTGTTGTAAGTATGTAGTCGTTACATGAGCCATGTCAGGGAAATTTGGCGGCTCAGTAGTAACCCTGACACCAGGGTTGTTGAGGTTGGAAATACTGTGACGTCATCAATAAAAGCGGTCAAACGTCGTACTCATTGTTACTTAATTCATAAATAAAATTCGAAAATTTAATAAGTAGAAAAGTAAAATGAGATCGATTTTCGTCTATCTTAGATTGGCTTTTGTTTCTAAATTAGCATTTTAGAATTTATATTTGACCCAGTCAAATAAGTACCTTACTGGATGGTGATAGTTAAAGAAGCTTTAGTGTCAGAACACACATTAAATGCGAAGGATGATCCTGATGATGACCCGATTACTCTAGCCTTAGGCCGGGTTTCCACTGACGCGGAGATTTGACCAATCACAGCGTTCGAGAGAGCGAAAGACGAAGACGCTCTGTCACTCTCTCCCTCACGGTGATTGGTCGATTCCTGCACATCTCCGCTCATCTCCGCACAGCTCCGCGTCAATGGAAACGCAGCCTTAGAGGCGGCACTCGCCGGCGTGGTCGACGATTTCCCTCATTCAGCGCTTATTGCTATCGGCCCAATCATCATCATTACTAATTTAAGAGCCACGCTCTTGTCGGCGTAGCATTCTTCACGCTACTTTTTTAGGGAAAAATTGGGCAGTGGTTTCCATCTTGCCTTCCGCCCCGCAGTACTCTGTCTAATGCAAATGGGATGGCGGCGCCTAGAGAAGACAATTTCAAAGCCGTACCACGACTCCTGTCCTCCGCCACTGAGTAGCACTGACAGTTACTGCTTCCCTCTGTCAGATTCCAGGTTACAGTCCCTGTGACTTGCCCCTTCCGTCTTTCAAATACAATCCCCTCAGACCGTCCTGAGCCGAGAGAGTTCGGCGCGAACAGGGTACTTTTGTGCCTGTTTTATTAAATTTTGTACCGTTTGAGAGCCCTCAGCGCTCTCCATTTGTCCGAAATCTACAATAAGTCACGGTAGAAAAGAGTTTCATTACTGCCAGTCAAACTATTCTTGAAACCAGTGAAGCATAAATCCAATAAAGCATTTATCCTATTATGTCTTTGTAACTAAACCACAAGTAAACACAGTTAGGTCACTTTTTGTGTTTGTTTTGGAACTAGACATTCCTGTGGTCTATATTTCCTCATTGGAGAAAAAAGTCTACTTACATTTTTTCTCCGACCTTTAGGCACAGAATAAAGAATAATACAACGTATACAGTGGTAATTCTTCGCCCCGCACCAATTCGTATAGGGCGCCGAGCTAAATTTACCTCACCCCCTCTGGGTCGTACTTTAGCTAAATGGCCGCGTTAGAGGGGTGCGTCTAACGGAGGCTAGTAGTTCCAGAAGCTCTGTCCACCCCATTGGGGATTATGGGCGTGAGTTTATCTACATAACATAAACTCACAACTATATCGCAATTGGGGTAGTCAGAGGTACATCCATCGCAAGATGAACTAAGTACAGTCATGAGCAATATAATGTACCAACTTTAGGACTCTGTCGCACTAACATATTTGACATTTAGTGAGACCTACAGTTCAATTTGTCAAAAAAGTTAATGTGACATGGTACCAAAGTGTATACATATTAATGCTCGTGACCGTACCCACACCTCACCGAGCAATCTGTTAGACCAACGTGATAGGTGTGAGCCGTATCGCCATCTATAATGGTCGAGCCAACTGTGTTAAATAATTCATTAGCGCAAGTCCGGGGTTCGAACCCGGGCGGCTCTCCCCGCGTGAGAAGCAAGCCTGTGAACCATGTGATCCACATGTGGTCACTTATTACATAATATATAACAAACTTATTTACAGTAAGTTAAAAAAAATAACATAAAAAAACTGAATTAAAAACATCATCATCTCCCTAGCATTATTTCGATTTCCACAGGATCCGCTTACCTAATCTAAAGATTTGACAGGTCCGGTTTCTAATTAAAAATAATATAAATAACAAATGACGCACGAGAGTTGAAAGGCAACCAACCCAATCGTCGAGTCACCGTCATCGATTTGACATAATAAACAGTATCTGTGCAATGACAACACGTCCAGCTGTGGGCCGAAGTGTGGGCTGCGAGATCAATGACCTGTGCGCGTGCGCTCCTGAAACTTCACGTTTGTGACCAAATTAAACTGAATTGACGTGAGCCTTCTAGATCGTGTGTATGTTATTGACAAAGAAAATAATTCCTTTCTTCAGCACACGTCAAACGGGTTACATTTATTCAAAATCAAAAATATCTTTATTCAATATGTAACATAGTTACACTTTGATACGTCAATTTTTACATAACGAACGTCTCATCCGCCTAAAACTATTGCAGCTTCTCACAACCTGTATAGCCGGGGAAAAAAAGCTGCAAGAAAAACCTCGGCACAGGGCCCTAGACTGCATATTTGAATTGAATAATTATATTAGCTAGATGCCTATTTTGAATCGCCCGGGTTATTCATGTATCCCCAATTCATTTTAAAATGCACGCACATGCACACACACAAGTCACAAGTTTACCACTTAGTTTGGAAACCAGTGGACCGTCCTTAGTACCACGTTCCAGTTAGAAATAAACTCAATGTACTAAACATTGTTACTGTAACTGTTAACAATAAACTACTTATTATTATTATTAAATGAATAGCTGTCAATCACCCGTCCCTTTCTTATTCACCGGATAAGAAGATGACAGGTGTAACTTAAAATAAAATTAGGAGATGTCTGTTTATGTTACTTTAAGTACCTACTTAAGTAAATAGTAACCGTGATTTTAAAATATATTCAGAAACTTTTCTCTCAACTGAGTGAATATCAACACTTGGTCGAATTTATTTTGTTTATGGCACTTTGTAGAGTCATAAACGCTTCATTAACGACCTCATTACGGATTAACGACAGCTATAATGGAAGGTTTGGGTCAGCCATGACAGACGGTATTAAAAAGAGGAATATTTAGATGAGTAATTATGGAATATAATAAAATGTATAATTTATACCCGTCATAATAGTCATAGATCATTTTTATTGTTTTGGAAACCGAAATAGTTTTATTTTGGGACTTTTCTTATTGTAGACTGTTTGTTGCCGATGGTTTCGTCTGCGGGGAATCTCAATAGAACGGAATAGAATAGAAATTGTTTAGTACATAACTTATTATAACACTCACTATGATTGTAAATCCAAAAACCCACGTTATACCAACAAGGCGCACTGTCGCGCGCGCTGTGTTATCAAATTTTAATCATGGCCGCCAATTCATTGCAAAATTTAAAATAAGAAAAAACAAATGTGAAAAAGAAAAAGATGAAAGAAAGGAAGAATCCTAACCACTTGCGCTGTCCCTATATACCTCAAAATAGCCCAACTTAAAGAATAAAGGTAAACACTCACGAAATCAGCTTTCTGTATTCTTCTTACCAGGCCTGGATTTTGTTGAAAGCACAAGTAGGAATCACGGCAGTCTTTTCATTTGCAGTTACTCGTATTCGGCGGCGGCGGGTAATTAAGGATTATTTAAATACTTGAGGAAAAAACATATTTGCGATAAAACACAGAAAAAGTTCACGAATACCCCATATTACATGGAACTTAAACATAGCTGGCAATGAGTGGGTGTATACAGTGACATCGTAACGAAAACTTTGAAGGATGATTCGGGTCATGATTCTAAGTTGATATTAAGTGGAATTTTCCGTCGCAAATGTATGGAACTGAAAATAATTAAAAAAGAAATTTTCATGAATTTTCTGCCTGGAAAATCCGCTTGATGTCAACTCAGAATCATGGTCTGATTCATCCCCCTCAGTATTTTTTTTTTGTTTTTTTTTTAGAATAGAAATTGTTTATTATAAAAGGACGCCACATACAAAGACAAGACAATAACATCACTTAAAAAAAAACACAAAACAATTACAAAAAGCATAGGAGGATGTTATTCGTTACGATGTTACTAATACACCCTCCTCAGCTGGACTGGGAGTAGAGAAAAAACATAGAATGCGTTCAGCTGCCTATCTTCCCGAGCATGTCGTAAGAGGCGACAAAGGGACAGCGTCCTGTGGAACATGATGGATCATCTGTAAGAGCGATAGGCTGATCACCTATCATCATACGGTTTATCATTATCCACCTTAGGGCTATGTATCAAAAGTGGCTGCAAATAGTTTCTTGATTATTTGTAGTTCTGCCCACCCCTTCGGGGAATACGGGCGTGAGTTTACGTATGTGCATGTATGTATGTAAAATCAGCTTGATATCAACTCATAATCATGGTCTGAATCATCCCCCTCAGTATTCGTTACGATGACACTAACACCCCTCTGACACCCCTCTTTTACAATACCTCTGTCTACAGCTGAGGCATACAAGCGTGATGCTTCGTTAGGTTTTTTTTTCTTTTATTTATATAGGTATACCAACAGTACACATACATTGTTTTAAGTTTACGCGGTTATTATCATAATTAAAGCACATAATAACGGGTTCTTACCGCGTTTAAATGGGGATATGAGACTCCCGATATTTCGACACTGTTGCAAGTGCCATGATCACGGGATGACTGATGAGATTGGAGTGTCTGCCCGTAGAAAATTATGGATCTACCTACTCCACTCCAATCTCATCAGTCATCCTGTGATCATGGCACTTGCAACAGTGTCGAAATATCGGGAGTCTCATATCCCCATTTAAACGCGGTAAGAACCCGTTATTATGTGCTTTAATTATAACAGTACACATATTGTAAAGTTATAAAATTCAAGTCTCAAGTTATTTTTTGTATATGTGCCCCAATTACAGGTACGGTCACGAGCATTAATATGTATACACTTTGGTACCATGTCACATTAACTTTTTTGACAAATTGAACTGTAAGTCTCACTAAATGTCAAATATGTTAGTGCGACAGAGTCCTAAAGTGGGTATATTATATTGCTCATGACTGTACACACTGCATTCACAATTACAACAACAAAACGTATATATCTAGATGTTATAAGTATAAATAAATATGTATAAAACTTAGGGTGGTATTAATAAACGAATCTCAACTGAGACTGCCTTCGAGATCATGCTCAAGTCTCTGTTTTTATATGAGAACTGTCACATGATCTTGAGGGCAGTCTCGAAGCTGAGATTAGATTATTAATACCACCCTCATCATTATCAGCCCATTAACGTCCCCACTGCTGGGGCACGGGCATTCCCTATGGATTGATAGGGAGATCGGGCCTTAAACCACCACGCGGACCCCGTGCGGATTGGTGGTTATTAACGGCTGCTAATGCAGCCGGGACTAACATGACAACTTTTTTTTTGTGGTCACCCATCCTATGACAGGCCTTTGCGAAAGTTGCTTAACTTCAACAATCGCGGGCCGAGCGCGTTTACCGCTGCGCCACCGAGCTCCTCTATTTTATTAATACCACCCTAAAACATAAATTATCTTCTAAATACGTTACGTTATCAAAATAATGTAAAATTCCCGAAATCAACAAACTTCGTTTGAGTTTATTGACGTGTCGATTCAGTCCACTTTCCTGGCTGTCGTCAGTAGGTCGTGGTTGACAGCTGGTGACGTCACTCGGTTGGCATGCACCCAAGAGCGGGTGCGCCGGAGTGCCGAGTTGACGCTCGAAACAGACCGCGATATATTTGGAAGTTGACCCTTATTTACTTACCGTTAATTATTTATTGGCCCGTCCTTCTATTTACTAATTATATTTCACTAGCGACCCGACCCGGCTTCGCTCGGGTGCAATGCTGAGGAAAAAATGAAATTATTTACGACATCACATTAAAAAACTCAAAAATAACAGTATTTCTCCACTATTTAATGGATGTTATTATACATATAAGCTTTCTTCTTGAAACACTTTATCTATTAAAAAAAGACCGCATCAAAATCCGTTGCGTAGAAAAAGCGACTTTGTTTTATACTATGTAGTGAAGCGTGAAATTTAATAATAGTTTTTTTTTACAGAATATAATTAAAACCAACAGACGTGCTAAAAATCTAAATAAAAAGCTAATAAGTACTTACTACAAATTAATTAAAAATATACTTTATTGCACCAAAATAAAATATTACGACGTTGCACCAAAAAAAAAAAGAAATTTTAAGCTGATTACAGCGCCGAGACAAACCCGCGTAGGATTTAAAGGCTTTATTTTAACTGTATTGTTATTTTTCTTTGTCTTCTATAATAAATAAAAAAAAATAGTTACAAAAGGTTCTTAAGTAGGTACATGGTAAAATATATTAAACTACTTACTACTTATAAACTGCTGCTCTTAAAACACGTATAAATATAAAATAAGTTTGATATCTGGAAGGAATAAAATAGCAATATAATTGTGTACCTATACCTGCGTAAAAGTTTTAGAGCTCTTAGATAAATATGAAGCAAATCTACAATAAGTCGTCAAAAAAAGTATTTTTTTAGAGGTAGTGTTGACAGTTGAAATAAATATTCTTTTGTTTGTAGATAGCCACTTCTCTGAAATAAGTATACCACATCAATTTAAGAGCCACGCTCTTATCGATGTAGCATTCTCCATTCTTGTCTATCAAAGGCCAATTCTTTCACTTATAAGACACGACGTTCACCTTCTGTTCAATCTGTTCCATGTAAGGTCTGCTTGGTCTTCCCCATCCTCTCTTTCCTTGTAGCTTCTGTAGATGTTTTTAATTTTGTCGTGTCTACCGGAAAAACTCCATACCTACCTACTTATACCTAGTTACTTAAAAACATGGGCAATTTTGTATACTTACTCAATAATTCAGAACATAACGATCTAATAATAGTGGATACAGTTCCTAAAAACACATAACCCTCGTTTTTGCTACGCCGCAGTCGGGTAATTACTCCAAATGTTCAGTTTATTTATTTCGCCTTTCAATACGTAAACGCGAACCAAAAACACGCGAATTGTTTTTGTCACGACGCACATTGAGATATTTTCTGACATCAAATTCTTCAGTGAAGCTTGGCGTTACTCGAGTATTTTGGCTCGTGACTTTGCGAATTCCTTTCTATAAATGTGGAGTTAATTTTTATCCAATCATTCTACACATTTTTTTTTTATTAATTAAGATGGGTTTGCTCTTGACTTCGTTCTTCCACAAGAAGAAGAGATCGAAGTTGGAACGAGCTTACCCAGAAAATGCCTATTCACCCGTGATTTAAAGGACCCCAGGTTATAAGAGTCAGGAAACACCGACGCCGGCAGCCCATTCCATTCCTTGGCAGTGCGCATTATGAAGGATGAAGCGAAGCGCTTGGTGCGGATTAGTGGTATGTCAACCAAGTAAGGATGGTAACCCGCCGTACGTCTGAATGTCCTCAGATGGAATGGACTTGGTGGAATGAGCTGATGGAGCTCCTGTGCACACTCCCCGAAGTACAATCTGTAAAAAACCGACAGACAGGGGACTTTACGGCTTTATTCTACACAATACAAGAATCCGTGTTAACCCTGCGCGACTTACCTGGTTCGAACCCTGGCTCGGAATGTAAACCATTGAATACGACTTTGAATTCATGTTTAGATCATAGATAAGTGTTATCACGGGATTCCCAAGATTTATGCCGGTTAATGGCAATAGGCACACTCCCTATTAAATCGGACTTAAACATATCTGGCGAAAAGTGAGTGTATATAGAGAGTGTTAGTGACATCGTAACAGGGATCTTCACTTTTGCGATGGAAAATTCCACTTGAGATCAACTCAGAATCATAAATAATAACAGCCTCCAGTTAGAGCATTAGGCTCACGATCTGGAGGTCCGGGTTCAATTCCCGATGGGGACATTGTCGAAATCACTTTGTGAGACTGTCCTTTGTTTGGTAAGGAATTTTTCAGGCTTGAATCACCTGATTGTCCGAAAAAGTAAGATGATTCCATGTTTCGGAGGCCACGTTAAACCGTTGGTCCCGGCTATTAGCCGTAAAAACACCTCCATCAACCCGCAGTGAAGCAGCGTGGTGGAGTATGCTCCATACCCCTCCGGTTGATTGAGGGGAGGCCTGTGCCCAGCAGTGGGATGTGTATAGGCTGTTTATGTCATAATAATAACCGCCTACTTCTTTTGAGACAAAGGCGTGTAGCTGTATGTGTGTATTACACGATAAATCAGACCATAATTCAGGGGGAGTGTGAACCTAGAGTTGTATGAGTTGTTGTATGATAATATTGCTACCATGTGCCAACATGACGTGTCGTGAAACTATTTATCTGAATTTAATTTGTAGTTATATCATCATCATCATCACCAGCCCATTAACGTCCCCACTGCTGGGGCACGAGCCTTCCCTGTGGATGGATAGGGAGGTCGGGTCTTAAACCACCACGCGGGCCCAGTGCGGATTGGTGGTTATTAACGACTGCTAATGCAACCGGGACCAACGGCTTAACACACACACACACACGGAGGAGCTCGAGATGATTTTTTTTTTGTGGTCACCCATCCTATGACTGGCCTTTGAGAAAGTTGCTTTACTTCAACAATCGCAGACCGAGCGCGGTTACCGCTGCGCCATCGAGCTCCTCAGTACTGAGAAATATCGAGCAAAGTCCTGAGGGCCAGCCAAGTTGCCATGACATGACATTGCTGCACTTCGAGGAGTGTGCCCGCGATCTACACGAACTCTTTCCACCATCCCCGTTTTATCTTTGGGCTTCCAGACGTACGGCCGGGTTCCATCCCCATTTAGTAGATATCCCAACTATTCGGACAAATTGCTTCGCATAGTCCTTCATTATGCGCACTACGTATATAGAGTACGTGAAAAGATTTTATGTGTAACGTGCTATAGTAATAAAGAAAACAACGAATTTAAGTGGCTCCACTGCAGAGCGTACTCCCCAGCGGAGCCACTCAGCATCAAAAAGGAAGAGACAAAACGTTTAGTGCGGATTGGTGGTATATCCACAACATAAGGATGAAATACCTGCCGACGTCTAGTTGTCCATAAATGGAATGGAGTGGGATTTATCCCAAAAGATTACTGCATTTATGAAATAGGCTGGAAAGTTTCCAAAAATATTATGAAACATAAATAAACCAAAAATGAAATTATTTCCGTGGAAAAAAATATTGTATGTAGCGTGATTAACCCTTTCACGGGCAGAGACCATGAGTCATTGATGGTTCATAATATTTAGTATGACACCTTGGAATCGGAACGTCATTAGACGTTCTGTCCTTCAAAGTGTTAAAATTGTGTTTTGAACTGTACATGTAAATGACAGACGTGATGTCAAGCAGTCGCCGTTTGGGCAGTCGCTGTCAACGATACAATTCGATTTACCTCTGAGTATCGCGAGGTTATGTACCTCTATGTGTATTCTACTGACCCTCTGAAACGTTATCGTTATGGCATTATGAGGTAATCCAAAGACAATCTGATTCAGCAAGGGCTTGGCCAACCCTGAGCAAGTCACGTGACCTCGCCGGTTACCTTAATACAATTTAGCAAAAAAGTCGGTGATCTAATTCGTTTATTTATGTACTGTACCATTATAATGGTCGACTAGCACGACAGTCCAAAGTCCTGCCGACGAAAACACATGGCACGTGGCGATTGAAAATAAACTCACTGACACAATGTTTTGTTTCATGTTCCACTGATTGATCTAACTGGGTAAATGTTCGTCTGCTTGTTTGGTTATGGGCTTGTGGTTTGTATTGACGTGGTCGCTCACCTCTGACTCTTCGGATTTCTTTGTTTTCTGTTGTTGTTAGTTACCCAGATAACGACCCCGCCGGCGTGGTCCGTTTCCCTCAATCATCGCTTATCGCTATCAACCCACCCGGGTCGACTAATTCTTTCAAATAGTTTTTCCTCTCAGGAGACGCCCTGAGCCGAGGTTCGCGCCCAACTGAGCACCCTCAGGCCTGTTGTCTTTAACTTTGTACCGGGTGAGAGCTTTCATTGCGCCCCATTTGTCCGGCCAAGTAGTTAAAGCCATCTGCGGTAAATCTACAATAAGTCACGTCAACAAAAAATGTTGTTGTTAGTCACAGGGACTGCAACCTGGAACCTGACAGAGGGCAGCAGTAACTGTCAGTACCTAGTAGTATAGTAGTGGAGTAGAGTCTGTGTTTATTCAGACGCGGAGGACAGGAGTCCTGGCTCTGATATAGACAACTCAGGGCGCCATCCCACCTGGCGTCAGACAGAGTACTGCGGGGCGGAAGGCAAGAGGGAAACCAATGTTATTTGCTTTGAAAATAGATTTTTACGAAGTTGGTTGTAGTAGGAAGCTCCGCACTTCCATAACTATTTTATACATAAACTTGTGTGTGTGTGTTTTTTTTTGAGGGTAGGTGAGAGTATGTGTAATGTGTGTGCGCTTATATATTTGTATAATGTTATATATTTATAGTATTCTACTACTCTCCTTCTTCTTCTATCTACTACTACTGGTGTCAGGGTTATTATTGAGCCACCAAAGGCCCCTGACATGGCTCATGTTACGACTACTTCCTTGCATCAGTTATTAGTAACCGGGACCAACAGCTTAACGTGCCTTCCGAAGCACGGATCGTCTTACTTTCGGACAGTCAGGTGATCAGCCTGTAATGTCCTAACCAAACTAGAGTTCACAAAGTGATTTTTGTGATATTTCCCCACCGGGATTCGAACCCGAGACCTCCGGATGGTGAGCCCATCACTCAACCGCTGGACCACGGAGGCCGGTTTCTACTACTACTATATATTCGTTATCAAAATACATTCTACTTCCGCGTCTACCTACTTACCCCAGTAGATACATATTCTTCAATGGTAATATTTATAATCATGGCTTCATATTACGTTACACTAAGCTAATGTTTACAGGCGTAGGCAGTTTGGGGCGGGTATTACCGACACTAAGTCACAAACGAGATTGACTTACGAAACGAGGAAAGCCAATTAATCAGCCTAGTCATACCTGTGACGGAATAGACGCAATCAGGTAGGTAGGTAGGTAGTTTCCTGGGTGAAAGATAAATTATGAAATCGTGATTACTGATTATTCTGATTAACAGCCTCCGTGGTCTAGTGGTTAGAGCGTTAGGCTCACGATCTGGAAGTCCGGGTTCGATTCCCGAAGGGGACATTGGCCCCGATTCCTGCAGACACCGCCTAATTTTATTTTAAGTTATATCCGTCATTTTCATATCCGTCGAAAAGGAAAGGGACGGATGATTCACAGCTCTTAATTTTAGGAAGAATAAGTAAATGAATGAATAACCCGGACGAATCAAAAGGTACGTCGCTGGTATGCAATCCGTTTGACGTGCTGTCTACTTAACTGTGTCGGGTTATTGACGGATGTAAAATTTTTAGACGGTTGGTTTAGATTTGTGCTTAAAATTGACGTGTGTTCCATAAATTTTATGCTTGTCGATTACCCGTCCCTTTCCTTTTCGGCGGATAAGAAAATGACAGATATAACTTAAATTAAAATTAAGTAGATGGTATTTACAGGAATTAGCACCATTGTCGAAATCACTTTGTGAGACTGTCCTTTGTTTGGTAAGGACTTTTCAGGCTTGAATCACTTGATTGTCCGAAAAAGTAAGATGATTCCGTGCTTCGGAGGGCACTTTAAGCCGTTGGTCCCGGCTATTAGCCGTAAAAACACTGCTCCATACCCCCTCCGGTTGATTGAGGGGAGGCCTGTGCCCAGCAGTGGGACGTATTAGGCTGTTTTATGTAGGTATGTATGATTACTAAATAAAGACAGATCTAAAGGTGACAAAACAATATATATTTTCTATTTAACTTATTTATGAATTTAAATAAAGAAAAATTATAATAATAACTGCGACATTTTGTCATGTTTTTCGATGACGTCACAGGTTGCGTTTTCATACAAATTCCATAGTAATTTCGTGTTTTGACGTTTAGTAAATATTAACTGATTGTTTCGTGAACTGAATTCAGAGTTCTTAAGGAACATTGAATGTTATATATTATATCAAATCAAATCAAATCAATCAATTTATTTGCGAGAACACATAGAATACAAAAAAGGTGGTAAAATAATTTAAATAACAATGTTGTGATGTGTTCGGCCTGCATGCAGGCGTACAAATATACATAAGAAAATAAAAAATAAAGAAATGGTACATTGAAAGAAAATTATTGAAAATATACTTATTATTAAAAAATTACAAAATTTATTTATTTTTATGTTCAAAATATTCCTTCAAATTATAGTAACATTTGTCCATAAGCCATTTCGTTAAGTTATTCTTGAACTTGTTTCCAGTTAGTATTTTCAATTCATTTGGCAGATTATTATATAATTCAATGCACATATTTGATGCATTTCTTTTATGTATGTTGGTTGGAGTCTGTGGTTGATGTAGTACATTAGCAAATATTAAAATAAAATAATATATAAATTATAAATATAAAAGTAAGATAAAAGTGAAACATTATTTATCTATAAGAAAATTATAATTTATCTTTGACCTAGGAAATTACCCAATTGCCTCCGTGTGTAGACACAGAGTAGACCGGTATCGGTTTGTCTCTGTTTGAATTTTGAAAATGGAACGAACCAAAGCATTTCTAAATTCAAACTCGATATCGAGCCGTAAATCAAATTCTTTTTTTTTCTCATTAATGGGAATTGAAACGCTATTGAGAGCACTTGAGCTAACAACCAGCAATAGACTCAAGTGTATCAATTCAGTCAATGCGTTCATTGTTTATTGCTTATGAACCTAACATCACAATATCACAGGCATTATGATGACGAATGTCGTTAATGACATAGACAAGTTCAATAACGAAGCCAATGCCAATCTTGACTAGTCTATAAGCTGGTTTTGCTTGTAATGAAATTCAATCTTGATGTATTATACCCATAGACGTCGTACAATAAATAGGCAATCAATCTGTTAAAATTAAATATGTCATCGAATTCTACCTTCAAGAAAATCTCGTATTTTTGAATCTGTAAAACAATAAAGATTGGTTAAAAGGTGGAGTTACAATACAATACAAATACACTTTATTGCACCAAAATAAAAATAAATAATTACAAAAAGTCTCTTAACTAAGTACATGGCAAATGGCGGCCTTATCGCTTAAAGCGATTTCTTCCAGACAACCATAAGGTGAGGAAAAAGGTAAAAAAATAAATAAATTGAAAGATATGTTAGAGTTATGTTTGTTAGTTTCCGTAGAATCTATGGAATTGGTTTTAACTTATAATCATCACTAATTTAAGAGCCACACTCTTGTCGGTGAAGCATTCTCCATTCCACATAGCCATTGTTATCATCACCTATCAAAATATCACGGCCAATCTTCTTCTTTTCGTGTCGACAGCAAATCTTAAACTAAATGGTCATCATCATTAATTTAAGAGCCACGCTCTTATCGGTGTTGCATTTTCCATGCTACGTTTAAAATAGGGCAGTGGTTTCCCTCTTGCCTTCCGCCCCGCAGTACTCTGTCTGACGCGAGTGGGATGGCGCCCAGAGTAAACTATTTCAAAGCCGTCCAAGGACTCCTGTCCCGGAGAATTACTGAAAAGTATCGGCGTCCGAAGGACGTAATATACGATCCCGACGACCCGATTACTCTAGCCATAGAGGCAGCCAATCAGCTCGCGACACCAAACACTTCAGGGCCCCGATACCGACCCCGCCGGCGTGGTCGACGATTTCCCTCATTCAGCGCTTATCGCTATCGACCCACTAGGGTCGATTAATTCTTTCAAATATTTTTCCTCTCAGACGACGCCCTGAGCCGAGGTTCGCGCCCAACTGGGCACCCGCAGGCCTGTTGTCTTAAACGTTGTACCGGGTGAGAGCCTTCAGCGCTCCCCATTTGTCCGGCCAAGTAGTTAATGCCATCTGCGGCAAATCTACAATAAGTCACGTCAAAAAAGAAAAAAAAATGTCCTGGAGAACGGAGGATTGCTTTCTTAGATAAATTGCTTCGGTTTGGCCAGTTTAACCCCCCAGTTCTCTACTCTCTAGTAGGATTCTTTACTTTATCCTTTTTTTCTCCCGTTCCAGGTTACGGCTGCTTCCAATGGCTGCTCCTCATGTCCTGCGGTGCTGTGTACGCCGTCTGCGCGCTCAGCACTACAACCCTCAGCTTCGTGCTACCAGCAGCTGCGTGCGACTTCAACTTGGAGTCAGCTGATAAAGGACGTCTTACCGCCACGCCACTTATAGGTAGGTACTTGGTCATCTTCATTATTGTTTGCTGCGCGATCAGCACCACTATCCTCAGTGTCGTGCTACTAGAAACTGCTTGCGAAATCAATTTGTAATCAGCTGATGAAAGGCGTCTATCTATCACGCCGCTTTTTGGTGAGTATTTCATCTACATTATTGTCTACTGCGCACTCACCACCACCACCGCCAGCTTCGTGCTACCAGTACATGCTTTCACCTTGGAGTGCACTGGTAAAGGGCAAATGATCGATTCTGTTGAATCGATCGACTCCACTGTAGAATATGATGTTTCAAAGTTTCAAATCGTTTACCTAAATGACCAAATTGTTTTTGAAAATAATATTTTTTTTCTTTTATTAAGCGTCTATTATTTGATGGCTATTATTCTACAAATCTACAACTGACACGAAAATCAATTTAATCGCAAATCATAGATATTTAAGGTCGATAAGTATCATTTTGCTAAGTATATTTATTGCTAGTAGTAACTTGTTTATTGTATAGATTTTTATATTAATATTTTCTTAATTTATTAATCATCGTCTCCCTATCGTCATCCGTTTTTTCACAGGATACGCTTCACCTACCTTGAAATTTGACAGGTCAGGGCAGGTTTTCTTTTTTAATATCTTATTTTTTTCGTGAAATATATCTAATGTCAGTCATATATCTATCTTTCCAGGAATGTGCGTCGGTTCGTACTTCTGGGGCAACCTAGCAGACGCTAGAGGGAGAAAGAAGGCCATCATCGGAGCACTGCTGCTGGATGCAGTCGCTGCCTTCGTCTCCAGCCTGGTGCAGTCCTTCCCCGCATTCCTGGCCTTCAGGTATATATTTGACCATTTGTTTTTTTTTTTTTAAGAAAATAGAAGATTTTACTCCTAAATCAAATCAATCAGGTAAACGGATAGGAAATGAAAAACTTAACAAAAAATCGGGGTTTATAAAGTGGTCTCTAAAACCCTTAAATACTTTACTGTACCTACCATTTTTAAGGCGTATAAATGAATTATGAATTAACCCTTAAAACCCTTAAAAACCAGAATCAAACAGGAGACACAAATAATAATAATAATAATAAAAATAAAAAAGTTTATTTAGGTAAAATCTACGACACACATATACAAATAGGTTAGAAATAAATTGTGCCTTTTATTTGCTTCTCCCCATGTTGTCATATTGTGTTTCTGTGTTATCCTGTGTACAATATATTATTAGATAAATAAATAAAAGCATTTTTCATATTCTGCTGCTTTACCCACCATACATGACCCCACCACGCCTGCCTATTGGTTGTAGACCCCCTATTTCCACAGGTTCTTCTCAGGGTTCGGCATCATCGGAGCCACGGGTCTGGTGTTCCCTTACTTCGGAGACTTCCTGTCCCTCCGCCATCGTGACGTCATGCTCTGCAGGCTTGAAGTCTTCTGGACTATTGGGACTATTCTTCTGCCAGGTAAGGAGATGATTATTTGTAGAATTATGCTTTGCCTTGCGAACTCAAAAGTGAAATGCGTTCAGCTGTTTGTCATCCCGGAAATATTGTAAAAGTAAGCATTTACAAATGGTCGATAGACTAAAAAATAGCGGCAGTTGTCTCGAACCTGATTATGACACGATTATATAATATAAGGTTCACGACAGCAATTTCGCATTCATAAAGATTAGTTTTATGCATTATTTGGGACAGCAGAAATGAAAATTTCGAGTGTGTGTGATATTTCGTTAAATCTTTAATATGTTACTATCTCCTAAATATAATAAGGTCTGATTTAACTATAAGTAAGTATAATATATTTACTTTGTTGCTTGAGTAAATACTCGTAAATGATGAAGAGAACATAAAAATATATTAAAAAAAATGTAAATAAATAAATATGTTTTACTTTGTTTGTTGATGATTATTTTATATGCTATAAAGAACCAGTATCTTATAGTAGACATGATATTTTAGTTGACGGACAAATGCAGTAGTTTTGAGAATAGAAACAGCAGAAGTATTATATTTTATGTCCAGAATATAGATAATGAAAGATTTACTTCTACTCGAAGTATTAAAATTTTAAAATTAGGCCACATTAAATGTCACTAAAAGTTCTCAGCAATAAAATGACGCTTGCGCCGATTCACATCTATCCAGTCGCGAAAACTCTTCACAACAAAAATACTGGAGTATTATTAGAAATGTCCCGTCCAAACTCATAGGCGTTTATTTTAGCAGTATTGAACCTTGTCCCTTGAATGTCGCGAGACATTTCCCTTTGGCTAAAGTCCATCAGACCAAAATATAAGGCGTCTGCACATCGTACGATCGGTACGGAGATAGCCATCGGATTCCAGGTGAAGTCCTGAGCGCTCTTCATTTTTCCGGCCAAGTAGTTAATGCTATTTGCAGTAAATCTGCAATAAATCACCTCAAAAAAGCTAAAATCGAATGCTGTTAAAACGGCGTAAAGCTAGAGAGACGATGATAACACAATCGATCTGGCTGACTGAACTGATTCATGAAATTGATTAAACAAAACAAATAAGTATTGTCACTGCAAAAACCCCACAAACCCAATGAAAACGACAGCATATTCGTGAACGATAATATAGTTAACGATTCGATCGAAGATCGCAACAAAACCCGTACAATTTAAAATCGTAACGATATATCGACAGCGTTGATTCGACTTTGAGCGCTTCTATGCTGTTCTGGGAGCAAATAAAAAACATAGAACACGTTCAGCTGCTTGTCTTCCCGGGCATGTCGTAAAAACCGACAGAGGGATTGCGTTCTCTAACATGATGGACTAATGTTATGGGCGATAGGCTGATCCCTTATCACCATAACGTTCATCATATCCATCTTAGGACTTCATATCAACAGTGGCTGCAAGTTGTCTTTGATTACTTGTGGCTCTGCCCACCCCATTTGGGATTACGGGCGTGAGTTTATGTATGTATGTATGATTCGACTTTAGGCTCATATTAACTACGTCACACTTTCGGTTGAAAAAACGACCATTTGTTTCCTGAGAGAACGACATTTAAATCGTTACATAGATCAACAAATCGATCGTACCGTGTATGGCAACCTCACATCGTAGTGATATTGTATGGCACTTGTTTACATCAATGGTATGGCCGTGTTTGAGCCTTTGCCAATCAGTTTCCAATTATTTTGGCAATGACTCACATTGTTTTGTGTTTCCGTCTACAAACGCACTGTCGTAGTATCAAAACAAGTGTCGATTAAATGAAGCGAACGCTCGACAGGGAATCGCGACGTCAAGCATACCGTAAAGCAAAGGGGCGCAATAGTTTTACTTCTGGCGTCAAAAAACTGCCTATCTCTCACATCAGGTGTCGCTACTGTTGAGTGTTCTTAAATTTTGAACTGAAAAGTATCGGCGTCCGAAGGACGTACTTAATATACGATCCCGACAACCCGATTACTCTAGCCTTAGAGGCAGCCAACAGCTCGCGACACCAAACACTTCAGGACCCCGATACCGACCCCGCCGGCGAGGTCGACGATTTCCCTCATTCAGCGCTTATCGCTATCGACCCACTAGGGTCGATTAATTCTTTCAAATATTTTTCCTCTCAGACGACGCCCTGAGCCGAGGTTCACGCCCAACTGGGCACGTTGTACCGGGTGAGAGCCTTCAGCGCTCCCCATTTGTCCGGCCAAGTAGTTAATACCATCTGCGGCAAATCTACAATAAGACACGTCAAAAAAAAAATTTGACAGTTCTCCATAATATATAATTTTTCACGAATATTGACTGGACAGCCAGCTTTTCGTTATAATATATTGCTGTAATTTTCTGTATGACTGTTATGACATATATTTGCATGCCAGTGTTGGTGAAATGTACTGAACTCTGCCATAATTGTAAAAAGATCTGTAAATTACGTATATTTCTTGCAATAAATCATTTCTATTTCTATTTAAAATATGGAGCAGCGTGCAGTGTATCCCGTCTGAAGGATGAGTTACTAATGATCCAAACATGAATTCGACAATCATTGGTTTAAGCCTGTGCTGGATTCGAACCTGCAACCTTAAAGTGAGCGGCTAGCGTTCTACTACTTGGGCTACCACGGCTCTAAAAACCCTACTAGTAAATTATCATCATAAGAACGAATAGAATGTTTTAACAACAGCACACGTAGCATAACAACTTAACCAATATAATAGTTTTATATGTCACGTATTTAAAAATCATTTTGTTAAAATTCATAAAATAAGATAAATAACGATTCCCCAAAACAAAAAAATAATAAAAAAAAAATACAAAATAATAATATAGACTTACACTCCATTGCAAACTTTAACCCCACAGGAATCGCCTGGCTGATCATTCAAGACCCGCGATTCAACCTGACAGCGGCTGATGCAGCGTTCCAGTACACTCCCTGGAGGGTGTTCGTGGCTGCTTGTGGCATTCCCAGTTTATTGGTGGTGCTGCTGCTTATACCCTTCCCTGAGAGTCCACGTTACTTGCTATACGCCCACCGACCCGAAGAGGCACTGAAGGTGCTGCAAAGGATCTTTGTGGTCAACACAAAGCTGAGTGAAAAGGACTTCCCTGTAAGTTTACATAGAATAAGTTATGTTTTCTGCCAACTTGGTCGGGGTTCGATTACCGATGAGGACATTATCGAAATCACATTGGGAGACTATCCTTTATTTGACTAGGACATTACAGGTTGAATCGCCCGATTGTCGGAAAAGGTAAGATGATTTCGTGCTTCAGAAAGCACGTTAAGCCGTGAGTATCGGGCGGCGCAGCGTGGTGAAATATGATCCGGATATCCCTTTCAAATTGATTGAGGTGAGGCACTAACCCGCAGCCTCTATTCTCCACATATATTTATGTTCTATTGCACTGAGGAGGTACGTAGAAATGATGAAAGTTTTTCCTCCAGCTTAATCCAACTACATCTGTTATAACTTCTTGCAGGTGGAGTCAATGATAGGAGCAGAAGAAGACGGTGAAGATGAAGAAGTGGTGACAGCAGACAACAACAACGAGACGAAGCGCGCGCGCACCTTCAAGCAGCGGATGGAGTCCTTCTGGAACCGCAAGAAGATGCTCGTCTCGCCGCCGTACATCGGTTTCCTGGTGCTGTGTTGCTTCGTCGACTTCGGGTTGATGTTCAGGTAATCTTTGACTTAATTACTCTTGAAGATCATGGACATATCCTTAGACAACCTTAGTACACACATTTACAGGACATTTATATGGATAAACTTTGGATCAAGTGCGTAAAGTAGCTTTAATGCTGCGACAGAAACCATAATATTCAGATGCTTATTTTTCGTACCGTAAAAAGCGACAGAGAGATTCTGTCCTTTCTGACCATTACATTGGAGAAGATGATGACTTGTCAGGCTATCACGATTTCAGGTTCTTCAAACTCGTCCAGGTCTGCCTCTACCTCCACGTCCGAGAGGTGTCTTCTCCATGACACTTTTTACCCCCCTATCATGTTCTTTCTGCAAACATAACCAGACCATGACTGTGCCTTCCTTATATTCACTAGCCCACTTTCTGCTTGCAGCTACTACACCCTAATGATGTGGTTCCCGGATCTGTTCGAGCGGTACAGCCAGTTCGCGTCGCTGTACCCTGACGTCTCCGCTGGCGTCTGCGAGGTGTCTGCCAACCTCACCATCTCGCACACGACGCCTGTCCCGGAGTTATCTGACTTAATTGTAAGTTACTTCTTCCTCTTCTTAAGTTCACAACTCATTAGAGCCACACGGCACCCGCTCTGCATCGCTTCGTCTCGTGCCGTTAGCATTTTTCATATGGACTTGTATATGGTGATAACGCGGCGTCCACCCTTGGACCACTTGTCAGTTAGTGGACGCCGTGCGAATAGGCGTTGCAGGGTAAGTGCTGGGTGGTTCGAATGAGCTATTATCTTTAAACATGAGAGCATGTGGGTGTGAACTAGATGCGGTGGAAGTGTTTAGGCTAGTAGCCAATCCAATCACCATAGATTTCAAGTCGCCCAACCGGACCTGTTCTTGACTACTATCATTTGGATTGTTAGGTGGATGCCCAACATCAGGCTTTTTGCCAAAGACCCCTCACTATAGAAGTCTGTTGAGGATCTTTTAAATTTATCTAACTTATTCTTTTGAGCCAAATACATCCGATCATACAACCGATCGGATAAGCTAGATTACAAAGTCCAAAAAAAGCCAAAAAAAAGGTCATTAACACTTTCAAGGACAGAACGTCTAATGACGTTCCGATTCCAAGGTGTCATACTATCTGTTATAAATCATCAATGACCCATGGTCTCTGCACGTGAAAGGGTTAAGATTTAATAGGTACTATACACAAAGTTTTTTTTTTTACAGAGTGAGCATGCGTGTCACATCGACAACTCGGTGTACATCCACACGTTGATCGTAGCTCTAAGCTGCTTGCCCACCGCGCTGTGGGTCGGGCTCACCATCAACATGGTCGGCAAGAAACCTATGCTGGGTAAGTCAAAATATACATGCACCTGCAAAGTATGAGAGCCGCGATAAACTTGATCTGAATTTGGGATATAATTGATAAATAAGATCGTTCATACTACGGCCGCTATGGGTGCCTAAGGGTGCTTGCATACCAAAGACCCTCGATCGCCGACGCCATCGCCTGGCGGCAAATGTGACTACATCAGTAATCGCACCGAGTGCTAGCTGCCAAGAGTGGAGTTTTATGATCATTACTGGTGAAAGCCGTCATGCTCCGAAGATTCTTATTATATCAGATAGTTTTCATACTTTTTATGGTTGACTTGAAATCTATCTAACAGGATCTACAGTAATTGTTATTGATGCGTCAAAATTAAGTCACCTCAAAGGTGGTTAAGGTTTCAGCTCACAAGATGACAATAATCTGAAAGAAAGAAAGACAGAAAACACGTAATCTGCTTTCCCTTGGTTTTAGTTTGTCTCTTTCCCGATCTGCTGGAAGAGTTTTTTTGACAAAATTTAAAGTCTACTCCCTCTCCACTTTCAGTGCTCATGCTGACGATCTCCGGCTGCGCAGCGCTGGGTTTGAACCTAGTACGCTCCTCATTAGAGAACCTGGTGCTATCATGCATCTTTGAGGCCATCGTCAGTTGCACGGAGGCCGTACTCTTCTGTGTCATCTGCGAGATCTTCCCCACCAAAGTTGCGTGAGTATCAGTCTTCTTCTCTCGTGTGGGTTGTGAGATCCACGACCGAACTCAACAACCCTGACACCATTGAACTGTCAAGACCCATGACATGACTCATGTAACGAGTGACTTACTTAAGTAAATAGTATTCGGGATCGACTGCTGAACGTGCCATCCGAAACACGGATCATCTTACTTTCAGATAATCGGGTGATCAGTCTGCAATGCCCTAACCTAATTAGGGATCGCAAAGTGATTATGTCTCCACAAGGATTCGAACCCGGGAGCTCCGGATCGTGAGTCCAACAGGTGTCTTGTTAGTTGCGCAATTAATAAGACACCAGGTAACGTAGCGTTTATACAACAATACAGGCTGTTAGTGACTTCGTAACGAAAACTTTTTTATACAGTATGTATGTAACCAAAATTTTGGGTCATTGAACGAACTCTATATGGGCCTTAGGGTCTGAAATAAAGATATTTTATTTTTTATTTTGTTTATTTAACATATACATAAACAGCCTATATACGTCCCACTGCTGGGCACAGGCCTCCCCTCAATCAACCGGAGGGGGTATGGAGCATACTCCACCACGCTGCTCCAATGCGGGTTGGTGGAGGTGTTTTTACGGCTAATAGCCGGGACCAACGGGTTAACGTGCTCTCCGAAGCACGGAACCATCTTACTTTTTCGGACAATCAGGTGATTCAAGCCTGAAAAGTCCTTACCAAACAAAGGACTGTCTCACAAAGTGATTTCGACAATGTCCCCATCGGGAATCGAACCCGAACCTCCAGATCGTGAGCCTAACGCTCTAACCACTAGACCACGGAGGTTTATTTATGTACCTATAAATAATAAATATTTGTATCTTTATTCCTCGACAGTGCAACAGCAATGGCAGTGACAGTGATGTGCGGGCGCATCGGCGCCATCGTCGGCAACGTCGTGTTCGGCGCGCTGGTGGATGAACATTGCGTCGTGCCCATCTACATGTTCGGTACCTTCCTTATATGTAAGTACTTTAATTGTATAGTGTAATACTACTTACCGCGCCCCGCAAGTGTGGTTTGAGCTTAAAACATACACGCGATGTGTGAAAGTGGCTTAAGCTTCACCTACAAATCTCAAGGTCATTTTTGACAGACTATAAATATAGAATAACTAGTATAAGAATAATACTACGTACGTACGTACGTATAGGACGGTAACTCTCCGCCCGCCCCGGACGTGTCTTATAAGGAGGTGAAGGACTTTGATAGACAAGAATGGAGAATGGTACACCGACAAGAGCGTGGCTCTTAAATTAGTGATGATAGGACGGTAACTTTCCGCCCCGCTCTAAGGCGGCCGAGCGCCAACCTCACCCCCTCTGGGTCTTAAGGCCTTATTACACTGCCCAATCCATCGGATCCGATCCACCGGGTATAGATATACTTTAGTCTTAAATGTCCGTAAGCCGCTAAAGAATAAGGGAGAGAGCGCGCGTGTTTCGTTCGCACGCTATGTTGGGGAGTTTTTTTATAATGGACTGTCCAAAGTTTTTTAGAGAGTCGACCTTGATTGACCAACTGCAGTTGACATTTGACGCATCGGCGACTTCCGTTCACAAATGCGAGACTTACAAGTGTCTCGAATACTATTAAATTATTGTCTTTTGCTGCGTCTAGACTATCTTCTTTAGATCCTTTTTACGAAAAAAGATGTCATGCAAAAACATAGTTTTGTTTTTTTCTCGTTTTGTCGCGAACATAACCTCGTAATATTGGTCTCACCACTGATATTCCCTGCTTATTTCTCCCATCAGGTGTCACTACTGTTGTTTTGGTTATATTTTACACTATAATCCTTCGCGCAGCGTTTAGCTGCAAAATCTTAATGTTATATTTGTTCCCTAAAGATCGGAAAGAAGAAAAGTTAGAAAAAGTAATTTTCTTTCAAAACTGCCTTTTTTCCAACTAATGGCTGTTCTTTTTCGTAACTTATCCCTCGGACGGGATACACTCCACGTTGCTCCACATTTTATAGCCATTAATCACGAATTTTAGCTGGACAGTATGGAGAACTGTCAAAATTTGGGAACACGCAACAGTGCTGCCACCTACATTTGAGCTTTAGTTTGTAACCTTAATTATAAGCATCATTCCTGTTATTTATAACCTTACGTTGTAATATTACAATGTATTATATTTAGAGGACTTCCTAACCTATAGTGCCGACACGTGTGTCCTATTTTGTACCACCTGCGCTTGTAAATATAGCCCAGTATGCATTACTGAAAGAATAGGTCGTAATTTGTTGCGTTTGCAGATAGATAGATAGATAAAATACTTTATTGAGCACAATGGACACAAAATACAGAGATAAGGACAACATATACAGAAAAGCACAACAGGCGGCCTTATTGCTCATGCAGCAATTTCTTCCAGGCAACCTACAGGCCAGATAGGTTATTTTTAATTTGGTAAATCTTTCATGCAGCAATACACATAAGCTCACGACTATATCCCAATTGGGGTAGGCAGAGGTGCATCCATCGCAAGATGAACTAAATATCAACACCTTACCGAGCTTTCTATCCCTCAATCAGCGCTTATCGCTATCGACCCACTAGGGTACTGAAAAGTATCGGCGTCCGAAGGACGTAATATGCGATCCTGACGACCCGATTACTAGCCACAGGCAGCCATTCAGCTCGCGACACCAAACACTTCAGGACCCCGATACCGACCCCGCCGGGCGTGGTCGACGATTTCCCTCAATCAGCGCTCATGCGCTACCACTAGAGTCGATTAATTCTTTCAAATATTTTTCCTCTCAGACGACGCCCTGAGCCGAGGTTCGCGCCCAACTTTGCACCCTCAGGCATGTTGTCTTAAACGTTGTACCGGGTGAAAGCCTTCAGCGCTCCCTATTTGTCCGGCCAAATAGTTAATGCCATCTGCGGCAAATCTACATAAAGTCACGTCAAAAATAAAAAAAAGTTTGTTTTATAATAATGTGTACAATGTGTTTGTTCCAGCAAGCGGTCTGCTGTGCATCATCCTTCCGAAGAGCACGCGCCCAGAGCGGCCGCAGGTGTAGTCAACTTTTATTTAGCGTATTTTGTATTAAGATTGCATTAAAAATATCTCACACAATCTCCAACGTTTTATTTCCTCATCATCAGCCCATTAACGTCCCCACTGCTGGGGCACGGGCCTTCCCTATCTTCTTCTATCGTGTGGATTGTGAGGTGGATTACCAAACCCATCAACCCTGATGTCAGGGTTATTACTGAGCCGCCATGGGCCCCTGACATGACTCATGTAACGACTTCTAATTTACATCAGCAAATAATAACCGGGACCAACGGGTTAACGTGCCTTCCGAAGCACGGATCATCTTACTTTTTGGACAATCAAGTGATCAGCCTGTAATGTTCTAAACAAACTACGGATATTTCCCCACCGTGACTCGAACCCGGGACCTTCGGATCGTGAGCCTAACGCACTGGCTGGACGACGGTTTTCTAACAAATCATGAATATTGTAGCGTCAATTTCAGTTGACATTAGTATTTTGTATGTAAGTTTATGTTTTGTTGTGTATTGTGAAGTCTGAGGTCAGACTGAAAGCAGAATGGCCGAGCTGTAGGAAAGTGAGAATGCTATGTAAGGATAATGAATGGGAATTCGATTGTTTATGGTATGAAAGGAGGATGGTTACTGTGTATGTATGGGATGGTTGGATAGTTTGCCCCGCAATGGGACATCACTTAGGCTAGATACAAAAAAAAGTAAACATTTCCTTCGACAAATACAATTAGACGTGGAAACAACCTTTTATTAACTCCTGATTAACTATTGACTCGGCAAACATGTGAAAATGTTTGACAAACAAATAACATAATATTACAAAAAAGGTAATATTTGTACAGAGTAATGTAAATATAGAAATTTTGTTCCACGGCTCTGTTTGTATATACAAATACAGACAGACAACGAAGGGGTTAAAAAGGCCACATTGAAACAATTCATCTAAAAAAGCAATATTGCTATTTGACATTTTTTTGCAGTGCGCACATACTTTTATATGCGCAAATGTCAAATTGGAATACCTATTGGTTTTTTAGGTGAATTGCTTCGATGTGGCGTTTTAACCCTCCTTATATAACGTTATGTTATGTAATGTAATAATATTGAAAATGAGGATATAAATAATACAAAGAAGATTTCCTTTCTCTTTAAATTTTTTTGCTATTTTCTCTGGACCATGACCTTCTGGAGGTGGAGGCCTGGAGTCCTAAAACACAGGGTATCCCAGTTTAGGCTCCAACGTCTACAAATATTTCCTTGTATTATTGTAGAGAAAATAAAGATTTTACTTAAGTACTTACAAAATTATCTCGAAAGTGAGTAAATTCGTAATTCGTAAATTTACTTTTGCTTGGCTCGAGAGTCGAGATGGACGACACCGATTGAAAGTATCAAGAATGCAATCCAATAAACATAAGAAAGGTGTGTTTTTTATTGTAACATAATAATGATTATTATTAGGACACAGCCAAACTATGCGAAATGTTATGCGAAATTCTTTAACAAATAGCGTTCTTTGTACTTACCTATTCCAGTTAGTAATATGTTGACACAATCAGATACAGCATCTTAATAATATCGCACCGCTGTTTAGCGAGACGTGGCAGGGTATGTGGCTAGTAACCGTCAATAGGCTAGTTTCCAATTAGTCAAATACATACATACATACATAAACTCACACCCGTAATCCCAAATGGGGTGGGCAGAGCCACAAGTAATCAAAGACAACTTGCAGCCACTGTTGATACGAAGTCCTAAGATGGATATGATGAACCTTATGGTGATAAGGGATCAGCCTATCGCCCAATAGCCAATCGCCAATTAGTCAAATCTGTTACTTTTTACTATACTTCAAAACCAGTGTTGTGCCGTTACCGAGAATGTTGCCAATTTGGGCTCGTTCCCAGCAGTAAAGAGGCGCAGAGCTTTATTACCTGATATTAGGCAGCTTAATTACTCAATTGTATACCAATATTTTATGTTTATTTTTTATTTTTTTAAAGAACGTCTAGGGCCCTGTGCCGAGGTTTTTCTTGCAGCTTCTTTTCCCCGGCTATACAGGTTGTGAGATGCTGCAGTAGTTTTAGGCGGATGAGACGTTCGTTATGTAAAAATTGACGATTCAAAGTGTAACTATGTTACCTACAGAATAAAGATATTATTGAATTTGAATTTGAATTTATAATCAGATAAGACCAGGGGGATTAAAATGGCCACATCGAAGCAATTCATCTAAGAAACCAACATTGCAATTTGACATTTGCGCATATAAAAGTAAGTGCGCAATGCAAACAAATGTCAAACAGCAATATTGCTTTCTTAGATGAATTGCTTCGATGTGGCCATTTTAACGCCCTTGATCTCTTTTTCCTCCAATCAGGTGAATCAGCTTGCAATAACCTTGTTAAACTAAGGACAGACTCACAAAGTCTCTCACAGTCAAAATCATAATTAATAAAGACCGTAAAATACCTAATAAAATCAGAGTAAAAAAAAATAAGAACAAAACACAAACTTTGAAAGCAATTTCAAAACAGACGATCAAAGGCAAGTTACCCTAACGAATCCTAAAGCAAACTTCAGAGATATGCGGCAGAGGACGGTGTATAAAATATAGTAACATACTACACCAGTTCATTAGACGCAACAAGTTTTGAGGATGCCACTGGCTAGCAGAACTCTGACCACTTCTTATCAACTGGACAATCGGTATACGAAGTTCATTTTTAAGTAGAAGATCGAAATAAAGAAGAAGAATTACGGAATAAAATCCGGGAATGCATAAACATTGTCATTATTGAAGAAGTAACAACACTGGCTGGGAACAGAGAAGATAAAGCTGATATTCAGAAGAAAAAGAAAGTACTTATTCAAAATGGTGATGACACGGCAAGATGCGGAAGCACCAACTATGAAGGAAGAGATACCGCACGACCATCTCTTCAAAGTGACTGGGTTATCGTCAACGAATTTGGAGAAGCTTGCTCAAGGTATGTACCTTTTGTGTTACTTTCTGAACCGAAAGGCTCTGCTAACTTTTGTTTTCACTCCCAATCAAGCGTCATTACTGTGTAGTTTGGTCTTCGAAGCGATAAAAATATAAAGACTACTGCTAATTCAGGTTCAGATGTATCCACTTCATCGATTGTACAAATCGTAATGAATTTACATGCTTAGATTCTTCAAATACCAGTAGTGGCTGCAAAGTGTCTTACCTTTTTGTGACCTGTGGCTCTGCCTACCCCGATAAGAATACAGGCATGACTTTATTTATGTAATCATAATCATCATAATCATTTATTTATTTATGTACATGTTGGATAAGATAGACATCTAATAGTTCTAATCCATCAACTATTTCATCTACTGATTATTTAGAGATTTTGAAAGTTTTACAATGTTGTTGTTGTTAGCTCGGTGAGGTGTGAGTACTTAGTTCATCTTGTGATAGATGTACCTCTGACTCACCTAAATCGTCGCTGACGTCACTAACTGACGTATCTAAAATTTTTGGCGAATCTGATTTTCACTTTTTGCTATTATCAATACTTACGACACAAATTATCTTAGCAAAACATTGTAGTTAAATAAGGTTGGAAAGTCAGCCACGAAATGTGATACAGTTGTGAGCTTATGTTTTATGTGTAGAATGTTATTCCAATACAGTGCTGCATTATTATCAACCATTACATTGATTATTTCAAATTCGTATTAACCTGATTTACTGACTACATTGGCATCTTCAATAATACATTATTCAATGAGATACGTCTATATGTGTATCACTTGTAACATATCGTTTTAATTATTACCTACAAGAGTTGTCCGTTTCCATCAAATGGTCACATGTTGTTAGTTCTGTTCGTGTTATGATAAATTGATCATTACACGAACTTATTATTTCCAAACCACAAACGCTTTTTTTATTGATTCCCCCAATATCGACCACACCGGCGTGGTCAGATTTCCCTCATTCAGCGCTTATCGCTATCGACCCACTAGAGTCGATTAATCCTTTCAAATATTCTTCCTCTCAGACGACGACCTGAGCCGAGGTTCGCGCCCAACAGGGCACCCTCAGGCCTGTTGTCTTAAACGTTGTACCGGGTGAGAGCCTTCAGCGCTCCCCATTTTTCCGGCCAAGTAGTTAATGCCATCTGCGGCAAATCTACAATAAGTCACAAAAAAAAATATTAATTCATATTTTACGGGATGTTAATTAACTGCATTGTTATAAACAGTGTGAAACCTATTATAGGTCAGTATATTGCAGTATTAGTATCATTATCAGTACTGTGATATGCTATTTTTCTTACATCTCATCGATATCTCCATCATTTTGTCATACCTAATCATATTATTTTGAAACATTAGTAGTCTATTAGTGAATTATTTGGCCCTTCCAAGTAGGAATTGAATTTCTAAGGTACTTAGATATATTATTAACTTAAAAATTCAAACCTACGTCCTAAATCCTTATCGGACTTGCACCAATGTGATATAGTTGTGAGCTTATGTTTAAGTATGTATTTATTAATATTTATCTTACGAGTATATATGCAGTTTTCACTAAGTCAGTTGGCTCGACCGTTATAGACGGCGATACGGCTCACCTATACGTTGGTCTAATAGAAAGCTCGATGAGGTATAGTTACTTAGCTCATCGTGCGACGAATGTATTATGTACCCCTGACAATTGTAACAAAATGGTGAGCCTATGTTATGTACACATACATACATAAACTCACGCCCGTAATCCCTAATGGGGTGGGCAGAGCCACAAGTAATCAAAGACAACTTGCAGCCACTGTTGATACGATGTCGTAAGCTGGATATGATGAACCTTATGGTGATAAGGGATCAGCCTATCGCCCATAACATTAGTCCATCATGTTAGATGACACAATCCCAATCCTATGTTATGTGTTGTTAAGAAAATAGTTGTTTCTTCAACAGAGAAGACTTCAGACTTCGAAGAAGCCATCGCTGCTACCAGCTACGGCCGATTCAACATCTACATGATGCTGGCCACCCTGCCAGCCTTCTGGAGCGCGGTGTCTGTCACCAGCTCCGTGTCGTACATCTTCACCAGGGCCCAGTGCGACATGCAGCTCAACCTCTTGGATATGGGCACTGTTAGTGCCATCACTTATGGGGGTAAGCATTTTGTAACATCTTTTAGAAGTAAAATTACGACCTGAGTAATGCGGTGCTATTTTTCGTATGAGTTTAACGTGCTGTACTTGCCTTCCGAGGCACAATAATCTTCGCAAATCGAACAATGAGATGCTTTATATACTTACATACATAAACTCACGCCTATTTCCCAGTATGGAATTCCATTTGATCCTGACAACTTCTCTTGATTCCTCCACATTCAGCAATCGAAAAATAAAATAGATGATTTCAGCCTGCAATGTCCTATCTAAACAAGGAACGGTCTAATAAAATGTATTTTTGTTGGCCATGTCGCAGAAATAGAACCCAGGACATAAAGCGATAGTTTGGATGTAACGAACTGAACGTTTGTTAAAATATGCTTTTGATTTGTAGCTCTTATGCCTTCTGTGCAATAAAGTGTATTTGATATGACTCTAGTTATAAATTAAGGTTATGAAATAATCAGTTATTTACCGAGACAGCGGATAATTTCATATTTACAAGAGGCCATATTAATCAAGATAAAAATACCTACTAACTTAATGATGGTATTGACATAAACAAAAGCTGTGGAAAAAAATAAACTTTGTTTTAGATGGTAAAGGACGGACGTTCACCCAAAATAAATGTTATCCTGCTAATACCATCACAGCTTTTATCTCACGAATATATTTTTAAACAAGAAAATGACAAATTAAACAAACATATTGATAACAGAAAATTTGCAAACACAAAAGTGACTTAAGTGACACACACTTGTCTCTACTTTATCACTTTACTGTTTGTTACATAATGTAAACCTTAGGATATTCTTATAATAACCATCTGGATTCTAGTAACGGAAAAAGTTCAAGCATGAAGAAGTAATTCTTTAATGAGAGTGTATGTTACAACGGGAAATAGGTAAGTAATTCCGATGAACAGGTATCATGGTTAAATGAATCTCCCAAGATGATTGGACACTTATTCAATAGGCTACACGACAAATTTGTAAAGACTTCATACAAGGGAAGCTAGATAAGGAAAGAGAGGTAGAGGAAGTTCCAAAAAAGCTAACATGTAAGAAATTAAAGAGATGGCAAACGTCGTGTTTTATGGGAAAGTGAAAGAATTGGCCTTTGATATACAAGTGTGGGCAACGGAACCCGTCAAGAGCGTGGCTTTTAAATTATTGATAAGGAATGAATCTAAGTCATGACATGACCACGGCGCGTGCTCTTTGCTCAATTAAACCACAGAAACTTAAACAATCATAAATATATATAATGTAAGTACACAAAAGTCTCCTACACAGCCATGAGAACAGTTTCATGCAAATATTAGCACGTCTGATTCAAATAAACAGTGTTGGAAAATTTACTATCATGCAATATACCACACCTCTCAGGGAAAGCCTTTAGCAAACTTTTGGAGTGAAAGATAAAGAAACTGACACGACTGATGATGAGCATTACGTCAGGAATCCAGTGACAGCAAACGTGTGAGAAAACAAACTCGTGTAATGAAATGATGGCATAAAATTGGAGTGAAAGCAACTGTTCACTTAATCAGATATAGTGGTCTAAATAAACGATTTATTAAGATAGTTGGTTCAAAACGGTCTCCGTGGTCCAGTGGTTGAGCGTTGGGCTCACGATGCGGAAGCCTCGGGTTCGAATCCCGGTGGGGACATATCACAAAATCGCTTTGTGATCCCTAGTATGGTTAGAACATTAGAGGCTGATCACCTGATTGTCCAAAAGTAAGATGATCCGTGATTCGGAAGGCACGTTTATCGTTGGTCCCTATGGCGGCACAGTAATAACCCTGACTGTTGTCATTGATGAGGTTGGTATTCCACCTCACAACTCACAGGATAAGAAGAAGAGATAGTTGGTAAAATTAAATAAAAAAACAGTGATAGCCCTGTTCGAAGAACGCGTGAGTTCAAAACCCGGCTCTAAACCATTGAATTCGACTTTATAAGTTTCATTTCATGTTTGGGTTTATTTGATATCACGTTGTTTCCAGGATGTGTGCCCGGTTAATGGCAATAGGCTCGCCCCCTATTACATGGGATTTAAATAAAGCTGGCGAGGATCACTTGTAAGGGAGCACATAGATACGTCCAAAGTAGATAAACTAACATTTACACACGTGAGTCCTAGGGACGTCTTAAGAGCTTTTAAATCTTTAGAAATCAAAAAGACTGCAGATCTTCATGGTCTCTCTGTTAAAATCATTAACTCCGTGATTGATTGCATAGCTCCCTATCTATCATGTATATTTAATAAATGTGTAGACAATGGTGTGTTTCCAGATTTAATGAAGCACAGTAAAGTCATTCCATTGTTTAAAGCTGGTAGTACTTCTGACCCTACTAATTTTAGACCAATATCTATACTACCCACGCTTAGTAAAATATTTGAAAAAATTTTATTACTGCAATTACTTCAACATTTCAATTTAAACAATTTAATGTCTAATAAACAATTTGGTTTCACAAAGGGTCGCTCAACAACCGATGCTGGTGTTGAGTTAATAAATCATGTTTTTCAGGCTTGGGAGGAGTCCAAAGATGCTATTGGTGTCTTTTGCGACCTTTCCAAAGCCTTCGATTGCGTTTGTCATGATATCTTGATCGCGAAACTTCGTCACTATGGAATAACTGATAATGCCATCGCTCTTTTGGAGTCATACCTTAATGGCCGCGTTCAGAGGGTTGATGTGCATGGCTCCAGATCGTGTGGATCTAACGTCACTATAGGCGTCCCGCAGGGCTCAATTCTAGGTCCATTTCTATTCCTAGTTTACATAAACGACCTACCTAGTCTTGTAAAACATGAGGTGGTGCTGTTTGCAGATGATACCTCCTTACTTTTTAAAGTAAAGAGACGACAAGATTCCTTTGACGATGTAAACAACGCCATTTCAGAGGTAGTGGATTGGTTTACTGTAAACAACCTGCTACTTAATGAAAATAAAACAAAATATGTTTATTTTACGTTATCGAATGTTAGTAGGCCCCTCGATTCTATTATTGTAAAAAATAAGGAATTGGACCTCACGGATACTGCTGTATTTTTGGGAATTACTTTGGACGCTAAGTTGCAATGGAGTCCTCATATTGATAAGTTGTCCAAAAGGCTCAGCTCAGCAGCATTCGCGGTCAAAAAAATTCGTTTAATAACCGATGTAGAAACCGCGCGATTAGTTTATTTTGCCTACTTCCACAGTCTAATGTCGTACGGCATCTTGCTGTGGGGTCATGCTGCAGATATGAACAGCATTTTTGTTCTGCAAAAGCGAGCCATTCGGGCGATTTACAAATTGGGACCCAAGATGTCACTTAGAAATAAATTTAAAGAAATTAATATTTTAACTTTGGCATCACAATATATCTTTGAAAACTTAATATATGTAAAAAAACATATAGGATTATTTGCAAAAAATAGCGATCGGCACATTGTTAATACCAGGAACAAAAATAAACTTGCTTTACAAGTCAGTCGATTACATAAGATTACTAAATCTTTTAAGGGGCAATGTATACGTTTTTACAATAAGATTCCCATTGACATTCAGAATTTGCCTTTCAACTGTTTTAAGACAGTAGTTAAACAAAAACTTTACAAAAAAGGTTATTATAAAGTTAGTGATTATTTAGAAGATATGAATGCATGGGATTAACTGTCTGAGAACTGATATTAGGCAGCTAAATTACTCAATTGTATACCAATATTTTATGATTTATGTTTATTTTTATTTTTTTAAAGAACGTCTAGGGCCCTGTGCCGAGGTTTTTCTTGCAGCTTCTTTTCCCCGGCTATACAGGTTGTGAGAAGCTGCAGTAGTTTTAGGCGGATGAGACGTTCGTTATGTAAAATTGACGATTCAAAGTGTAACTATGTTACCTACTGAATAAAGATATTTTTGAATTTTGAATTTGAATTTGAATTTGAATTTGATTGAGGTACTATACACCAGTGCCTACCTTATCGGGTTGATCTGATCGGGCTGATCCCCAAGACACAGGCCTATAAGCTTAGTTTGGAGATCAGAGTTCAACAAATAATTTGTACACCTTCTATGATAGGTACCCAACTTAATTGCACACCTGTACATGTCTCTTTGATAATCTTCTTCTTCTTATCGTGTGGGTTGTGAGGTGGAATACCAGCCTCATCAACCCTGGTGTCAGGGTTACTATTGAGCCGCCAAAGGCCCCTGACATGGCTCATGTAACGACTACCTACTTACATCAGTAAGTAGAGTAACCGGGACCAACGGCTTAACGTGCCTTCCGAAGCACGGATCATCTTACTTACGGACAATCAGGTGATCAGCCTGTAATGTCTTAACCAAACTAGGGATCACAAAGTGATTTTTGTGATATGTCCCTACCGGGATTCGAACCCGGGGCCCCCGGATCTTGAGTCCAACGCTCAACCACTGGACCACAGAGGCCGTCTTTGATAATAAAGAAATTATTATTATTATTGACTAACCCACTTGTCCCAATATAGTCGTGAACTATTTTTATTTTAAGATAATAAGAATAAACGCTATGCATTATATCAGAAAATAGCATCATTCCATATTACTGAAGTAAACATAGGCAATGATAATGAACTAAATTATGATAACTGCAACATTATATCTAGAGCTAAATACCCAATTGCAACAAGAACACAAACAGTAGGTGTTATTCAATTAAAAACAAACAAAGGAGTAATTTCCTCAGCTTTTGACGTCACAACTTCAATATTTAGCCAACTAGTTGCAATTAGTTTGATCACGCGATGCCATAGAAAACATTTTCAGACGACAATGCCCAGAGCTGTTTAATAAAAGATAGCATCAGCTAATATTAACAGAATACATATTAACTCTGAAGGTATCATTATTTGCTTTGTATTTTCCGCAGCTATCGAAATAATGATTCGAATGTCATCAGGTGTTTGTTATATTTTATTATTATTTGATCATGAATGTAGGTTATGTAGGTAATATCGAAAGGGCTTCAATGGGCTATGTCGTGGCCAGATCTTAGAATTGATCAATCAATCAATCAATCAATCAATAATACTTTATTGCACAAAAACATATATAAAGGACATAAACATACGAATAAAACATAAGCACAATAGGCGGCCTTATTGCTAAACAGCAATTTCTGCCAGGCAACCTTAGGGTGAAAGAAGATGTAAGGATTATTATTTGAGTCTTGCTTAAGTTGCATTAGTCGTATTTGTATGCGTTTACTTATTTATTTAGGTATATATATATATATATATATATATATATATATATATATATATATATATATATATATATATATATATATATATATTGTATATAGTGTGTATTTTTTATAAACCAATATAGAAAGTATATAATATGTTTATATATTTATGAAATATATATTATATTATAATTTATTTAAATGTGGTTTGTAGGTTTAGGTTAATATTGTGTCTTATATTAGTATAAGTAATTTCTAAATAATTTGTACGCGTATGTATGTCTATCTATATAATATTATACGTTGAAAGTCTCTCTTGTCACGTAGGTCAGCTGGAAGAAATCTCTTTGTTTAGAGATAAGCTTGCCTGTACTATCTGTTTTCTTTGTATGTTTCTTGTGTCTGTTTCATTGTGTACAAATAAATAAATAAATAAATGTAACATCATCATTTAATGATGTGTTCGATTTCATGAAATGTTAATATTACATTCCAACTTAAGTTGACCAAATCTTTGAAACGTCAACGTTTAATGATATTTCAATCAACGTTTGGCCATATCGTTAATGTACGCGGTGTCCATGCTATGTGGTAAAATTTTAATAAAAATGCGAATAGTCAATTAATTTCTTAGATTCATAATTATTTAATTGTTTAAACACAACAAAACATAAATAGCCTATATACGTCCCACTGCTGGGCACAGGCCTCCTCTCAATCAACCGGAGAAGGTATGGAGCATACTCCACCACGCTGCTCCACTGCGGGTTTAATTGTTTAAGTTTTGGTCATCGATAAATATTATCAATCACTTTTTAAATATAACGGACACCAGCACCACTACCGGTGGATGTTACTAATTTTGTAAGTTTAATGATTGCCAACGTTTGGCCATATCATGAAGTAATCATGCATTTAGTTGCTCATATCATTTTTAAGTGCAGTGTTCAACACATTTGGCTTGACCATCACAGACAAAGATACGGCTAACCACCTTTCACGTTGGTCTAACAGAAAGCTCGGTGAGGTGGGGGTACTAAGTTCATCTTGCGATAGGTGTACCTCTGATTACCCCAATTGGGATATGATTGGAAGCTTCTGTTAGGTTATATTCGGATTTCAGACAAAAAATAATTTTATGATCAGCAGCATCGTAAATAAATAACAAGCCTCATATTTGTCTCCTCAGGCATGATATCATCAGCGATGGTCTGGGGATTCCTGTCAGACACCCTGGGCCGGAGACAGATCATGGTGTGGGGGTTCTTCTGTTCCGGGCTGGTGGAGGCGGCTGCCGCCATGAGCCAGAACTTCGCCATGCTGCTGGTCACCAGGTTCTGCAGCGGGTTCCTGTGAGTAGCAACCATTTATGCCAAAATATACATACATACATAAACTCATGCATATTTCCCACCGGGGTAAAAGAGAATATGGATTCCATTTGCTTCGAACCTGACACACTTCTCTTGCTTCTACCACACATCACCGGGTCAGTGTAGAATATACTATCTCAGTTACAAATATTTATTCTACAGAAGCAGGAATAATAATATTGTTGAGGTACTAGCAATTTGGGTAGTCAGAGGTTCAGAGGTACATCCATCGCAAGATGAACTAAGTATTCACATCAAAAAAAAGTATCATTGGTGCAAGTCCGGTACCAGGATTAAAACAAAAAACCAGAGGAAATTAAAAACATTTCCTGTAACTATTTTTGGTCTTCCAGATTCAACGGCCCATTCGCAGTGCTGATCTCGTACCTAGCAGAGATGCATCGCACGGAGCTGCGCGCGCGCGTGATCTTGCTAACCAGTCTGTTCTACACCATCGCTAACACCACGCTGCCGCTGCTGGCCTGGGGCATCCTCACCAGGGACCTCGACTTCTACTTGTTTGGGGAGAGGCTTGGTAAAGACAGTTTGTTAATCTTTCGAGATCAGTAACTTCATATGAAAATTACATACTTACATAAACATAAATAGACGTGCTACTACTTACTACTGAGCATAGACCTCCCCTGAAGCAAAAGGAGGCAGGTATGGAGCATACTCCAACACGCTGCTCTAGTGCGAGTAAGAATAAAACGCTTCTTACGGCCGAGATTTCCAGACACGATACATACATACATAAACTCACGCCTATTTCCCACCTTTTTTTTACGTGACTTATTGTAGATTTGCCGCAGATGGCATTAACTACTTGGCCGGACAAATGGGGAGCGCTGAAGGCTCTCACCCGGACCTATTTCCCACCGGGATAAGCAGAGACTATAGAATTCCATTCGCTTCCATCCTGACACAATAGATAGAGAATAAATGGGGTTTGGATTTTAAAAGAGTATTCGATCTTACGTTTTTAAAGAAGATAAACTATTTAACACTTCCCTCAACAGTGATACACTCCTGGAACCTGTTCCTCCTGGCAACAGCACTGATGCCGATCCTCACCGGGTTGTCCTTCTTCTTCCTCCCGGAGAGCCCCAAGTTCCTCATGTCCCGGGGAAGGAATGAGGAGGCCATGGAAGTCTTCCGGAAGATTTATGCCCTAAATACCGGGATGAAAGGAGAGGACTTTCCGGTAAGGAAATTAGCTTAAATACTTACAATAAAGTAAAGCAACGCAACTAAGTCAGCGGTGAAGGAAAACATCGTGAGGAAACCCACTTTCCCGAGAAATGCATTTTCGAAGGTACTTGAGCTAACCCGTATTGGGCTGGTTTTCCCTTCGCGGGTTGGAAGTTCAGACAGGCAGTCGCTTCTGTACAAAAAACGGACCTGTTAAATCGTCAGGTTAGCTGGGAAGCGGCAGAAAAACTGCAGTAAGTAATAAGTTTTTTTTATTATTCACATACGAGTATTTGAGTCAAATGCTTGTCTGTCATCACAATCTTACCGGATGGTAAGTGACAATTTGGCCAAGGGTTGAAATGCTTATTCACTCACATATAATCACCTTCCAGATCGCAAAACTGGTGGAAGAGAAGTCAGAGCAGCAGGGCCGTGGAGTGGCAGCTCTGCGGGGAGGGTGGGCCCAGCTGTGTCCACTGTTCAAGGTCCCGCATGGACCCTGGTTACTGCTCATGTGTGCCATCCACTACAGCGCAATGGTTGGGTATGACTTCATAGTGTTCATTTAAAGCCTGCTGCACCGTTGTAATATGACAATAATTTTCTATCATGTGGGTTGTGAGGTTGAGTACCAACCTCATCAACCCTGGTGTCAGGGTTACTATTGAGCCGCCAAAGGCCACTAACATGGCTCATGTGACGACTACTTACTTACATCAGTATGTAGTAACCGGGACCAACGGCTTAAAGTGCCTTCTGAAGCACGGATCATCTTACTTTCGGACAATCAGGTCACCAGCCTGTAATGTCCTAACCAAGCATAATCACAAAATTATTTTCGTGGTGCTTCCACATTAGAATCCTGTGACCTTCCGATCGGGAGCCTAACGCTCAACTGAGAGGCCGGTGATTCACTGATTACCTACCATCCATTTTTTTATTTTCTCCATTCCAGGTCGAACACTCTCCGGCTGTGGTACCCTCAGCTGGCAGCGATGATTGGCTCGGCGTCCAACGAGAGCCTGTGTTCTGCCATCGCCCCTAGCAACGCCCCTGTGGTGGACGACTCCATCCTCTGTGTCCCTATACAAACAGACATGCTGACGTATCTGCAAAGCGCTGTTGTTGGCGCTGGCTCTGTGCTGACCTATGGGATTGGAGGGGTCATTGTTAATCGGTTAGTTAATTAATACTTGTTCAGCTGCTCGTCTTCCCGGGGATCCTGTGGTACAGTGTCTCTGTGGCCATGTGGTACACCGGCTTGCTTCTCAATCGGGGAGCGCCGGTTCGAAACCCGACACCGGACTGCAACTAACGAGTTATTCTTGTTCTATCGTGTGGGTTGTGAGGTGGAATACCAGCCTCATCAACCCTAGTGTCAGGGTTACGATTAAGCCGCCAAAGACCCCTGACATGGCTCTTGTAATGATTACTCACTTTCATCAGTAAGTAGTAACTGGGACCACCGGCTTAACATGCCTCCCGAAGCACGGATTATTTTATTTTTGGACAATCAGGTGAGTAGCCTGTAATGTCCTAACCAAACTAGGGATAGCAAAGTGATTTTCGTGATTTGTCCCCACCGGGATTCGAACCCGGGACCTCCGGATCGTGAGCACAACGCTCAACCACTCACGGAGGCCGTTAAGTTGTTGATGAGTCTGAGAATGATTTATTAATTTATCTTAAATTCGGTTTTCACTAATAAAGCATCACCATCTTAAGACTTCGTATCAATAGTGACTGCAAGTTATCAAATTACTTTTGGCGGATATGACGTTCGAGAAAAATATATTTATGTAAAAATTGACGATTCAAAATGTAACTTAATAACCAACTACATAAAGTTATATTTTGGACTATGAGTTTTGAGTATGTTTTGTAAAATTTAGCTTCATTCATCTACCTTCCAGATGCGGCAAGAAGCTGGTGGCAGGTATCTGCGGCATCGCCAGCGCACTGATGATCATGTTGATGCCGTTGCTAGGCAACGGGCCGTTCGCCATCGTGGCCCTCGTGACCACTGCACTGGCCTTCGCGTCGTTGTGTGGAGCTTCACTATCCAGCATCAATGTGGAGCTGTTTCCTACTTCTCTCAGGTAAGTTGCATACCTACTGCCACAACCCGACCCAACCTGGGTTCGATATTCAGCAGTCGGAGCTTCGTCGCCGCCTCTGCCTACCCCAATGGGAAATAAACGTGATATATCAATAAAGCATCAACGGTTCTGGTACGACACATAACATAAGCTCACAACTAGATCCCAATAGGGTAGTCAGAGGCACAGCCATCGCAAGATGAACTAAGTACCCACACCTCAACGAGCTTTCTGTTAGACCAACGTGATAGGCGCCGTCTGTTATGGTCGAGCGAACTGTGTTAGTGAAAACTGCACTTAAGGAAATGAGAAATCAGAATCATTTATTCAACGTAATTATCATGGATAAACTTGTTGAAGGTCAATGTAACATTTTTGAATTTACGTCATTTCGCAAGGTGTTATGGCTGAGGAGAAGAAATGACAAGAAACTGCAACAGCAACACATCTTTTAAATCAATTAGGGTACATTACAAGTTATTTAATAACTAGAGGAACACATTTAATACCAGACATTTTTATCATTTAGGTAATTTAATCAGTCGCAGTCGTTAATAACCACCAATCCACACTGGGCCCGCGTGGTGGTTTAAGGCCCGATCTCTCTATCCATCCATAGGGAAGGCCCGTGCCCCTGCAGTGGGGACGTTAATGGGCTGGTGATGATGGTGATGATGAGGTAATTTAATGGTGCAAATCGAGTACCGGGGTTTGAACCGGCGCTCCCCATTTGAGAAGTAAGCTAGTGACAGGACCTCGTGACTCATGCTGCTACCTCACTATCATCATCATCAGCCGTACGACGCCCACTGCTGGGCATAGGCCTCCCCCAAGGATCTCCACGACGATCGATCCCGCGCTGCCCGCATCCAACGGCTTTTCCGCGACCTTCACCAGATCGTCGGTCCACCTTGTAGCGGGCCTACCCACTGAGCGTCGTCCGACACGTGGTCGCCATTCCAGAACCCTTCCGCCCCAGCGGCCATCGGTTCTCCTCGCTATGTGTCCTGCCCACTGCCACTTCAGCTTTGCAATTCTCCGAGCTATGTCGGTGACTTTAGTTCTCCTGCGGATCTCCTCATTTCTGATTCGATCCAGAAGGGAAATACCGAGCATAGCTCTCTCCATTACCTCACTAATTTGCTGGTTATCCTTCCCAGGGTAATGGCAATGGCCACGTTCCTGATGTGCGGCAGGCTGGGCACCATCTCCGGGACTGTTGCCTTCCCAGCTCTGATCAGCTACGGATGCTACCCACCATTTATAACCATCGCATGCGTTTTGACTGGTAAGTCAAAAGGCCACATCGAAGCAATTGGGTCGTGTATTAGGTTCAAAATAAATTCTGGTACTAAATAAAGACAGGTCTAAAACTAACGAAAACATATTATTATTTTCTATTTAACTTATTTATGAATTTCAGTCAAGAAAAACGTAATAATAAGTCCGACATTTTATCACGTTTTTCTATGACGTCACAGTGTGCTTTTTCACACGAATTCCATAGTAATTTCGTGTTTTGACGTTTAGTAAAGAGTAACTGATTTGACTCGTTGGAAACTCCCCTATTCATCTACAGTAAGTCACGATAAAAAAGAACAAAAATTCGTCATGCGTTCACATCCCTGAATTCAATTTATATTTGAATTATAGACAATTGATATCACGTGGTGTTAGGTTTGGGGTGTAAGGTTCCTAATGGCTGTGAGGGCTGGTTATCTGAGGCGAAGGCTGAGATTAAAACGTCCAGAAGTAGACAAAATTCACTGAATTTAATTAAATTCGTACAAAAAACGTTCACATTACAGTAGTTAAATGGAGAGCAAGAACGGAAGGGGAGACAAAAGTGTTGTCACACTAAAAAATATAAATTTAATGTTGGGGTTGCCAACATGTGGTTTCCAGGATTTGTGCCCGGTTAATGGCAACAGGCTAACCCCCTATTACATGGGACTTAAACATAGTTGGCGACACACCTCTGCGTACCTCTTCGGGGATACGGGCGTTTCTATGCTGTTCTTTTTTTTTTATTGTATCCTGAAAATAAGCTGACATATTGTATGAATTGTATCCTCCTGTCCACCCCAGAAGAAGTATTTAGTCATAGCACAAAATCGGAGTCAACGCCATCTTATAGAATATGCTCATACTATCAAGATGCATCGTGCCACCTATCGTAAATAGCAACTTTATAAGATAGTTCCGAGTTGCTAAACCAGATGGCACTTTTGAAATTTTATTGACAAAAAATGTTGCTTTCTTTGTAAAAAATATATATTATTATTATACGAGTACATATTATACTTGTAAGCACGTTAATCCGTTGGTGCCGGTTACTACTTACTCATGTAGGTACGTAGTCGTTACTTGAGTCACATCAGGGGCCTTTGGCGGCTCAATAATAATGCCTGACACCAGGATTGATGAGGTTGGTCATCCACCTCTCAACCCACACGATAAGAAGATGACTACTTGTCAATATTTTGCCATCGCATCGGTCGCACTGTTGCGTCCTCTTAAAATTTTCACCCTTCACAGTCATCGGGAAAGCTATAAGTCTGAGCGATAGACGCATCGTAATCCATAACGAAAATGATGATTTCAAAGATACAAAGATAGATTTTAGGTATACGGTCTACGTTCCTACCTAAATAACTAATTACTATTGCAGCATGCGGTCTGGCCTGCTTCCTCTTGCCGAATACAACGCTGAAGAAATTGGAGTGAAGAATTTAATTTTCTGCAAGCCACCTATACAAAAAGGCACATTATATTATTTTATTCTTTGCCACGCGCTATATTGATTTCAAAGAAAAAAATGTGTGTCACGTCAGCTAGTCCACCTAGCGTTAATAAAAAAAATTTAATTTTTAATGATTTTATTTGTTATTAAATGTGAATAAATGATTGTGATGTAAAAATGCTCGACAAAATATAAACTATATTGTTCCATTGTATAAATAATGTTCGGTTGTATTGTATATTTTGTAAATGTAATGTGTTGACAGTGGTATTGTATTAATGTAAATAATGTAGATAAATGTACAAAACATATTTGTAAGTATGTAAAAAGAGCATAATGTAGGAAAAATAAAACTGCTATACTTTTTAAAAATATTCTCTTTCTTTATTTATAATTTATCATACCATAATCTCATCCATCGTCTGTCAGACTCACAAAGGTTGGTGTGGCTGCCTTGCCTCGAGGTACAACAGACTCGAACCCAGGCTGCCACGTCCTCTACACGGTACCAGCGAATCAGGGAGAACAGTTACTATCTACTTTATATTAATATTTTAGCTTCAACATATTTTCAACAATGTATATCATCTCAAATTTATTTCAACAACATTTTGAAAGTTCACAATTTTTCGACACAAAATTAACATGCAAGTGCCTCGTTTCATATCATTATTACACATTGTTCAAAATCATGCTTTTTGTTGTTTAAGGCGCTACATCAGTCTAATGCAATGACTAAAATAGCAGAATTCGTTAAAATTTTCCAAATAAATAACATCATAACTTTTTAACGACGGAATTATGCTGGGTTTGCGATTTGTGACAGCATATTATGTACAACTTCATTATATAATTTAAAGTATATTTACCGAATATCTCGTGTTCATTTTCACAAAATTGTGCACAATTTTTGCAGCAAGTGATTTCATACAGATTAAAAAATTCGTAGAAAATTACCAATCTATTAAATTTTGGTATATTTTCACAAACTGGCCTCTTGTAAGTATGCCCTAATTATTGAATTACTTATGGATATTGACAAAACAAGATTTTTCTAAGACTAGAATGAAATATCTTATTGTCAAGTCAGCTCACTTTGTTCTAAGCGTTATATCCTTAAATACGAGCTTGTATTTGCAGCCACTTAAAATTATTAAGACTTTTTTTTTGCAGCCGAGTTGTGGAAATCCTTTCTCTGTACGATTCAATTATTTATGGTTGTTTTCTATCAACATAATGAAAGTTTAAGTACTTAAGTGGTACGTTGCATTGAATAATTTTATAAATTTGTCATAGTATGTCCCAAACTTGACAGCCAAATGTTTGCATGGCGGATTTAATATGATTTGATTTCTATGACCCGAGAAAAGGCACAAGTTTAAAAGAAGACATAATTATGAAACCAAACCTGGCTAAATTACGTAATACAATTTGCCACAATAGTTCCTTATTTAAAACATTATTTTTGTATACATATATATTATGTTTAGACTTATTCGTATAGGCCAGTGAAATTGACTGTTTACCCTATATAATTTTCGGATTATAAATTTTATTTAATCATATTTGAATACAACGCAAGGCACTATGTTTTATAATCTGTTTTAGACAATTCACCTATCTATGTTTATAAAAATCAAGTTGATTGCACTAGGTTTTATAAAACTATGTATATTGGCAGATCTTTTTTTGATTAGACAAACTAAAAGATCAAAGTGAGGCTAAACAACTAGAGGTTTTGTGTTGCTCCCACTTCACGACGCGGTCTCAGATACACTTTATAAACTGGGTTTGTGACATCACATTTTTCGAAATAAAAACAATTAAGGTAAGTGCCGAAAAGTATCTGTTGGATTTATAACAATCATTTTGACTTGACCAGACGACAGCGTCTAACCACCGCCTTATTATTCATTCATCATCAGTAAAATTGTTTTTCGAAAAGTTATTGCCACTACCCAGTTCCACCTATCCTCTGAAGTCAGTAGAAATGCTTTTCACACAGCCTTCTTCGCATTAAACAATTTATCAATTCGCAATACAAAATTGTGTCAAATTAACTTTTGTACAAAAATGAAATACAACTATACTCTAGACTTAAATAACTTTACAAGCTAAGGTAAGGCATATTTAAAATTATAAATAAGTAGGTAGTTATTACAAATATTTACTTTACATAAACTTTTATATATACAGTCTCGCGTTGTCTTAAAGCCGAGTTTTATACAATATTATACAATTGTAGAAAAATGTATAGATGAACACTATACAAAATGGTACCTACATAGTTTTTTTGAATGTAAGGCCTCGGTAATTGAGATAACGCTGAATATTTTTCAAGAAAACAAATGGTGTATAAAAATGTACTCGACAACAAAATTGGCTTTTCCAATCTGAGCGAGTAGTTTAATAAACAAATTCATATCCAAATAAAGAAAAAAGTAACGAAAAATTAAAAAATGTCCAAAAGTTTTCTTTGAAATATTTCAAACGCATCTTGTTTCATTATAAATTCTCACGAAATCTTTCGATCACAATGTTTGAATCACTAGTCAAAAGGCCTCATTTTACGCGTTTGTGAATATTGATGATTAGTCTGGTACAAAACATCTTCGATATATTGGATACATTGAAGATTTAACGAAACATTTAAATAAAGTTGTTTAATGAAGATGTAATCCTTATAATCCTCATATTTTGAAAACAATACCGATGGAATCGGAAATTTAAAGTAATAATATAACGTATTTTTATTTTATAACATATTCAATGCTTTGTAAAACTGATTACGTACTTACTATTAAAATGAATAAAAAAATCCCCCGCTATTTTGCGCAAAGATTTCATTCAACAATGTACTCAGTTACACATAGCACTTACTGTACTGGTAAATATAAACCAACGAATTCTCGAAAATGTCTGTGTATATCAAAATGTCCACTCTCTACAACACTTTTGGTCTGTTTTCCACTTTTTTGTCTAAAATGCACTGCAGAATGTTCCTTTATAAAAAAATAAAATGGATTTAAAAATTTAATATTTAAAAAAGTCTATTTAGACTTGCAGGCAGCATGCAAAATTGAAATTAAAATAAATTAAAAGAGACGTAAGTTTTTAAATCCATTTCAAAATTAAATGCCAGAACAGACCGCCAGTTTGAATTAAGAACACCACATCACTCTAGTCTTTGCGTCAGCTTGCCGGGGGCAGCAACACCTCCAACCAACAGGGGCACGCCGTTACATCTCTCCTGGAGTACTTTGGGCCCCAGCCTTTAGCGAAGGAGATCCTCACAGACCGGGGATCCACTGGCCCGATATTGGGAAGAGAGGTAGCGGGTGGGGGAGCGGCAGGGTCGAAGATGCAGAGACAGTGTCCAGGGGCAACCCGCCAGACTAGCAAGGCCTTAGCGGCTGCAGCATCTAGCGCTGGCGAGCTCACGAAGACCGGCTCTTGACTCCGATTGTATAGCCAGACCCCGTCGGATTCTAACGACAAGGTCACTCCTAGGCCGATCTTCGCTCGGGTTTTTCGCACCTGGAAAAGATAAATTTAGTATTATTTACTATTTATAATACATAAAAGCTCGAATCATAAACTTACTGCTGTCTAACTTGCTGCTTCAGATATATTAGCTCCCGCATTGCTTAATTTCAACTTAAAGGATAATAGCATTGGGAGATTCTCCGATTTCCTTATGTTTATCTTACAAAACGTATATAAAGTTGTAGGTATTTTAAGATTATTCACGAATACCCACAGCGGATCGCGCTGTTATCACACGTATCGCGGGGTTATCGCATGCGCGCGCGCACCGAGCTAAATCAATATACTGCACTCGCGTGTTTACAGCTTAATCGGCTATTTGGCAATATCAAGTGAGAAAAGCAAAGCATAGCAGTTGCTAGATCAGGAAAGGACAGAAAAATATTAAGTATTATTTTATAATACTGTTATTTGGAAGTATACAGGACCCAATAATGTTTGCAAATTACATAAGAGATTCTATCATTAACGATCCATAATACTACGAACGAAACGTTTTATTGAAAGCAATTCGACTGTCGTACAATTTCCTGACTTGTCCAGTTTAATCCTGCCATGTACCACACCTCCACCAACCCGCAGTGGAGCAGCGTGGTGGAGTATGCTCCATACCCCGTCCGGTTGATTGAGGGGAGCCCTGTGCCCAGCAGTAGGACGTGTATAGGCTGTTTATGTTATGTTATGTACCATATTAAAAGAGACCCTACCTGTTCAACTTGCGGCGCGTCGCCCCGGGTGTCCAGCGCATCGAGACACAGCCCGTGCCTGCCAGAGCCGCATGCGCCGTCGCTGCCGCCGAACACATCGACGGCGCGCACGCGCACACCGAACTGGCGGCCCACGCGCCGCGTCAGCTCCCAATAAGCTAGCCGGCACCACTCCGCTTCCCAGCTAGGTTTCTCTGTAAAGAAAAGAAGGTTGTTAGCATTTTTAAAGTCCACTGACCTAGTAAATAAACTGAATGGTTGTAAAATGATATTCCAAACTTGATAACGGAAGCGAAGATAAAATCAATTCGTACTCTCTATAGATGATAATGAAGACAAATCGCAGCTACATGTCTTAAGTAGGTATTTAAGTTTTAATAGGGATATGATTAACCGTACGGCGAGAGAACCAGGTTTTCACTAGTCCATCACATAATGATATAAATCGTCCATCAGTTTGTAAAGGGAGGACACAAACTGTAAAGTAAATTTTTACAACATACTTGTTCCAAAACTAACTGAACACAATCGACATAATGTATATATTTTTACATAACATAATATAGCATCACGCCTGAATCCCCAAAGGGGTAGACAGAGGCGTATAGTATATACACCCACTTTTCGCCAGCTATCTTATTCCCATGTAATAGGGCGAACCTATTGCCATATTTTTTCCAGCAGAAAACTACGAAGTATTTGAGTTTCAATAAATTTTTCCGAGCAGGTAATACCCAACATACATGAAGTCGTCACTTCCACTCTCATACAATCTTAATCTCGCCACTCAGCAACCACTTACATGGCCACTTTCCCACAGTCTGAGGACAGTCAATCATCAAACTAATGCATGACTCAAGTCTACGCGCGTTATGACAACCGGTCGAATGACATGTGACGTCAGTGCGGCATAATAAAAAAAGGTAATTTATAATGAAACCTGATCCGGATCTACCTTTAAACTTGCCTTAAAACAATCAAATTGAGACTTTACAAAAAAAAAAGAAAGTAATGGCCATGAGACCTTTTAGGTGTATTTTAATAACAAATATCTAACATTTATATTTTTAGGAATAATTAAAATTAAATTAATTTATTATTGTTGTGATGTTTCATTCATTCACCAACTAGGCTAGCTGCCGTTACGCACATTTTTATTTTTAAATGAAAATCTGACCTAAAAGATTAATTCACTTTAATACCTAATAATAAAAACCAATAAAAATACATTAGCTTCCTAAAAAGAAAATAATTTATTTATTAATATAAATAAAATAATAATAAAAAAATATAGAAAAAAAATCTTTAAACTTACAAAATAAAATCATGGACACGAAATCTCGTAATTTTTATTTTAGTAATCTACATAACCTAAGTACCTAACCTACTTATTTTTTTATACATCTAACAGCAAAATCCAATATGCCGGTTTTCCCACACACATTGATTATTTTAGCCAGCTTACATCACGGTAACATCTAGAAGTTGGCGCTAACGTGCGCATTGACAGATCGTCAAGCAATCAACGGACTTGCCAACTGACATCTCTGAATAATAGTTCCACAATCGTTAATGGTTACTGTTAACCTGATGTCATAGGGAGGAAAATCTTGGGAAACATTCTGTCATGAAAAAAATATTTCACAAAAAAAAAACTTAAGCAAATAATTTGTGTTACCTAGCCTCGTGAGGGTTACACTTCCAGGTAATAGCACAATGGGGTTCGGCAAAAATACAGCAAGTTGCTTTATATACATAAACTCACGCCTATTTCCCACCGGGGAACTATAGAATTCCATTTGCTTCGATCCTGACACACTTCTCTTGCTTCCTCCACATTCATCAATCGCTTCATACACGCACGCCGGTTCAGAGTAGATCGTATTAAACCTTTTCTAAGGACATCTCCAATTTGGTCATCGTAAGTCGTATATAAAAAATAAAATAAAAAATATGGCGTCCCCTAATATTAATTGCTGGACTGAAATGGTGTCAAATGAAAAAGTGCTGGAAAGAGTTGAAGAAAAGAGAACCATATTGAAGACTATAGAGAACCGGAGAGGAAATATGATTGGCCACCTGATACGACACGATTCATTTATAACAAACATTATAGAAGGAAAAATTGAAGGGAAGAGAGGAAGGGGTAGACCTAGGATAACATTTATGAAACAAATAAAAGAGAAGGTGCAGGTCGTGTCGTATCGGGAAGTGAAGGTTTTGGCGGGAAGAAGAGAGGAATGGCGGTTACTCCACCGACAAGAGCGCAGCTCTTAAATAGAGAGAGAGAATATTAATTTCCAGTGCAGTGCAGTCAGTTAGTACAGTTTTCACTAACACAGAGGGTACGGTCATTATAGACGGCGATACGGCTCACCACCTATCACGTTGGTCTAACAGAAAGCTCGGTGAGGTGTGGATACTTAGTTCATCTTGTAATTTACATAACATAACATAACATAACATAACAAATACTTTATTGCACAAACAGGAAAAAACAAAATACAAAACAAAAGAGAAATAGAATTAGTACAATAGGCGGCCTTATTGCTAAGTAGCAATCTCTTCCAGGCAACCTTACAATGAGGGACTTTCCAGGCTACATTCCCTAAAAATAGATGGCGTTGCATTGTACGGCTTTAACGTGATAATTACCCATTTTCTCGTTACCCCGGTATATAATAATAAATATTCAAAAAATATAATGTAAATAAAAAATAATGTTTAAATTTATTAATGTTTTGTATAATGTTTAATGTTGTAAATGTATATGGGTCGTTCTTCTTTTTTATCGACAATGATCTGTCCTTCGCTCTGCTATGTTATATGTTTTAGAATTTTATTTAATCTTTCCATTGTCCAAAAATATAGTTATCTTATTATACTTAAAATACTAGCGAAATACTAATCGGTTTCTCGATTAGTGATTAACGTAGCTTGGTTGTTTTTCACAAAATTCTGTGACAGAGTGGTAAATCGAAATGCTGTCTCCGATGAAAAGGGCCACTCTGTCACAATATATTTTGCAATGCGCCTGCAAGGAACAGTATATTACCAAGATAAAGAGAAACACTAAATACTCCTCTACAGACACATCTCTATATGATGTTTTTTTAAATATTTATTGCCGTTATAATGAAAGATGTTAAATCCGATATAACGAGAAAATGACTTTTTATTGTCGATGAAAAAGAAGAACGACCCATATGTGTCGTAGATTTTACCTTAATAAACTTTTTTTTTATTATTTTTTTAATTTTTAATTTTATAAAAATAATTGTTGCTTGATATTTGGATCACATTATGTATCGAATTATGTTGCTACCTACGTATAGGTATTGCTTCTCTTTATTTTGATCAGAATAATAATGGGTGGAAGATGTGTTGTGCCTGGGTGGAAAAAAGGGTCATCACTTATACCCAAAAAGCAAGATAAAAGATGCATAATGTCTGTTCTTCATGAAATTAGAAGGTTAAACGAAAGAACATCTCTACAGCGCCATTTGTATTGTTTTTGAGAAAAGTAGCGTGAAAAGTTTCTCATTGAGATATAGCCGTGAACTTGTTTTTTTTTATGTCCCCTCATCATCATCAGCCCATTAACGTCCCCTCTGCTGGGGCACGGGCCTTCCTTATGGATGGATAGGGAGATCGGGCCTTAAACCATCATGCGGGCCTTAACGACTGCTAATGCAGCCGGGACCAACGGCTTAACGTGCCTTCCGAAGCACGGAGGAGCTCGAGATGTTAACATTTTTTTTTGTGGTTACCCATCCTATGACCGGCCTTTGCGAAAGTTGCTTAACTTCAACAATCGCAAACCGAGCGTGTTGACCGCTGCGCCACCGAGCTCCTCGAATACTTACTTAAATAATTTTCTTTCTGATACTCAGGTTAAAAGTACGACTTTCATCCAGAACAAACTCTAACAAAACAATAGCGTCATGTGACATGTGTCTAAATAAAAGCAATTAGCTAAGATGTAGTGAAAGCACCAAGCCAAGATATCTGGGGTAAAAGCCAAAGTTCGCCTGTCATCATTCGAAATACATTTCTTTATGCAATAATTTGTTGAATTGCTGAAATCACTTTGTGAGACTGTCCTTTGTTTGGTAAGGACTTTTCAGGCTTGAATCACCTGATTGTCCGAAAAAGTAAGATGATTCCGTGCTTCATAGGCAGTTTATGTATGCAATAATTTGCAATATTTCACCACTTTTCAATTTCAATTTAGTCTTTCTTGTTAACTTGTTTGTTAACAAACTCCATTATAATAGTATTATTAAGTCCAATACAAAGAAACTAGTTTTCCAGCATTTTTATGGTTCTCACGCAAAATCCGTCTTCCCTTGTTTTTTGTTTTTCTTTCGGAGTCCCCGGCGAATATCCCGCCAATTTTTTTTTTTCTTTTTTTATAAGAGACGTAACGTTCCTTTTTTGAAATTGGCCACATGTTGGATTAATAAATAAAAATAACAAAAACGGTCAAGGAAAAAGTGAAGATCGTGAAGAAACCCACTCTTTTCGAGAAATGTTAGGACACCTAGTCCTACTTAATCTGTAATGGGTTAAAAAGGGCACTTTGAAGCAATTCTAAATATGACACCCCAATATGACCTATCGAAGAAACTTGAAAATGATTACATTAGACACACCAATATATACAATATCTTCCATACGTTATCCCGTTGTTCACAGGGTCCGCTTACCTAACCTAAAGATTTGTCAGGTCCGGTTTTTTACAGAAGCGACTGCCTGTCTGACCTTCTAACCCGCGAAGGGAAAACCAGCCCCAATACAGGTTAGGTCAAATATCTCCGAAACACATTTCTCGGGAATGTGGGTTTCGTCACAGTGGTTTCCTTTACCGTTGATATTTTCGAAAACCATTGGTTTAGGCCCACATTGGGATTCGAACCTACGACCTGAAAATGAGAGTCAAGCGTTCTTCCAACTGGGCTACCACGGCTCGTACATTAGACGCACCAATATCCCACTTTAATAACGAGTGGTGATGTGGTGGTAGTGTGGTGGTATAATGGTACTGTAGGGTGGTGGGGGCGGCGCCGGCGTGGCGGCGATCGATCGTCAAGGTCACCAGCAAGCTATCAACCCTGACAGACTTCTGTCAGTGGATTTATGATGATTATCGCACTACTAGTGTAGTTTGACTCCACTATGACATAGAAAGATGCCTATATTCCTGGCAGGAAGTGCATACCATATACACCTACTCCTCGCCAGCTATGTCTAAATACCATGTAATAGGGGCGAGCCAACGGCCTCCAGTGGTTGAGCGTTGGGCTCACGATCCGGAGGTCCCGGGTTCGAATCCCGGTGGGGACATAATTCATAATGACTCCCTGTCTTTTTCTAATCCACCGAAAAGGAAAGGGACGGATGATTTGAAACTGTCAAATATTTTAAAACAAGTGCTTCGAAATTCAAAATGTAACACCCACTATGGAAGTAATCCCAATGTCGTTAAAGGTGATTGACCTCTAGGCGCCTCTAGTTAGAATGTCTACAACATTCTACCACTTACTTAGTCAACAGGGTTAACTTAGATATATTGTGACGAATTGGTTAAAAATATAATGAAAGGCTTCCCTTCCATGATAAATATGATTTTCTTAATAAATAAATAATACTATGAGACGTGGCCGCTTACTATGGGTCTTGTGAGGAGGCTCGGTGTCGCTCAGCGGGCAATGGAGAGAGCTATGCTCGGTATTTCCCTGCTCGATCGAATCAGAAATGAGGAGATCCGCAGGAGAACTAAAGTCACCGACATAGCTCGGAGAATTGCAAAGTTGAAGTGGCAGTGGGCAGGACACATAGCGAGGAGAACCGATGGCCGCTGGGGCGGAAGGGTTCTGGAATGGCGACCACGTGTCGGACGACGCTCAGTGGGTAGGCCCGCTACAAGGTGGACCGACGATCTGGTAAAAGTCGCGGGAAGCCGTTGGATGCGGGTAGCGCGGGACCGATCGTCGTGGAGATTCTTGGGGGAGGCCTATGCCCAGCAGTGGGCGTCATACAGCTGATGCTGATGATGATGAAGATTTTGATGAGGGTGAATGAAGCGAAAGTGTGTCAGGATCGTAGTTAGTAGAATACCGTGGTATGTGTGTTTATCGTCCCTACCTCGTGTGGCCAAGTAGATAATTAAAACGATCCAAGACAAATGTAACACAAGTAAAAGCAAGGCAACACTGTTTACGGCTGACTCGTGGCAGTGGTCGCCTGGAAGAAATTGCTTTAAAGCAATAAGATTATTTGTTGTATACATTTTTGTATGGTCTGTTTGTGTGCAATAAAATATATTTGATTTGAAATGTAACGCAATACGGCTGCAATTTGTCTTCTGATAACTTGTGCTCACCCCATTAGGGATAGCGGGCGTGAATTTAATGTATGTGCGTAATGTTACCTTCTCCATCAGTGGCCAGTGACCCCGTCGGTAGCCGCTCATGATCAGTCCGCCTGGCATCCGCTGTACTCTCGCCATGTTCTGCAAATAAAGAAAAAAAACTTAATTAAGTACTTAACATAGAGAAAATACTTAGAATAAAAAAACAACAAGCCAACACAGGATATATTTTACTCCTTTTATTTTACACATTCCTTTTTTTAAACAAAATCCTTTCACCCGACCGACATCGCACCAAAGACTCCCCTTTCTTGGCAACCCAGTTAGAAGAAGTAAGGTTGCAGGTTTGAATCCAGCACGGGGCTAAACCAATAATTTCAATCAGCTGCTTGACACAAACCCAAAGCTACTGTCAAATTGGCGATGCTCAACCAAAATACCGCGACTGCATTTTGGCCTAGGATATTGCGAGGGAAATTTGATGCAGTTTTGAATATGGGAAATGTGAGTTTTTGCTCATGGCTCTTATTCGGTGGAAATACCTTACACCTGGTAAGATACCATTTATCTTATTCTTAACCTCCTGCGCCCTAGAAACAATCACATCACATCATCAATTTAAGAGCCACGCTCTTGTCGGTGCAGCATTTTCCGTGCTACTTTTTTAGGGAAAAATAGGGCAGTAGTTTCCCTCTTGCCTTCCGCCCCGCAGTACTCTGTCTGACAATAACAATAGTTAAACTAAATTGGGTTTGGATTTTAAAAGGACTTTGGTTCAATACAAACACAATACGGTAGATTCCAACTAATCAAATCAGTTACTTTTTACTAAACGTCAAAACACGTAATTACTATGGAATTTGTATGAAAAAGCAACCTGTGACGTCATAGAAAAACGTGACAAAATGTCTCACTTATTATTACATTTTCCTTTATTTAAATTCATAAATAACTTAAATAAAAAAAAGAAAACTTTTTGTCACCTTTAAATCTGTCTTTATTTAAGAATTTCATAACTTATTTTTGACCTAGAAAACTACCCAATCCCACCTTTAGCTATTTATATCTATTGTTTTGATAGATCTATCAATTCTGCAGTAAGTATTCTTAATAAAAATATCATTTAGGTTCGATAACAACAGTCTTTAGACTGTCTGTCAACTTTATCAGATCACTAAATCAATTTTATGACTATTTTATATGTTCGTCTTCATCCAAAATAATTTGGAAAAACGACAAAAATATTTTGGCTCTAAATCTCAAGAGAATAGCGAAAAACCAAAAAATAATTTGGTAAAATGGCGATCGTAAAATCTTAGGACCTGTTTGTCTAGTTTGTGTATGATATCACGGTCTGGACACCTGACACACACACACACACACACACATACACACACCCTCATACAAGCCATACAAACATCATACAAACTATAGGTGTGTCTTTGATAGTTACAAAACAGGCCTAAGTAAGTAAGTCATTTAATGAGACTTACGGTTTAATTTGTCAAAAAAGTTAATGTGACATGGTTTCAAAGTGTATATATCGCAGGGATATGATAAAAACGGGGATTTGATCAATTCCCTAAGGGATTTGATCAAATCACGGAAGATGTTAAAATAACAACACGATTTTTTCTATTCCCTAAACAAATCTAGTGAATTGAACAAATCCCTAAATTGGTTCAGTGAAATGACAAAAATAATTTTGCTTTGGTATTTTAAAAGTTTATTTGGTAAGATCATCATCACCAGCCCATTAATCCCTTAGGGAATTGATCAAATCCCCGTTTTTATCATATCCCTGCGACATATACATATTAGTACTCGTGACCGTACACAGTTACTGTACGAACATAATTAAACATGTGTTTATTCGCTGTTATGTATATCGACGGATTAGTATGCGAGTGATCAAACCAAGGTTAGTCCAGTCCTCATATAATTTAGTTCTATTTATAACATATCGACAGAGGACCATTCATATAAAATCGACCCTATAATATATCTCTCTCTCTATTTAAGAGCTGCGCTCTTGTCGGTGGAGTAACCGCCATTCCTCTCTTCTTCCCGCCAAAACCTTCACCTCCCGATACGACACGACCTGCACCTTCTCTTTTATTTGTTTCATAAATGTTATCCTAGGTCTACCCCTTCCTCTCTTCCCTTCAATTTTTCCTTCTATAATGTTTGTTATAAACACGCTATAATATATACACGTGCAAAATAACACAAGCTCACGACTCTATACCAAATGGGGTAGTCAGAGTTACATCCATCGCAAGATGAACTAAGTTCTTACCCACGCCTCATCAAGCTAAAATGACGTATAAAAAAAAACCAGTTATTTTTTGTATTGCAAATAACTTTGCGTTTGACCACAATCTCACCTGATGACACACACTGGATACTTCATACAAAACACCTCGTTATACACAGACACTACACAGTGACGTCTGACGCCCATAAGATTGAAGACTGCAGTTACACCGAAGGGGGTGAGGTAAACCTACCTCAGCCGCTGGCGGGGAGCGGAGAGTTGCCGTTCTATACGTAGTGTTATTCCTTATTATATGCTGATGGTAAGTTAAGATGTGCCCTAAGGCGTTCCACGCTTTAGTAAATGCCTCATCATCATCATCAGCCCATTAACGTCCCCACTGCTGGGGACATCCTAGATTTGATCGCGGTATGTACGCCTAGACCTTCTTCCAACTCTACTTTCTAACTCCCTCTCTTTATTTAAGAGCTGCGCTCTTGTCGGTGGAGTAATCGCCTCCATTTTCATTACTCCATAGATAGGGCGTGTAGAACGGTGGTTGCCCCAATCGCCTTCCGTTCCGCAGTACACCGACCAATTTCTCAATCGGTGAGCTTCTAGGTTCTAGCTAGAGCCCTACCAGAATCAATTTCCTCGGCCTCCAACCAGTACTGATACCGCTGCTGCACGGCATCAGGGGTTCGCTTTTTACTTTCTAACTACACTAGTTAAAAACGTATAAAAAAATATTACATCCCTCTAAAGATTTCGTATCAAAAAAACAGTCACTGCCGCTTACCGCTCAAATGAATTATTCAGTCTGGTTGCGTATTAAGAATGAAAAATATTTTGTAGCAACTATGCTGTTAAAAATATTCTAAGTTGGCAACTGGTTGCGTGTCATCATCAGCCGTACGACGCCCACTGCTGGGCATGGGCCTCCCCCAAGGATCTCCACGACGATCGGTCCTGGTTGCGTATTAAGACAAAACATTCTTTCTTTACAACTGGTTGCGATGGCGGCCGAAGGGGTCACTGCAAGTTATTTTCTCATTTCCTGTAGCTCTGCCCACTCCGTTGCGGATTACGAGCGTGAGTTTATATGTATTAATAAAGGCACCTTCAAACCCGAATCCCCAACATAATAACGTATCTTTGAAACATAATAAGTTTCACATGCGCGTTGGTATTCTAACAATAACATTCACATTAACGGACACATTTTATGTAAACTAAAATCAACTTCTGTAAACTTGTTACACGTGTAAAAGTGGCATAACAAAGTCAGTTATTAGTTTATATACATACTAGATACTAGCGACCCGCCCGGCTTCGCTCGGATGCAATGCTGATCAAAATCCGTTGTGTAGTTTTAAAGATTTTAGCGTACATAGGGATGTACGCTTAAATGTCGTAAATTATAAAACACCACGGTTTTGTTTTATACTATGTAGTGATGATGTACATTACGCCTGTACTGCCTAATGGGGTGAGCAGAATGGGAAATCTTCAGATAACTTTCAACCACTCTCTTAACTTGATTTACCCTAAAGTTAGTCGCTTAAATTCTACAGTCCACATACTTAATTTGATGGAGACATCACACCATTACGAGAATTTCAAAAAAACAACACACATTACCGTGTCAGATAAGATCAGTAATATACTTGATGAAGCTAAAGTAATAATGTATAAAGAAACGATATTTAAAATCGTCTGCAGTAAGGTAAGGCTAAGTGATACCGACTTTGGTCTAGTTGAATAGGACCTGAATGACTCTGCTTTTTTAGAGAAACATTTCAAGTAACTTGAAAAATCTAAAGAGACTATGTTTAAAGCATGAACCTTTCAAAGGAAGTTGTAAGAAAGGCTTGAAACCCAAACGAACTGTGCTTCGACGAAACAAAAACTCAAGCGTTCTCTAGGCTCCGATAAAAGCGGATGCATTACGATTTCCGAAACCGATTTACATGCGATGATGCTCCCTTTTTAAGGCGGTAGATAGGGGAAGAGTGGCGCCAGACGAAGGAAGCAATCGAGTATCACTAACTGTTCTTTAAATACGTAACGCTTCAAGTACTTTCGGATGAGTTGACAGAAATGACGAAAAAGTTGTTGCTTGAAATGAAGATTGTGATGAAGACGATTTATCAAAATATACAAGACTTTAGACATTATGCTTATAACACCAGGATATCTTGAACGTAGGGATGTCATCAGGACATTATTTATAATCCTTGCGCATCCTTATTAGTACCTACTGCAGTTTGTTGATTTGAAATGATTAGTAGTGACTCAACAACTTATGATGCATCACATAGATATAAGCAAAACAGAAGAGTACCGAGTAAAAAAAAAAACTGAAATTCAGGCTCACTAATTAGCCATACATCAGCATAATAAAAGCAGAGCACAAAGGCAGGCGAGCGGCCACCTACATCCGACCCGGAGCGGCGCCGGCGCCGTGATAACACACGATAACGTTAATGGACACCCCGCTATCGTGACACTTCCAACGATACCGAGAGAAGGGACCCAAACACTCATACTTACCAACCCACTACTCACAAAACCAAAAAGCCCCTCAAACAACCTCAACTTAAAGTCGAAGTTGATAATATCGCCGGTTTTGGGGACGAAAATAAAACTTGTGAGGTTGTAAAAGCAATGAATGGGTTCTGGGAAGCACGTGGGAACGGTAATGGACGGAATGTCAATGTCATCGGAGGGTCCATTGAGACTGATAAAGTGATTCAGGTCATTAGGAATTAATGGAATACTAAAAGTCCTGGATCGATGACTTCCTTTTAAGGACTTACCTAAAAGATTACGAAATCTTACGCTTAAAAGCATTTCGATTTGCGTAATATTCGAAGTTAGTATCAATCATGATTCACTTATTAATAATTTATCTTCAAAATGAAAGAAGACGTTACTATCGTAAAATTATCATGTGATTACTAATTACTAACTCCTGTAATCTCATTGTGTCTTGTTACAAATCTATTGATAACAGTCTAAATTGACTTTTATAATTTTCTACAATTAAAAGAAAACATCATCTAGAAATCGTCAAAATTTATGCGTGAATGAAAGGATCAGAGTTACAAATGGTGCGTCCGATGGACGGGAGGGTAGCGGACAGGCGCCTGTTTTGAAAAAAGGGGAGGGTATAGACCAGGAGTCTTGGGAAACCCAATGATGAATGCTGCAGGGAATTCCGGGAATAGCGACTGTGCCAGCATTGATTGCCTACGGGATTTCCTGTGGCGTGCGGGATGATGTCTAGACGACTCGTCAACAACCGGTAACAACGATTAACAATCACTTATCATACTGCCGTTCTACAAACTTTTAACATAGCTAAGAATACAAGCATAATTTACCAAAGAATAGATAAATATTTTGAATAATTTATTTGAATACCAGATGTACATACTCAGATACAATACGCGCGCGTAATGGAGGTAGGTCTTCTTCTTATCATGTGGAATACCAGCCTCATCAACCCTGGTGTCAGGGTTACGATTGAGCCGCCAAAGGCCTCTGACATGGCCCGTTTAACGATTACTCACATTCATCAGTTAATAGTAACCGGGACCAATGGCTTAAAGTGCCTTCCGAAGCACGGATCATCTTACTTTCGGACAATCAGGTGATTAGCCTGTAATGTCCTAACTAAACTAGGGATCACAAAGTGATTTTTGTGATATATCCCCACCGGGATTCGAACTCGGGGCCTACGGATCGTGAGTCCAACGCTCAACCACTGGACCACAGAGGCCGTTAGGAGGTTACGGAGGTAGATAGATCTACAAGTTTCCAAAGACAACTTGCAACCTCACATCGTTATTGATATTGAAGAATGATTATGAAGATTTGAACAACCCATGCCACCATAACATCATGCGTCCGAGAGGAATGTTCAAAGACTGTTAAATAGGTGTTTATAAACACAGTCATACCAAATACTTATGCAAAGTGCTCCACCAATCGATTTTTTTTTTTTTTTTAATCTTTTATTTAATAAAGGACTTGGTACAAGAATAAAGACCATGTCGTCCTCGTAATTAAACAGTAAATAGGAATTATTTTACATGATAGAAGCTTATTCATATAACTGACAATTTATTCAGTAGCTATTCTACTTCCAATACCACCAATCGATCATTGGCCAACATTCCTCAAGACAACTAAACTGCAACTGCAAACAGATAACAGACCAATCAATCAGACCTCTCGTGCCTTTGAAGTAACGTCATCATATCATTCGTCCTTTTTCTAGACACGAAACGCATATACTGTGAAAAGGACGACCTATTGAGAATAGTAACAAGAATATACTTTATACTTTATTGCACTTAACAACTAGTTACATCACAAACAAGAAATGGACGTTTACAAGGGTGGACAAGTTATGAGAAGACAATTTTGTAGCCACATTTGATACTGGATTCCAAAATTGATCTGATGAACCTCATGATAATAGTTTCCTAGCTCATTTAACGTCAGTCCAACGATATAACCAATATTAATATTGGTCAAAATATAATAAACATTAGTCAACTACTTCAGGCACACGATGATAAGCAGCTGAACGTTTTTTTTTTTTACAGACAATGCAGCAGAATAGAGAAAAAAAGTTAGGGTCTTTATTAAAAACAAATATATCGGCACTGGCTGTCGAAGGGAGAAAAAACGCGCGTGTGCGCCGCGTCGCCGTAAGCATTCATAATGCGGTTCCAAGATGGCCGCCCGTTGGAATGCGCGGGACCAGCTCTCTGTAGAGCTGCGCAAGATTCGATACGATACTATCCCGTTAGTTAAGAATTTGAAGTATTTTCAATACTTATGTGATACTTTGTCACGTTATGGCTATGACCTTTTGTGCTGGGTGGTTTATGTCACTATTCTCAACACTTTCAAATAGCACACCTACTTTAGATAATTAAACAATATAATAAGCCAAGGTAAGTCTGGCTGAACAATGACACCTCTCACGGTGTTTTGAAGAAGCTAATATTTTATCAACATTTTATATTATTTTAAAATCTACTACTTATCTTACTTATCAGTAAAAATATCATCAATCAGTCGTTTTAATCTACTAGGTAGGTATATTTTGTGCTTCAAAATGACCTCTATAAAAAATAATCCTAGCTGCATACTTAGATATTTGACAGTCAAACGTTACTTTGCATTAGCCGTAGCACAAAACCCGCATGTCGTACGCGACGCGATAAATTTGTCGTCTCTATTGGTTATTTATAGCCGCGGAATACTACAGCTACTGATAGCGTTATTTGCGAAGCGTTATCGATATCTGGGCGTAGCTCGTAAACATGTGAATCTAGTGTTCCGCACCTAATTGGAAACTAGATTTTGTCCCCCGTCTTACGCTTAGGGTCTTTTAAAGTCTGTTTGCTAAAGTTTTCCAGTTTTCCAGCAATGAATAAAACAGACTCTTAGGGCCATGTCTAACTAAGACACCATGACAACAAAATGTATGCAGTTAAAAACGAGATACCAGGTGAGGTACTGTTTATACAACAATTCTTTATAACACTTCATAAATTACGATAGTAATTAAATTTAAATTTAAATACGTAATTTTAATACGTTTAATTCAAATTTAAATACGTAAATTAATAAAAAAATAAGATGGATTTGTATATAGGAATAAATTGGTTAACTGCATATATGTCGCGCCACTACGTTGTCCTAGTGAGATAGGGTCCTTAGAACGGTTGAAGAAAATATAGGAGATACACTTAGAATATACTTTTTGGCACTAAACACATAATACGTCCTAGATAAATAAAACGATATGATTTCTGTCCATTTCCAAGACTTCCCTGGGAGAATTTTTTGGAATCACATACATACATACATAAACTCACGCCTATTTCCCACCGGGGTAAGCAGAGACTATAGAATTCCATTTGCTTCGATCCTGACACACTATCAATCAAACAATACCTCTATCTCTGTATCTCTGTTATATCTATTATAATCTAATCAATCAACAATAAACAAAAATGATCATGAGACGGCTTTTCTGAATTTATGTGCTTCGGAGTATAAAATCTCTCATCGACCAGCCCGCATCAACCCACTGCTGAGTAAAACAGGCTTTCTCCATATTGCACCACCCTTTCCGATCCTGCGCTAACTTTATCCACAATTTTCCCGCCGTTGCAATGACGTCATTCGACCACCGGGTCGCTGGTTTGTAGTTCACCTTATCCCCAAATCTCTAATTCTAATTCTGAATAAAACCATGAAATTGTTGAAAAACTTAAACTGAACAGAACTGTTGTTTGTTGCCGTTTTCTAATTTTAAAATTACAATTATAATAATTATAAACGAAATTCTCTATTTTTTGAACAATGATTACCTATTATGAATCAATTTTTCAAAACAATGAGCATGTTTCATGTCACGGATAAAATTACATCGAATGATATTTTGATATAGTCTGACACACAGGGGCGAAAAATCTGTTTTATTTGAATTTTATCTGCTAAACAGAGTACTAATTGTAACGTTAATCTATATGAATATAAATACATATCTGCTGTTATTCACTGATTTTATTAATCCGAACATGATCCTTCGCATGCATATTTCACTCTGCTTCTATCGTGTGGGTTGTGAGTTGGATAATAATCATTTTTTTGACGAGAATAGTGTAAACTATTGTAGATTCACCATTCACTATTTTGCCAGAACACTACTGCCATCTGACCTCATCTTACTAAAGATAATATTAATTCTATCTTCGATTTAATTAAAAACGAGGAAATTAATTCAAAAATCGAATCGTATGACTTTATCTTTCAATTTATCTGGCTGGCTATCGACAACCCCGCATCTCTACCCCTGCTTCCAGGAAGCGCGGGCGCCGGTCGCTCGGATTCCACTATCCCCCGCCTTTTCCAAAACGCGCCGGCACCGACCGCCGATACTCGACCACCGCCGCCGACGCTGCCCGACGCTGCTCGTTTTAAGTTTTAAATAATGGCACAGAATAAGGAATAACACTAAGTATAGAACGGCAACTCTCTGTTCTTACAAGCGGCTGAGCTAGGTTTACCTTGCCCCCCTCGTACTTTAATTCTTCAATCGTATGGCGTCAAAGGTACACAAAGGTCACACACATGAGATGCGCATGAATTATAACGTCAATGTGTACTGTCTGTATAAAACGAGGTGTTTTGTATGAAGTGTCCGGGGTGTGATAATTTAGCAACTTTTAAGACAGCAATTTTATCTAGTTTATGGTCTAGTTTGCGACTTATGAACACAAGCTTTATTTTTTTTTTGACGTGACTTGTAGATTTGCCGCAAATGGCATAACTACTTGGTGGGACAAATGGGGAGCGCTGAGGACTCCCACCCGGTACGGAACAGGCAGTGCCTATAAGAAGGCTTAAAAAAATAGTCGTTTAAAATAGAACCTCTCTTGTAGTCTTTTTGTATCGAGTGTGGCAGTTTTGGTTTTCAAATGTGTTTTGTTTTTTTATTGTTTCAGAATGTCACAGTTAATGGTAGGAATTTGCAATATCTCTAACATTTCTTCAGAATCCCGATAGCGACCCCGCCGACGTAATGCTTATCGCTATCGACCCACTAGGCTCGATTAATTCTTTCAAAAATATTCTTCCTCTCAGACGACGCCCTGAGCGGAGGTTCGCGCCCAACTGGGCACCCTCAGGCCTGTTGCCTTAAATTTTGTACCGGATGAGAGCCCTCAGCGCTCCCCATTTGTCCGGCCAAGTAGGTAATGCCATCTGCGGCAAATCTAAAATAAGCCACGTCAAAAAACTGATATTTCGAAATGTAGCTTCTTCCAACTTGCCGATTGTATTTTATGTCGTTATTAGTTATGCGTCTGACAAAGTTACCTCAAGTTAGTGCTAATGATTAATATGATCTTAAACGACCTCCGAGTCGTTGGGTGAAGCAACTTTGGCAGAAGTTACCTCAGCCAAAGTTACCTCTCTCTCGTGGTCAAGTGGTTATGTATTGGGCCCACAATTCGGAGGTCCCAGGTTCAAATCCCGGTGGGAATATATCACAAAAATAATTTTGTGATACCTAGTTTGATTAGGACATTACAGGCTGATCACCTGATTGTCCGAAAGTAAGATGACCCACGCTTCGGAGGGCACGTTAAGCCGTTGGTACCTGTGTACTTACTGATGTAAGTTCATAGTTGTTGGATACATGAGCCTGTGGTGGCTCAATAATAACCCTGACACCAGGGTTGATGAGGTTAGTCATCCACCTCATAACCCATACGGTAGAAGAAGAAATATGAACAATGTGTTACTCAGTTTAATCATCTCAGGAGCATTTGATTTAGAACTCCAACCAATCACAGCGAGGGGAGCCGTCGAATGCGAATCAATTGCGTCTATTGGCCCACGCGCAACGAATATCGCAGGAATACCAATTTGGTGCGCGCAAAAAAATTGCGCTCAACTAACAGACGCGTCATACGTCAATGACGTCTTTAAAACTATTAGCATTATTAAAGGCTAAGGATTGTGAATCAAAGATTAAAGATCAGAAAAAAAACAAAAAAAAATATCTCCTATAGTTAAAAGTTGCCTGCAACTCCTGGAAGATATTGCTACGTAGCGATAAGGTCGCCTATTGTGCTCTTTCTATTTCTCTTTTGTTTTTGCATGTTGTATTTCCTGATTGTGCAATAAAGTATTTGTTCTGTTATGTTATATTAAAATAATGGAAATGGAATTCTATAGTCTCTGCTTACCCCGGTGGGAAATAGGAGTGAGTTTATGTATGTATGTGTTATATTAAAAAAAACTGGAATGAACTTGGATAGGACGCCTCATCATCTCTCTAGAGTTATCCCGTTTTCACAGGGCTCGATTATTTTGATATTATCTGAATCAAAATAGCAAACCCTAAAAACCTATAAAGTTATGCTGCGTTATTACACTTTTTTTTATTTAGAAATTGATTAATCTTACCTTTAGCTTTGACGTCATCCATTGCGTACCGGCTGTATGGTGGGGGAGGGGTTTCTGTAACAATATAACATAGAAAATCAATAATAATCACATCTAGAGGTCCGGGTTCGATTCCCGATAGGAACATTGCCTAAATCACTTTGTGAGACTGTCCTTTGTTTGACAAGGGCAAAGGCCAACTGATTGTCCGACAAATTAAGATGATTCCGAGCTTCGGAAGGCACGTTAAGCAATTGGACTACTAGTCCAAACACGTTTACCAACCAGCACTAAAGCAGGGTGGTGGAGTATGCTCCATCCAGTTTATTGTGGGTAGGTCTGTGCCCAGCAGTGGGACATATATAGGCTGTTTTTGTTATGTTTATGTATAGAAACATCAAGATAGATACGATCTCTAACATAAAGCAAAAGAATAATTTACTACTACTAACCACTTACTCACTTAGTCGTTACACGAGTCATATCAACCTTTGGCGACTCTACTGATCCTGACTACCCGGTTGCTGACACAATAGAATAATAATAATATATAATAATATGTTATATATAGAAGAACATTAAAACTTCGATGAGTCAAGATTGCTAAAATGAAAACATAAAACCTAATTCTCACTATTATAACCTAAACAAAACGAAAACCATGATCTCCTAAACACGTTATTCAATCGGGCAAAACTAATCGCTAACCGCGTTACTCCCGGCCTCAAAAAATAAAATAAGAATGTTTTAAAAACAAAATAAAAATGCCTTAAAACAAACACGAAACCGGTGCAGGTAAATCGACCGTAATTATGTTCGGCTGGACCCCATCCCGTCAGCTCAGGTACAACCTAACCTAACCTATATTTTGACCTCACATAACGACAATTTTATGATTCAGAAATTCATAAAAAGACTGTCATTTCGATCCGATATGTAATTTTGAACGATTTTGGAATGAGTAGGTACTAGTTTTGCTGTTGAAAACCTTATTATTAAAAAAAAAACTATGATAATAATTCAAAACCGAGCAGTTTTAGTAACGAGGCTGGTTACTTTAAAAGTAAATAAGTAATCCTGTTTGAATTAAGAACACATTCTATGCCATTTACGGACATACATACTGGCACGCGCTAAGTTAATTCAAATTTCGACCGCCATGATTGTTTTCGAATTCAAATTGTGCAATTGTCAATATTGTCATTTGCAATTCGGCGCCAAGGCGTCGGGCTTTTTAAGCAAGACGTTATGTTGAATACAAATTGCAAGAAATTTTAAGAGGAGCTGTTTGTACGCGCCTGCCACCACGTAGGCACAGCGTTCTGTGAAGCACGATTGCAAGCCATTGTAAGTTGGCCCCGCTGAGGTATGGTAACACATAACTTAATGTACTTATAATCAAAAAAAATATCAGTTTCTTTTATATAGAATGAGATAAACTACTGCAAAAACAAGTTTTCGATAATCTTAATTTCATATTTGACGTGTAAAGTCCTGGAACCTATTTAAAAATTTAAATTAAAATATTGACCATTTTTTTTTCAATAAATACATTTATTTAAAGTCGTTAGATTTCTATCCGTTTTTACTTTTTTTGTTATCAATACAAAACACACCACTATTGGTATTTGTTAATATTATTGATCATTGGTCATTTAAACAAGATTTGACGTTTGAACGCGCGGGAGTGTTCCCAGAAGCGCGCACGTCTGTTTGCGCAACAAATGTCAAAACAATCGCTGCGCTTGCGACTGCATACCAAACGAACTCGGAAAATAGGTACTTACATACTTATCGGTTGAATATTTTTATTGGCTATTTTATAGCACCATCTTTCTTTTTTTTACGACCTGGTTAAATTTCTTATGGGTTTTAAATCATGTTTTGCAACTACAATTCTTGACAGTCTTTTGAACTACTACTTATCTTAAAATTCCAACATCTTACAGTGACTTTACAAGCTGCAGCAAAGTTTTAGTACTTAAATACAATTTATTATATTTGCTGATTAACTTACTTACTTGCTATAATTTTGAGTACTTAAACGCAAAAATTCGCAAAATCATGGTCAGTTTTGTCATAACATCAATCATTCACGAACTGTCTTCCTTTTACGTTGCTGCTAATGAAGTAAATTATTTAATTATTTACCTCAACACGAAGTAATTGACCCAAACCTAGCAATGTTACGAGTGAAATGGCGTTGTGGCCTTTCGATATAAATATTCAAAGGATTTAAATACAAAAGACTGAGTCACTGTAGTAAGATTGCAACGTTCCTTCGCGTCGCCACTGAAAAACAAAACGGAGCAATGCAAAAGTAAATGACCCTAAACTCCTAGCGTGGCATCTACCAGATATAAATAATATCAGTTGTTGACTAACGCTGCTGTCCTGGTTGGCAACATTGTAGCCAAATGTGGACCGTAACCTGTCCCAGTAAAACTGACAATAAGCTACATATCGACCGTGATTTAATATCTTCTAGAAACGAGAAAGTCGACCATATAAATATACAGAATGGTCTGACTGAAACCTCGCTCGGAACCGCGCGTTGTAACCCCCAGAGCCGTCACAGAAATTAAAACTGTATCCTGATTGAATTAAAGTACATTTCGAAATTAACGATCACAATTCATTAGTCGGTTTGTTGTTGGAGCTGTTGAATGGAACGTTAAAGCTGAACTCTGTCTTATGGTGAAGGCTTAAAGTTTTTATTGAGTCGTTGGTGAATGTTAATATTGTGTTTCGATTTATTGAAGGCATCTGTCAATGAAGAGTGAGTTCTGTACAGATTTAGTAGAGTTTAGATTGGATAGGCGTGCGGAGGAATGCTGGCCGAGGAGATAGATAGCTGTAGTGGAGTATGGAGTGGCGCGGACCTCGGAGGCCGGGTATGTGTAATTAATCTGAACATTCAATCTATAGCAGACGTTCTCAACATTTCATTTAACAACAATGTAGCAACGCATTACTAAAGTTTTGAAAAGAAAACAATTTTCGAAACAATCATTTTTACACAACAGCTTCAATATTTTTAAAAGTGTAAGATTGATTCCTTTTTGGAACAAGAAAGCGTAACAAAATAATGTTCTTGAATATTGCAGTTCTTATTTTTTTAAACAGAACTGTGTTACAACTGAAAAAAGTTTCTTTTAAAATGTTACTTTCTACAATTAAAGATCATATCCAGAAGCCGTAATTCCATTTAAATTCCTGCTTCATCAACAAGAAGTAGTCAACTTTTCACTCAAGCTTTGTCTCTACCATCGCCAATTTTATCAGCAGGTTGGTCATCTCTGTCTGTTGGCAATAAATATCTCAGGTTGTCAGTCAGAGTGTCCTTCGATGGCCGGTTGCCGGCTGCGACCGGTCCGGCTCCCTATTAATTGCTTTATCGACGGAAATGCTCGCCGGATTGCAAACAGCGTTTAACGAACCTGCACCAAATACCTGAGAATCGAACCCATCATATTTTGTAACTTAATCTTGAATCTTGATTGTTTTTGTAACCTGGTACTTACAGTCATGAGCAAAATAATGCACCCACTTTAGAACTCTGTCGCACTAACATATTTGACATTTAGTGAGACTTACAGTTCAATTTGTTAAAAAAGTTAATGTGACATGGTACCAAAGTGTATACATATTAATGCTCGTGACCGTACATCGTCCCAAACTGGGCTAAATCTGGGTAAAGTTAGTGTAACAAATCACATACATTACACAAAATCAAAATACCTATGGACATGATTGTACCGGTCAAGATGCCAAGAATCGAAACGATTACCAGATGTTTAGTTAATTAATGATGAATTTATTAAAACATCATAGAAGGAAAGCTAGAAAGAAAGAGAGGAAGGGGAAGACCAAGAAGAGCTTACATGGAACAGATTAAAGAAAAGGTTAACGTCGTGTCTTATAGGGAAGTCAAGGAATTGGCCTTTGATAGACTGGAATGGAAAATGCTACACCGACAAGAGCGTGGCTCTTAAATTGATGATGATGAGTTAATTAATAAAGTAAATAAGACGTTTTGAATCTTTTGGATAATCATCTTAGAAGATAAGATAGAAGTTTCAGCAAAAAATAATTACTAAATCGACATCATTTCACTTATTCGAGAATAATCTTCTTCGCCTATCTTGTGAGTTCTGAGGTGGGTGACCAACCTCAGCAATTCTGGTGTCAGAGTTAATATTGAGGTACGAAAGCATAATAAAAATGAATCCCACACAACTCACATAAAATCTACTATGTTTATAAAGTTATTAGTAATGAAGTTAAACATGTACGTATATGTATAACCCAAAAGAACTAAAGATGTTTGTGTGTAAGTATAGCAGGATGTCTAGTCTAGTCTTAACTATAGTGAGAACACAGAGATTGTTTTGTCTATCAATCGCAGACATTTGTTAAGAAGTTGTCTAGACGAGATGAGAGTGGGTACAGTTTTCGAATCTGCTCCGTGGTAGCTAACTGTACAAGAGGTGAATGCGAAATCATGGCGCCGGCGCAACCTTGCATAACATTAAAACAAAGTGGTAAATATGCGCGTGATTCATAAGCTTGTTTGGAGAATAGTTATTTGATATTTGAGAATTGAAACTGCAGGTAGAATAATAAAGTGGCTTACTTACGTCTGTTTGAAGATGAAGATAAATCAATACTTAGAGTGTTAAATGAATGCGCTGATAAAACAGATGAAAAATTTAAAATAAAAAGAAAGCTTCAAGTGCAGATAAATGTAGAGAAATTAAATAAGATAAAAGCGAGAAAACAGATAAAAAGAGGGAACTAAATAAAATTGATGATCGTCCACATATTCTTAATAAAAAACTAAATCCAAAACAATAAACAAACAATAAATCTGGTTTAATACTCCATAAATTTGGCTGAAAGTTGGAACGACGTCGAGTCACAATATAGCGCGTTGAAGTATGGACCACATCTCAAGGACAAAACTATAACATAGTGCGCGGTGATCAATTTAACTATTATTAATGACATGTGTTTTATATGACCACATTCCTATTGGCAAAGCACGTTTCAATTTACAATAACCTCATCTGTATGTCATCTTTTAAAAATAATCCAGGTGAATACCCTATTTCTCACGAAAAACGAATTGCCAGACTGCTAGAGACAAACCAAAATACAATAATTAATCACCATAAAATGTCAATCTCAGTTTCATACAGTAATGCCTATTTCATCAAAAGAACTTTTTACGATTGAAATAACGCGTATCTTATCAAACGCTTTCGCGAAAACCAATTTAACTGAATCTAGATATCGCTGAAAATGAAGTAGGAAGTAGTTCGGGGTCAAATACAAATGTGAAAAAGAAATGACTTTAGAAACAGTGGTAGCCAGTTCTAAAATTCAAAAAACATTATACGCGCGGAGCGCAGCGTGCGTGTGAATCGCCAGAAATAGCGCGCCCGAATTATAACATGTCGGATGGCGCCAGCGACGGCGCCCGCCGGCCGGCGCGGCCCACGCTGCGCGCGCGCATGGACGCAAGGCACCGCCACCGCGCCGCCGCCGCTTACACACCACCCGCAACACTATTGTCAACATAGAACACTGTTGATATAAACCTACGCTGTAACTTTCTACACTTTTTACTCAGCTTTAAATCGAGCTGTATTAACAAAGGGTCATCGAATATAGCTTACTATTGTTAGGTGTTATAAAGAGTAAATTATATTTTGATATTTACATTAATTTTCAATATTCCTCTAACAATCATTAAACAGAGAATACAACCGACTAAAACAATGATTCGGAAACAATGGTTAACAACAATATGGACCGTTGCCACGTACATATTGATGTACAGGGTGATTGGAAGGTAGACACGGTTGTTAGTCGACGATATTCCTCGTCTCAAAATCGTAAAATCACGTTTTTTAGTCAAAAATATCTTATCAAACCCACAGCCTCAGCAAATATTCCCACTAAAGCAAATGACGTCAAATAGAGACTATAAAAGAAATAAAAGAACCAATTCGACAAACAACATTCGCAGACCCAACCAGTTTGTCTGCAACGCTCGAACAAGTTACAAATTGCCTTTGATCATTGGCAAAAACAACATTTACAAAGGCCTTTTACAATACAAGTCTATTGTTTATTGTAATTGAGACGTTACTGGCGAATGTGTCGAATTGTACGTCACGACATAAAGTGTGTAGTGCAAAGAATCCGTGCGTGGCCTGTCGCCTTGTCGACAGCATACTAGACGCTGGCACTTACCGGAAGTCAACACAGACAAACACGGAACAATATAGATGATGCAAACGCTTATGCTAATTCAAACCGTTGATTGATTAAAAGTATTTAAGCCAAAGAGGAAGAAACAACACATCAAATTGAGGAAGTGGTCAATGTAGCAATAGCAAGCACGCGTAAGAAAGTCGACATCCTTGTTTACAAATTAATTCTGTTCATGAAATCGGGAAGCAATTCAATTTGTCGTTAACAAACTATTTATCGGTAGAAGATAGTCCTGATACATGAAAAGGTCCAGAAATATAAATATTCATCGAAACTTAATTTTAGAGTAGATGAACCGTCTTAAAACTAATTATGGCAAATTATGGTATATCATTGGGGCTCATTCAATGAAGGCACATCTGGTAGAATAGTTTACATATTTAATATCGGCGCGTTAGAACTATTAATTAACGCTCATTAGTGCGGCATCTAATATGAAGAAACTGGAAATATTAAATCGCGGATTATGAAAGATATAAAAGGAAATTAACATATAAACATTAAAATTGTAATATATCTGTCTGATAATTTGAGTGTTCGGTTCTAGCTAAAGTCGTTAAGGTTATCTATGATAGTTTTAATTAGCCCTTTTGGCAGCGAATACTGATAGATCTTTTTGTTATGTTTGTTTAATTTGTAAATTAATGAGGATGAAATGAATTCTTTATATTCTAATATTTTAGATGATAAAAAATGAGATATAGATCCAGTTTAGGTGGTTCCAATAAATAAACAAAAACGAAATCTCGAAAAATATATTAAAATTGGCAGCAATTCTTGCAAACCCCAAAAGGCTTGTCTTTTTTCGGGGGCCCTCAAAATGTATCTCGGCTTTAGTCTTCACCACTTCAGCGTACGTGGAAGGTTTCTTCACATCTTTGTGTTGCAACATGACCGGAGTAGACGATACTTGTGGTGGTTCAGTTATTGTAAACTCGGGCTGGGTGCAAGACAAATTTTCATCACGTTCTGGTGATGATGAGACATACATAGTACAGGCTTTCCTATACGTACAATTGAATTCAGACATGATCTCTCTAAGCCTCTTTTCTTTCAAATAAGTAGGGCATGATTTGACCATCGCCATGTGCCTGCCTCCGCAGTTTGCACATTTGAACGCTGTAGTTTCACAATTCGGATGACTATCGCTGCACTTAGGACAGACCGTTTTCCCCGTCGGACACCTGGACTTTGTATGGCCAAATTTCCAGCACCTCGTGCACTGAGAAACTGGAAATATATATGGTTCTACCTTTATGCGTAAATCATCTACAAACACAAACGGTGGAAGGTATGAGCCTTCGAAACGTAGGCGAACAGCCTCACTAGGTATCCATGCGCTCTCATTAGAACGACGGTTTAAACGTTTCACTGAATATAAAACCGCTGGAGCCCTGCATGTGATCTGTTTCAGTATGGCTTCCTCTGAGAGCTCCAAATCTACATTTTTTATAGTGCCATAAGAAAAATCTACTTCCATAGGTCTCAGGAATCGCCAACCCCTATCAAGCAGCTCTTTGCACGACATTAACTTCACCAAACTGACTTCGTTTTCTACCTCAACACGAATTTTATACCGGCTCATGTATTTAATTTTCGATATATCCTTGATATCTAAAGATTTAAGCAGCTTGGCTAAGGCAAATTGTTTCGGTAAATCCGTATTAGAAGAAACGTAAACTTCAATTTTACTTTTCTCTTTTCGCTTCTTTCCATTCCTCACTTCTATCCATTCACTCTCTTCCTCTTCTCTATCCCTCTTACTCGGTCTGTCTAATGAGTTTTCTTCACACATCTCCCCACACTGTTTGGCTGCCTTCTCTTCCTTTATTTGCTGACCTTCTAACACCTGTTCCATTTCTAGACGTTCGAACAACGAAACGGTTCTAAACTTGTCCACATCTACCGGATAGCGAATCGCCGTCTTTACACCATCGTCCAAAACCGCGGGTACATCATCCTCCAAAACAATGGGACTGCTCATGTTAGGGTCCGTAGCTTTCGCTATCCGAGTATTGATAGCTAGTTTACACCTTTTACTTCAAATATGTGGATTACATAAATATGGCAGCCGAATTGACGATTCCATACAAAATTATAAATCAGAATCCCTCCAACCGCTTTGTTCCAAAACCTTACTGGACGGCCTCTTTGTCTAAGGCGGTAGCAGAACGACGTCTCGCATTAGGTAATTTCCGACGTAATCCCACTCCGCGTAATTCTGATATTTTACAGGACAAGATTCGTAATGCTCAGCGGTTGATGAGAAGAGCTGCGAGTACTAATTGGCAATTATTTTGTTCATCTTTGGATCAGTCAGTTTCGGCAAGTGAAGTATGGCAAAAAATGAGATGGGTTAAAGGAATTAAAACTAGCAACCGATTTGTTTGTAGGGAAATGGCGAATGAGCTATTACGCAGTCTAACGCCCGACTCTGCTGTGCCAGATAGGCCCATGTTTACTTCAAAGAACATTAAATTGGAAGCGCCTTTTTCATTACCGGAATTGGAGGGTAGTATACGAGCTAAGGACACATGCCCGGGCAGTGATGGTATTTCTTATCGTATGATAAAACATTTACCTCCAATTGGAAAAGATATTTTGTTGACATTGTTTAATGGGTTTTTTCACTCTGGTTATGTCCCTAATCAATGGAGGGACATAAATGTGGTTGCTATCCCAAAGCCGGGAAGAGACTCGAGTTGTCCGTCGTCACTTAGACCTATCTCCATGATTTCCTGTATCTGTAAAATATTTCACACAATACTCAATAATAGGATAGAATGGTTTTGTGAAAAAAATAAGGTGTTTCCCGACAGTATGACAGGTTTTAGAAAAGCGCGCTCAACATTAGATAATTTAACTGGTTTAGTCACACGTATTTTAATTGGATTTGCTGAAAATAACCCAACTATCGTTTGTTTTATAGATATAGACAGCGCTTATAATAACGTTGACATTAGGGCTTTATTATCAATAATGGATGTTTTGGGGATAGGGAGTAAAATATGTCTGTATTTGTGGAACTTTCTAAAACAAAGGAACTTAGGAATTTTAGGAGAAACTTCATATAACGTAAGAAGCACTAACCGCGGCCTAGCACAAGGCGACCCGTTATCACCGTTATTGTTTAACATTGCAACACACAATATATGTCGATCGATAACAAATGTTCATATATCTCAGTATGCGGATGACTTCGTCTTGTATGCGAGTCTTGACAACATCAATAATTGCGTAATTTATTTACAATCCGCTCTGGATATCTTAGCTAAGCAGTTATCTGAATTAGGTCTGGAGATTTCTCCTTCAAAAACGAGTGTCTGTTTATTTAAAAGAGGATTCAAAAGGGAAACAATTAAATTAACGGTAAATAATTTGGCCTTAAATGTAGTAGATAATATTAAATATTTAGGTATTTGGTTGGACAGCTCCCTTAGATGGACGAGACATATCAATGAGACAAGACAGAAAACGATGAAATACTTGAATATTTTAAAAGTTTTAGCCGGGCCTGGGTGGGGTGTGCATCCTGCACACTTGAGAAGGTTATATATAGCTGCAGTTAGAAGTCGCATGGATTACGGTTGTTTTTTGTACGAGATGAGTTGCAAATCTAATTTAAGTAAACTCGATAAAGTCCAAAACCAATGTTTGAGAATTGTTGGAGGTTTTATTAAAAGTACTCCTATTCATGTGATGGAATGCGAGTTATATTTACCACCTTTATACTTAAGACGACAATACTTAGCCAGTAAATATTGGTTAAAATGTAAATCGTCTGCCGTCAGCGAAGTTATCGACCTATTGAATGTGTTACGTAACCTTTGCAGTGTCGCGAACTACTGGCGCCGCGGGAAGCAACCGGTTTTAATCATAAGCCATGAGTATTTGAACCGTATACCTATACATAGAAGCAATCAGCTGGAGATGTTTTCTATGGATAAATGGATAAGCAATGTGGATCTTAAAAAAACAGTAAAGCCTTTTATAGATACAGTTTTAAATGGAAAGCGTTCGTACAGGGTATATAATCTTAAAAATATGTGTAATCAGTATATTTTGCAAAATTACGCCAATTGTTACAAAATCTTTACAGACGGTTCGAAAGATTCACGGGGTATTGGAGCGGCCTTTTATGACCCTCAAGCAGAAGTCGCATGTCGGTTTAAAATAGACGTCAAAATTTCAATAATGTATACAGAACTGATTGCTATTTGCGAGGCGTTAGCCTATATTGAATCTTTGAAAACTAAGGATTTTGTCATTTTCACCGATTCTAAAAGCGCTTTACAACACGTGGCTCGATGTACCTCGAATTATCGAGGTACACCGATAGCCTATACTGTTTTAAAATGCATTCAAGAATTACAAAATAAGAACAAGACCGTGAGGCTGCAGTGGATCCCTGCTCATGTAGGGTTGTCGGGAAATGAATATGTCGACCTGCTCGCCAAACAAGCTTCAACCGAAGGAATCGAGTATAAATGTTTACCTTACTTTTCCGATGTTTTATATGTTCCTAGACAACAGTGTCGCGACAGTTGGAATGAGCATTTTGACGAGAGATCGTTAAGTAAGGGAATATGGTATAGAACTATTCAGCCCGACATCCCTAACTATTCATGGATTGAGGATTCTAAGATGGGACGAAATGAGATTGTAACAACATTGAGGCTTCGGTCCGGACACGTGCCTCTCAATAGTTTTGCTTACCTAATGCGTAAAATAACCTCCCCTTTATGTTCGGAGTGTCTTGTAGTTGAGGATGTTTTTCATATTCTTATGGAATGTGTTCGTAATGAGGCTGAAAGACGGGACTTTTTTGTTAAATATAATATTCTTTACGAGATTGGAATATGTAATAGCCTCCTCTCTTCTCCGCTGAGCGAGAAAGCACGAGATTTAGTTAAAATTGTTAAAAAGGGATTGGATAGGAGGCTACCAAATTAATTGTTATTTATGTTAATTTTGTATCAATATGAGGATGACATTTTCTTGTAAGAAAAAATCCTCCATAAAATTTAAGAATAAAAAAAAAAAAAAAAAAAAAAACCCCAAAAGGCCTCTCTAGTAGATAACCTGACAGTCCGAATTCTTACATCGTTACGACAACGTGAGTGACTCAGTTCGTATCAGACTGGTCTGGTTTGGTATGTTCTTCGTGTATTGGCTTTTCTAATTCCTAGACAAAGGTGACTTAAATCTATAAAAAGGTTTTCAATTTTACATGACTCGCAATTTTGCTGTGTCTCGCACTTTATACTCTTACAGCTACCAAAGCGTAGGGCTTCCTTGTTAATCCGTAACACGAGCATGCCCAGTCTAATCTTAACAATTATGTAGGTAGATACAAAATTTTACTTTCATTGTACTATGTATTAATTTACAGTTAAGACACAAGTTAGAAATTCAAGAATCACTGACAGATCTGGCACCCAGCTTAGAATAGTACGCCGTTGCCATAAAGTTTACAAGACATTCCAAACATTCCCAGCGATAAACTGACTTTAAAATATGACCAGAATTTAAATAAACACGACATAACTCCCATACACAAATTGATTGAAGAGTGGAATGAATTCTCAATTTTATGAATATTACGAAATAATAAATCTAAAAATAAGACTAATAAAAACGTATGAGATATCAGAAATAACCTATTCTTTAAACTGAATATTCACGGTGGCATGATAATGGAAAATGAATCGTGATCGCGACCGATAAACATTTGATAAACAGTGGTGTGGATCAAACGAACATTGGCTTTTGAAAACATGAAATTCATCCTGAAGATAAAGCTAGAGGACTTGTTGCTACAGCAATTAATAGTCAAGCCACAATCGTTTCGGAAATTCCAAGAATCAATAAGTAATTTCTTATTGGAAGCGAGGCACGGTGATATGATAACCCTACACAGCCCTAATGTAAATGATAACCAGTCTGACGAGGGACGGCGGCGACCGGTCCGGACACAGGTGCCAGAGCCAGTCAATGGCGCTAGTGCCCACTTCGATAGAAATCGCCAGATGACTGCCTTCAATTCCGAACTTTTTGATAAAACTGTACCAGGTAACAACGTAATCGTGACTAATGATGATAGAAGAACAGATACCTTGAGCGCCAGCGAATTAAATATGTACAGTTTAAATGCCTACATTTAATGCATGAAATTCATGACAAGATAACAAGAAACCAACAATAAGCGTATAATTAAGATAATGAGACTCCTAATTAAATAAATGAAAGTAGCATTCTGATAATTACTATAAGTTTACCCACTTTAAATTTATTATTACACAAAACCGTAACAAACGGACTGTAAACTTGAAAAAATCTATTGTGCTGAACACAATGTCGCCGAAGACCATTCACAAATTCAACAAAGTAGCCTAAAAACATGTCGAGACTGCAATAACACGAAAAAACCGATCACGAAAATCGAGTTGAGCTTACGCGGTGGCTCATACCTGCGTTTGCGCCGGTGCCGGTCCCTCCCCCCGCGCCGCGCCGCCGCCCCCGCCCGCGCGGCGCGACATGGCGCCGGCGCCAGCGAGCCGACAAGCAATTATGGCTAAATAAATATCGGCCATGCCGCCGCCTCCGAGACGCTCGCATCAACAGATGGATTCTTATACGGGTATATCTAGACGACATTATTAAATTTTGGACACGTAATGGCGGTGAAATGGCGTGTGGGCACCAAATTACTTGTAAATGGTAGTCGGAGCCAATAATGTTTGTCCGTCGAGGATGTAGGCTTGATTGTCTAACGTGGGCTGGATGTATAATGGATTTGAGATTTGATGATGACAACGGGACAAAGTGGCGCAAAGTTAGAGTGGTTGAGCGTGTGAGTTGGCGGCGTCGCGTCGACGCCTGCGCACGATAAGATAAGGATCCCCCCTCAGCCGCGCGGCCGAAACGCTTCGCATAAAAACATTCACAAATAGAGGCCGCCGGCCGCCGAGATTGGCGCCGATTCGCGAGCATACGCCTCGAGCCACGTACTCCACTCCAAAGATTGATGTACATGAATTATATTTAACCTTTACAGTTCCTTTATACGCCGATAATGAATAACGATCAACTGATAGCAACCGTTGGTGCAAGTAATAAGAAAAAAGTGATGTATTAAACAGAGCAGGTGCACAATAAACAGCTGACGATCGACCTCACAATGGAGCGCATTACGTTTGATACGCTAATAAAACTGAAATTGATACTCTCTTTTATTATATCGGAAACCATTTAGATCGTGTAAAAAACATTATACTAAGAGAAAGCAACACAAAGGCTGATTGTTAAAACTAAAAGCAAAGTGGACAACTAAAAAAAACTTTAAAAGAGGCAGTAGCAGGACTAAAGACAATGCAAATAAGTTGAATATAAATCAAAAGAATGTGGTACGTATGACGCCGACTATATTTAGTCTGTCTGTGGGAACCAGCCGCGAAAGTTGACAAAAACGGTGGCGACAGCGACGAGCGAGACTGAGACGACGCCGGCGCAAAAAAACCGCACAGGTGAGGTCTGATGAAGGATGCGCACGCGGCGCCAGGTGGAACAGAATTTGATAGTGCAATTTCCGACTTGTCGAATCGATTAAAACAATGATGGATATTCAGTAATTGGGTAAGATAATGGTTTTGGAAGATGCTTACAATTTTACGAGAAACTATGGTCTGAAGAAACATGTTTACGCTTTGGATAAAGCTACTGTTAAAGTATAAGCTGAAATAGTGCAAATATAAGAACTTAATCATTTTAAATAAGAAATCTAAAAATGTCTAGAGATTACAGTTTCAGTAAGAGCAAAGTTTAAAGTGAAAGTAACGACAAGAATATAAGGAAGGAAACAAGAACAACAGATAAAAATCCTTCTGGTAACCATAAAATTAGAACAGCAATAAATTGCGCAAGAGTAACAACAGATTATAGTTTGACCAATAGGCTTACCATACATGGGAAGGCTGAGCGAAAGTGAATGGACATGTACGTTGAGGCATAGTTGCCGTCGTTTGTAATAATGGTACTTAGGGACTAGAGTTTCATAAGAATCGTGAGGTAAATTCTACAGCAGAACACGAAGAAAGCAATATGGAAGTTAATTTATGAAATAAAATTCTAGGATAAGTAGTTAAAAGTAAGCAAGTTACAAATATCAATGAATTAGTAACAACAAAAGCGAATTCTAATTTAAATAAAACCTTAAGTGATATAATTCGGTAATCAGTGACCAAGCTATTACTTTCAAGACTGATCAGAAACCCGTCTAAGATCATAAGAATAAGAATAAAATAAATTTAATTTATTTAATTTCATAATATCAATCCCTATGGTACAATTGCTATTAATAATAATTTGATTTGGATATGTATTCGTAATAAATTGCTAATAAATAATATTTTCTTAAATTGCTAATAAATTCCTAATAAAAACATAAAATAATTGTTATGATGGTTTTGTTCTAACACCAGTTTTTTTTTACTTTTTATTATTGCGCTTCTGGACTTTATTGTTTTTATTTTTACTATTTAGTTATTATAAGCAGTTAATTTATTTTTTTGCCTCTACGTCATTTATTATTATTTTTGTTCTCTTATTATTTTCGTATTCTTGTAATTATTTTTAATTTATCTTTTACAGTATGACCTGACCCCATCTGGTTTTCCTTACTGAGACAAAAATTAGACCAAAAAAATTACTTTCATCATTTACTTACTATTTTTTAATTTTTGTTACAATTAGTAATATTTTTACATTTATTTTTTAATAGATTTTTCCAGTGTTTTATATTTTTGTAAAGAAACATTTCTCAGTAAATAAATATTAGCCATTAGACAGTCAGAAGTCAGTTCCAGAATGTAGTTTTTTTTTAATTTATGACGTACTCGTAACCTCACATATGTATAATTTGGTCATTATGAAACCATCATCTGAGGAATCTGGCTTTTTAATATCGACATTTATCGCGGCTACCCGTATATCGGGGACAAACCCCTGACGTAGAAGACCCTGGCTGCTACCCACATTAGGAAGCATTAATATTCATATTTTTTCTTGCCTTTCCTCTTAATTAATATGCTAACAGGCATTGTCAACACACCTACATCCCGAGTTCCCAAGTACCAGCCGAGTGTGGGCGGTGACTTGTAGGCGATTTGAACTGCGCGTGAGTCGATGTCATGGCCACTCATTAGTTCAAAAACATCAAATTCACCGACCAGATAATTTTATCTACGATCCCAAAGATACGTTTCACATCCGACACAGTTCGAGAAGAATTATTACAGGAAATACTTATGGCGTGAATTAGCTTCACTGCCTGATGAAAAGATGATCTGGTCATGGTGCACATTGTAGGTAGGTATTTGTGTCAGAAGGAATGTTGAGTAGGTACCTAGTTCTTTGTCAACAGTAAATTAATAGCGACTCCTAAGAAGTTTGATTCCTTCAAGCAACTTAGTATAAAAGTCGTGATCCTAAAATGGATTGAATAGAAATATAAGTGTTGAAACATAAAGAAAGTAATGACGTCACAACATTCCTCACACGACTAGCCGCGTACCGAGGCTAAAGAAGGCAACATGAACACGTGACCGAACATTATAAAGAGGAGCCGCAAAGAGGTCATAAGCAAGGAAACAAGGAGGCGGCAGTGAGTACAAAGGCTGACGGGCGGTAGCGCCATTGCCTGACGAATTAAAAAGTTAACGGGCGCGCGCGCCGCCGTCGCGGCAAGCCGGCGCCAGCGCCGTGACCTTGTCTACTTATCGCGAACGCATGACCCTCGCGCTCAGATTAGGTGATAGGTTCTTACTTTGCTTACGCCGACAATATAATGTTGTCGACGTAAATATCTACTCCAGTACCCACGCATTTTCTGACAAGAATTTCACGGAATTTTTGACGCGCCATAAAAGTAAGGTAAATGTGACGTAACTGTCGACCGACTCGTTAGCGATGTACCCGACAGAGGCAATAAACACAGTTTCGATGATATGCATAAAGAGTGTCTAATAAACTGTGACCTTTACGTTTTCGATAAAACAAACCAAAGAAACTGTACGACGGCTGATGTCAGACTCTAAAAATAGATTAACGAACGGAAATGTTTACAATCTGCTATAGAGTTCGAAAGCTGTATTTCACTTCGTTTTTAAGACGAAAACTTATTTCAAAGACGTCGGGTGTAAAGATGAAAAAATCATGTAAGTAGTTGCTGGTAAAAGTGAGCGCACGATGCAGACGTCACGACACACGTAACCACAGATAGAGAAACAAACAGTAGCGATAACACATTGATAACGATTTGCACTGATAACTGATGCAACCAGAATGAAGTTAGTCACAGGAAAACCGCCGGGGAGAAGAAAACTGGGAAAATAGGACTGAGAAGAAAGAGATATTTTAGTAATAATTTGTGGGTATTCACGAATTAAGGTGAAATAGATCCAAGCACATTACGAGCAAGCATAGATACTTAAAGAGGTTATGTTTCTCGACGTCGTCCGTCAGCTTAATGTCACATACAAAATCGAGCACACATCCATAACTCCAACACTTAAAGCCACTGATGCATTCGACTATCAAATATGCCCAGATCAAACTTCCAATCAGAAAGAACTTTAGCAACAAACACTGTATCAAGAACCATACATTCCGTAACATCCATTCACTAAACCAGCTCCATTTTGTGTTGTACGCGTCGGAAAACACGGGTCGAGATGTTTACTGTATGCACTTGTTGCGCGGGTCAACGGCCGCACGTACCGGGCTTGCAGAGGCGGCTCCAGTGGTGAGGGTTGCAGCAGTGGGGCTCGGAGCAGAGCGGCAGACGGCGCACCTCAGCCAGCTCGCGGACGTCGGGGAACCTGAAGGCACGGGTGACGGCGAGGCGGAGCTGGACGTCTCCGGGCACGCACTCGCCGGCGGCGCCCGCGTCGATGGCGCGCGCCAGCCGCCGCAGCTGGTCGTCGGGCACCGAGGGCGCGCCGGCAGAAGCCAGCCGCCGGCGCAGGCCGCGTCTCCGGAACATCACATGCCGCGGCCGCCGTCACGAGCCGCGCGGCCGCGCGCGCCATGCGACACACTCGCGCTCTTCGGACGTCATCTTTCGCCGCGTGCCGGCATTCGACTGACCGCCGAGCGCGCCCACTGCACTCACACCCGCCACGTGATACCTCACACAGCGGCGATTACCCCGCCAGTTTACCCCGCTTCTGTCGGGTAAACGTTTTTAAACGAAACTGGAAGACAACATTTTGAAATTCGACATGTAACGTGTACTTAATATCCGGCTCGAAGGAGCACGTACATTTCTTTTACTAATATTTTACTAGTTGTACTTGAGTATAAATCGTGTTTGCTATTCTTCGTTAAATTTTACAATGATAATTAAATGGTAATGGGTACATGGATAACACTATATAAAACTCTTGTAACTAGGTACTGTAGTCATTTTAGCACTACACTACTACAACCACTACTAATAGTAGTGTGGTTGTACTATACAACTTTTTGTTAATTCTGGAATGACCTAAAACTTTTAATTTTGAATATTCTAGCGGGTTAGATTTTAACCTGCTTGTTTAATAACATTTAGTAAGTAATTAGTGTTTTTTTTTTTCATCATCATCAATTTAAGAGCCACGCTCTTTTTGGTGAAACATTCTTGTATAAGACACGATGACGTGACGGAATTTTTTTTTTTTATTTTTATCTAAATATTCCACCCAAAACTTTTGTGTCCGTCTTTTTCCTTTTGTCATTTTACTTTCTTTTTTAATATTTTGCGCTAAGTATTCGCCCTTTGAATTCCTTCTTAACCATGACCATCAACGTTATCATTCATATTTTATGTTAGTTTAAATAAACATTAAATAATTATGCGGCTCTGCATAGGGAAAATTTTCTTAAGTGACGTAAGTGTGCACTGAGAATTTTTGAAAATGTATTCCCTAAAATACAAGGGGATAAAAGTCAAGGGCAAAATTCGTATAAGTACATATGCAGCGGCAGTGCGTTGATCACTTTTCTCCAATCCATCTTATCAAAATATCATCGTATCACTGCACTCGTAGCACTCTCACACCTTATTTGGAACTACGACGGTGATTATATGTAGATACGAAGAAAAAAAAATATTATTATTAATAAAACCGGACCTGTCAAATCTTCAGCTTAGATAAGTGGTGAAAAACGGGACAATGCTCAGGAAATAATTAATAAAAATGTAATTGTATTTGTGATTTTGGATGTTTTTTATTGTAATTATTAATCTTATTTCTATTTTCGTTTGGATTATGTTCTGTATAAATGTAATGTACCTGTTTGCCTGTGTGTGTGGCGTCATAAGTAAAATATGTATCTTTCTTTTTTTCAGAAAGTCCCCAAACCCGAGCACAATTTATCAGCTGGCCACACCGCGGAGCGCGGCGCGGGCGCGCGGGGCGCGGGTTGGCGCCGCTCGCGACGTCAGGTGCGCGCGTCTGTGTGCGTGCGGCGCCACCCGACCCGCCGCAGAGCGGCTGCTTGCCACTTTGTGGGTACTTGTGATAGTCTCTCAGAGGCTGGGAGTTTGGAGGTAGGTAAACATTACCAGTCTTTTCTCGTGCGGATTTTGATTTAAATGTCTGACCTCATCAACCAGGGTTACTATTTAGCCGCCAAAGGCCCTGACACGGTTATAATTCACGACTATCTACTTAAGTAGGTATTTCATCATCACCAGCCCATTAACGTCCCCACTGCTGGGGCACGGCTCTTCCCTATGGATGGATAAGGAGATCGGGCCTTAAACCATCACGCGGGCCCAGTGCGGATTGGTGGTTATTAACAACTGCTAATGCAGCCGGGACCAACGGCTTACGTGCCTTCCGAAGCACGGAGGAGCTCGAGATGAAAACTTTTTTTAGTAGGTATTTACTTATGTAAATAGATACATAGTAGCCGGGACCGACTACAACCAGTGTTATTACAAAACGAAGACAGAAAGATAAACGAGGTTTAGGATTAACACGCCAGGAAAGAAGTCAACAAAGAAAGAAACAAACTGACAAGTCATAATAATTCTATGGACATATGAGACAGTAGCACCGCGGCCGCGGGACTTCTTTCATGAGGCGGAGTATATTTTTTACCTAGTTATTTTTTAGTCTTCGTTTTGTAATTACCGGGTGAGAGCCTTCAGCGCTCCCCATTTATCCGGCCAAGTAGTTAATGCCATCTGCGGCAAATCTACGATAAGTCACGTCAAATAAAAAAAAACGTTTTGTAATAACACTGTACAAGTTTATAACACCTTCATTGTCATATGTCTTTACTGAAGATTAGCAGTGTCTGTGAGGCTCTTTCACTCTGTCTATCATCTATGTCTCATCCAGGATGCTTTTCAGGGAAGCTGACTTTTTCAAACGCTTTTTAATCAGAATTTCGAAACTACTAAGCAGAGACTATATAATTCCATTTGCTTCGATCCTGACATACTTCAAACACAACAACACGACGACGACGTCCGACGTTGGGAGTAACAATACAATGTTTAATCCTGACAAACTTCCAAAATATGTTCAGATATTTACTCCATTTTCGAATTCACACTACAAAAACTAGTGCTATGTGTACTGCTACTATTTAAGCACTATTTTTTAATGTACCTCACTTACCACTACTTATTTAAAACCTTTATCTTCGCGGTAATCTTCAAATTACTTTGTTTATATTGAGTATTTTTATTCAACCCTCCTTCTGTAGTTATTTGTTCTATGCCCGTCCATCGGTCGGAATGCACAGGCTAAAAGACACATCAAGTTAATAAATTATGCCGCTCCTGCACGATAAAGGCCGAATCTTCAAATCTCCACTTGTAGTCAACCCACTACTATTTAACTTTACAACACTATCCTACATAAATAGTGCAGTAGCACTATTTGTATTTCAATAGTGCAATGACACTATTGTGCTGTTTGAACTTCACTACTACAAAAAAAAGTTGCACTTTGCTGATCAGTTGAGCTGTGAAACAATTTAATAGGTCAACTTTATACGACTTCATAAGTAACATTATTATAAATAGCTGTCAACTAACTTGGACTTTAGTTATCAAGTTTCAAGCTCAATAAAGCTAAGTTAGCAAAAAAGGTATATCCTATCTACTCACATAACTCACTGGCCTATGTTTCCTTGATTAACCAAATGAAAAATGTATGGAGCTTACTTCAATTACTTTTTATCCGGCCAAGTAGTATAAAATTTTATCTATAAATTATAAAACAACTAACATCTACTCTATTACACTACTATTTATTTACTATGTATTTTGACAGTCCAATTTTTAAAATGCAAAATATTAATGTGTAAAATAAATCTCATTTTACACTAATACTAAAAAATAAATAGAGAGAGAGAGAAATAGATAGAGGTAAAGTTAATAAATAAAGTTGATTTACTTAACTATTATTAAACAATTAAGTATACAGTTATATATTGTGCTGCAGTAAAACAATTAAACATTGCCCAAAAAAATACACTCTGCCACAACAACAACATAAAAAAACAAACACAAAACATACCTCATTTAAAATTCCAAATTGGCACAAACTCAACAAACAGCGCACAAAACCTTACAAGTCATTCATTATTTAAATTTTCCAAAAGTCAACATCGTATACACAAAAACATTTTATTAAAATCTTTATTCAGTGTTCAAAGTATTGTCGTTATAAAATTCGTTAATTATTATCAATTTCATAAAACTTTTTTTTAGTAACTAGTGTTGTGCAAAATTCCGGGGTTATTTTTCTACATTTTGGGACGCGACGAAAGTTTTGTGTCACGCGTGTTCGTCCCGTGTTTTCCCGCGTGCGTTTGTGGTGGAGGTTTGCGGGAAAATAGCCGGGAAAGGGGAAAATGTCCGTATTTATGCGCAGTCTCCGGAGGCTGTGAATGGATGAATGGCACCGTGATTGTGACCTTCCGAAGTTTGCGAGTTTGAGCACTGAGTTGAGAAGTTTTTCGAAGTACCTTGTAATAGGTTACTTATAATAGGTTTTTAAGTGTTAGTGTTATGTTTGAACGTTAATTTACTTTTTATTTTACTATTCATAAAGCATTTTTTTTCTCTGTAAAAGACTTTTTAGGTTCTACTACTTCAAATTGGATTGGATTGATTGTGTTAGGTATGTTGTGTGCCGTTTTTTATCTTCCATCAACGACGACAGATTACATTGCATCTTATTTCCCCAATAACGTTAATGAACAGAAGCAGGAGACATTTTTTTAAATAAAATTCAATCATTAAAATGAGATATGTGCGTGTTAAAAGTACATAGCCTGTCTGTTAAAAACATTCTAATCTTCTCTGTAGCTATTCTCTCCTCAGCCATAAGATATAATACCTTGCGAAATTATGTCTTGGTTTAAAAAAAATACCATCATCCTCTTGCCCTTATCCCACTCTAAGTGGGGCACAACATGGTATTCCTCTTCTATTCATCTCTGTCAGTCGTACCCTCAAGAAGTCAATCTATGATAATTTACGTTGAATAAATGTTTCAGAGGGGTTAAAATGGCCACATCGAAGCAATTCATCTAAAAAAGCAATATTGCTATTTGACGTTTAATTGCATTGCGCACTTTTATTAAACGCAAATGTCAAATTGCAATATTGTTTTTTAGATGAATTGCTTCGATGTGCCCATTTTAACCCCCCTGATTTTCTTTAAAAGTGACTTGCTTGGAAAGTCAATGAGACTTACTTCAAATGACATAAGGCATTATGTTACGAGTATTTTATGTGTGTGTGTGTGTGTGTGTGTGTGTGTGTGTGTGTTGTTTTTTGTCTTCCATCATCAGCGACAGATTGCATCTTATTCCCCCAATAAAGTATCTCCGGTGTAAGTATCGGAACAGGGGCCGGCTGCCGCGTCGCTCGGGCGCCCGCCGCGGCGGCAGCCGGCGGGCCGGCGGCGGGGCGGCTGCGGCGACTGGCGGCGCCCCGGGGTTACCAGCTCTACACTAATGCAGCTTTATTCGGAAATTATAAATATTCACTAACACTTTCAAGTCCGTAATAGCCCTGTTCGGAGAAAGCGTGACTTAAATCGTAGTGTCCCTGGTTCGAATCCCGGGACGGGATCTAAACCACTATATTTGACTATGAGTTTGAATTCATGTTTGGATCATAAATAACTAACACGTTCACTGTGTAACTGAATATTAGATAATAACCCCTCACGTGTTATGTAATTTTTCGATAAACAAATTGTAATTTATGTACATAGATACACTATGACAAGAAAAAACATATGGGACATGCATGTATGAGCTTCAAAATTATCTCAGATGTGGTTCATTCACAGTGAACGTGTTAATATCACGCGGTTTCCAGGATTTGTACCCGGTTAATAATGGTCATAGTACGTAAACATAGCTGGCGAGGAGTAGAAGTGTATACTATACACCTCTGCCTACCCATTCAGGGATATAGGCGTGATTCTATTTTATGTTATGTGACTCTTCCCTGCTAGACAAGACGTAAAATAGGTGCAGCAGTTCACCATCCCGGGAATGTCGTAAAAGTTGATGGGTTTTCGTTACTGTTCGTATTTAGAACTTCGTTATCAAGTGTGGTTTGAAGTTTTCTATTAAGCAAAACTGGGATGATGGACATTGTTTTAAGTTTACGCGGTTATTATCATAATTAAAACACATAATAACGGGTTCTTACCGCGTTTAAATGGGGATCATGGCACTTGCAACAGTGTCGAAATATCGGGAGTCTCATATCCCCATTTAAACGCGGTAAGAACCCGTTATTATGTGTTTTAATTATTGGGATGATGGACGTTAGGTATGTCGTTATGTTATGCCTAATACGAATACTTAGATACACAATATTCATAATGTGTATGATTGGAAGATGTTACTTGTTACAAAACACGCAGCAAGCTTGAAACGCCGAGAGATGTACCGATAGGTAGTAATAAAGTAAATTTATTTTATAATAACTTTGCAGTATTTATTGATTGTGTGCTGGCAACCCCAGGCGGCGGGCAGCGGCGTCGCCGGTCACCTACGGGCGCTGCCAATCTGTTTGTTACTCTCTTTATTATGTCCCAAACTCGTTGTCATGTTTTGGAATTTATTAGGAAATTAGTTTTTGCCCGTGACTCCGTCTACGTGGATTATACAGCCATGATTTACGTCTCATAACATTCATTGTCTCATTGTTTTTACAACAAACATGGGTGCAATGACAAAGAAAACAATCACTCCATAAACAACCATTATTGTTGAGTAGTAATCTGTCTGGTTCATTTACTGATGTTATTTGGCTGCCCTTGTTTTGGCATTTACGAGTACTAACTCTGTATTCGAAATGTAGGTATGTTAAGTGAAACAAATTATTTTATAGCCATGGGGTGGGGTGACATAATTAGGTAGGTAGGTACCTATGTACAATCAAAGGGCAAAAGTAGTCACTGAGTCTAGCAAATTATTGGTAAACAGTGGTGAAAATATTAAGAACCATTAGTTGTCATAATTATACACTTTTTGTTTTTGTAGGTGGTTTTTGGTCTATTACAGAAATGACATGTAACCAGGAGATCTTGCAACCAGTTCTTCTTCTTATCGTGTGCGTTGTGAGGGGGAATACCAGCCTCATCAACCCTGGTGTCAGGGCTATGATTGAGCCGCCAAAGGCCCCTGACATGGCTCATGTAACGATTACTCACTTACTTACGTAAATAGTAACCGGGACCAACTGCTTAACGTGCCTTCCGAAGCACGGATCATCTTACTTTCGGACAATCAGGTGATCAGTCTGTGATGTCCTAACCAAACTAGGGATCACAAAGTGTTTTTTGTGATATCTCCCCACCGGGATTCGAACCCGGGACCTCCGGATCGTGAGTCCAACGCTCAACCACTGGACCACAGAGGCCGTTAATTTATTACTTTGCCAGAAACTGCAGGTTAGCGTACATCTCAGGACTTCGCATCAGATTTTTTTTTTTTTGACGTGACATATTGTAGATTTGCCGCAGATGGCATTAACTACTTGGCCGGACAAATGGGGAGCGCTGAAGGCTCTCACCCGGTAGGTACAACGTTTAAGACAACAGGCCTGAGGGTGCCCAGTTGGGCGCGAACCTCGGCTCAGGGCGTCGTCTGAGAGGAAAAATATTTGAAAGAATTAATCGACCCTAGTGGGTCGATAGCGATAAGCGCTGAATGAGGGAAATCGTCGACCACGCCGGCGGGGTCGGTATCGGGGACCTGAAGTGTTTTGTGTCGCGAGCTGATTGGCTGCCTCTATGGCTAGAACTTCGCATCAGAAGTGGCTGCAAGTTGTTTCGATTACTTGTGGCTACGTTTACTACCAGCAGTTTGTTTGTAAAAATAATCCAAATTAGTTCAAGAACAATAATCAACTTAATAATGTAAACAGCCTCCGTGGTCTAGTGGTTAGAGCATTAGACTCACGATCTGGAGGTCCGGGTCCGTTTCCCGATGCGGACATTGTCGAAATCACTTTGTGAGAATGTCCTTTGTTTGTTAAGGACTTTTCAAGCTTAAATCACCTGATTGTCCGAAAAAGTAAGATGATTCTGTTCTTCGGAGGGCACGTTAAGCCGTTGGTCCCGGCTATTAGCCGTAAAAACACCTCCACCAACCCACATTGGAGTAGCGTGGTGGAGTATGCTCCATACCCCTTCCGGTTGATTGAGGGGAAGCCTGTGCCCAGCAGTGGGACGTATATAGGCTGTTTATATATAGTATGTTTATGTAAATATACTTAGGTACCTATCTAATTATTTATCCTTTACAATGTCTATAGCAACAATGTTCACAATGTTTTTAGTAAGTTATTGTAACTACCTTAAGTCCTAAGCATGACCTAATACTTACATTATTTAACTAAGTACCAACTAAAGAGTAAATTAACGGTCAAACACAACACTTATTCGGAAAATCTTCCCAATTTGTTATTAAAAGTAGCAAACATTTGAAGCATAAATTCGCAAGTATTATCCTGAGTATACCGATCAACAAAATCGGTACGGGGTATTTGAACGAGGTGGCGGCAGTGCATCCGACGCGCCGGTGCCTCACGCATGAAAAATTATCATCCCATCACTACGGCGCACGGCGGCCGGCGTAAACAACGTCTCGCTCTCGAGATATTCCGGGACGGTAACCCGGTATTAGTTGACCTAATTAACTAATATGTTTAGGTAATACATCGTCTACAACACTAGTTATAATTTAGAATGCTTATAATGATATTAAACTATAGCAGATACCTACTTAGGTACAACATCTTATTTATTATATTAATTTATACTTTTTTTAGATTTCATATTTGTTTTTTATCATTATATACTTTATTGGACTTAACAACTAGTTACATCATAAACATGAAATTGACGTTTACAAGGGTGGACTTATCTCTAAGAGAGATCTCTTCCAGCCAACCCAGAGGTAGTTTATCCCATTTACCTGATGCTATTTTTGTGTAAATTTTCGTTCCCGAATGTTATTAATTCCTTTTAGTTTCCCAATCAATTAAAATTTGACATTGGCACATACCTTTTTTTTCAGATGGCATTAACTACTTGGCCGGACAAATGGCACAAACCAACACTAGTGCCATTACAAAAAAAAAGTTAGTAGAAAGAAAATGATATCAATAAAGACATTATTTATCGGAATATACATGAAGATATAAAATTTAAAACCTAAAGACGTTACCTGAAGAGTGAAGACTGAAGACATTTTCTGGGTGCTTCTCCAAAAAAGATTAAGATGACCAAAGACTAGGCTGGCCAAGTTCCCTTTGTCTGGCCGAATGGGCAAATAAAAAAAGGAAGTAAAAAGATTAATTTTCAAAATATTATTTTAAAAAATTCTCAAAAAAAATTATCACTTATTAATTTTAATTGAAACGTTGCGCTACTTAATAAGTAAGCTTAATTATGTGTCCAGTAACATAGGCCATTTATTATGTATGTATGCCATGTAATTATAATAACTTAGTAATTATCTTTGTGTCCGAGACTTTCTTTTCATATTTTTTGAACATAATTAAATGACTTTAATTATTTCACGACTTCAATCTTCTCGAAAACAATCGTCGAACTTTTCTAATATCAATCGCTTCATCAAACTTTTACGACTGCTCGTACATAGATGCATAGGTATGTACCTACTTCTCGTAAACAGAACAGCCCTTTTTCCTGTGGGTCAACATGATGGGTCCACGGATATTTTTTTTTTACTTGTTTTCCTACCATTCTAAACATTAATCGCCAGTGGGTCACATCACCATCTCCCTAGCATTATCCCGTTTCTCACAGAGTCCGCTTACCTAACCTGAAAATTTAACAGGTCCGGTTTTACAGAAGCGACTGCCTGCCTGACCTTCCAACCCGCCAAGGGAAAACCAGCCCAATACAGGTTACTTCACATACCTCCGAAAAATGCATATCTCGGGAATGTGCGTTTCCTCAAGATTTTCCTTCACAGCTGAGCACGTGATAAATCACCTATGATCCAAATATGAATTCGAAAACAAATTCGACAATCATTGGTTTAGGCCTGTGCTGGATTCGAACGTGCGACCTCAAAGCGGGAGGCAAACTTTCTACCAACTGGGCTACTACAGCTTCAATACTATCATAAATATAAATATATACTTATTTTATTTATTTATTTATTTTCATGGGATAGTAAACAATTGCCCGATGACCTCTGGGCCAAAAAAACTACAGAGTGGGTTCCTGCAAATGCTGTCAGACGTCGGGGAAGGCCACGGAAAAGATGGCGCGACGAGTTAGACCGCTTCTCGAAACGGCGGCAAGAGCAAGCTGGGGACAGGGAGGAGTGGAAGAAGGGAAGAGAGGCCTTTGCCCTGCAGTGGGACATTGAGGGCTATTAATAATAATAATAAACGATTATACATATAATAGAAATCTTTGGTGGAATAAAAACAAAAGCGTGTTGCTCTGAAATAGAGAAATTTTAATTAGGATGACATTTACACTTGAGCTTATTTAAATAATACATAAAAACACAATATTTACCTGAAATAGAGAAAACAACATTTAAAAGATCTTATTCCGCCTTTCTATACGATTTAAACACAATAATAACACAATTATTCAGAAACCAAACTATGAAACTAAAATAAGAAACTGTCCTGCCTGTCATCTTCTGACAGGACCAAAAACAATACCATCGTAAAGAGTAAATTATAATTTAAAGAGATTGACAATGCCAGCTGGTATTGCGATTTCTTTACATAGATTATGTTAACAATAGGAGTAGAATATTTTCACATAAGTACATCTACAATCCATCACATTATCCACGTAAACTATTTACTTTTATAATTAAATATTGTAAGTACCTACTACAATAAAATGTTGAAAATAAAGAGCGACCTTTCTGCCAACAAACTGCTGTTGAGTTTGACGGAAGGTGCCAATGTGCACAACATTTATGAAATAAATGATACATAAACATAAATAGCCTATATACGTCCCACTGCTGGGCACAGGCCTCCTCTCTATCAACCGGAGAAGGTATGGAGCATACTCCACCACGCTGCTCCACTGCGGGTTGGTGGAGGTGTTTTTACGGCTAATAGCCGGGACCAACGGCTTAACGTGCCCTCCGAAGCACGGAATCAACTTACTTTTTCGGACAATCAGGTGATTCAAGCATGAAAAGTCCTTGCCAAACAAAGGACAGTCTCACAAAGTGATTTCGACAATGTCCCCATCGGGAGTCGAACCCGGACCTCCAGATCGTGGGCCTAACGCTCTTACCACTAGACCACGGAGGCTGTTAAATAAATGATACTCATATATATTTCTTTTATCCTTACTTAGAACAAAAATACAAATAGTACATCATCAATGTGAGCATTGCCATCAGATCTATAAATCATTATGGTATAGTGATTGATCGCAGCAGCTCTCACCGCGGGAATTCATGCGTGATCATTAGCAAGTCCAACGCTGAAACTGAAAAACAAACATTACTATATTCTGTAACTATATGTATGTCACTACCTGACTGAGAGAGAAAGAAAAGCATAAACTTCTTTCCCCCTAAGGTTTCCCGGCAGTAATTTCTGTTTAACAATAAGGCCGCCTATTGTGCTTATTTTTATTCGTATGTACATTGTCCTGTACATATGTTTTGTGCAATAAAGAATTATTGATTGATTGAAAAGCTTTATTAAGCGAAACCAGGTTGTTGAGCGTTGGGCTCACGATCCGGAGGTCCCGACTTTGAATCCTGCTGGAAACAATGTCTAAATCACTTTGTCAGACTGTCCTTTGTTTGTCTAGGACACTACAGGCTGAATCACCTTCTCTCGTGAGGGTTGTTAGATGGATTACCAACCTCATCAACCCTGGTGTCAGGGTTACTATTGAGCCGCCAAAGGCCCCTGACATGGCTCATGTGACTACTTACTTACAGTCACCTGAATCACCTGATTGTCCGGGCTTCGGAAGGCAAGGCCGTTGGTCCCGGGCTACTAGCTTAAACGCCAACCCGCTCTGAAGCAGCGTGGTGGAGTAAGTTCTATATTTCCTCTGGTTGATTGAGGGGAGGCTTGACGCTCTGACCGCTAGACCATGGAGACTGGTGATTGTTAGTTCTTCTCATTGACACATTCTTTCGGAGCGAGCCATCCCAACCCAATGCAGGTGGTTCGACGGGTTGGTGAAGTAGGTACCCAAACACTCTTCTTCTATCGTGTGAGATGTGAGGTAGAGTACCAACCTCATCAACCCTGGTGTCAGGGATACTATTGAGCCGCCAAAGGACCCTGACATGGCTCATGTAACGACTACTTACATTAGTAAGTAGTAACCGGGACCCTATAAGCATAAGATTCAATTTGAAAAAAGTTTCAATTGAAAAAAATTCACCAACCGGTAATCGAACCGACACCCTGTAGTTCGATTGTCAATTTGTATAGAGAAGTCGTCAATTGTAATGGTGAATCAAAACGTATTTAACTAATTTTATGTCGATTTCCTCCAAACATCAAATGATAAATATTTAACAGGCATTCATGACGTATTTATTCAAATCGCTATCGATACCTCGTTTGCTTGATTTACGAGGATCCGAATGAAAAATCACTGAGTTCAAGATATATCTTCAGCATAGCATACATAACATACCATCACGCCTGTATACCCCAAGTGGTAGACAGAGGTATACATATACTATGTACGGTCACGAGTACTAATAATGTTATACAATTTGAAACCATTTCACATTTACTTTTTCGACAAATTAAACCGTAAGCGGAATTCTATAGTCTCTGCTTACCCCGGTGGGAAATAGGCGTGAGTTTATGTATGTAAACCGTAAGTCTCATGAAAATGTCAAATATGATAGTGTGACAGGGTTCTAAACTGTACATGATATTGCTCATGTCTGTACACCCACTCTTCGCCAGCTCTGTTTAAGTCCCACGTAGGTAATGGGGGGCGATCCTGATGAGAGACTCCCCAGGCTACGATCCTCAAAAACAATATAGATGGGGCTGTAAAGATTTCCCTTCGTTTCACCTTCTAATTTCATGGATAACAGACATATGCATCTTTGTTTTTGGGTATAAATAATGACCCTTTTTATTACACCCGGGCACAATAATAATTACATGTTGGATAACTAATCTCTCTCTTTATTTAGGAGCTGCGCTCTTGTCGGTGGAGTAAACGCCATTACTCCATAGATAGGGCGTGTAGAACGGTGGTTGCCCCAATCGCCTTCCGTTCCGCAGTACACCGACCAATTTCTCAATCGGTGATGTTCTAGCTGGAGCCCTACCAGAATCCATTTCCTCGGCCTCCAACCAGTAGGTACTGATACCGCTGCTGCCCGGCATCAGGGATAACTGTTACTCTTATCAAAATAAAGGGAAGCAATAGTATATAATTCAATAGGGGGTCGGAGGCTATAGCCTTCGTTAGGGAGGTGGGGCGAAGGATAAGTGACAGGAGGTCGGATGCTCGTGCGGGTTGTTTCCTGGCGCAAAGGTTGTCCATCGCCATACAACGTGGTAACGCGGCAAGCGTGATGGGGACCTTTGCGCCCGGATCCACCCGCGGGGGCTTATTTGACTAAATAGATTGTTATTGTCTATTTCATATAATGTGTATTTTTGTTTTGACTGTAATGTTTATTTCGAATAAATGAATTCAATAGGTACATAATGTGACCCAAATATCAAGCAACAATTATTTTTATACTTACACTTATATGCTTTTGCCATTACATTGTATTTTTAGTAGGTAAGTATCACGTAAAATCTTTACAGCGCCATGTATATTATTTTTGGGGAACGTAGCCTGTCCCTCATTGCCATTAACCGGGCACAAATCCTGGAAACCTCCATCTTAAGAGTCCAGGCTATAAGTTATCTACTAGTAGATAATAATATACTGAGGAGCTCGGTGGCGCAGCGGTTAATGCGCTCGGTCTGCGATTGTTAAAGTTAAGCAACTTCGGCAAAGGCCGGTCATAGGATGGGTGACCACAAAAAAAAGTTTTCATCTCGAGCTCCTCCGTGCTTCGGAAGGCACGTTAAGCCGTTGGTCCCGGCTGCATTAGCAGTCGTTAATAACCCGCACAGCAGTCGTTATCAACCCGCACTGGGCCCGCGTGATGGTTTAAGGCCCGATCTCCCTATCCATCCATAGGGAAGGCCTTTGCCCCAGCAGTGGGGACGTTAATGGGCTGATGATGAGATAATAATAGAAAGAAAGAAAGAAAATATATTTATTCGGCATACTTAACACTAATTAACAAAAATTAATAATAATTATACATAATGCCGAAACGGCTTCAGCTCAGCAAATGTCACGGCGAAGCTCTAGCAAGACTATGACGCTGATTTTCAGCTGCAGCCGGCTGGGGAATCAGAAAACAGTAAAACAAAAAGAACTGGGCTCTAAAGTCTAAGCACATAATTACGTAAGTACCTAAACCGTAATATAAAGATATAATAATTATAATTATGAGATTCTGCTCCTGTTTGTGTATTCAGTTGACTTATTTTTTGTACTTGGCCGGATAAATGTGTCGGTCGTTTACTTATAATAAAACAGACATCCAAACTATTCCCCCGATTACTATGTAGTAGCTGCCGATCATGTATGACAGGGAGCAATGGCGGGCGTTTTGGCGCCAAAAGTAGGTACCTAGCGCCGCGGCGGCGCGGGCGGCGCGGGCGACGCCACGGCGGTAAACAATCCACGCTTTTGTTGGCTCCTTATTGATAAATATAATAGTTAAGTATCTTATTAAACCTACTTGTTCTCTACTTGTTGTTGTGTGTTGCGGTCTCCTTCTTAAGTCGTGTGGGTTGTCAGGTAGAATACCAACCCCTTCAAACCTGGTGTCAGGGTTACTATTGAGCTGCCAAATGCCGCGGTTGTGTTGCGGTGAAGGGAAACATCGTGAGGAAACCCACATTCCAGTGAAATGCATTTTCGGAGGTATGTGACCTAACCTGTATTGGGCTGGTTTTCCCTTCACGGTTTGGAAGGTCAGACAGGCAGTCGCTTCTGTAAAAAACCGGACCTGTTCAGGTCAGGTAAGCGGACCCTGTGAGAAACGGGAGAATGACGGATTAACACTTTCAAGGACAGAACCTCTAATGACGTTCCGATTCCAAGGTGTCATACTATCTATTATGAACCTTCAATGACCCATGGTCTCTACCCGTGAAAGGGTTAATGTGGAGATGATTAAATCTATTCTCCATTGGCAAGGAAGTACCAACATTGAACCAATAGACGTGGGTTGCCTGCAGACAATCCCAAGAACACTTCAGTTGATGTGTCGCCATCCTATTAAATACCTATCGCCTTAGAGTAAAAGCCACATTTATAAAGGTGTTTTTAAAAAAATCTCATTTTTCATTTTTTGTTGGCAAAACCTAGTACTTAAGTAATAGACAAATTAGTTTAAATCCAGATAAAAAAATATGGTCTCAATTTTTACCCGGACTTAAATTAATAGGTTATTTTGACTGGTTCAAAGGTATATTATAAAATGCTAAACTAGAAATAAAAGCCAATCTAACACGATCAAAAATCAATCTCATTTTACTTTTCGACTTATTTTCCCATTTTATTTATGAATTAAGTAACAATGAGTGCGACGTTTGACCGCTTTTATTGATGACGTCACAGAACAGTATTTCCATACAAAGTATAAGGAAAACTAACGTTTTGACGTTTCGAAAAACGTATCTCATTTTAGGATTTAGGAAGACAGAAATCGAGAATGTGAGTACGCGCGTGTTTGTGTGTGTGTGTGAATGTGAGTTTTCAAAAAAGCGCTTACATAGTTTTCACTTTAAGACGACTATACTGAGGTAAACTTTAGGTACTTTTTAAACCGTTTACCAACATATTTATTTATTGTATACCTACTTACTTTCTCAGGGGCCTTTGGGGGCTCAATAGCAACCCTGACACCAGGGTAGATAAGGTCGGTCGTCGATTTCACAACCCACACGATAGAAGAAGACCGTTATAATACTTACGTATAACCTCAGATACTCACGCCTAAACTCCGTAATGGGGTGGACAGAGCTACAAGACAGCTGCTCTGTCAATCAGTTTTAAACGACGAGCGATTAAGGTAACCTCTAACCATAGTTTATCACGACATGGCAAAGTTTAGAGCTGGCAAAATGAATTACTTCCGTGAGTTATGCCTATGTGTCTATGGGAGTTATTTCAGGCCGCCCCCTAAGTCGCCTGGGATCCCCTGAGAGTAATACATCTCCTTGGAAATCAATAAGTCCGTCCCTAATTTATATAATAGTGTCACAATTCCATGCAATGCAAACACTCAAAAACTATTGGCCGCTCTCTAGGGCCACTAGATAAGCGGACTGAGTGTTTTAAATTATATTTTTTATGCTCGTAAAGTAGATCTGTTTGCACCACTATTAGGTATACGAATTAATGCCATCTGCGGCAAATCTAAGATAAGTCACATCAAAAAAAAAAAAGTTACATAAAGCTTTTTTTTTTGTTTTCCCCGAAGGGTAAGGCAAAGGGAACTATGCCCATACAGCCGTGTCTTACGTATTCTTTTCTTGATGATTGATGAAATGATGAAAGGTGATGATGATGAAACCTAAGCCCCCACCCTCGGAGTAGACTCCTACTCCGAACCCCAAAAGAATTAACTCAAAGGTCTGCATAAACTTTCGAGTTATGAAGCGGCTTCTTGGCACAAAGCGAAAATAGGCAGATACACTTTGTTTATTGAATACTCCGATATAATAACACTCGCGAATGTCTTCCGTCTAACTTAATGCGATCATTAACCACAAAACACCACTTCGTATTTATTATTTAGATTATTCAATGAAGAAAGCAACTGTCCTGTTACCGTTTCCCGCCAAAAAGCCAGGTACATAAAGCACCTTATTAAAACACACGTGCTGTAATGTGACTACCACACTAATGCTTTTTTATTACAGTTTTTTAATCCCATCATAGAGTTTCTACTTACATCCAAAAATTAAGGAGCGAAAATAGTAAATATTCATGTGAATAAATTAACTGTTATAATTAAAATATGATAATAAACATAACATAGGCCGCCCAAATTGTACTGTATTCATGTGTTAATGTCTGATTGTTTAAATGTAGTTCTGTGCAATAAAGTATATTTGATTTGATTTGATAAACATTTTATTTCTTGAAATTAATTATTTTTGTTAACATTTCACATTTTAATACACAGTATTTGGCTGTCTGCTTGGCACTTGGCGATAGTGCCTCTCTTTCTATCTGCGCGCGCACTGCTACTTCAACATTGCCGTCATGTGTTTTGGAAATTTTATTCTCCTCGCAAATATGTGTTGAAAAACGTCATATGAAACGCGATGGTTAGAATGCCGGCACACCCCGGAAACTATACAAAACACCTCTATTTACACAGACTCTACACATTGACGGTTACCGCATATGTGTGTGTGACGTTTGATGCCATACGATTGAAGACTAAAGCGGTAATTACACTTCCCAATCAACCCGAGACTAATGTATCAAGGTCATATTAAGAAAATAAAAAGGGAAAATCGATGCTATTAGACTGGCTCGAGATCGTGGTTACCATGGTTACGCCCTACCAATTTGCTACATTCCGTTTGCCAAAAACCATGGCCTTATAATGGCATTTTTTTTCGGTGCGTGTTTGAACTAGACTCATTCTTCTCTTCTTATCCTGTGGGTTGTGAGGTGGAATACCAACCTCATCAACCCTGGTGTCAGGGTTATTACTGAACCGCCAAAGGCTTCTGACATGATTCATGTAACGACTACATACTTACATTAGTAAGTCGTAACCGGGACCAACGGCTTAACGTGCCTTCCGAAGCACGGATCATGTTACTTTCGGACAATCAGGTGATCAGCTTGTAATGTCCTAACCAAACCAGGGATCACAAAGTGATTTTTATGATATGTCCCCACCTGGATTCGAACCCGGGGCGTCCGGATCGTGACCCCAACGCTCAACCACTGGACCACGGAAGCCGTTACTAGAGTCACTTAATCAACGTAATTATCATGGATTACTCGTGGAAGGTCAATTTAACATTTTTGAATGTACGTCATTTCGCAAGGTGTTATGGCTGAAAGATGTATTATCGCTATATGGAACCCACATCCAACCCATCCGCGGATCTCCCAGCTGCACGCCAGAGCGCCGCCACGCGGCGAAGCACCCGGCGCCCCCGGAGGCGCCGCCGCGACGCTACCGATCACATCCCATGCGATCTCTTTATTATAAATAGTAAATACCAGATGCTACCTATTTACATTATACTTACACTGGACTGGATTATGAAGATGAGCTTTTAATGTTGCGCATTGCATTATGCATAATATAGTGGTGCGGATTCGAGTACACACCATCTAAGTTTATCTTAAGATCGAAAAGGAAAGGGATGGTAATCGACAGGCATAAAATTTATAAAAAACACGTTAATTTTAGGCAGAAATTTAAAAAAACCCTCCCAAAATTGTATATCAGAAATCAGAATCATTTATTCAACGTAATTAGGTAGGTATATCATGGATAAACTTGTTGAAGGTCAATGTAACATTTTTGAATTTACGTCATTTCGCAAGGTGTTATGGATGAGGAGAAGAAATGACAAGAAACTGCAACAGCAACACCAACCTCTTCAACCCTGGTGTCAGGGTTATTATTGAGCCGCCAAAGGCCCCTGACATGGCGCATGTAACGACTACATAATTACATCAGTAAGTAGTAACCGGGACCAATGGCTTAACGTGCCTTCCGAAGCACGGAACATCTTGCTTTCGGACAATCAGGTGATCAGCCTGTAATGTCCTAACCAAACTAGGGATCACAAAGTAATTTTTATGGTACGTCCCCACCGGGATTCGAACTCGGGACCTCCGGATCGTGAGCCCAACGCTCAATCACTGCACCACAGAGGTCGTTAAAATCTGACGATGTTGATGTAGTTATGTATTTATTTATTGTTTATTTATTTGTACACAACAGATTTCACATTGAAACCGTGGTAGCGCAGTTTGAAAAACGCTTGACTCGCAGTGTGAGGTTGCAGGTTCCTAGCACGGCAATGATTGTCGAATTTGTTCTGTGTCACATGTTTTTTGTGTGTACGATGCTGACGACAATTATAGAAGCGGCCAATCAGCACCCGACAACAAACACTTCAGGACCCCGATACCGACCACGCCGGCGTGGTCGACAATGTCCCTATCGACTCTCAAGGGTCGATGAATTCTTTCTTTAATAAGTATAAGGAATCCTCTCAAATGACGCCCTGAGTGGAGGTTCGTGCCCAAGTGTGCACCCACAGGCCTAAATTTTGTACGGGTGAGAGACCTTAGCACTCCCCATTTGTCCGGGCAAGTAGTTAATGCCATCTGCGGCAAATCTACAAAAAAATGATTTATTTATAAACTTTATGGTTACAGGTGAACAGCCCTTTTTTGACGTGAGTTACGTCTTTGTAGATTTGTCGCTAATGGTATTAACTACTTGGCCGGACAAATGGGGAGCGCCGTCGTCTAAATTTTAAAACCACGTAATCAATACTGTTTTACACATTATTATCTTGATGGTGGATGTGGCCGCCGTCGGGCTCCGGTGCCGGCGCGGGCAGTGGCGCCTACTTATTTGCGTCGTCGCGAGTGCCGCCGCGCCGCCGCCTTCGGAGCGGCGCCCCGCGGTCCCACCGAAAGTTGGGGAGTGGTGCGCGGGATAGGAGGCCGGGCTTTTACTTTTTATACAGGGTGTTAGTGACATCGTAACGAAAACTTTGAGGGATGATTCAGACCATGATTCTGAGTTAATATCTAGTGGAATTTTCCGTCGCAAAATTCATGAAATTTTGAGTTTTTTTTATTATTTTCAATTCCATATTGTGCTTTCAGCTGCATAGAACCCAAACAATAAAAAAAAAACAATACTTAATGACAAATTATCGAAAGCTCAAAAAGCTCAAAGAAAAAATTGTTTTCTTCTTGACCCCACATATGGGGGCGTTTTCTCGATGAAATTACTAGTAGAATCCACCCTTAAAGTTTGTCGGGTTCGAAACACTACCACTGTATATTTTTCTTTCTTCTCTTGTAATTATTCTTTCCGCTTCGTTCGATCCGCTGACCGCTCATACCTTGCACCACACATCTGTACCTCACTAATGATTGCTCATGATTTATTTGAAGACTTATTTTTATTGCTGCCTGATTTCTACAATGATGGAAAGGTGTACACACTAATGTGTATCCTCTGTTTTTATAATATAACTATTATCTGCAGATGTTATGTTGCTTTTCTGCTGGAAGTGAGGGAATAACAAAATACGTTAAGCTGTTTATCTAGGTATCGTGATCGTGACACAATCGAGTCGAGTCGCCAATCTACACGCGCTTGTCTACTACGCAATGGTGCTACTTCTTCTATCGTGTGGATTATGAGGTGGATTACCAACCCCATCAACCCTGGTGTCAGGGTTACTATTGAACCGCCAAAGGCCCCTGACATGGCTCATGTAACGACTACTAACTTACACCAGTAAATAGTAACCGGGACCAACGGCTTAACGTGCCTTCCGAAGCACGGATCATCTTACTTTCGGACAATCTGGTGATCAGCCTGTAATGTCCTAACCAAACTAGGGATAAATGATTTGATTGATTGATCAATCAATCATTCAAAATAAAAGAACAACCTCAAACAAAGTAAATGACACACAAGTTAATATTACTGTTATATTAATTTATTAAAGTAAAAAGTTTACATCGCTAAGACATCAAATAACTCTGACAATGCAGTCATTTTATACAATAACGGTCAATACTCAAAAGGACTTAAGTAATTTGGTGTTTTTATTCAAAATACCTACTCTTCAGGCGCTGTTACAATGCTTACTCGACTAAGAAAATGAGACTTTTGTATTACACAACTTAAAACAGCCGTTACCCAGAAGAGTCATCATCACTAATTTAAGAGCCACACTCTTGTCGGTGTAGCATTCTCCATTCTTGTATATCAAAGACCAATTCCTTCACCTCCTTATAAGACACGACGTTCGACCCAGAAGAGTAGTTTGGAGAGTAGTATGATTCTTATGGAGATAGACGGAGCTTTAAGTTCGGAAGACAATAGAGCTGATTTTAGCAAACATCCCCTAATTTTATTTTAAGTTATACTTGTAAACTTTTTTAGTCACCGAAAATAAGTTTCCCGAGTGATCCAGTGTAATCCAGTAAAACAGATTATACGAGTGGTACATTTTTAGCCTGTCGACTACTCGTCCCTTTCCTTTTCCACGGATAAGAAAACGACAGATATAACTAAAAATAAAGTTCAGGTGTCTACAGGAATCAGCACCAATTTGTAGCCTCTTTTGAGAGGGAAATCATTTTAGAGAGTTGATAGGTAGTATCTATTAGGTTTTATATACTGAAAAATCAATCATCACAGTAAAAAACTAAAAACATGATATAGTAGATATCTAATGAGGGGCTTTCCAGCTTACGTTCTTTAAAAAACACATAGCGGATTTTTAAAGTAAAATTAAGTGTATTTACAGACCGGTTGCTTTGCGCGGCAAATGCAGCGAATTCACAATTTTACGGCATAAGTTTAAAAGCAACAGCGTTTCAAATGTCACTGTAACAACGCCTGAAATATCACAATACAATTGTGCGATGTAACTGCGAGTTCCACTAGCAGCGTCGACACTACTGAATAAAGAATAATACTGCGTATAGAACGGTAACTTTCCACCCCGCACCAATTCGTATCGGGCGCAGACTTCACCCCCTCTGGGTCTGGGTCTAAATGGTAAAGGAGTAAGAGGGAGTGTCAGATTTTTGTATAAAATGTCCGGTGTGCGACTGAATGATGAATTCCACATATCTGATATACATAAGTACGTGTACATTTTTCTATAGCGACTTTATTCATTAGTTTCGTGCTATCTAGTGGAGCTCATACTTTATAGACCCCTTTAACATTAACGTTTGACGCCCGGAGATCGGCCAACCTTAATTTATAACTTTTGACAGCGTCGGTGGACAACTGAGAACTATCGACTGTCATAGATCAAAATCAAGTTCATTCTACATACGAAAATCAATTTTACACTGCTTTCATTGCAAAATGGATAAGTATTCGACAAGTTTATTTATCTTTGATAATAACGTTAAATAAATAATTTGATTTTAATTTACGACCGATCTCAGTATTACACCGAAGGATGAACGCTACTAAATAAGCCTACAGTTCGACAATGATGCCGATTTGAGATACCAAAACTTAATTTGGCAGGACTGTAACTAGTTCTATCTCTTTCTTGTACTTATTGGAAGTGAAGACGGCACTAGTCTACGAGCTGTCGGACTAAAATTTCTATCTGTCCGAATAGTCATCATCACGTAAGATTTTCCGTTTTTAGACAAAAGGAGCGAACGTCAAATCAACCCTAATATCTCAGAGGTACTTACACAATAGCAAATAAAACAGCTGTAAAACGGTATAAAAATAATTTGGACCCGTCCGCTTCGTTTCAGAGGTACCTAATATTAATTATTCTATGTTTTCAAAGTGCTTGCTTTCGATTCTTTTCTATATTTCTTGTGAGATTCAACAAAGCATGTGATCTTTACCATAAACTATGCTATGTATAGAAGGGACACTCCGCCCCGCACCGATACTAGCTTGAGTTACCTCACCCCCCGACGGGGGCCGCTTTAGTCTAAGCCGTAAATCGTTCAGGAGTAAGGGAGCGCGCGCTGTCTATCTCACTCCTACGCACGAGGTAAGCGGCACACAGTAAGAACTAGATTTTTGTATTGAGTGTCCGCGCTGTGTTTACTGAACTTTATGATCTTTCTAATTTTCTTATGTATTAAATATTGCAAACTGATTGTAGTTATGTCATACTTAATTGTATATTTTATACAACCACAAACGGGTACAAAAACTTGAATGAAAGAATAAATATACTTCTCAATTCCGATGCCTAACTAAAGAACTTATTTTACTATCCAATCTATCGGGCTCGATGCATCGGGTGTAGGTATAAACCCGATGAGTAATGACCCGATGAATTGTGTTATGTTTGTGTCTTAACACATGCGTTAGTGCATGCTACATTATGCCAAACGTTCGGTTTGAGAGTACCATATATTTTGAAGTTGTACGTAAACGGTTCAATTCTTTTTTTATTTACTTTAGTTTTTTTAATTTGCATTAAATTGGAAAATATTCCATTTATCAAACAGATACATTATTTATCTAGTCTACTTACGAATATTACTTACTCCGTAATTTAACTGTCTATTCGCGTCAAAACTTGGGTACTCCTAAAGCAGTGTTTATGTAAATATTTTCCTGTAAAAATCTTTCGTTCGACAATAAAATACTATATTTTAACGTCCCAAATTAATATAATTACTAAGTACAGTTAGTTGTTCATAATTGACAATTTCAGAATGCTGCTACGGTGCATAACACAACGCAATATAGGGGAAGACTGTATCACTGACCTACCGCGGACACTTTATACCACCTCGTTTTACACAGACACTACACATTGACGTTATCGTACAAGCGCATCTGATGTGGGGCGTTTACGATTGAAGACTAAAGTAAGACCGAGGGCGGGGGGGAAGGTAAACTTAGCTCACCCGCTGGTGGAAAGCGGGACAGTTGCCGTTCCATACGTAGTATTATTCCTTATTCTATAAGCTAATAAAGGGCTTCAGACAAAGCCTTGCCAAGCGACGAAACTCGTGTCCAGAGAAACTGCTAGGAGGGCCGGCCAGTTGTACTGCGTATCTGCCGATCACAGTGCCCTGGAGTACGCACTGTTGGGCCGATGAAGTACCTCGCTCCACTGCTTTCTCTCTCAAGTGAAGGGGCATTTACTAAGTGTGTTCCGACTGAAGCCACGTCTCATTAGGTGAAGTTGTGGTCAAATGCAAACCTATTTTTAATTTAAAAATAAACACTATATTTTAAAAGTTCTATTAAAATTGTCATTAGGTTTTTATTATATTGCGTTGTGTAATGGCACCATTTTATAGCTCAATCCACATAGACGCGACAGCGGGAGCTTTGCGGGTCGGGATTTTTATGTACCCGTCGTTCAAGTTTACACAGAAATCCGTTACGGAGTGGATTCATACAAACTTGCCTCTAAGCCTAATACCGCCTCCATGTGGATGAGCTGTAGTGACAAAATTATACAAGTAGGTACTCTAGGTACACTTTAATTTCTTTTAATTACTCAAAACTTCTTAGCTATAGACTGACAAAGGTCTTTAGGCGCGTGGATGATATTGACAGGGGCTGGTGTGCTGTTTTTTTTTGACGTAACTTATTGTACATTTGCCGGGTATGGCGGACCCAACTAGTTGACCAGCTAGTTCCGCTCACGTGCAACAGATGGCGCCACCGTTCAATAATGCAGTCCTGAAACGCGCTATCGAAGTTTACACAGCGTGACGCATATATACAACTTCCAACATGAGACCGTTGGACCGTTGATTCCCTAGTCACTCTACCAACTTGTAGCTAGTAACTATGCACAGTTCAGTACCTCGAATAACATCCTTTGGCGACAGCACTCCCACGCCACCAAAGGCATTAACTACTTGGCTGGAGAAGTGGGGAGCGCTAAAGGCTCTTACCCGGTAGATAATCTAAGCCAACAGGCCTGTGTGTGCACCATCTTTAATAAACTGACATAAAAGACGTTTATATACGATGTGCCGTTAGTTCCCATTTTCACACGCCAATACGTCCATGACCTAAAGATAAGATAAGATTCTTTATTTGCCATAAATGCAGTGTGACAGATGTTACAAAAAAATATAGTTTACCGTGCATTTAAATTACATAAATCATGCAAAATTTATAAAATTAAAAATATAAAAGTGTCAATACAAAGGTCCTATTATGAAATTAATTGAAAAGGAGAAGTAATAAAAGAAATTGCTTCTCTAACAATCTAAACCAATTATACGGCTTTAAAGTTATGGCTAAAAAGTCTTGAGTGAGTACAGATCATTATTAAAATGAGCCGTCGACTTAACATAAGCTTTAAATAATAATTATGCAACAGTTTAGTAGGTACTACGAAAGTTGCTCGTGAGACACAATTAAAAAATAAAACAAAATAAAATATAATAATACATTTACCGATCTCTCAAAAGGAAACCGAATTACCAAAGTATGACGAATGCATAAAATCTTATGTGAAGTCTTATGTAAAAATGTGTTTAATATAATTATTAACAAATGTACGTGAAGTCTAAACAGTCTATGTTAGGAACTAAAATGCCGAATCCATACAATGTACAAGTATATACAGGCTAACAACACTAACCCACTTGCCAAGTCATTTGCCCGGCCAAGTAGTCGCTCAAAATCAGTATTTGTACTGGCTTTGCTGATAAAAAATGTATATTCGAAATTATATGATGTGGAGGTAGTTTTTAAATGGAAGATTCGTAAATTGAACATTAATATGCTTTGTTATATGCTAAGCATGAACAAGGTTTCTGGGGGTAGGGATGAAAGGCATATTACGAGGTGAGTGATGAATGTGGATGAGTATGGAAGGTGGGGGATGACGGGAGAAAGTGTGGATGGATTTTGTGAACCATGTGTGTGTGAAAGACGTAAATTTGCGATGTATGGAAGTGGAATATACGTTATGGCGACCCCGCTTAACCTCTCGTCTGCCGGAACGCAGATCTCAACCAGACACAGTGTAAAATATATTGTGTCTGGTATATCGGCAGTTAAAGAGTTAAGGGCAGGAGTATGATGTGGTTAGTAGAATTTAATTACTTTCTTTCACCCTCAAGTTTCCTGGAAGAAATTGCTTTTTAGCAATAAGGCCGAATAATTGTACTTCTTTTGTCCTATTTTCGCTATCGATAGTGTAGATAATTTTCAAGGTCAACTGTAGATAGTCAATCTATCGATAGTTCGATAACAGTATATTATGTGTGCTAACTGACAGGTACACTCATGATAGATATCGGCATTTCAGTCCTGGCTTGCTCAGTAGTTGCGGAAGGTCCGGTTTGGTTTGAACCCGCTACCCCCGGGCGAGGAGTTGAGGAACAACTCGATGTAGCGGTGGTCCATGTTGTTTTTGTCCCGGCGCATCGCCTGTGAAAGGTTAATGATAATTGACACGGTTTTTTTTGTAATTAAGCAGAACTTATCTAGAACCTTTCGATTTTTATTCGATGGATGAAACAGGGGCTTTAAAGAGGCTTCATTGAAGCAATCGTACACTAAGTTCAAGAAAAATTATGAAATTCTGATAACTAAATAAAGACAGATCTAAAACTAATGAAAGACTTTCTTTTTTAATAATCAAGAAAAACGTAATAATATGTCCGACATTCACAGTGTCACAGTGTGCTTTTTCATACAAATTCCATAGTAATTTCGTGTTTTAACGTTTGGTAAAAAGTAACTGATTACACTAGTTGGAAACTAGCCTATTCAGCTTAAAAAGCGATATTGCTTTTTTTTTGTTTTGGTTTTCCCCGAAGGGTAAGGCAAAGGGAACTATGCCCATACAGCCATGTCTTACGTATTTTTTTTCTTGATGATTAATGAAATGATGAAAGGTGATGAATGATGATGATGAAACCTAAGCCCCCACCCTTGGAGTAGACTCCTACTCCGAACCCCAAACGAATTAACTCAAAAGTCCGCATAAACTTTTGAGTCATGAAGCGGCTTCCCGGCACGAAGCGAAAATAGGCAGATACACTTTGTTCATTGAATACTCCAATATAATAACACTCGCGAATGTCTTCCGACTAACTTAATGCGATCATTAACCACAAAACACCACTTCGTATTAATTATTTAGATTACTCAATGAAGAAAGCAACTGTCCCGTTCCCGTTTCCCGCCGAAAAGCCAGCGATATTGCTATTTGACACTCCTTGACATTTGCACACTTACTTTTATATGCGGAAATGTCAAGTTGATTTTCTGGTATAACTATGATTCATAGGGCTCTCACCTGAGCTTGTCAACTCACCCGCATGGCGTCCTCATGGCACTCGAACTCGACGTCGGCCTCGCCGGAGGGGCGTCCGCTGTTGTCGTACAGGATGTTGATGTTCACGGGCCGGATCGGCTTGAAGAACTGGGAGCAGAAATAGACGATATAGCGGACATGGAATTAACAACAATACGTACGGTCACTTTGGTACCATGTCACATTAACTTTTTTGACAAATTGAACTGTAAGTCTCACTAAATGTCAAATATGGTAGTGCGACAGAGTTCTAAAGTGGGTACATTATATTGCTCATGACTGTACAGAAGGGACTGTCTCCGCCCCGCATCAATATAAAGCTCTTTTGGCCTATTTAAGTCGAAAGCCGTTAAGGAGTACGGTTCGCGAGCGGATTATCTATCTCGGTCGCACTCATGGAGTATTTGTATGATTTGTTCAGGCCCAACCAAGTAGAATTCCGAGCTAGAATCTCCGTCGGGGCAATTTACACAACGAACTTTTTAAGGGCCTCGACGATTACAACGATCATTTTTGACCGCGAAGCAATAAAGAGCGCGTACTCAGTACCCGGCGCGCAATGACGACGCGTTTTTTTTAACAATCGCGTGCGTTGGCAGTATACGATTCCCTTCGCTCTATCGTTCACGGTGAAAGTGTCCGGCCCGCCCCGCATCGTCGTCTGCTCAGGCCCTGGGTGATTGTCTACCAACCCGCAGTGGAGCATGCTTGTCTATGCTCAAGTCAACCATAGAATCGTCGTTGCGAATTTGAAATCTATTATGTGCAATCGGGTCTATTTTACAGAAATTAAAAAACTACCTGAAAATGTTTTCTATATGTGTTACGTAAGTACATAAGAGTTCGTACTGAATGTTTTAGGAGCAAAATACTACTCGATCCTGACAAAAAATAAATTTGGTACCTAAGGGCGACACATAAGAGCTTTTAAATTGGCAACGACGAAATATAATGATGAACAAATGTAAATGCACGCTCACATAGGCGACATCCTGCGGCGAAGCCTTGAAGGGCAGCCCGCGCATGTGCACGCAGTGGCAGCCGCCGCCGGCGCCGCGTGCGCGGAACCCGCCGCCGCCGCCGCCGCGCCCGCCGTAGCCGCCAGACACCTCGCGACCTGCGGCGACACACCGACTACAGGCTACTGCCATTGGATAAGGAAATACTACGCATAGAACGGCAACGCTCCGCTCCCCACCAGCGACTGAGCTAGGTTTACCTCACGACTGTAATCCTAATCGGGGTAGTCAGAGACCCTAGGATATATTCAACGCAAGCACACAGACACACACAAACACAATTAACATACAAAATGCATGTTTATTTGTTTTTATTTATACACACACAGTTTATTGTCAAATAAATTCAGTTTAACAATGGTTTGCCTCAACTGACGTTATAAAAGATGTAATTGCTGAACACTACTTCCTGAGATACAGGTCTCCTAGTTCAGGTAGCAGGGTTTTACTTCTATAGCATTTGTGTGTCCTAGCTATAGTATCCAATGTTGTGTCGATCTTTTTTTTGTGACAATAAACAATTTTTATTTGACAGAGGGCAGCAGTATAACTGTCAGTCCTATTCAGAGGCAGAGGACAGTTAGTCCTAGTACGGCTTTAAAATAGACTACTCTGGGCGTCATTCTACTCGCGTCAAACGGAGTACTGCGAGGCAGAAGGCAAGAGGGAAACCACTGCTCTATTTTTCCCTAAAAAGTAGCATGGAGAATGCTACACCGACAAGAGCGTGGCTCTTAAATTAGTGATGATTCAACCATAACAATCATCATACTCACCATAGCTTCCCCCTCTTCCACGCCCGCTGAACCGGCTGCTACCCGAGAATCTATCGCCCCTATCATACGGCGTGGGGCGGTATCCCCGCGACGTACGGAATCCATCCTCCATACGGGCGCTGTATGAGCGGACCTCGTCTGCGGAACTCAGGAACACTTCTATGTATCTGTTGGGAGAGGTAACTGTCAGTGGGAGGCACTGGTTGGGCTTCCGAAGGTAGGTTATTCTGTGGGCGATTTGGTAATCGAAATTCCTGTTGTTTTTTTTGGAAATTGGAAATGCCTGGTGATTATGTGTAGATAGAATGATATGTACATTGTTTTCTCGATGAGAGGCGATGTTTAAACACGTACGTCATCAATTAGTAAGGACAGACCTGTGGGCTTAGCACCGTAAGCGCGCGACTCTTTCTCGCCTCGACATACGTCACCCGTCACTCTCTCACAGTACTGCACAGAAAGAGACAGATGATCTCTGTCGCGGCGAGAAAGAGTCCGCCGGTCCGGTCCATAAATAAATTTTAAATTTAGTACCAACTCACGCCATTGGCGCTCTTTCGTAGTATGGGTAGGGAACGCAGTATTTTATTACTCTACTTCGCCATCGAGTAACTAGATGTCGCTAACCGTAGGAGGTTACATACGGAAAGAAATGCCATCCAGTGGCGGTGTATCGTATCATTATGAACAATTTGATAACTAATACAAGTGCTGGCCACCGGCGCTCAATTTGCGCGCGTTTTGGCGGCAAATTTTCTAGAAATAGTCTTTCTTTGAAAAGGGTACATTAATAGATGGATGTACATAGAAGTTCGTCCTTATCAGTTATCAACAATAGCATGCAAATATTGTTACAATTTAGGTATACTTGTATGTCATGTCATGTATGTACTTGTAAATAGTCATTACATTATATCATTATAATAATCAAACAATTAATTTCGTTATTTACACAATTAAGTAATTCATCACAACAAAATTAAAGGAATCATCAACACACTTTATCAACAGATTTTCCAAAAATCGGTAAATCCATGTCGCGTGTCGCACATCGTATATTGATGCTTCAAATGCTCCAGTGTTTTCCAGTACACATGCATCTTTAGGAACTCTGGAGGTAAGTTATGAGTGTGAATGTGGCTGGCTATAGGGGTAGGGGATGACACAAGAAAGTGTGGATGGATTGTAAAGATGTGAGTACCAAGATGGCGACTGACAGAAATGCATGGAAGAGGAATACATGTTGTGCCAATCCCACCTGGAGTGGGATAAGGGCAGGACGATGATGTTGCAGCTTTTGGAACTGCGAATTTTTTCGGTCCTTAACACGTTCAACACCACGCAAAAAAAGTTAAAGATAATTTATTTGCTTAAACATGAGTATGTGGCTTGTTTCATTCAAGCTATGGAGGACACCCGCGTGACACGTTATCAATTTTGTTTTTTTTTTCTTCCAAATTAACCATAGTTTTTATTTATTAGTGCAAATATACACATGTCTTAACGATTACGACTATAAAACAACTTTGTAAAAAAAATACGGAAATCATGATTTTGTCTGAACGTGTTAACACGTTCAAGGGCAGAACGTATACAACCGTGATGACCCCAAAAGTCATGTCAACATGTCATTGACGTATAAAAGTTTTCGATTACCAAACACATAATAACCACATAATAACCCGGTGAAGTGAGAATATCATTTTTCTTAATTTTTCAAACAGTTATACATTGCAAAGTGAAATATTTTCAAGGATTAAGTAGGTACTTTAATATAAGCAAATGGTATTTAGTTATCATCTTAACTATTCAAATGTTTACTAATACAAATTACTGTAGCGCTACAAATTTATTACTTTTGGTGTCGACAACACTATCAAACAAGTATTAGTTTTGTATTATTTGTGTACTGACTATTGAACAAACATTTTTGATTTTATCCTATCCAAAACATACAAAATCTTGTCAAAGATTTGCACCCACTTATTTATTTCTTGTTCTTTTTTTAGGAATGCTCTGTTTTATAAATCATCGATATAACTATGCCTACAACCCTTTTTCGTGACCTAATGCCATTCAAAAAAGATCTCTAAATTCTGTGTTGAAACGAATACTTCCGTTATGTAACCTTGACCTCGAGTTAGGTAACAATTCGTCCTTGAGGTAACTCCATCCCCAGGATACCTATTACCACTATTACCATAGATAATAAAGTACGTCTTCCAGCCAGCTCCACTCCCTCGCGCCCTCGGCCCCACCTTCACAACTCACAACCAATCAGAACACTTCATGTTGGCTACCAAACGGCTGATATTTTATAGTGATTGAAAACTATAGAATTTTGCTCAGGCTGGCCATTAGTTCCGGCCAAGTAGTTAATGCCATCTGCGGCAAATCTACAATAAGTCACGTCAAAAAAAATAAGCTGGCCATTAGTAAAAAGGAAAACATAAACAGACATTTTCAAAAAAGGAATATTATAAAGTAGAGCCAGCTTTTAGCAAATGGAATTAATTTAATTGAGCTCATAATGAATGAAGAATATAATTTAGTGACTTTGCAGTTGCCAATTTTAACAAAATTAAAAATAAATATGTTAGGATTTCAAATAGCGAAATCCTGTTATGTGGACTCAGTAGAAAGACTTATCTCTTTCTACAAAAGATGTTTAGGCAAGATGTTTAAAACACGTTTAGGCGAATTAGAAATAATAAATTAATCCACATTCAGATTTGTCCCAATCACCATAAAATATCATCAGAGCAAAGGTAGTTGAATGAAAGTGCTATAATAATCCAATTTATGCAATTAATATCAAAATTATCCCAAAATTGTAACTAATTCCCCTCCAGTATGTTGCTGGCCTTTATAGTAAATAATAGATAAAAAAAAAAGTTTTTATATTATTTTTTATTTTATAGTTATTAGGATTATACAGGATGTTAGTGACGTCGTAACGAAAACTGGAGGATCATTCAGAGCATAATTCTGAGTTGATATCAAGTGGAATTTCCTATCGGATAATTCATGAAAAAAATTGGTGTTTTTTTTTTTAAATATTTTCAGTCCTTTAAGCCAACCCAAACCCATACCCATAGAATCCAAATTTAAAATACAAATGACAGTTTAGTCAAAGCCATCAATGTACAACACGTATATATACGTAGTCTAACGACTGTTCGCGTTGTCCGACTTACTTTGCGGCGTAGTAAAAACATTTCCGACAAGAAAAACACCAACCATCTTTTCTAGTACAACCAAGAAGACATTCAATTTTTTTTTCATTATGGCGTCACTAACACCCTGTATATCTTTAGACCAGCAACATAGAAGGTCCCAAACTTATCCCACTACACCAATATAAATGGTTGTTGTGGTCTTATTTTGGCTGGTGGGTGTTTTCAGCAATGTTGGTTAAAAAAACCTCGCCCAGCAACCAAAGACTTTACTGGCAACATTATTTTTCTAATATATCTTTGATTTTAAAAGTCTGCGTACAATTAAGTATTGCCATCAATGAAATACAAGAAATATTGTTCTCATCATGACACCAAAACTGAATTTTTAACCAATTAAAATCAAAATCCTAATCAAAAAGTTCTTCTTAGAGTTCATAACATTAGAATGGCTGAAGGCCATTACCACTCAAAAAGGGTAAATTGTCCTTTGTGGCAACATTACCAAAAACCCCCACCAGTACGCAACCATCGTAAGAAATCCCCCCACCTGTGTCCTATTTTCTCCCTGTCCCTGGAGAGAGCATCCTGAGCGCTCCCCTTGTCAGTGAAGTGTACGAACGCCTCTCCCGAAGCCCGCCCCGTGTGGTCCAATAGCAAGTGCACCCCGTCTGGGGCCACCGGGAGCCCTGCCCGCCCATAACAAGTCAGATCAGCGAGCTGTGGTCAAACCGCTAAGTATTCTAGCTTCTACGGCTTTGGCATTGGTTTGTTGATGGCTAGTACCATGTCACATTAACGTTTTTCGCAAGTTGAACTATAAGTCTTGCTACATGTCAAATAATAATGTTAATGTGATAGGGTTCTAAGTCGGTACATGTTAGTGCTCATGACTGTACAAGGTTTAATATTGTCTCAGTAACATGAGAAGTGAGATGGAAAATGTGTGTGAATGGTCAAGGAAGTTTAAGAGTGACAGAGACAACTACAATATTTTTGTTCCTGAATCATGATTGATCATGGATCTCCATAGAAAAATTTGATAAAATGCAATGTCTTGCAATTTTCAGTAAATGATAAATATGAGGATAAGGCAAAATTATACTGTTATATTAATTCTTGTACAATCAATTAATTTGTACATCAAGAAACCAAACATACTCAAGGCACCTGGATAAACTAAATAGATAAAAACTAAACGTGTGTGAGGCCAAAATTAAAATCAACAGAAAAGAAATATGCAAAATTTTGTTTCACATTAAACCAAATTTAAAAAACAGCAAAAATTTTACACATTTATGCAACAAAACTGATAAATTCAATGACACTTGCAAGACACATTGACATTCAACAAGTTTATCCATGATTATTACGTTGAATAAATGATTCTGATTTTAAAAATATCAAATTAGAAAAATATAGAAAATAAATGCATGTTTTGTGTAAAATGTGTATAATTTGACAGTGATTTTGACCACAGCACAGCTACAACTAACCTATACATCCCCAGTCATAAACTGTAATGAAATCTATGTTTCGATTGAATTTGTATTCTTTTTTCTTGTTTTTAGGTAGATAGAAGAGAGGTTGCTATAGAGGTGGAAAATATAAATCTTTTAAAATAGATATATTTTTTAAATAAGTGTTCACTGGAGAACTGTTCACTAAGTGGAGAAGTCAATTGCTGGTTGGCAGAGCCACTATCAAATAAGGCTTTTAGTTTATACTATCTGGTTGAGCAATCCCTTGTCTAAGGGATAGGTACACGAAAGCACCTATGAGGCTGGCATGATCACACAGGGTGTTCAAAGCCTCGTTAAAAATAAGAATAAAAAAAAAAAAAAAAAAGTGTTCACTTACTAAAACAGATCTTCAAAATATCTAGTCTAGTGTCTAATTTATAAAGATTTAACATCAAAAAATTCACATAAGACACCCTTGTAAGGTCTTGTTTTCCATAAACAACAACATATTGCCTTTCAACCTTTAAGCAACCTTAATACAACTTTTAGTTGATATGTATCAACCTGAACTGATATAAAAACATTAAGCAAGTCAACCTCTCTTCATCCAAGCCTCAATCTAAACATCTGATGATGGCCGAAATCAAAAAAAACAACTCACCATTGAAGAACTGAACAATTTCTTCCTTGGAGCAACCAAAAGGCAAACCTCTCAGTTTGACAATACCCATGTCATCAGAAACGTTGGGTATCCCACCAAACCCATTCTCACTCTGGCGCATAGCATTTAGTGCCCATTCCATATCTTGACGATCGGTTGAGAATACTGTAATATTATTTTTGTTTCGTGATTATTTTTGTATGTATAGACATACACCCAATTTAGCATAAAAGTTTTGTATGTAACAAAACTGGGTGAACTGGGTTTTGTAAATTGGGTGTATAGTTCATGTTGTTATTAAAGTAACATAATAAAGTATGGCAATTTGCTAAGTCAATATAGTACAGGATTTATAAATTAATATGAAACTTGATGTGCGGGACAAACATCAAAACATCCATCATAGGGAGCAGCTAGTCTCAGTTGTTTAATATTCCAAACTTATTTGCTTCTTCTTCCTATAATATAAAATGTGATTATGATTGTGCTGAAATACTGATATATGTATAACAACCCACCCTCAATGTATCTCTTGCCCATATTCTCTTTATCCTTCTTCAGGGCTTCTTCCACATCTTGAGTGGTTTCAACTTCTACGAAGCATTCTCCTGACGGTCGCCCTGGTCGCACTTCAGTAAGGTGTACCCCTGGTGAAAGGGACATAAGTTATCAACCAAGAAATAAGTACAGTAAGCTTTAGAAGACTTTTATTTATTTAGTCTAGTATTCTGTATGATGGGCTAGTCACCACAAATGTGGCTACAATCTATTGTAGCATCTGCGAGGGATGTTTAAAAATTACGTTCAGAGTGTAAACAAGTTTTCTGTAACCTATGACCAAGTTACTAGTTGTCAAGGCGATTTACGACTTTAACAAGGTTACGCAAGATTTCCTCTCGCCACGGAAAAACGGGATTATGGAAAAATCGATACCTTCTTTGCCGCCGACCACGTTGACACCGACTAAAAAATCCAGGACATCTTCCACAGTCGTAGAGAAAGGCAAGCCGCGTAATTTTATAATATGGCTACTGTCTCCAGATCCCAACATTTTAATAATCTAGTGCAAAATCTAAAACTGACGAACTCTGTGGAAACTATTTGAAACAAGTTTTATTACGCACGAATTATTTTACGATTTTTTTAATGAAAATTGGCGTCATCGGCCATTTACGTTCTTTTCTTTTTTTTTTTCAACAAAAGTCAAAGTCAATCAAAATTAATTTTTCGAAATTTATAGGTTTGACTAGGTGACTTTTTAGCCCAACCGAAGGAAATCAAATAGCGACCAAATAGTAAAGTATGCATGTCATAATCCAAAATCTAGTCAAAAATAAACAAATAATGAATCAATCAGTAAACGTATGTTGCTGCGAGTGTCGTCGTCAAGTATAAAATTAAAACTCTTTACTAGTTTTATATGGTTTTATAGTAACAGAGACTAAAATAGATGCCTATTTTATGCCAAACAAAATAGTTATAAGGTAGGTAATTACAAAAATAAGTAAGCAAGTAAGTACAAAGTACTAACTATAAGGTAATACCTTAAACTTCTGCACTTCATTATCATTTAACGTACTTAGTATGTAAGTTTTTGTTACTAACCCTATGGATCTTATGTTGTCCGAATAACTAATTTTTGATTGATTGATTGGTTTTTAGTACAAGGTTCACGACACTGCATATTTTATTATCTGCGAAAGTTCAAAAATTGTACTTAAATTATAATTCTTGACATTTAGTTAAAAAGAGGAATTTAGTGGGATATTACAACTTTCAATCATTCGTCAATCAGAACTTTCGATTCAAAGAAAAATCGACCTTATGATTATTACACTACGTTCGTAATTTGAAGGGTCATATACTGTTTGCCAAAAGATTGACCACAAAACCACGGTTTATTGTCATAATTGATTGGTGGAAAGATGTAATTGTAATACCCGTAACACCCTTTTAATCGGGATAAAATATGACACGAATTCTACACGAATTGTTTTATATAACGCGCGCGTACAACCCTAGTTATTCGTATTCTTACATTTGAAATTGTTGTCTATGAATTTATATGTCGATTATAGTGTTTGCCGTGTCGGCTATTTTTTGTATTCGAGTATTTTTATTTTTATATACGCCTCTGCCATTACATTTTGAAGAATTATAATAATTATGTACCCCGAGCAATGACAAAATAGGTAATTATCACGTTAAATGAACAGCGCCATCTTTATATTTTTTGGATAATGTAGGCTGGAAACTCTGGAAAGTCTCCCATTGGTAATTTGGTAGTAAACATGGAACCTTCTCTTACCGTCATATTTCGCTGTGACTTCATATCACTCTTGAATATTATAAATGGACAATCTACACGGTATTTTGGGTAAATTCCCTTTGCCCATTTATACTCTTTTGGGAATTTCACGCATATAGACGATATTTGTTCTAATCCTAAATCATGATTGACGAATGATTGATAGAAAGTATTTGAAATTAAATAACTGAGCATTCTTGTTCTGTTTATTAAGTACTCGATTTCTATAGTGTATTCAAGTTAGTACTCGAGACAGCCTGACTCGGCCCATCTCTAGTCGATTGTCTTGTCGGTGTGACAGTCGTTTATCGCTGCTGTTTATCGTTGAAAAGAAATGTGTTAATTCGATTTTCGGGTTTTAGTTTGCATTAATTATTGTTATTTTAGTAATCTTGAAAGTTTAAACAACGGGCGGGGCTGTTAAAATGACGGTCGACGGGGATGAGAAGCCGGCTAGAGACCGCGTATTTATGGACATTTCCATTGGTGGTTTGCCTTCCGGGCGTATAGTTTTTGAGCTATTCAACGATGTGGCACCGAAGACTGCTGAGAATTTCCGTGCACTATGCGCAGGGGACATGGGGCTGGGCAAAGTCACCGGGAAGCCGCTTACTTACAAGGTTAGTTTTTGGTTAATTTTTTTACTGATTTTTATCACCTTTTTTTCTAATCGGTAATTGCTCTAGGCTATTATAAGTCTTGTTAGGGGCAGTAATATTTTAATACCGAAAAGTACTGGTAATCTGAAGGTACTGAATTAAATTCTATATACACCTAAAGATATAATAGTTACTAGACAACATTGATTCATTTGTTGTTTAACTCAGTATCAGACAACTGAAGACTACTCTTCTCATTGCTCATTGAATAACATTCCGCAGGGCATGGTCTTCCATAGAGTTGTAAAGGACTTTATGATCCAAGGAGGGGATTTTACCAATGCGAATGGCACCGGAGGGGAGTCCATTTATGGCGGTACTTTCGAAGGTTAGTAGGACTACTTAACTTGCAGGACTGTACATGTAATAAGTTCATCTTCAAAATACCTAATTGCATTTGTCAGAAAATAAATTTAAAGCTCTTGTGAAGCTTACTTTATGTATAAAAGCTTATTATAAAATTAATGAATACCGAAATGATAAAAATTCCAATTTAAAAACAACAATTAGATTTTTATATGGTCATCTTCTGCGTTCTACATCTTGATTAGCATTTCATAGTTTATCTTTGACTGGATCCTATTATCAAATAAATTGATCTTTATTTAGTTGTCAAATAATTACACACACTCAACTGTTTGTATATTTTTTTAGTGTTGCTAGCATTTAACAACAAGAGTCCACTAATAAGGTGGTCTGATTTCAAATTTGAAATAATTTGTTTTTCAGATGAAACCTTCGAAATAAAGCATGACCGACCCTACCTACTGTCTATGGCTAACAGAGGGAAGGACACCAATGGCTCACAGTTCTTCATGTAAGTTTGAGGATTGGTAAGAATGAGAGATAAATCAGCTGATCAGTCCAGACAATTTTTTTGAAGAATAAAAAGAGAGGGATTCTGGAAGTTTCACACCCAACTGGGCACCCTCAGGCCTGTTGTCTTAAACGTTGTACCGGGTGAGAGCCTTCAGCGCTCCCCAATTTGTCCGGCCAAGTAGTTAATGCCATCTGCGGCAAATCTACAATAAGTCACGTCAAAAAAAAAAAAAAAGGATTCTGGAAGTTCTACCATTTTGATCGGCTATACAGGTTGTGAGTAGCTGCAGTAATTTTAACCGGAGGAGACGTTTGTTATGGAAATATTGCCAATTCAAAGTTTAACTACGTATGTTACCTACTGAATAAAGATGTCATAGAAAAACGTGTCAAATGTCGCAATTATTATTATTATATTTCTTTATTGAAGTTCATAATAAGTAACATGACCGGATCTACCTATGGGCTGATTGAGCTGCAGCCCAGGGCCCCGGGGTTACAAGGGGCCCCCAGATCCCGCTAAAAAGTAGACCATAATTTGAAAAAAAAAATGTCTGTTAAAATATTTCTTGCTATTAGTTGAGTATTAAGATAGGCCCCCAAGTAGTTTCAGCCCAGGGCCCCACAAATTCACGATCCGGCCATGATAAGTAATAAAGAAAAAAAAATTGTTAGATCTGTCTTTATTTTGTAATAAGAATCTCAAAATGTATCTTTGACCTAGGAAACTCACTTCATCGTCTTTGTAATATTATTTCGGACATTTACATTACGATTTCTATTCTATATAATCTATGTATCTTTTTCTATGATGTTATTGGTACTAAAGTAGATAGATAGATAGAATCTTTATTTAGGTTTAAGACATTACATAGATTTGTTAATATTAAAATTTGAACATATATGAAATGTAAGACTTAAAACGGGAATGACGGGGGTTAAGTATGGGAGTTGCCCCACCACACTTTTGTGTTATTAACCAAGAGCCTCCGTGGTCTAGTAGGCTCACAATCCAGGTTTGAATGCCCATGGGGACATTGTCGAAATCACTTTGTGAGACTGTCCTTTGTTTGGAAAGGACTTTTCACTCTAGAATAACCTAATTGTCTAAAAAAGTAAGATGATTTCGTGCTTCGGAGAGCACATCAAGCTGTTGATTCCGGCTATTAGCCGTAAAAACACCTCCACCAACCCGCAGAGGACCAGCGTGGTAGAGTATGCTCCATACGCCCTCTGGTTGATGATGAAACTTTGTGTAATAATCCTTTTTTTTCAGCAATTTTAGCCTTTCATCTCCAGGACTGAACTTGTTAACATATTTCATGTTTGTCTTAGGTGTATTATGAACAAAAGGCAAAAGGAAGTCTTCTAACTTCTAATCTAGCAATTCGTCGCCATACACAAGGAATTGGCTCGTAAAATGCCAACATAAGTTTTAGAAATTGTAATGCTTTTATATGTGTTTGTGAAGATAAAATTATTGACAGGCCTTGTTGCCAGTGTGGTCTGCACGGTAAAGCAAACGCGCCCGGCGCGACTACTATCGCGGCCTTCGACCATCTTTGCCACCTAATATTATTTGCGGTTTACGCGGTTATTATCATAATTAACACACATACATACATAAACTCACGCCTAATTCCCACCGGGTTAAGCAGAGAACACATAGTACCGTATTATGCGTTTTAATTACTCCTAATAAGTGTTCAGAATATTTTTCTTTCTTACTATTGGTTGGAAACCGTGACGATAGCGCGACCCGTGCAGCCTCTGGTAATGAAGTGTAGCTAAGCCGCCATTAACGTGTGTTGTATGGTTGTGTAGAGGGCGCTGGACCGCCGCAGCAGGCCGCGGAGCCCCGCTCTAGCACCCGCTCTCATTTGTTCTGTTCTGTGTGTTGTAGAACAACACAGCCGGCGCCGCATCTCGACAAGTAAGTAACTTTACAAGTACCTACTAACTCGATACCGATTCCGATCCCGTTTCTGATTCCGATCCCGATCACGATACCGACCGCGATCCCGATTCTGAGCCCGCTCCCGATCCCGTTTCTGATCCCGTTTCTGATTCCGATACCGATCCCGATTCCGATACCGATCACGAAACCGACCCCGCTCCCGATCCCGATACCAATACCAACCCCGATACCGATGCCGACCCCGATAATTACCACTCGAATATGCCATACAAATACTAACGTGTCGACCCCCATTGTTACAGTGTGCACTGTGTATTCGGGCAAGTGGTGAGCGGCGCGGCGCTGGTGCGGCAACTGGAGACTCTACCCGTGGACCGCAACGCGCGCCCGCTGCAAGACGTGGCCGTGGCCAACTGCGGGCAGCTCGTTAGGCTCAAGCCTGGTACGTCATTGTTAACATTACCATCATTAAAAAGTACGTAACTCAGTGACACAGTGTCGCTGTGATCATGTGGTACAGTGTCACTGTGGTCCTTTGGTACCGTGTTGGTACAGGTTGTGAGAAGCTGCAGTAGTTTTAGGCGGACGAGACGTTCGTTGTGTAAAAAAATACGATTTAAAGTGTAACTATGTTACCTATTGAATAAAGATATTTTTGAATTTGAGTGTCACTGTGGCCCTATGGTACAGAGTTTCTTTGGTCCTGTGGAACAGTGTAACTTTGGTCCTGTGGAACAGTGTAACTTTGGTCCTGTGGAACAGTGTAACTTTGGTCCTGTGGAACAGTGTCACTTTGGTCCTGTGGTACAGTGTCACTTTGGTCCTGTGGTACAGTGTCACTTTGGTCCTGTGGTACAGTGTCACTTTGGTCCTGTGGTACAGTGTCACTTTGGTCCTGTGGTACAGTGTCACTTTGGTCCTGTGGTACAGTGTCTCTGTGGCCCTGTCATACAGTGTCACTGTGGTCCTGTAATGCGTTATCTTAAATGCAGTTTTCACTAACACAGTTGGTACAACCATTATAGACGGCGATACGGCTCACCACCTATCACGTTTGTCTAAAAGAAAGCTCGGTGAGGTGTGGGTACTTAGTTCATCTTGCGATGTATGTACCTCTGACTATACTATCATCATTAAAGGTACCGTCATTACCTATGTCAGGATTGTAAGATCAACCTCATCAACCCTGGTGTCAGGGTTACTATAGAGCCGCCAATGTCAGGGGCATGGCTCACTACATACTTAAGTAAATGGTAACCGGGACCGACTGCTTAACGTACCCTTGCCCTCCGAAGCACGGATCATCTTACTTTCAGACGATCAGGTGATCAGTCAGTAATGTCCTGAACAAACCAGGTACACAAAATAAGGAATAATCCTACTTATAGAACAGCAACTCTCCGCTCTCCACCAGCGGCTGAGCTAGGTTTACCTCAAACAGGTCTTACTTTAGTCTTCAGTCGTATGACGTCAGACGTCACACACACAGATGCGTGTGTACGATAACGTCAATGTGCAGTGTCTGTGTAACGAGGTGTTTTGTATGAGGTGTGTCAATCACTATGTCTGGTATTGAATGTGTTCCTCTAGTTATTAAATAACTTGTAAAGGGTACATTACAAGTTATTTAATAACTAGAGGAACAAAATTGATTTAAAAGATGTGTTGCTGTTGCAGTTTCTTGTCATTTCTTCTCCTCAGCCATAACACCTTGCGAAATGGCGTAAATTCAAAAATGTTACATTGACCTTCAACAAGTTTATCCATGATAATTACGTTGAATAAATGATTCTGATTCTAAGTGAATTTTGTGCTATAAGTAAGTATATTTACTAAACCAAATAGCCTATTTATATTTCGAATGTTATTCATTGACAGGTAAAAAGCGCAAGCAAGACAAAGATAAAGTTAAGTCGGAGAAGGAAGACAGCGAGGACTCGGACCACTCGCACAAGAAGGAGAAGAAGAAGAAGAAGGACAAGAAAGAGAAGAAGAAGAAACGGTGAGAGGATATAACTACATATTAGTGTTTGGTATTGAAATATAATTATGCTGATTCCAGCACCTCCTAATTCTATTTTAAGTCATTATAAAATATAGTTACAGTTTGCATATCATTTATACATACCTAAATATATAGGGTGTTAGTGACATCGTAACGAAAACTTTGAGGGATGATTCAGACTATGATTCTAATCTGACATCAAGTGGAATTTTCGGTCGCAAAAATATGAACAACTAAGTTAAGTTATACCTGCCATTTTCTTATCCTTAAACATTAATTGGTATTCCAAAAAATGATCTTTTTACTTCAAGGCACTTTTTAACTGACTTCCTATAAACGAAAAGACTCACATTCGCTAAGTTTTTTTTTAAAAAGCGTCCGGTCCGTGTTTTAAATACGTGTACATTAAGTTATGTAGATAGCATAAGTTCATTCCTTCAAAATAAAATGTTATGGCTGTTCAAATAAAGTGCTATATCGGTGGTACAGTGGTGCTAATTCCTGTAAACATCATCTTATTTTATTTTAAGTTATATCTGTCATTTTCTTATCCGCCGAAAAGGAAAGGGACGGGTAATCGACAAGCATAAAATTTATGGAACACACGTCAATTTTAAGCACAAATCTAAAACAACACTATAAAAAATTGCGTTGGCTAATAACCCGACAGAATTATGTAGACAGTAGTGTTGCCGAAAAATCGATAGTTTTACTATCGATAGTAAACAGCCAAAATCATCTACCCAACCGATAGGCCTATCGATAGTATCGATACTATCGATAGTATCGATAGCTTTTTTTTGGCGATACTATTGATAAGCAACGATAGTATCGATAGTTAAAAGATGAAAAACTATCGATAGTATCGATACTATCGATAGTATTGATAGTTGAAAAAAAAAAAACTATCAATACTATCGATACTATCGATAGTATCGCTCTTCGATATTGCGCAAGCTATCGATACTATCGATAGTTTTGTACGATCGATAGTGACCTTATTTTCGATAGTATTGAATGTAGCATTGTGTCGAACAATTCACACCATTTAAAGCTCGTATTTAATATATTTTATATTACGTGGGTGTTTTTGCAGAGGATATTTGGTTTTGAAGTAGGCAATTCTCTAAACTTAAAAAAAACACTGTTAAGTGGAGTGGATAGGATTTTTTTTACAATACTATCGAAATTAAGGTCACTATCGATCATACAAAACTATCGATAGTATCGATACTATCGATAGTATCGATAGCTTGCGCAATATCGAAGACCGATACTATCGATAGTATCGATAGTATTGATAGTTTTTTGTTTTTCAACTATCGATACTATCGATAGTATCGATACTATCGATAGTTTTTCATCTTTTAACTATCGATACTATCGATAGTATCGATAGTATCGATACTATCGATTAATTATCGATACTATAGTTTTTTGGTAAACTATCGATAGTTCGATCGAAAACTCGATAGTTTTCGATCATTCGCCCTATCGATATAGGGCACTATCGAGCGGCAACACTAGTAGACAGCACACGTCAAACGGTTTACATACCCCGTTCGTATTTAAACCCGTCTTCCCTATTGAAATTCTTGTGTTTTCTTGTTGTAATAGCCTCCTTTACGAGTCTGGGGATGTAATGGCGTTCTGTCGATAATATTTGTGGATTATTAAAATTGATCCTGCGGTTAGGGCCCGACTCCAGTACATGTTTATGCTTATTATGTGTTTTAATTATGAAAATAACCGCGTAAAGCTCAAACAATGTATGTCCAGCTTATACATGAATACTAACAAGTAACAATCCCCAGCAGTCAACAATCATCCGCATCAGAAGAAGAAGAGGAGTCGGAAGGTGGGGGGCATCCTCTGGTGGTGACCACCAAGATTGACCCCCGAGAGATCCCTGAGGTCCCCTCCAACAGGTTCCTCATGCGGGGCGGCAGGGACCCTGAGAAAGACCGGAGTGACCCCCGACGGGATAGAGAGAGGTGAGGTATATTTTTAGGGTTCTGTTGTTAACAAGATCCGAGATCCAAGATTTCCTCTTTTCGTGTCGATGGCAAACTAAATAGTATCGGCCCAAAACTTGGCAACCAGTATGGCGCTACCTGCACCGCTCATCAGATCCTCCTGCGTGTAGGGGCCTGTTTAATAAAACTTACAATTGTAAATTACAACGACAATTTGGTGTTCATTACGTAGCTAATATGAAACTTCAAAATATTTGTGATCACAAACTCCACAATGTACATCAAATTGTCTATGTAAGTTACAATTGTAAGTTTTATTAAACAGGCCCCTGGTGTTCGGGCACGCAGGACACGATGTAAGATGTTCCATCGTTTGGGGAACAGTGCCGCACTTGCACTTTAAGGCCCGTATTAATAGATCGATCTCAAACGTCATCTTAAGTGCGTCTCAGCTGAGATTGACTTGAGACGTGAGCAACGTCTTAAGTCTGTCACTAATTAATAAACATGACTTAAGCTCAACTCAGCTGAGATTGATCTCAAGTAGCAGTTGGAGACAAACTCATGTTTCTTTTTTATTTCTTGGCTTAGTTACCAAACTTTCAAGTCCATTTCAATGAGTTGCGCGTGAATAGATGGCGTTTTTGTTATTATTTTTAACCAACAAAACGCAGATATAAGTTACCTACTGACGCTAAACGCAACTGTCAGTATTTGACAGGCCAGACCGATTTGTTTGAATATTTGAATTTTGCAAAATGGATAAAGAAATTTACTTTTTCCTGTGCTGAAAAACAATTATTAAAAAACAGCCATATTATAGAAAATAAGCCGACGGACGGGGCCACACTTCGCATAACAAAATGAGTCGTGGAACTCAGTAACCCGGGAATTCAATGCGAGCCCGCTTACTACGCAAAACGTAAGTTCCCAATTTATTTTGGTCATGAACACAGCTATATATAATATAACCACTTGACAGTCCAGGCGCACTAGCAAATCTAGCCTCAACAGTCCAGGCATTTCGAACTGGCGCGGCGTTCGGTGGGCGATATCGTGGCGTGTTATAAAAAGGCGTGTAACTCAAAAACTACTGTGGCTATAATAAAGAAAATTCAGAAACAGCAAGCGAGACGTGCAATGATTCTAATTAGATAAAAATAAAAAAGATCACATTATAAAATCTATCTCAAATCCAATTAGAATTGACAGAATCCGCTCATTTTTTCAGTTATCCCAGCCATGCCTGTTAATAGCATGTAAAGTATCATGTTCTAGGAACTGTAATATTTTTTATTTGAAAGCGCATTTTTTACACTTTTTACTAGTATTCAAATTATATTTTAATGTTATTTAGTTTAAACACAAGAAATATAAATATAACACCTGGTCACGACTTATTTGTAACACCGTATTCTTACCAAGATGGCCGCCCTCGCTAAGTTTCTGTTTACACTGAGCGTTCCTACCTTTTTAAGTCTATGGTAACTATAGTTACCAATAAAGGGTAAGATTAACATGCACATTTTGTGCATGGAATTAAAGTCGATAATCAGAATCAGAATCATTTATTCAACGTAATTATCATGGATAAACTTGTTGAAGGTCAATGTAACATAACATTTTTGAATTTACGTCATTTCGCAAGGTGTTATGGCTGAGGAGAAGAAATGACAAGAAACTGCAACAGCAACACATCTTTTAAATCAATGAGGATACATTATAAGTTATTTAATAACTAGAGGAACACATTCAATACCAGACATTTTTATCATTTAGGTAATCATTAATTTTATAATAAGCTTTTTTACATAAAGTAAGCTTCACGTGAGCTTTAAATTTATTCTCTGATAAATTTAAAATATTATCTGGTATTTTATTGTAAAAACGTATACATAACCCCAAAAAAGATGAATTTAATTTACTTAATCTAGAATTTTTAACAACAATTTTATTTTTATTCCTTGTATTGTAAGTATGTCTTTCACAGTTTCACAGTTGAAGTTTTGAATCTACAGTAATTCCTAAGAAAACGGTGTAACGGTGATAAGATACATAATACATAAAATGCAATAACATAGTAATTTTACTAAGGCCCATCGTTTTCCATACAAAATTTTAATTTGGAAAGTCTGTATTTAGTTTCTCTTGAAAAGTTGTAATTTGTAACTAAGTTATAACCAGCCAGTACCCCATACATAAAAACTTTATTTTGCATAATTTATAACGAACTAATTACCAAGACCAATCTATACAGATTATAGTTAGTTGAAAATAACTCTATTAGTTTTACGGTGACCTAATTTAGATAAGCCGGTCCATCGCTTCGGAGTATGTTGGACGCGTACGTATACACCGATGAGTGTATTTTTGAGCCTTCAGGTCGTCCAACTGCCCGGAGAAGTAGTAATAACAAAAGTCAGCGTCAAAAGTCTTAACTGTCAGTATTAATCAAAAGTCGCCAAAAATCTCAATCGTCAGTATTGTCCTGGTTGGTGGTGGAAGTGCGAGGAGGCTTATGATAGGCTTTAAAGCAATACACGATGCACAGATTTACGTCACACTCCTCGCACTTATATGCAGTCCTAGACGGTCGTTTGTTCTTAGTGCACATAAAACAACGTGTGGCAGTGGATCCCGTTTTCATCGGAAAATGGTTCGAGGCCACGTACGGTCGCGTTGTTTGGCGTGCCACCAATTGAGTCGTCTCTCTATGTCGAATTAGTTTGGGTTCTGTCGTCAAGTCAATGTTTTTGTGCAACCGTAGCAAGTCTTCAGCCAGCGTCCTCCTAAACTGACGGTGATCAAGTTTGTGTGTGGGATTACTATCGTAAATCACAAAGCAGTTAAAGATTGCTGCATTGTAAAGGCGCCTAAACAGCTTCTTGTACCACACTTTAGTTTTCTGTCTCTCAAGAGCTTGACTGGCAAGATACTGATCTTTGCGGTCGACACCTCCCATTGATTTGTTGTAGTCAAGGACGACAGCCGGCTTATGTACTTGCGTACGGTTATACGTAGTCACTGATCCGATTAGAAGGGGATGGTAAGTGGAGATCATACTAACGAGGTTAGAGTCACGCCACAACATCACCGACAGATCGGAACAGTAAGATGCCACTATTTCACCTTGTCGCATGTCAGTCTTTTTTATAGTCTTTAAACTTTCGGGAACAAATTCTCGCGATAATCTCAGAGTCCCAAATACGTCAGTCTTTTCCTGTTTAAGGCAACGCGCTAATAATGGAGCATTATAAAAATTATCCATTATTAGCGTGTGTCCCCGGTGAAGTAGTGGTGTCATTAAGTCATAAACAATCTGAGAAGTAGCATTTCGCGGACGAAACGTACTGCTCGATTGGTCGTCATGTCGGTCTTGTTGGGTGTCAGGGTCATTAGCTTGGTCCTGCTGGATGACGCGGTCTTCAGGTCGGTGTGTCTGGCTGTCACTGTTGTCAAGTCGCTCTTGCTGTGTGTCCTGATCCTCAGTCTGTTGCTGGGTGTTGTGGTCGTCAGATTGTCGCATTTTTCTTTTTCTGTTGGGGCCATCTTTTCCAGTATACACCCTGAACTGCCATAGGTAGCCTGATGACGACTCGCACATTTCATAGGTTTTTACACCTACTTGAGCGGCTTTGGTTGCTATTTTTTGAGAAATACTAAGTCGGCCATGCCATTTTAGTAGGCTCTCGTCAATAGCCACGTTCTGTCCAGGGTAATACATTGATGAAAATTTGGCATTAAAATAGTCGATGACAGGTCTTATCTTATTAAGTTTTGTCGTGTCCTCAGTCGAGTCATTGTCTACAAAGTGTAACATCGTTTTTAACAGGAAGTATCTGTTGTAGGACATTATTCGCCCAAAGAAAGGAGTAGTCCCAAACCCGTCATAAGAGAAGTAGGACTCCTCCGTCACTTTGGGGTATAATCCCTGAAGTATAATCAGTGCTAAAAACGCTATCACTTCGTCCCGGTCAGTCGGTGTCCAACGCAAAGTCCGTGTATGTTTTTTCGTTTCTCGGTTTTGTTTTAGTTTTGTCAGTTTTTGTTCACCGTAAAGGTTTGTTTGTCGTATCAGCATGTCAACAAAATCAGTGTCAAACATTTTATAAAAAATATCAGTCGGAGTCATGTCGTTAGTAACCGTGAATGTCGGTCCTGGCGAACCAGTAAAGACTTCTCGCTTACCAGTAAAAGTCTGTCTGTCACACGTCCAATTAAATTCAAAAAAATCGTTAGTAGGTGCCAAGTCTCTCACACATATGTCATCAGCTTCCTCTTGCGCATGAAGTAAAGAAATTTGTTCAGTAGTTAGTCCATCATCGTCTGCTGCGCAGTCAGTGGCTGTACGAGTATTACTTTGTGTCGAGAGTGAGATACCCAAGTCAACGTCATTACTGTCGATATCGAGTAAGTCTTCGTCCTCACTATCAAAAAAGTCTGTCATCCAGCTAGTCACAGTCTCGGCAAAGTGATCGTCGTTCATAGCTGAAAAAGTATTTATAATATTAGCACAGATTTTTTATCATTTTCAGGGACTAATTGTATAAGGATATAGTCAAATTAATTAAAAGTGTTTCACCTATTACACTCCTTTTCGACGTACTGGCAGTTGGCGCCGAAAATATAGACGGGCGGACCTCTGCAAAAGAATATAATTTAATGCGAGTTCAAGTACGCTTACACTCCACAATTTTGTATTAACCTGTTACCAGTGATATCTGAGTCGTCGTCACCAGCGGGTGCTACGACGGGAGCAGGCGCAGTGACAATAGATGCGGCAGGTTCGGGTGCCGGTACTGTAAACAAAATATTAATAAATGCGGGTTTAAAGACGATAACTACACTTTTATATGATTATTAATGAGTTTTTTACCGATATAAAATTCGTCGGTGTTCCCGACCACTTCTCCGCCAGCGACGTCGGTGGCTTCGGGGGCTGGATCACAAACAACGCAATTAAGTGCGGGTTTAAATCTATTGTGTTTAAACTATACAAGTTAATCTCTTTAAATTACCAATAATAATGAAGTCGTCCGTGGCCACAGGCACGGAGACTACCTGGCCAACAGGTGCATTGGAAGTCGAAGCCACAGGCACAGAGACTTCCTGGCCAGCAGGTGCATTAGAATTTGAAATAAATTCTATTGCACCACGTTCTGGCGATGGACGTCTAAAACAAAAGCAAACATATAGACAACACAACAAACATATAGAAAAAAAACATAAAAAAAACATAAAAACATATAGAAGTGTTTTTATTATTATTATTATATAGACATGACAATAACATAAATAACAATAACGAAGATTACTTACTGCGTGCGGCGCTTTCGTGGAGGCGCATCAGGCAATAATATACGATCTAATTGCGCCTGCCGCTTTCTGTCTATAAACTCCTGTTGGATATTTATTGGCAGTTTAGTCAAACGTTTTTTCGTAATTTGTCTTTGTGCCCTCACTTCAGCTATTGCAACTCTGAAAAAAAGCAGTCACTGTTTAGAACTGAAGATAAAAGAACGCTAGTTATAAATTGAATTTGTGTGCAATACTACTTACTCTACATTGTCAACTTCGCTTTCTCTGTGTACACGCCCACCTCTTCCCTGTCCACGTCCTCGCCCTCTACCTCTTTGAACACTGAAACGTAAAACAGCATATTATTATGTTATACATACTTTATTATCACGAAAACAGAAATAAATAATATTTACCTTTGACGACTTGCCGACCCGCGACTTGTCGGACTCAAGTCGCGACAATTTTTGTTTGGTAATCTAAAATAAATACTTAGTAATTAGTACCTATAATTAAAACATTATGCTTGCACAGTATTACAAAAATGTCATACAAGAAAACCGCAAAATTAACCACTATAGATATTTGGATTAGTATGAAAGTTAGTATTGTAGCATTTGATTATTAAATTAATTAATAAACCACACAAAAATCATGTCACACAAACACAAAAAAAATGACACCAAAACGTGCTCCAAATACAAACACCAAAGTAACTGTAAGCTCAAACAAAAAATAAGCGCGTTCAAGCAGCCATACAAAGATAATCGCTCCGTTTGTACGAACCCTTAAACCCAGATAAGTCGATGGTAGGTTTAGTTACCATGATAAAAGTTGACCAAATTTGGTGTACCCTGTAATCTAAATCCTGGGCATCTGCTGAAATAATTGTTTATTTAGGTAAATAATTTGTTTCCACGAGTAACTAATAAGTAACGTGATGTATTTAAAACATTTTAAAATATAATGCGTCGTGTAATATTCTGTAATTTGCCTCCATTTTTGTCTCGGGAGACGTTTTTTTTGATACGATATTTTTCTCTTAATGATTTTGGAACAAAATCATGGCTTAAATGTTCAGGTTTTTGTAGAAAACGGTAGAGGATATATTCAAGATGTATGCTAATCAATAAAAATAATATATTTTATATACTTACGGCATATTTCTTGTTTAAAACACTCACTCGCAAACACAGTAGTTGACAGTAGACTCGACCAACACTCGTCTGACTTTGAAAGTTGTTTTTTTAATGTTATCGACTCATAGGGAAGAGATGCAAATACCACCTAGTAAGGTTTTTTATAGTACACAATACTAGTATAAGTTTATAATCTATACTAGCTTGTAAAAATAGTTAATCCGTAAAATTGGTCACCCTAACGGAACCCCGTCGATTGGTAAGTATAGCTACCACCGACTGCTGAGGTGAATTTGGAATCGGTAGCTATAATTACCAACGACTGTAGAGTGGTTAATAAATGATTGCAATCGAAAGCTTTATGAATTTTAAATATACTTACAAGGAATTTTCAACATATAAGTTAATTTATTATTAATACTTTTAGGTCAAGAATCAGCACCTCCGCAAGCTGTGGCAAAACCTCACGCCGCTTGATTCTACGGATTCCGACCCTGACAAGACCCAGACCCAGACAACTATAATCCGACCACCGATCCGGCCTTGATATTTTAAAAAATGTGTTGCTGTTGCAGTTTCTCGTCATTTCTTCTCCTCAACCGTAACACCTTGCGAAATGACGTAGATTTAAAAAAATCGTAGTTGTAAATAAGAATTAAAGTATACATTTCTCAATAACTATCTTTTATTTATAAGTCTACCATTATAATATTTACTAATAGTGGACACTATCTTTATATGGGTGCAATCGAGAACGCCATCTATTCTTGGTAGACCAGGCCAGCGCCCATGTCTCCCCATTTCTTGGGATAGTTCCCTGTTTGCCATAGCTTCAGCTCCTTGCGGAAACTTGACATATTGCCGGATGAGTTTGGCCAGGAGTTCAAATACAATAATACAATAAATAACGATTCTTGTTGAAACCTGTATTTTTTATTAAAATCACGGTCTTCGTATGGATCACTAGCATCTCTGATATACCGCTTAGGCAAACGATTCCCCTAGGCCAAAATATATCGTCATAATATTGGATATCAACAATAACTTCGTATATCGACATGCTTACTTTCGCTCGACGCACTGTTTGTTGCGTTGAAACTGCTACTCAAGTCGTGCTCGAGCCGCACTTGACTTTGACAGGTCAAAATACGTACTTGAGCTTCGTCTTGAGTGCCGAGTTTGGTTTATTAATATGAACGTTTTTGACAACTCTCAGCTGAGAGCGAGTGTGACATTAGTGAGTCAAGTCCAATTTATTAATATGAACAGATACTTGAGATCAATCTTGAGTTGACACTCGGAACTTGAGATTGGTTTATTAATACGGGCCTTAGTCCGAGCCATCCGAGAAATGCTTATATATGAATATGCTTTAACTCTCTTTTAAATTGCTGTGCCCAATCCGGGTCCATATGTGTTACATACCTTATATTACCAACCTCCTACCATGTGGAACGCAATAAATGATATGATTATGGCCCGTATTAATAAACCAATCTCAAGTTCCGAGTGTCAACTCAAGATTGATCTCAAGTATCTGTTCATATTAATAAATTGGACTTGACTCACTAATGTCACACTCGCTCTCAGCTGAGAGTTGTCAAAAACGTTCATATTAATAAACCAAACTCGGCACTCAAGACGAAGCTCAAGTACGTATTTTGAGCTGTCAAAGTCAAGTGCGGCTCGAGCACGACTTGAGTAGCAGTTTCAACGCAACAAACAGTGCATCGAGCGAAAGTAAGCATGTCGATATACGAAGTTATTGTTGATATCCAATATTATGACGATATATTTTGGCCTACGCGGAATCGTTTGCCTAAGCAGTATATCAGAGATGCTAGTAATCCATACGAAGACCATGATTTTAATAAAATAAAATAAAACAGGTTTCAACAAGAATCGTTCTTTATTGTAATTATTGTATTTGAACTCCTGGCCAAACTCATCCGGCAATATGTCAAATTTCCGCAAGGAGCTGAAGCTATGGCAAACAGGGAACTATCTCAAGAAATGGGGAGACATGGGCGCTGGCCTGGTCTACCGGGAATAGATGGCGCTCTCGATTGCACCCATATAAAGATAGTGTCCACTATTAGTAAATGTTATAATGGTAGACTTATAAATAAAAGATAGTTATTGAGAAATGTATACTTTAATTCTTATTTACAATTACGAATTTTTTAAATCTACGTCATTTCGCAAGGTGTTGTTACGGTTGAGGAGAAGAAATGACAAGAAACTGCAACAGCAACACATTTTTTTTAAATCAAGGCTGGATCGGTGGTCGGATTATAGTTGTCTGGGTCTGGGTCTTGTCTGGGTCGGAGTCCGTAGAATCAAGCGGTGTTGAATACTCTGCAAAGAATAAAGTTTATATTTATTTAAATATTAATTATATCACTACTATTTCAAAAGAATAGAATCAATATTACATTATATAATATAAATATTAATAATAAATTAACATATGTTGAAAATTTCTTGTATATTTAAAATTGATAAAGCATGCTACTAAGTTAGATGATATTCACAGCTTTCGATTGCAAACATTTACTAGATTATATATAGCTATGTTTATGACCAAAATAAATTGGGAACTTACGTTTTGCGTAGTAAGCGGGCTCGCATTGAATTCCTGGGTTACTGAGTTCCACGACTCATTTTTTATGCGAAGTGTGGCCCCGCCCGTCTGCTTATTTTCTATAATATGCCTTGTTTTTTAATATTAATAATAATAATTGTTTTTCGGCACAGGAAAAAGTAAATTTCTTTATCCATTTTGCAAAATTCAAATATTCACACAAATCGGTCTGGCCTGTCAAATACTGTCAGTTGCGTTTAGCGTCAGTAGGTAACTTACATCTGCGTTTTGTTGGTTAAAAATAATAACAAAAAAGCCATCTATTCACGCGCAACTCATTGAAATGGGCTTGACAGTCTGGTAACTAGGCCGAGAAATAAAAAAGAAACATGAGTTTGTCTCCAACTGCTACTTGAGATCAATCTCAGCTGAGTTGAGCTTAAGTCATGTTTATTAATTAGTGACAGACTTAAGACGTTGCTCACGTCTCAAGTCAATCTCAGCTGAGACGCACTTAAGATGACGTTTGAGTTCGATCTATTAATACGGGCCTATGATTATGAAACCCCACCCCTTGTCCAGTAAGGACAAGATAAATTAAAAAAATAATAATAGAACACCCGCCCGTTTGACAGCGTCTTAGTTCAAAGCACACCCATACAAACATCTCTTTCTTACCGTGTGCTGCCTAACGCGTAAGTGCGAGCGAGACGCAGAGCGCTCTCCCCTTTACCTCTTAGCGGCTTACTACTATTTAAGACTAAAGTAAGACCCAGAGGGGGTGAGGTTGGCACTCGATATGTATTGGTGCGGGGCGGAGAGTTACCGTTCTAATAATAATAATAATAATAATAAAACACTTTATTGCACACAAATTCACAAAACATTTACAGAATAAACTTATACGCAGCTACTACTAGCTTACTTATGCGTTCGTTAAGCAGTGATATTCTTTATTCTGTAATTTCATTTTGTTTCATTTATTAAGTTCTCAGAGAACATTGTCGACAGATAGAATCCCAAGGCGTACGTACGTAAATTCACGCCCGTAATCCCTAACGGGGTGGGCAGAGCCACAAGCAATCAAAGACAATTTGTTGTCGTTGTTGTTACGAAGTCCTAAGATGGATATGATGAACCTTACGGTGATGGCGAACAATATTACACTTTATGAGAGTAGTAATAAAGTTAGTTACATTTATGAAACAAATAAAAGAGAAGGTGCAGGTCGTGTCGTATCGGGAGGTGTAGGTTTTGGCGGGAAGAAGACAGGAATGGCGATTACTCCACCGACAAGAGCGCAGCTCTTAAATAGAGAGAGAGAGTGGAATCGCTAAGTTGCTTCCTGCCTCTTGGCCTGCACGGACCCACATTTTGACGGGCAACTACGGAACCCGACGCACTTGACAAATTTATTAAATTATTATTAATCGAGTTTTGAGTTTGACTTTTAATATTTAAATAAAACAATTCTTCTACAGTTTCAGTCGATTTTTGATGTAAGTTTTGTTTTTAAATGTTCTTTATTTCATCATAAGTATAAATTACTACTCAGAGGCGGAGGATAGGTGTCCTAGTACGGCTTTGAAATAGACTACTCTGGGCGCCATCCCACTCGCGTCAGACAGAGTACTGCGGGGCGGAAGGCAAGAGGGAAACCACTGCCCTATTTTTCCCTAAATAGTAGCATGGAAAATGCTACACCGACAAGAACGTGGATTTTAAATTAGTGATGATGACAAATTATTTTTGTTAACATGACACATGACATGACGTTAGCAAAAATCATAAATAATTAACGACGATCCCAAGCAAAGATTGTGCGCATAATAGTAAAAGTAGTACATGTATTGTGTAAAATAAAAATACAAAGTTATGTGAGTGTAATACACTTTCAATATTAAATTATAATTGATAAATAAGTTAAAAATTGTTAGTTTCAACGAATAAATGGATATTAACGGCCTCTGTGGTCCAGTGGTTGAGCCGTACGATCCGGAGGCCTCGTGTTGAATCCCGGTGGGGGAGCATATCACTAAAATCAATTTGTGGTCCCTAGTTTGGTTAGGATTACTAGATAGATAGATAGATCGTTTATTTGCATGAACACAGTACAATGGTCTTAATAAGTAATATGTACGTCCTTAGTGTATTCAGCCTGCTTGCAGGCGTGCAAATATTAATACTGACGTAAGTGACGACTACTACTACTACTGATGACTACTACGACGACTACTACTGACGACTACTTACTGATGTAAGTGAGTAATCGTTACATGAGCCATGTCAGGGGCCTTTGGCGGCTCAATAATAACCCTGACACCAGGGTTGATGAGGCTGGTATTCCACCTCACAACCCACACGATAAGAAGAAGAACGACGATTAACATGCTAATAACACCTATCAAAATTTATAATGTCCTCAGAAAAGATTTAGTACGATCTACTCTGAACCGGCGTGCGTGTATGAAGCGATTGATGAATGTGGAGGAAGCAAGAGAAGTGTGTCAGGATCGAAGCAAATGGAATTCTATAGTTTCTGCTTACCCCGGTGGGAAATGGGCGTGAGTTTATGTATGCATGTTGTTAATACTATTCTTGTTATAAGGGCAAGATTCCGCGAGAGAGACCGCCACGCTTACACAAGGAGCGGACGAATTATAAAGGGCCGAGGCGTTTTTGTAAGTATTGCATATTCATATTTCTCCATTGAATTTAATTTAAACCTTTTATTATATTTTTTTATAAAATATGTTTTTAATTTTAAACTTTTTATGTTATTCTTTATTTATACCATAACATTGTAATTTAATACCAGGCATTTTAATCATTTAGGTTCGCAGGTTTGATTAAATCACCATTTGGTGCGTCACCAAAGAGGGACTTTCCAGGGTTACGCTCCACAAAAAAATATAGCACGGAATCATCTTACTTTTTCGGACAATCAGGTGATACAAGCCTGTAAATTCCTTACCAAACAAACGACAGTCCCACAAAATTCGCCGGTGGCCCCATCGGGAGACCACAGATGCTGTTTAATCTAGAGAGCGTCACCTATATTATTTGAAAGTAGCCTGGAAAGTCTCTCATCGCAGCTGTTTGGCAGATAGTATAACTCCTACTGTGTACCAATACCTACTTATATAAATGATTTCTATTCTATAACACGTTTGCTTACAGCGTTACCGCACTCCGTCCCGCTCGCGCTCCCGCTCTCGCTCTGTCACGCCGCCGCACTGGAGACAGGCGCAACGACGCATCATCAAGCTATCAGAGTTTGAGGTAACACTGGTTTACACATTATATACAGGATTTTAGTAACACCGTAACGAATACTCAGAGGGTTGATGATTCAGACGATGATTCTGAGTTAATATCAAGTGAAATTTTCCGTTGCAAAATTCTTGTTTTTTAATTATTTTCAATTCAATTTTTTTTTTGCTATGGAAAATCCTACAAGTACCATACAAGTACGTATGGGTGTTAGTGACACGGTAACGAATACTGAGTGGGATGATTCAGACCATCTTCTTCTTTTCGTGTGGGTTGTGTGATACCAGCCTTATCAACCCTGGTGTCAGGCTTATTATTGAGCCGCCAAAGGCCCCTGACATGGCTCGGGTAACGATTACTCACAACAGTAAATAGTAACCCGGACCAACGGCTTGACGTGCCTTCCCTGCACGGATCATCACACTTTCGGACAATCAGGTGATCAGCCTGTAATGTCGTAACCAAACTAGGGATGACAAAGTCCTACAAAGATTCTGCGTCGATGTCAAGTGGAATTTCCTCTCAGAAAATTGATGTAGATTTTAGTGTTTTTTAAACCAGTGTGACTTTGACCTCCGTCTCTCGTAAACGCGCTCACCACGCGCGGCTTTTCCTAAATAGGTAGGTACTTAACAGCGTCCGACCTAATAAAGGGTTACCTAACGTACTATCCCTATACCTAATTAGCAAATAACAACAGTGTATTTTGTCAGTCAGTTTCAGGAGGTAAAATATATTTAATGTAATGTTTATACTTACAGCATGATCGCCAAGAAAGAGCGAAGGAGAGAGATCACGAAGCTCAGAGGAGTAGACCCTCTGAGAGATCACTCATCAGTAAGTTATCTAATCAATTATATCCCACTGATTATGTCTATATTTTGTCATAAGAGAATCGATGTAGGTATAAATAGTTATTGCCAACACTGAGAAAGGTCTATCCTCTTTCACCTCCCCACCCCCCTATAGCCCCCCCCCCTAACGCCCATCCCCTGATTGTTGCACTTTTTTAACGATTTCCTTTTGATGAAACTTTCTTCTATTTTAGGAGACGAGGGCGGTACTCCTGAGCCTAGGGAGAAAGAGGAGGGAGAGTGCGACACCACTTTGGGTAAGCATAAATGTATTGAATTGTTTAATTTTTTCAACGGCGATATAAGGATGTTTCCGGGTACCGAACAGAGCCTAGTATCCAACTAACCACAAGTTGGGATCCACGAACCAACAGTGTTAGGTAAAAAGTTGTATACGTGCGTCGCGCTGTGCAAACTTTGATAGCGTGTTTCAGGACTGCATTATTGAATGGTGGCGCCATCTGTTGCACGCGGGCGGAACTAGCTGATCAACTAGTTGGGTCCGCCATTATGCGGCAAATCTACAATAAGTTCAGCTAAGTTTAGCGCCCAAAGATCCTTGCCAGTCATAGCTAAGAAGTTTTGAGTGATTAAAAGAAATTAAAGTGTACCTGGAGTAGGTACCTACTTGTATAATTTTGGTCACTAAAGCCTATATATGCGTCGCGCTGTGCAAATTTCGTTAGCGCGTTGTAGGACTGCATTGATTGATGTGCGCCATCTGTTGGATATGGGTGGAACTAGCAGGTCAACTAGTTGGGTCCGTCATAATTTTATTATGATTGTGTAATTTTTGTTAACAGAAACGTCACGCCATGAGAAAGTGGACTACAACGCATTGGATTTTGAAGAGGATATGGATGTTGACGGTAATTATTATAACATACATACATAATATAAGCTTACGACTGTAACTGCACAATATTGCGATCAAAACCAGGATATTTCAAAGAGACGCCAGGTCAATAAGAGCAGTAAGTGCCATTCCGTGGTTTCTGCCTACCCATACGGGAAATAGGTGTTATATTATGTATGTGCATGTATCTTAAGATGTTAATTAAAGGTTGAACAGCAAGTGCTGCCAACAGCACGAAAATCCACACTTTCCTATATTTCCATCTCTTTCTGTTACTTAGAACAGTCGTTTGTTAGAGCGAGATAATGCGACCGCACGTGGCAGAATCTACGGGGCGGTTGCAATCCCGCTCTTTGTCTCTGTCTGGCAAATTACTGTTCTGAGTGACAGAAAGAGATAGAAGCGTAGGAAAGCGCGATGCGATGAGGGTAGATATAGTTCAACCCTAAACTAAATACCCCTGTGTAGATGAAGACGGCACCCACAAGCGCAGGAAGCCGATAGAGAAGCAAGACGTCTGTCGCCGCGAGCGCGAGCGAGAGAGACGACCGACGCCCGAGTCGCGGGCGCAGATGTTAGCGCGAGCACTCGGCGTCGAGCCTAAGAGTAATGACAGGTTTGTACTGCTTTTAATTCTCGATCAATGTAGGTCTCGAACAACAGATTTCCACTCTTCGCGATCTTTTGCAGTCTCTAGTTTGCTCCCATGACATGCCGAGAGTTTTTAGTTCATGGTCAACCGAGCGTCGCCAGGTCTCTTTGGCACGCGCATACCATGTCAGAGCTTGTCGGGACGGGTGTTCTAGGTCTTCTAAGGACATGACCTATCCACCGCCATTTCCATGTGCGGATATCAGCCTCCACAGTATTTTACCCACTTTGGTTAGCACATTACAGGCGGATCACTTTATTGTCCGAAAGTAAGGTGATCCGTACTTCGGAAGGCACGGTAAGCCGGTAGTCCCGGTTACTAATAATAATAATAATAACTACTACTACTTACTGATGTAAATGAGTAACCGTTATATGAGCCGTGTCAGTGGCCTTTGGTGGCCACAATAGTAATCCTGACACCAGGGTTGATGAGGTTGGAAATTCACCTCACAACCCACACGATAGAAGAATATAATGTGCAATGTGTTAGCGACAATATTTTAATTTTCTTTAAGTTCATTATTCAGCAGGGAAAGAGAAGTCCCCCATCCACGCGACGCCCGAGACACTCGAGACCCCCGTGACAACAGAGAGTCCCGGGATACTAGAGAGCCCCGTCGCAGAGAGGGTCTGGCGTCGGCAGTGGTATACGCGGCACCAAAACTGTCTTCCGCCGTCACTGTCTCCGAACACCAGGGGTTGGCTAAAGCTCCTGTCGAGGAAAAGTCCAAAGATGGATATGACCCTTTTAGTCTGTTGCGAAGTACCTTCAGAGGTGCTAGAGCTGAAGGAATGAGGTACGGCTAAAAATAAGTTGTAATTTTTTGTTTATAGAGTTTATTCAATCATGGAGGGATGCTTATGTCCAGCAGCGGGATAAATCACTCATGACTATGTCGCTCGTGTTATTTTGTTGTACCACGTTGTTTAGCTCGTTCTTTTTGAAACCAGGTGAGCCCATTCATCCGGCCAAATAGTTAATGCCATTCGCGGCAAATCTACAATTGTCATATCAAAAAAAGTAGTTCTTTTTGAAATGTTTTTTTTTTTCGCCTGGGATTGCCAACCACATACATGGCTGTACTTTGTTTTGGCAACATTACACTTCGTTTCATCTTAATCAAAGTTTATTGTTTTATTTATTTAAAGAAACAGAATGGAAGAGCGCCTCGAGCGCCGCGATAGAGACAACAGACAAAGAGAAAAGGACAAGGAAACCAAGGAAAGAGACGAACGACGCGACAGATACAAGAGTGACAGAGAGGACAGAGCTCGCAGGTTCTCTGAAAGAGATGATAAAATGGAAAAGAGAGATGAACGGTCAGATAAAAAGATTGAAAGCGATAAAGATAAGCCTGATAAAGAGAAATTCGATAAACGTGACATATCTAGAGAGAGACACGATGATAAAGTCGATAAAAGAGACAAATCAAAAGAAATGTCTGTCGACAAAGACAAGAGGGAAAAGTCAAAGGAGCGTTACGGTGATAAAGAAAAGGTCGACAAACGTGATAAATCAAGGGACAGGCACGACGAGAGAAAAGAAGAGAGGCGTGATAGGTCAAGAGATAAATATGATAGACGTGATAGATCGAGAGATAGACATGATGACAAACGCGATAAATCCAGGGATAAATCCGATAGACGCGACAGGTCAAGAGATAGGCATGATAGAAGAGGCGGGTCGAAGGATAGAGAGAGGAGTGACAAGAGAAGAGATGATAGGAGTAAGAGTAGAGATGATGATAGAGAAGACAAGGGCAAGAAAAGGCGGTCTCGCAGTAAAGACAGGTATGTTGCTTTTTGTTATTTTAATACCCTTCAAGTCGGATCTATCGTGGATGGCGTTTAGCTACAACTCACCGCTTTAGACTCAGTGGAGCGAGTGGAGAGTGTATGTGCGAGCGATAAGAGTCCGCGCGCTCTTCCCCTTACCCCTTAGTGGCTTCCGGCTATTTTAGACTAACGTAAGACCATTGAGGTCGCAGGTTCGAATCCAGCACAGGCTAAAACCAATGATTGTCGGATTTTGTTTTCGAATTCATGTTTGGAACATAAATTATCACGTGCTCAGCGGTGAAGGAAAACATCGTGAGGAAACCCACATTCCCGAAAAAAATATTTTCAGAGGTATGTGACCTAACCTGTATTGGGCTGGTTTTCCCTTCGCGGGTTGGAAGGTCAGACAGGCAGTCGCTTCTGTAAAAAATCGGACCTGTCAAATCTTCAGGTTATGTAAGCGGACCCTGTGTAAAACGGGATAATAGGGTGACGATGCGGTCGGCAAGCGAACACGAGCGTCGCTTTGCTCGACGATTGTTCGTCGGAGAGTGTGCTCATGAGAATACAATTTGATCTATTTCTAGGTCCAAATCCCCGAAGCCCCGTTACAGCAGGCGGTCCGGCAGTCGCGAGAAGAGTCGCGACAAGAGCCATGAGAAGTCACCTGCAGGAGACGACAAGAAAAAGGTTTGACTCCGACAGGACTTGAGCAAGCTCTTGGCAAGCCGTGACAAGCTTGTTAACTATTAAACCACCGGGTTCTCATCCTGGCGATTTTTTTAATCTATATCGTGATGCCTACGCCGGCTCCATCTATCCGAACAAGTATTCGACCTCCGTGTTTCAGTCGTTGAGCGTGTAACCTTTTCGGGTCACAAAAGATAGTGAATAGCGAAATAAGTAAAACAAAGACACTTTTGTAACAAAGTAACTTATATTCGTATCAAGAACCATAGAAATCCCGGTAGAACAACTCGAGGTCGTGGAGATCGAATCTTTGAGGAACACTCGAAACGCTTCCAAATGGAGTACCGCTTGGGCTTACATTCCAGAGGTCCCGGGTTCGAATCCCGGTGGGACACTAATCACAATCACCTCATGATTGTAGTTTGGTTGGGAAATTGCAGGCTGATCACCCGATAGTCCGAAAGTAAGGTGATCCCTCAGTATTTGGTATGGTGTCTTTGTTGTCTTCAGAATAAAGATATTTTTGAATCCGAATTTTAACACTTTGTATGTATCCAGTACGACAGTTTATCGTCTTTCTCTCTAGGAGGAGCAGCGTGATGAGGCTCGCAAGGAGTTGATGGAGATAGTCCGCCTCATCAAGTCCAGGCAGAAAGACCGGGAGAATAAGGCTGCAGGTAAGGTCATTGTACTAGACTACTGTACTTTAAGTCATACAGCCCAGTGTTGGAAGCAATAGCATAGAATAATACTAAACGGTAACTCTCCGTTCTCCAGACGCTAGGTTTACCTCACACATACAAATATAAGCGAATGCCTACTGACGGACCCATTTGTCCGGCCAAGTAGTTATGCCATCTGCGGCAAATCTACAATAAGTCACGTCAAAAAAAAAAAACCCTACTGACGGTCAACGTGTGATTTCTGTTTGCTACCTACTGTAGTGAATAGTAATGATTTGTTTTGTGTAAGTAAGTTCTTTAAATGTAATAATGTGAAAGCGTGGCGAATGCCGAAGAAGAAGGCATCGAGACAAACCTGTTTAGGTTTAGCGATGTTTGTAAAACAATCTATGTGTAATTTATGAAGTGTTATAAATAAATAAAAAAAATATATATAATTTGAGGAGTCCACTCCGACTCGAGGACTCGAGTCCAAAACACAACACTGCGTTCAAAAACGGGAATCGCTGATGTGGGTCGAGAAGCCGCCAAACTCAAATTGGATTGGGCCGGACATGTTTGTCGCATGCACCCTGAGCGGTGGGCACGGATCGTCACGCATTGGGTGCCTCATGACGGGTACAGGCGTCGTGGCAGACCTCGGAAGAGATGGCGTGACGACTTGGACGCTTGCCGGAGGGACTGGCCGGAATACGCATAGGACCGCGAAAAATGGAAAGAGGAAGGGGAGGCCTTTGCCCAGCAGTGGGATCTTGTAGGCTAGATTAGATTAGAACTCTAGGAGATTCACCCAATTCTCATATTCAATGTCATATTATGCTTCGGGATTGATCCCGAAAAAGTAGACGAGATCTCGTGAGATCGATGTTCGTGATGTTTCAAACTGTGTTGCCATATATGTTGAACACTGGTTTTTATTGTACAGAAGCTAAGAAGAAGAAGGAGCCGGCGTCCTCCGATTCTGACGACGACAAGCGGCGTCGGCGACGCTCGTCTGACCGCAGGAAGCGAAGCGAGAGCCCTAGGTATTGTATCAATATATAGTTTGCCGATATGATTTTGTCCGGCCAAATAGTTAATGCCATCTGCAGCAAACCTACAATAAGTCAGGTGAAAAAAAAAAACAAATGCCGATTTGATTAATTTTGTCTTTGCTGATATAATTGGGTTTGATATACTCTGGTGATATAATTTGGATGTGTGACTATATAGATATACAGGGTGTAAGTGACAACGTAACGAAAACTTTGAGGGGTGATTCAGGCCATGATTCTGAGTTGATATCAAGTTGAATTTTCCGTCGCAAAAGTATGGAACAAAAAAATATTTAAAAAAGACACAAAAAATTTCATGAATTTTCCTACAGAAAAATTCACTTGATATCAATATATCATGATTGATATCATCATGATGATGGAAAATCCCACTTGATATTAACTCAGAATCATGGTCTGATTGTATGGCTACTTGTATGTCTTGTTGATTGTTGGCTTGTGTGTCTTGTACAAGTACTTGTACAGGTGTGACTTATGACATCGTAACAAATACTGAGGGGGATGATTCAGCTCATTATTCTGAGTTAATATCAAGTGGAATTTTCCATCGCAAAAAAATAGAATTGAAAAGAATTTTAAAAATTAAAAATAATCATGAATTTTGCGACGGAAAATTCCACTTGATATCAACTCAGAATCATGGTCTGAATAATAATTATCCCTCAAAGTTTTCGTTACGATGTCACTAACACCCTGTATATGGTTAAGAAGGGCAGGAAATAATAGATGTGTGTTTTTATAAGAAAAAATAAAAAAATAAAATAAGTAAGGCGTTTACTAGCAGACTGAAGCTGCAGATATAATTAGAGTTAGCTTATCTCTATCTATGGTTACATTTACATATAAGCTACACTACAATAGTATAACGGCTTTCGTGGTCCAGTGGTCGAGGGTTGGCCTCACGTTGGGGGGCGGCGGTAGGGACATATCACAAAAATTTCTTCACGATGTTTTCCTTCACCGCTGAGCTCGTGATCAAACATGAATTCGAAAACAAAATCATTGTTTTCGGCCCGTGCTGGGATTTGTACCTATGACCCCATATTGAGAGTCAGGCAGAGTACCACCGCTTTCAGGATTCCGTGCTTTGGAAGGCACAAGCAGTCGTTAGTCACTGCTCTATTGACTTAAGTACCTATGTAATCGTTACTAGCTTAATATGTTTATGGATTGATTTCTTTTTTGGGTTGAAACTTGTCTACTTGTCTATACCTTTAGGTAAACGAACCCCGGAATAAACACTGAACAAACGCTAAGGGTTGTTGATGATATTTTTGATTAATTTTCCACGACTGCGCAGGCGCCGCTCCAGCTCGGAGCGTCACTCGCGGCGGCGCCGCTCGCGCTCCGGCCGCCGCTCGCGCCGCCGCGACGACCGCCGGCGATCCTCGTCTTCCAACTAGGTCGGTATTCACATCGACACGTTTATTATTTCTTGCAAAATATAATAAAATACAATATTACAATGGCCCCTGTTCCTGCAGACACCTCCTAATTTTATTTTGAAATTTTGAAAGGGAAGTTAATTTTAAAATGAATGAATAACCCGTGCGAATAAAATAGGCATCTCGCTGGTATGCAATCCGTTTGACGTGCTGTCTACTTAATTCTTTCCGATTGTAGGCCGATGTAAAATTTTTAGAAGGTTGTTTTAGATTTCTGCTTAAAATTGACGTGTATTCCATAAATTTTATGCCTGTCGATTACCCGTCGCTTTCTTTTTCAACGGATAAGAAAATGACAGGTATAACTTAAAATAAAATTAGATGGCGTTTGCAGGAATTAGCACCAATGTTACAATATATCTATACTACACCCCATTTATGTAGTTGATGGTTCGACTTCCCGTGGTCCTACACCGATTCAGTCGGGTCTATGAGTACTGGGTAGTTTCCTAGGTCAAAGATAAATGATGAAATACTGTTGAGTAAATAAAGACAGATCTAAGGTACCAAAAAGCATTTTTTTTTCTATTTAACTTCCTTATGAATTTTAATGAATAAAAATGTGGGACATTTTGCCACGTTTTTCTATGACGTCGGGTGCTTTTTCATGCAAATTCCATAGTAATTTCGTGTTTTGACGTTTAGTAAGAAGTAACTGATTTGACTAGTTGGAAACTGCCCTATTGGTCAAGAATTACCTCCGCGCGGTCCGCTTTGGGTAATTTCTGGACTGCAATGGGCTCATTGGACCGTGCCTTGCGAAACTTCTGGTGCTAAAGCACCAAATAAAAAAGAAAACCTGCGATGAACTGAGTAACCACGCTTCATCGAGCTTTCTAATACACCAACGTGATACGTGGTGAGTGAATTTCAATGGTATTTACTTTTTTATTTTACAGACTACCCGCTCAAAACATCAATGTTCAGCCGAGGAACCGAGGGTACTTTAGTGTTCCAAGAAGACAATTATGTTAGTATCGTTTATAATATTTCACATACAAGTGTTTGTTGTAGAATTATATTGGTGCTAATTCCTGTAAACACCATCTAATTTTATTTTAAGTTATATCTGTCATTTTTTTATCCGCCGAAAAGGAAAGGATGGGTAATCGACAAGCATAAAATGTATGGAACACACGTCAATTTTAAGCACAAATCTAAAACAACCGTCTAAAAATTTTACATTGGTCAATAACCCGCCAGAATGATGTTGACAGCACACGTCAAATGGTTTGCAGACCAGCGAGATACCTTTTTGATTCGCCCGGGTTATTCATTCATTTACTCATTATTCCTAAAATTAAGAGCTGTCATCCGTCCCTTTTCTTTTTGGCGGATAAGAAAATGACAGGTATAACTTAAAGTAAAATTAGAAGATGTCTGCAGGAATCGGGGCCAGTAAGCATTTTAGACGGCCTGATATTTCTTGGTAATATAAATAAACTAAAAAATAAATAAAAATAATACCAGGTACTTATGCTCAATCCTAAGACAAGCCGCCATTGCTAGCCCATTGATGAAGTAAGTGTTACCATTTAATTGGTATCTCCAACATTCCAAGGACGTAAATTTGTTTATTGATAATTAAGGGAAGCCGCTGGATGCGGGCAGCGCAGGACCGATCGTCGTGGAGATCCTTGGGGGAGGCCTATGCCCAGCAGTGGGCGTCGTACGGCTGATGATGATGAATTAAGTGAATTACTGACTAATGTATTTAATTTCTATTATTTGTCACATATATAAAAATCATTAAAACTGACTAACTCTTTTACTAAAAGTTCAAAGTTTCCTTCCAAAGTAAATTAAAACATTGGACGTGGGTAATTTATACATACATACATACATACATAAACTCACGCCCGTAATCCCTAATGGGGTGGGCAGAGCCACAAGTAATCAAAGACAACTTGCAGCCACTGTTGATACGAAGTCCAAAGATGGATATGATGAACCTTATGGTAATTTATTTTTTGCGAAATGGCAACGCAGGGTCGGATGACGTCAGCTGGGCTAACATTGAAATGCTAGCTGTCAGTTTTGAGCATACCTGGTCTTCTTATACCATGAAGAATACATAAATAGCCTATAAATACACCCCGCTCCTAGGGATGTCATTCCTTCATTATCCATACATATTATTAGCAGCATGACTGATCCCTTCCATACATTTTTGTTGTATGAGTGGGTTATAACATGATATAAGCTTACGACTATATCCCAGCTGGGGTTGGCAGAAGTACATCCATCGCTAGATGAGTTAAGTACCCACACCTCACCGAGCTTTCTGTTAGACCAACGTGATATGTGGTGAGCCGTATCGCCGTCTATAATGGTCGAGCCAACTGTGTTAGTGAAAACTGCGTGTTACTGGAGTTCTAACCAGCAGGGTAGGGTGGGGAAAAATCGCAGTATGTTACTTTGTTTCGCCATGGAGTAACTAGATGTCGCTAACTGTAGCTTTTATATCGTCGCTTCATAGTGAAACCCATGTAAGTGGCTTCATGAAAAATCACGATCTTGAATTTATTCATCTTGATTTCTTTTTTTTTATTTAAAATGGGTTTGCTCTTGACTTCGTTCTTCCACGAGGAGAAGAAGAGATCGACGTTGGAACGAGCTTACCCAGAAAATGCCTATTCACCCGTGATTTAAAGGACCCCAGGATTTCATTTCAATAGTTTCATTCCGGGTAGAAATTGAGACTAATTTTTACTTGAATTGAAACTATCGTGACTATTGTAAGTTTTTTTTTTTACAAAAAACACATTCTAATGTGATTTTTCGAAAAGGCCCTTCCGTGGTCTTCACTAGTAAGCCGACGATATGGAAATAAGTGTTATCTCTCTAGCGACCCTGCTCTTCACAGGGTCCGTTAACCTAACCTGAAGACTTGACAGGTCCGGTTTTAGTCAACGCCATCTTGCGTATTCATATAAGACTATGAATTATTAAAAAAAAGTAAAAAATTGTCTAGAATATAAAACAAAACACGAATAGAGCTTACCTATTAAATAAAGACTAGATAGTGTTAAAAAATCTAGCAATATGCTCTAAAATTGGATGGGTTGCCAGTTAAATATAAAAAAATACAAATTTTGTTTAATTAAATACTCAGACCGTCTGGAGTTGCTTTTAAAGACTTAATTTTACGTTATCCTGCTGTAAGTAAAAAATAAACAAGATAAAATTAGCGACAAAAAATGTGTTCTAAAACATTGTCTCATTTTAGAAAACAAGCAACGTGGCGATAAAACTGCTAAAAAAATTGTTTATAAACTTCATTAATTATAGTTTTTATTATAATTATATTTCAACTAAAGGCTATTAATACTAAAGAAATGCCTTGAATGTGTTGCCAATTTTGTCTTGAAAATTCTAACAATTTATTAAACTGTATTTCCTGTGGTGCGTCTTGTATGGTTTGTCCATTCTGTAGTTCAATATAAGTAGTTAGATTGTTTGATGCATGTGGAATATGTTAATGAAGTAATAGTAGTAGTTCCCAATGATCTCCAAGGACTTTCCAGGTCACGATTCCCAATAAAATATAGATAGCATTTAGATAGACGCGAAGTGACGTGACGCGACATGATAGAGGCGAAGGTTCAATTTATCACCAACTGTATCCGAGAGAGAGAGAGAGAGAGAGAGAGAGAGAGAGAACATGCCCTTTCACTCACGAGCTGCGATTGGTCGATTGCTCATCTCTGCTCGTGTCAGCTCTGTTACACTTCTTTGCTAAAAGTTGTGCGTGAATATGAACCCTTTTGAGTGGTAGGTAAGTGTGTAGGAAAAGCGTATTGGCATAGAATAAAGAATAATACATACAGAATGTTCTCTCCACCCCGTACCATTTTGTATCGGGCGCCGACCTCATCCCCTCTGGGTTTTACTATAATCCTAAGGAGTAAGAGGGAGAGCGCGCATACTTTCTCGCTCGCACTTATGCGTTCAGCGGCACATGGTAAGAATAAGACTTGTATAGAATGTCCGGGGTGTGGTATTGGGAACTACTGATATATTGCTTGATTTTTATCCAAAACAAGAGGAATGAAATGTACTCGTAAGTAGTTTTTTACCATACATATTGACAAACTTAAGTTAAACTGTTTGATTTTGTCGTAGACCAACCACTAATAGATGTGCGAAATAAAATCTATGTTATGAAAATAAAGAAATTGTTTTTATTTAAATGTTTATATTTACCGCCTTATTACAAAATGAAGACTAAATATAATACCAGGTTTACAATATAGACCGCGGCACGAAAGAAGCCGCGGGGCCGCGGCGCTAGTGTCAAAGATTCTGCACAGAATTATTATAATAACTTGTCAATTAGTTCCAATAAACTCCGTAGACTTCTTTCGTGGTGCGGACTATGTTTTAAACCTGGTATTATCTTTAGTCGCTTTGTAATAATGCGGTATAACTCTACCACGAAGTGCACGTAGTCACACACACGACGTGATATATTGTAGGTTTACCGCAAATGGCAATAATTACTTGGCCGGACAAATGGGGGGCGCAGAGGGCTCTCACCCGGTATAAAATTGCGGACAACAGACCTGATGGTGCCCAGTTGGGCGCGAACCTCGGCTCAGGGTGTCGTCTGAAAGGATTCTATTTGAAAGAACACTGACATCCGAAATTCCTATCAGGGTAAGGAGAGCCACAATTCTGAAGTCATCTTACAATCTCCCGTGGTATTGTAAAAGTAAGATCCTATGTGTGTATCGAAGCAGTCTACGTGGAGCTCGTTCATGGTCATAATCTGATACGGGAGCGATAAGATCTGCTGCACGTTCAGCAAAGGATTCTTCTCTCATGGGTCGTGACGTCAAATATTTCGGTGCCGTCTCCTACCGAAGGTTTACGCACATTACGGCAACCTTCGCTTTGTCCACAACCGCGCGAAAGGGGGATCTAGTACTCAATCCACAGATTGACAACTCTGGAGATCCCTGTGTGGACATAATCACACCCAGATCCTGTGTGGTGTATCACTAACTCAATCCACGGAGATTCTGATCATACTTTGTGGCAATGTCATTTTTTAATTCAAATGGGTTTGCTCTTGACAACATTCTCCCTCTTAACGAGGTTAAGATAGTATCGACGATGTAGTCAGCTTAACCAGAAGGTGCCTATCCAAAGTTGCCTTGAAGGAACTCAAGTTGTTGGGTAACCCAGGTTGCAGAAGTGCATTTCACTCCTTGACTGTGCGTTGTAGAAATGAAGCGAAGGGCTCGGTGCGAATTTAAGGTGTTCCAACCAAGTGTACCCGTAGTTAGTAATCCACCGTGCATCCGGTGGTTCTGTGGGAGAATGGACTGGGTAGAACGAGTTCATGGAGCTCAGAACACTCTGAAGCAAAGTCTGTAAACTGACAAGTAGGCAACTTTACGACTGTGGTTTGGACTAAGAAGTTTACTGTGGTTTGTGGTGAAGTTTATTGTGATTTTTAAAGGACATTCGGTCTTACGACTTCAAGGTTGCCTCAACTGAGGATAGAGTCGAGGAAGTTTCAAGTCAACATCTTAGAATACAGGTATAAGGCTGCGTTTCCATTGACGCGGAGCTGTGCAGGAATCGACCAATCACCGTGAGGGAGAGAGTGACAGAGCGTCTTCGTTTTTCGCTCTCTCGAACGCTGTGATTGGTCAAATCCGCACATCTCCGCTCTTCTTCACCCATCTCCGCGTCAGTGGAAACTCGGCCTAAGTCTCGTGTCGCCGATCCGATCCATCTTTCTGTCGTCATTAGGTTTCTTAACGTAACAGATTAAAGGTTATTTTACCTGTCATAATTGATGTTTCTCGTGAATACTTTTGACCTGAAATTTTACCTTCCTTATTAACGATTCTTTATATTATCAGCATCGGGATTTACACGCAATGAAGACCTCGGATAGTTCGTCCATGCTGAAGAGAAAAGCTTTGGGAAGAAACAGCTGATATTAATCCTCTTCAAGCCCGGATTTCTAACAGGAAGCGCGCTAATTAATTTCTTACGACGCCCGTTTCTCCCAAGTTACTTTCCGGTGCACAAAGCCTTGTTTATTTTTGACACGAGTTTGACTCTTCCCACGCACTTGTTGTATTTTCAGCTCAAAGGAGAATTTCTTATAAGAACTCCTACTATGGAAGTTGCGCAAGGTCCGGGTCAAAGTGACAAAACAGCGTGCGAATCTCGATTACAATATGGAGGGGCGACCCAACAGGCGTCCGTCCCCTAGCCAAGGATGCGTCGCACTAGCTCGCGTCGCTCCAGACAGCTGCACAACAGTGTTTGCTTTCCGCCTGTTTTACGTACGATCAAAACGAGCAAAAGATACGAGCGGCACTGTGACACAGTTCAGATGCAACGCGTGTTCCAAGCCGGAAGTGTAATGCGATTATCGATTTGATTATGACAGAAAATGCGTTGAATGGACGAGGCTCGCACGCGGGGAGGGTCGCGGGCGCAGGGGGAGGGCGGCGGGAGGCCGCCGTCAGTGCGCCGAGCGACGCGGGCTGCGCCACACGCGTCACGCAGCCCGCGAGAGATAACTTCGCGAGTGTAGTGCAAATGCTTGTGTTTATATGGCGCTCATGTTACTGCGAGTGTTGTTGCTGGGAGTGGTCGCGGCGGCTGCCGACGGTTAGTTGTTGTTGAGTGCAGTGCCCACGTGGTGTAGCCCTGGAGTGTTTACAGCGGCACGAGCATGCGCGCTGCTTGTTTGCGTCGCGGGTCAAACACCGGCCTAACCTAAAGCCTCTATAACGCGTAATTGTGGTCCATCAGCTATCAAGTAAGTTTAGATGTACCGGAGCCGGCTGGGAGATCGATACCTACTCCGTAAGTATGGTATGCTTCGCATTATACATACAGCCTTCATGTTAATTGTCCTAAATTAGTCATTGCCTCTAATGTGTGTTGTTGCACTGTTTCTTCCCAATTGATTTGGTCCTTTGGTAGTGTATTCGCTGCTATTTCCGGCTGTGAAGGCCTGTCTCGGGCACGGTGCTATCTGTCCTTGGAGGCTATACCTCTCCTTGTCTGCCTCGCTCCCACTCCTAATGTCCTAGGCAGACACGTGAGTACAATATACCTATTGAGGTTGTTTGATGCCTTAACGCGTCGGTCCTGTCCGATTGGAATAATCACGTTGTATATAATGTCAAAAAGTAACCAGTTCAGTCAGTGTCTATTTAGCCAAAGTCTGTTAAAACATGACAACTTTGCAAGTTCAAGTGAGTAGGTAAATAACGGAAGTTGCTTAGATATATATATACATCCTTATTTCGAGGATTATTTGCGGAAGCTAAAATACTAGAAACATTAAATGGGTAGTGTCAACCGGAAAATATTCTAGTTTTGTATATACATATTAGTTGCCAATTAATGATGTTATCAGACCGCATAGTTTATTGTAATGTCGTATAGTAGGTATAATAATGTAACAGAGAGCTAAAGTATCTAAACAACAGGAAAAACGGTTTCTAGAACTATTGTTTGTGAAACCACAATAGTTTTGGAAGCCAATTAGTTGGCCTATAAGCTACGTTATATTAAACAGTAAAACATTAGGCAAGCAAGCAAAATGTTCAAATTTAAGAAGCTTCTAATACAAATCTACAGATAAACAATAAATCTGATAGTCCGGAAAACGATTAAAGGTCAAATCCTTCGAATGGTTTTACATATACAAACGAGTAAAATTTTAGGTCAACCTGTTAGGTACTACATATCAATAGAATTAAGTAAGATTAATCTTGAGAACATAGCAAAAATGTATTCAATGAAACACGTGGATCCAAATGATCCCGAAAACAACAAACAAATCATTTTCAGCATCATTTACGAAATAGAAAAAACAAAATAAAGAAAATGTAAACGAGAACTTCCCTAAACGACATACCTACCTAAATGAAATACTCAATTTTTCCTGATACAAAAAGGCAATATAATAGAAGAATTACTAAAAATGTTGCTCAATAAACAACAACAACAACAACAACAGTGGCTGCAAGTTGTCTTTGATTACTTGTGGCTCTGCCCACCCCATTAGGGATTACGGGCGTGAGTTTATGTATGTATGTATGTATGTTGCTCAATAAACGTATGTACATAGAAAACGAAATAACTTGCCTTGTCAAAATAAACATGACAAAACATACCTGTTGTTTTCGGAAACAATATTTGGTCATATCTCTGTAAAAACATGTTAGTTTGATTAGCCCTCAGGGCAGTAACTTCAAAAGGAATATGTTATAAGTGGGACTCTATGTCATGAATTCCTAATTCGATAGCTTTAAAAGGAAAATTAGCTGTTTTATCTGAATCGAGGATCAAATTCTAGAAGATAACCGCTGTTTTTGAGATAAAGTGGATTATTAGTGTCTCCTAGATGCCTGTTGAATGAAATTAGCAACATTTCCAGGATTTTGTAGTAAAAGATCCGAATCTAAATAACATTTGGAACATTATCTGTACTTTTAGTTAATTAGTTATTCCTTAATTCATTTACCGGTATTTATTTTCAGGTAAAATCTGCCCGTTCTTAACTGTAGACCTATCCTGTTTGTGAGGCTATGGACTGTATTAAATTAATTGGGTACCCAAATCAATTTGACACAATTCCACAAAGGAATACCTACAATAATTGGAAAATTGTATTTAGATATTAGCAGATTCCTTCGGTAGTGTCGAAGAGTGATTGTTGTACTAACATCCAGAGTCATTATTGATCAGAATTGCTTGGCAACACCATTAATCAAAAGGAAAGAGATTCCGACTTTGCCAATACCACATTAATACATCCCGAAAATTGTAAGGCCTGAAGTTGCTAAGAGATGAGAAAAGTCTTTAAAGGTCAGGTCGAAAACAGCGTAGTCTAGCGTCTATCAGGAGCGTGATGAATCTGGTCATTTCTGGTCTATAATATAATTTACTAATTTACCAACGGAATATAATTTACCACTCTACGTACGAATTTAACACCCTTCATTTCTTCCTTTTCTTTGTACTTGCAAAATCTGCTTCAACTGTTTGATCTTGGCAAATTTTTACTAAGCAATTTCGCGAACTCTTTCATTGGGTTCTAAGCGAAGTTCTAAAAATACGAGGAAAAAATTAAGGTCTACTTTACCTTTAAGAAATAAGCAAATTCACGCAAAATCCGACTCATCGGATCCCAAGCATTATTTAAGGCAAGATTACTGAGATATTTCTTGCCACATACAATGAATAACGGTAATGTTAGCATTCATATCACGAACGGGAATAGACAGGTTATCTTGGTCCTTTGGTTTGATAAAGCGGCCAAGAAGTCCCGAAAATAGGATCCTATTTCATTCGTACGTGTATTATTACGTATTGCTTGTTTGCACAGGATTTACTAGTGTGTTCAATTACGTTCTCACCTAGAGGGTCTCTCTATAGTTCTTTACAGCTGGATTTGGGTTTCCACTTGTTTAAAAGCTTCTAACTGTTATTTCCACGGAGTATTTGAGCTTTTGGAATCACTTGATTTATTTTTGTTATGGACATAATAAATGTCTGCTCATTGTACTGTTGTAGTTTTTTATATGTCATCATCATACTCTTCATGGCCCTCATCCAACTACTGAAGACGATTCCATATCCATAGTTCCTGCTTTCCCCGGTGGGAAATAGGCGTGAGCTTATTACCCGTCTGTGGCGGAGCACAAAGGTTATCTATGTGTATGTATGTCTTTAGAATAATCTGTTTCGTATTAGGAAACTATCACTAGGTACTTTTAGCCTTGACTCTTTACCTTGATTTACTGACCTCAAACTAGACGTTCCTATATTGCCCTTGACTGTAATGGCAATTTAAGTCACCATCTTGATTCCTAGTACCAATGCTCCACACAATATTATGGAAATCTGTGCTTCATTACTATTTATTCAGAGTATGTTTAGAATCGGTATATCAGATACCTACTAACAATATTATCCCTAGCGCGAATATCAATACAGATGTTTGCTGAAGCATTAGTAATCCTGTTTAGGCTTTGACAAATTTACATTAGTGATATGACTACATAACTAGATTAGATTTTTTGATGTTCAACATTTGTGTCTACTAGAATTCGGATCCTCTCAGAGAATAGAAAACCCTCACCTCTTCATCATCCATAACATAAGCGGTTTTTTGAGTGAATATCTTCGACAAAACCCGGATTTTTTTGAATTAATTTAATACCGGACAATTTGAGACCACAATTTTTTACCTGGATTGAAATTAGCGTGTTTATTGCGTGGTTTTGGTAACAAAAATCAAAAGGTGCTTTCGCGGTTTCCACTATAAAGCGACCATTTATAGTTTTGGTAGGTAATAGCCCATTAACTTCGATCCTGGCTCACTTCTCTTGCTTCCTCTACATTCATCAATCGTTTCATACACACGCCGGTTCAGAGTAGATCGTACTAAACCTTTTCTAAGGATATCTGCAATTTGGTGAATGTATCTCCTTCTAAGTTTTCCTCTGCCAACCCTACCAACAACCATCGTCTGAAACAAGTAGTTGTATTATTAATGCTGCAAGAATATAATAGTGAAGAAGAGAACATTCCATATCATGCAGAAAATAGTACAACAGTACAACATGTAAAACAAGAAATCAGATCAAAGAAAAAAGTACTTAATTGAGAATCAACGAGAACCATTTTCGATTCTGCAACTATCGACAATAAATATTAATGAACATTTATGGAACATGGTTATGAAAATTAGTAGAGGAACAATGATTTTGTATATTGCTCTAAATATTAATACGCTTTTAGGACTAAATAGATTGGGGTAATAACTTAACTGTATTACGGAGCTTCCACAGGGAGCTCCAGATATTAAGATTACGTAAGGAAATGGGATCTTGTATCAAGATACTTTGCTAAGGATCTACTAAATAAAATGGGTAGGATTTTAAGATTTCATCGCACTGTTTCTTGGAGTGTTGGAGATTTTTCAGGATAGAAACTGAAGACTTGTTCTACCTACACGATATTCCGGAAGAATTGTCTCGTATTTATAGAGACTATGTACTCAGACAGAAATAACTTTTTTATTGTATCAAAGGACGTCACAGCTGTAATAGAATACCATAAAAAAAACTTACACAATGACAGACACAAAAAGAAAGTTGGTCGAAGTAATCAAATGGTAGTACTGGACATCCTCAAAACATGGACCTCACTAAGCATTAAGACTGCGTGAACCTGACTCAGCTGGGCCGCAGAAGCTGTAGGTATCGTACTCAATTGCCGTCAATGCCTCCTATGCAACCCTGAACTAGGTATCCACGGAAACAACCCACTGGTTTAGAATAAGGAATAATACTACGCATAAAACGGCAAATCTCCGCTCCCGTCAAACGGCTAAGCTAGGCACACACACAGATGCGCGTGTACGATAACGTCAGTGTGTAGTGTCTGTGTAAAACAAGGTGTTATGTATGAAGTTTCCGGGTTGTGCCTCCAGTTGAGGAATTGTACCACCACGGGAAAACTAATTTCAAAGGTTTTTTCAGAAAACAAAAAAAGGTCGCTTAATCGATAAATATACAAAGACCAAAATTGGTTTCTAACAAATACCAAAAAATGACAACCATAGCTCTGCAACCTTGTCACATAATATCTTACAAATATTATTTTACTACAAGGTCCCCACACAATAGCTTGTGAAAATTATGACCAATATGTAAACAGAATTCCGATTTGAGACGAGTTGAATGCATAAATAAAGGTTAAGGCAAGCTTTTCTGGTATTCGAGATCTCGTGTAAGGCAGATACAATAGGAATACGTAAAATGAACAGCATATACGTACATAAGCACGCCTATAATCCCAAATGGTGTGTAATCCCAAATCCTACAATATAGCTTGCTGTGTTAAAGAACGAATTGCAATGACAATCTGGCTAATTGTTGAGCCGACGCATTACAAAACGTTTTCAAAACATCATCTCCCTAGCATTATCTCGTTTTTCACAGGGTCCGCTTAAACTGAAGATTTGACAGGTCCGGTTTTTTACGGAAGCGACTGCCTGTCTGACCTTCCAACGCGCGAAGGAAAACCAGCCCAACACAGGGTAGGTCACATACCTCCGAAAATGCATTTATCTATGGGCCTTTCCTCACGGTGTTTCCCTTTACCGCTGAGCACGTGATAATCATTTATGATCCAAACATGAATTCGAAAATAAATTCGACAGTCATTTGTTTAGGCCTGTGCTCAAACCTGCGACCTCAGTGAGAGGCAAGCGTTCTACTAACTGGGCTAATACAGCTCCTGTTTCTGGCGAATCATACAATACGAAACACTGATCACCAAACGACGGAATATGTTACATCGTGTCCTGCGTGCCCGAACACCTGTACGCTGGAGGATCTGATGAGCGCTGCAGATAGCGCCATACTTGTTGCCAAGTTTTGGGCCGATACTAGTTTGCCATCGACACGATAACAAGATACCTACAATATTGATGCGAGAAATATACTGCCAGACATTAGGACATGCCCGGGGAGACAAGCAGTTGAACGTGTTCTGTTTTATTCACTCCCAGTTCAGCGCAGAAGCATATTATAATATTATGGTACAGGACACAGATATTTATTTTTGCTAGTATAGACACAACTTGTCGAGTAGCACTTCTTTTGCTGGTAACAGCACTTATGATAATATTATGGCTGGCATCGTCTTGGCTTACCATTCTGCAAGGAAATGTTTTAAATCAGTCATTATTTCCGTCATAACCATAAAGTATCCTTTGATTGTCCTTATGACCATTGACATGCCAGCATTCACACAGGATGTTAGTGAAACCGTAATGAGAAAAAAATGTCTTGATTGTACTATAAATGATGGTAAGTAGGTGTTTTCCTTGTCGGAAATGTTTTGTTGTTCAGTTTTTTAAAGGGTCCGCTTACCTAACCTGAAGATTTGACAGGTCCGGTTTTTTAGCTTTCCAGCCCAATATAGCTTACGTTACATACCTCCGAAATGCATTTCTCGGGAATGTGGGTTTCCTCACGATGTTTCTCTATACCGCTGAGCACGCGACAATCATTTATGATCCAAACATGAATTCGTAAATTCGACAATCATTGGTTTAGGCCTATGCTAGCATTCGAACGTGCGACCTCAAAGTGAGAGTCAGTCATCTCCAGTAAGCCACGTCAAGTAAAAAGCTTCGACAAGCCACATGGAAGCTAAGTATCAAAAAAATATCGGTTATTACTTATGTATAAGGTAGTGATTATATAGAAGATATAAATACATGGGATTATTAACTGTCTGGGACCTGGTATTAGGCAGTCAAATTACTAAATTGTAGTGTCCAGGGCCCTGTACCGAGGTTTTACTTGCAGCTAATTTTCCCCTATATAGGTTGTGAAAATCTGCAGTAATTTTAGGCGGATGAGATGTTATGTAAAAACTGACGATTCAAAATGTACCTATGTTACCTACCTACTGAATAAAGATATTTTTCAATTTGAATTTTGAATTGAACTGTCACTTGTGCGCATAAAAGTAACTGCCAACAAATATCTAATATCAATATTACTTCTTTAGATGAATTGCTTAATGTGGCCTTTTAAACCCCCTGTTATCATGTAAGATAATGGTGCTAATTCCTGTAAATACCGTCTAATTTTTAGTAGATAAATATCCCTTCGGCCGCCATCGCAGCCACGTTGCGTACCTACTTAAGTATGAAACATATTTTGTAGCAACTGTGCTGTTAAAAATATTCTTAGTTGGCAACTGGTTGCGTATTAAGACAAAACATTTTTCATTCACAACTAGTTGCCAACAAAGGAGTAAAATTCTTCCTTTGCAAACTGTATTTATCACAGGGGTAGGGTTCTTAGGCGCTTTTGTGGTAAGCGACGGTATAAGTATCTTAACTACTACGTAATTCCATTTTTCAAATTACGAACGGAATCAATTATTTGAAAAGTAGAGTACCTACCTACCTTACCTACTTTAGAACTACCAACTCTAAGGGCATGTTTGAACTTCGAAGCTATGTATAAAACGATTAGTATAAGTATCTTAACTAACCTAATTCCATTTTTCAAATTACGAACGGAATCAATTATTTGAACAGTAGAGTCCTACCTACTTCAGAACTACCAACTCTAAGGGCATGTTTGAACTTCGAAGCTATGTATAAAACGATTAGTATAAGTATCTTAACTAACCTAATTCCATTTTTCAAATTACGAACGGAATCAATTATTTGAACAGTAGAGTCCTACCTACTTCAGAACTACCAACTCTAAGGGCATGTTTGAACTTCGAAGCTATGTATAAAACGATTAGTATAAGTATCTTAACTAACCTAATTCCATTTTTCAAATTACGAACGGAATCAATTATTTGAACAGTAGAGTCCTACCTACTTCAGAACTACCAACACTAAGGGCATGTTTGAACTTCGAAGCTATGTATAAAACGATTAGTATAAGTATCTTAACTAACCTAACCTAATTCCATTTTTCAAATTACGAACGGAATCAATTATTTGAACAGTAGAGTCCTACCTACTTCAGAACTACCAACACTAAGGGCATGTTTGAACTTCGAAGCTATGTATAAAACAAACAACTGCACGTGGGTTCGGAGCGGTAGACGGTAGTGAAGAATGCCAAGGTCGACACACAATGGAACTACTAGTAGTGTTAATACCATGGTACGTAACGTGACGTCATAGCCATGGTACAATAAACCCAAGTACGCTCAAAAGTGACAGCTAACATTTCAAGGTTAACCGCGCTGACGTCTCACCCAATATTGCCATTTTGTAAAATACAAATTACCCCACGAATAATGTCTTTAATTTGCATTGCAAAGCTATTTTTAACATTTTGTAAAAGATTTTTTTTTAATTTTTAGTGATATTTATTTATCTAAATTGACGTATGTTAAATTTTATGCCTGTCGATTAAGTACCCGTCTTTTTCTTTTTCCTTGATAACGCTAGGGAGATGATGCAATGAAGAATAATGGAGGCAGGTTTGGAGATGAGAAATCACGTATGTATCGTTTCGATCCATAAAAGTTCGCGATAAATAGGTACTTATACTTACAAAGACTTAGGTTGAATTATAAGGCGAAAGTTTGAAAAGGGTTTTTTCTCAACTTTATTCTTGGTAACGTAATGTATCATAACTGAACAAAAGTTCTTGCCCGCGACCTACCGTGCGTGTGAACAGAAGGAGCACTTAGGGTTACTACTGCGAAATTAATTTATCCGACGTAACGAGGGATTCCAGGCTACGTTTCCCAAAATAGATGGCACTGTTCAGTTTCGCCTTCTCCTTCCAATTTCATTGATAACAGACATATGCATATATTATCTTTGTATTTACTTTAGAAGTGAGAGGGCCGATTTACCACCTATACCATCTAATAACCCTCAACTACAATGCCTGTCGTGCGGCCGCTACTGTCGCTCTCGTATTGGACTTTACAGCCATTTTAAAAGCTGCCACAGAAACGCTGTTTGAATCATCTGATAAAGATGTAAAGGCCTGAGATGATTTACTTTGGTGACTTTGCAATTACTGAGTGAACACGTAATAGACAGCTGAACCATAAATGGGTGATAGTAGACTACCAAATTAAAGCCTTCGACGTGGGCCCTCCGAGCCAAGTCGGTTTCCATAGATATGTATGATAAGATATTTATTGCATTCCTGATGTTTTTACAGAGGTCTTAAAAGTAGAGGAAACTACAAACAGGAATCCTCTAAGGGTACTACAACAGCTTAAAATTATACACAATGAAAACAGAAAACCAAGAATAAAAATAAACAATATACATAACATAACATAAACAGCCTATATACGTCCCACTGCTGGGCACAGGCCTCCCCTCAATCAACCGGAGGGGGTATGGAGCATACTCCACTGCGAGTTGGTGGAGGTGTTTTTACGGCTAATAGCCGGGACCAACGGCTTAACGCGCCCTCCGAAGCATGGAATCATCTTACTTTTTCGGACAATCAGGTGATTTAAGCCTGAAAAGTCCTTACCAAACAAAGGACAGTCTCACAAAGTGATCTCGACAATGTTCCCATCGGGAATCGATCCCGGACCTCCAGATCGTGAGCCTAACGCTCTAACCACTAGACCATGGAGGCTGTTTTATTACAACAAAAAACAATTATTAATAGCCAGTTTAATTTCATTGCTACGGAAAAGTTTTGTGACAACTAACATTGGAATATGATACATCTTGATTGGTGTAGTGTCTCCTTACGAGAAATATGTTGTAATAATACGCCCTCATAAGTAGGTAGATGATAGGTATAATATAATGTTATATTCTCAACTTCAGACACGTGTAACATCTACTTACGCTGACTAGTCTTTCATGTTGAGACCAATGTAAATTATATCACATATCACATTAATTACATATGACAGATAGACAGAACTCACGCCTGTAAGTAATTTCCCTTTACTCTGAGTAGTTTTGCAGAACTATTCCTCTGGAGTTCCATGTTCCTAGTTTGTATAGTGGTGAACCTGACTTCAAGCTAGCTCAGGACACAGAGTAGAAGAAAGAGATTTTTCGAATTTCTAAAGAGGATTTTTCGATAGCTAAACATACTAATTTGTGTAAATATTTGACACAGTTAGATTCTTCATAAAATTATATTTATTATTTTAAAGATTTTAAGTAGACAAATCTTTATAATTTCAATTTATAACGATTCTAATAAAGGTGGTCCTTAATCGGTACAAGTACCTTATGAGAACCTCTGTCGCCGGTTCAACCTTTTAATACCTTTCGGAGGGCTTGTTACCTTTAACACTACTCCAGCAAACAGATAACTATGACAGCTCTACTGCTTCTCAAATTCCATAGCCACTTTACCGGCAATGTATAATTTGATGTGAAAGGCTGCAATTTTATGATTTCGTAAGGTACTACACATAAAAGTATTTGGTGTGATAAATAGCTGATCGTACTTACTAAGGTTAAGGTATATAAGGAGGGATCTCCTTGCATGATATAGGTGTAGGTACCAGAATCTGATGGCAATATTTTTTTTTACTTTTTTTATGCCATCAGATTCTGGTAGACCTATAGTCGATAGTTGATTTTTTCCTTGCAGGTTATAACGCACAAGATTTGATAAACTATCGCGAAGTACCATGCGTCGTAAAGCTGAAGTATGAACTATTTTCTCAAACGCGCTTACTTGGCCCTTTTAACTTCTTTCTTCTATTCCTTGGCCCAGGATAGACTGATCACCTACATACATACATACATAAACTCACGCCCGTAATCCCAAATGGGGTGGGCAGAGCCACAAGTAATCAAAGACAACTTGCAGCCACTGTTGATACGAAGTCCTAAGATGGATATGATGAACCTTATGGTGATAAGGGATCAGCCTATCGCCCATAACATTAGTCCATCATGTTAGAGGACGCAATCCCTCTGTCGGTTTTTACGACACCTGATTGTCCGAAAATGAAATGATCCGAGTTTTGGAGGGCTTGTTAAGCAGTAGGTTCTGGCAACCATTTACTTAAGTATGTAGTCGATACATTAGCCGTACCAGGGGTCTTTGGCAGTTCAATAGTAACCCTGGTGGTTGATAAGGTTGCTGGTTATTGGTCTCACAACCCACACGAGAGAACATAATGTTTTCTTTCCGTATAAAACTCATTCGATTCAAACATAACTGCGTATTTTGTCAACACCCAGTACGTGTCTACAATATGATAGAATACTCAAAAATTACGCAGAATTTGCGTAAACAGACAGTCCCTTCACGGCCAAGTGTGGCCTGCGCAAGGTCACCATGGGGCCACGGGGGGCCTACACATTGCTGTTGGGCAATAAGGCCGCAATTTGCGCTTCTTTTGTCCGTTTGTAATTGTTCTATTTGCTCATTTTATGAGCAATACAAGAATACTTGTTTTACGTACTTGTTAATACTTTATCACCACTTATGTGGCACATTTATCGTGATAAATTTGTTGGTGGTAGGGCTGGCAGAGGAACACCTGAAGGACGTACACTGCCCAAATTGGAGATGTCCTTAGAACAGATTCAGTACGATCTACTTTGTACCGGCGCGCGTGTAAGAGTCGATTGATGAAATGAGGAAGCAAGAGAAGTGTGTCAGGATCGAAGCAAATGGAATTCCATAGTCCCTGGTATGTTTGTATACCCCCACACCACAATCTGATGCTATACATTACGTCTATTATGTAACTAGCTGTGAAACTACTACCACATCAGAATCTGTAACGCTGAAGAAAAGACGTGGTCAGAAAACCTCCCAGCACAGGGCCCTAGTCCTACTGTTTCATGTTTTCCTTTCTTTTCTTTCTTTTTTAAATCCCGATTGTATTACATAATTTATAAACTTAAATACAATGGTATTCCAATTGCAGTCGGTGGAAGGAAAGTGAAAAATAAAGAGTTTATGTGACTTTTTGCCTTTAATCACCAACTTCACAATACCTAATATTAACCAAACCACACTTATAACATGGCCATAAAATGCCTCAGACACCGCTTGCACTAAAAATAAATTTGTATGAATAATAGAAAAGGTATTTAGGTTTTAATGTGAAGAGTAGCCTTGAACTACCAACCGCTTGAATTTCGTAGTTTTGGTACACGGCGAGTGGACAACGCCTCAAACATAGAATAAACAATATCACCTACTACAGAACGGACACTTCTTGCAAGGTACTTTTCCACGGCTATACAGGTTCTGAGAAGCTGGAGCAGTTTTAGGCGGGTGAAACGTTCGTTAAAAAAATGATTCGAAGTGTAACTATGTTTACTGAATAAAGATATTTTTACCCGACGGCGGCGAATTAAAAAGGAGGGTTGGTTATGTGAGGATTTTATGGGTTTTTACGACATTATCTGAATAATGAGCAGCTGAGCACAAGTCTGTAATCAAGTTATTCGAAAATAGATTTAAATAAGCTATCGAAAAGACGTTATAACTTTAATTAATTATTAATTATAATATCAAACTTCTACAGCTTTGTGTTAATTCAGTAGACTTTGCCAAGTCTAAATACACTTGAGGAAAAGATTCGATTCAGCTTAAACTAATAGGTAATCTGCTTTGAATTGGAAATCCGACCTTTCGGAAACCAAATAATTTCGGCAAATAATGCCTTTGAAGAAGCAAGTTTTTTTTGTGTGATTAATTATGGAATTGGGTTTGATGATGCTTGTTACTTGACCGGACAAACGAGGTCTTGTCTGGTGGAGGAAGTAAGGGAGATATAACAAAATTGATACCTTCGATACTTGTGGTTGTACCAATCGTAGATAGCGTTTAACGCGAACTTCACTCTCACAGTCAAACCGAGCATTTGGTTTTTCGGAGTTTTTGTGTCATTTTGAAAAATTCATGTCATTTTTCGCCGTTTCTGTATTGTTTTTTTTACTATTGGGATAACATACCTAACATAAGATCACGACTATATCCCAATTGGGGTAGTCAGAGGTACATCGCAAGTTGATCCAAGTATCCACAGCTCACCGAGCTTTCTGTTAGATCAACTTGATAGGTGGTGAGCCGTATCGCCGTCTATAAAGGTCGAGCCAACTGTGTTAGTGAAAACTGCATTTAAGATAAATTAATAACTCATTGGTGCAAGTCCGGTACCAGGGTTGGAACCAGCGCTCCCGGTTTGAGAAGCAAGCCGGTGAACCACACGATCACATATACTACTGTATTCAAAAAGGTACGTGGTTTTCATTATTAATGTTTGCAACCTATAATCAACCTATAACTATTTATAATGTATTACGGAGTCGTAACAGTCTCCGTGGTCTAGTGGTTAGAGCGTTAGGCTCACGATCTGGAGGTCCGGGTTCGATTCCCGATGGGGACATTGTCGAAATCACTTTGTGAGACTGACCTTTGTTTGGTAAGGACTTTTCAGGCTTGAATCACCTGATTGTCCGAAAAAGTAAGATGATTCCGTGCTTCGGAGGACACGTTAAGCCGTTGGTCCCGGATATTAGCCGTAAAAACACCTCCACCAACCCGCATTGGAGCAGCGTGGTGGAGTATGCTCCATACCCCCTCCGGATGATTGAGGGGAGGCCTGTGCCCAGCAGTGGGACGAATATAGGCAGTTTATGTACGGAGTCGTCAGTTTGTATCATCATCATCATCTTCATAGCATTATTCCGTTTTTCACAGGGCCCGCTTACCTAACCTGAAGATTTGACAGGTTTTTTACAGAAGCGACTGCCTGTTGACCTTCCAACCCGCGAAGGGAAAACCAGCCCAATACAAGTTAGGTTAAGATGATTGGACACCTAATAAGACACGACGAATTCATTAAAAACATCATAGAAGGAAAGCTAGAAGGAAAGAGAGGAAGGGGAAGACCAAGAAGAGCTTACATGGAACAGATTAAAGAAAAGGTTAACGTCGTGTCTTATAGGGAAGTCAAGGAATTGGCCTTTGATAGACTGGAATGGAAAATGCTACACCGACAAGAGCGTGGCTCTTAAATTGATGATGATGACAAGTTAGGTTAGGTTAGGTTTGTACACAATAAAACAGACACAAGGAATGTTCAAAGAAAACAGACAATACAGGGAAACTTATTTCTAAACAAAGAGATTTCTTCCAGCTGACCTACGTGACGAGACAGATATTCAATTAAACTTTAGTTCGCACGCTGAACACTCGGCTAATCGTGTTTTTTACGTTATTTTTTGTGGCGTCTGGTAAACTAGCCTAGACTCATAGGAACCGGGGTTTTTTTAGCACATCGAGTGTGTATATTAATAAAATAACTAATCAGTAGACAAATAGTGTAGTAATAAATGTTTTTATTTTCGTTAGGATTGAGTTTGAGTTGCGTAAATGTTAAGTTTGTTTGGACGCGTAGAGCAGATGAAGGATAATAGAATGACGAAGCGGTACGTACAGGGTGTTAGTGACATCGTAACGAATACAAAGGGGTTTAAACCTTACCAAACAAAGGACAGTCTCACAAAGTGGTTGCGACAATGTCCCCATCGGGAATCGAACCCGGACCTCCAGATCGTGAGCGTAACGCTCTAACCACACCACCGCTCTATACTCATTAAATGTGATTACTTATTCTATGAATTCAGCTAAATATAACCTACACAAATCATATTTAACGACATCTTCTTGTTAGATTAAGAACGGATTATTTATGATATGACATTTTTATCATCAAAATGCAATTATATAAATATCTGGCATGCAATTATATAAATATCTGGCGCCATACAACCTTATCAGGAGATATGCAGTACTTAAATATAAGTGTCGTGCAAATAATCACGGACATCTAACTGTGATAATTTATTATTATCTAGATAAGGCAATTTATAAACAAAAACATGTTTATAAAGTGCCTTTACTTCTTTTCAATGTAATGTTTAGATTTCTAGACTACAAGATCCCACTGCTGGGCAAAGGCCTCCCCTTCCTCTTTCCATTTTTCGCTGTCCTGTGCATACTCCGGCCATTCCCTCATGAGCTCGCTTAACAACTAGAACACATGCTGTTCTGTTTCTTTTGCTGACTGGTTTGTTTAAAATAAACAAATTATTAACTGCACAATATCCTTATTTACTCATTTACAATGTAATCGTGTGATGTAAGCGAGTTGTCAGGGTCATACTGCACCACACTGAATGAATGGAGTGCGTCATTGATACTGATAACATGTGGTGATGATGCAACGCTTATCGCTGCCGTAGTGCAGTTGTAAAACATTGTTTATACATGTTTTAAACATGAGAGAGAGAGAGAGAGAGAGAGAGAGAGAGAAACGTTTATTTCGCAAAACTGCACACAAAAAATCAAGAAAAAAAAACAAAGAAGAAAAAAAATCAAATCAAAATCAAATATACTCTATTGCACACAACATACAAAAAAAAATAACACAGACGATGATAGATACAGTACAACCTGGCGGCCTTATTGCTAAGCAGCAATTTCTTCCAGGCAACCAGTGGATAGGAAACATTATTACAATTTGGTGCGGGACAGTGCAACATCTTGTATAAAATAATAAATACTATAAATAAAAAAAAAACAAATAATAGTAAAATAAATAAATATGAATAAAATAGAAATATGTATAAAACAAATAAAATAAAAATATAAGAAATATAAAATAGAAATAAAAAACAGTAAGATTTTAACAATAAAAATAAAAATTACAAACAAAGAAACATACAAAAGTTGTGTGCAGTCAGGAAAAAGGGGTACGACTCAGCGAACATAACACTCAATACAATACAAAAACTTTTTATTGCATTTAAATCACATTAAAACACATTAGGTATTATAATTAGATGGGTAGTACAACAGGCGGCCTTTTTGCTAAGGTAGCAGTCTCTTCCAAGCCTTTAAGTATAGGAAATGAATTTAATACAAAGTGTAGCGGGATAGACAGTGCAAAATAAAAACATATAACTACTTTTACCTAGATAAACTATATTAAAAACAATACATAGAAGACAATAAATAATTATAATAATATACATATAAATACGTAAATTTCATATCACTTTGTGGTCCCTAGTTTGGTTAGGAGATTACAGGCTGATCACCCGTTTGTCCGAAAGTAAGACGATCCGTGCTTCGGAAGGCACGTTAAGCCGTTGCTCCCGGCTAGTATTTACCGATGTAAGTGGGTAGTCGTTACATGAGCCATGTCAGGGGCGTTTGGCTGCTCAATAATAATCCTGGCATCAGAGTTGATGGAAGATCATAACAAACATTATACATTGTTTTAAGTTTACGCGGTTATTATCATAATTAAAGCACATAATGGCCCCGATTCCTGCAGCCACCGCCTAATTTTATTTTAAGTTATATCCGTCATTTTCATATCCGTCGATAAGGAAAGGGACGGATGATTCACAGCTCTTAATTTTAGGAAGAATGAGTAAATGAATGAATAACCCGGCCGAATCAAAAGGTACGTCGCTGGTATGCAATCCGTTTGACGTGCTGTCTACTTAACTGTGTGGGGTTATTGACGGATGTAAAATTTTTAGACGGTTGGTTTAGATTTGTGCTTAAAATTGACGTGTGTTCCATAAATTTTATGCTTGTCGATTACCCGTCCCTTTCCTTTTCGGCGGATAAGAAAATGACAGAAGAAAATGACTTAAAATAAAATTAGATGGTATTTACAGGAATTAGCACCAGTATCATAATTAAAGCACATAATAACGGGTCTATTCACGGGATGACTGTCATCCCGTGATCATGGCACTTGCAACAGTGTCGAAATATCGGGAGTCTCATATCCCCATTTAAACGCGGTAATAACCCGTTATTATGTGCTTTAATTATAACAAACATTAACTATGTATGTTGTTGTTGAACATTACGAGAAAACAGTTAGTAGGTACGCGAATCCTAAAATCATTTCGAGATTTAGTGTTTCGAGATTTTGTGTCTTTTTTTTGACGGCGCATTTTTTGCATGATTTTCTTTTTCTTATTCAGTAACTCGTCTTCTCTAACTCGTCCCCGGCGGGCCAGTTAATGAATCTCAATTTAATATTTTTTTCAATAACTAGTCCGTGGCGACAGACTGTGGAATTCCATTCCACACTTCTCTTGCTATCTCCACATTCATGCCTAGTTTCATACACGCAGCCGGTTTAGAGTGTCCTAAACCTTTTCTAAGGACATCTCCATTTGGTCAATATACGTCCTTCTAGGTCTTCCTTTGCCAGCCTAACAACCTTCGCATTATATAACGCTTTCATAATCATATTATCCTTCATCCGCTCTACGTGTCCAAACCAACTAACATTCCCTTCTCAATGTTGGTCACTATGTCATTTTTTACCCCCGCGGAATAGAAGAAAGCATAGATAAAGTACCTATATTTGATTTGATTTGAAGAAAGCGGTTGGAAAGGCCCTAACGCGCATTTTGTATGAAAACCCCACTCTCTTTTACTACTACTCCAGCATACAGATAACTACGATAGCTCTACTGCTTCTCAAATTCCAGAGCCACTTTTTATTTTAATTATTTCTAGCTTTATTTTTAACTTCATACATAAGATACTACTGCATGCTGTCTCTAATGTAATCGCTCATTTTTGTTTTCCACTACTATTGTCATTTTACTGTATTAGTTCTTAATTTACATTATATAAGTTTACTCTTATAGCTCAACTTATGTGACCGAACCCTGATTACCAAGTCACAGGCCTGTGTGCTTAGTTTGGTTTATCAGAGTTCAACAATTAATTTGTACAACTTTGCTTCTTATAAATAAATAAATAAATAATAAAAAAAAAACTTTATCGGCAATGTATATTTTATGTGATAGGCTGCAATTTTATAATTACTTTTCGTAGTATTTTTTTTAATAAACAGCCAATCATACTAAAGTTTTTAGCGTTCCTGTGATAAGGAGGGATCTCTTTGAATTACAGTCAATATTTTTTTTTTTTTACTAGCGACCCGGCTTCCCGCGGGTGCAATGCTGCGGAAAAAATTAAATTATTTACGACATCACATTAAAAACCTCAAAAATACCAGTATTTCTCCGCTATTTAATGGATGTTATTATACATACAAACCTTCCTCTTGGATCACTCTATCTATTTATCAAAACCGCATCAAAATCCGTTGCGTAGTTTTAAAGTTTTAAGCGTACATAGGGATATAGGGACTGAAAAAGCGACTTAGTTTTATACTATGTAGTGTTGCCATGTAGGTTATAATGCACAAGACGACCTCTTAATATACTATCGCGGAGCTCCGTGCGACGGATGAGTGGAGTGCAAAGTTGAAGTATGATCTATTTGCTCATACTTGTATAGCGCGCGTTTCCCGCTCATTAGGCCCTTCCAACCTCATTCTACTGTTTTACACCACATCTCTCTTATCACAATGTTTCTTACTCTATCACTCAACATGATATTAAAAAGAAACTCGTATTAATAAGGCCTATATGAATACTTCAACTCAATTATAAGAATCCCCTCTGAGTCCCAATGGTAAGGGAAGAGAGAACCATTATTCTTTGTATTCTTTTATTGCCCATACTTTTATTATGACCATAAACATAAACAGAATGACCATTCGATATTTATAGGGTGTTAAAAAAAGTTTTGGGGTTTCATTGGAGTGCAATGGCCTTTTCATTTGTTTTTTTTTTCGTTTATTTATGCTTCTATGCTAGAGTGGTTTTGGGCATAGAATAAGGAATAATACTACTTGTAGAACGGCAACTCTCTGCTCCCCACCGGCGACTGAGCTAGGTTTACCTCACCCCCTCGGTCTAACTTTAGTCTTCAATCGTATGACGTCAGACGTCACACACACAGATGCGCGTGTACGATAACGTCAATGTGTATTGTCTGTGTAAAACGAGGTGAAAAACAATGAACGCCTTCAATTTTTAAAATAGTCAGAATTTCATATATTATCTTCAACCTAGTACACGACCCAAATCTCTTTAAAACTCCCAATAAGAATATCCTCTACTAAGATAAACTTCACAAAGGTTACAACGTTCAATAAAATCAATTCAATAATAAAGCAACAATAGTAGTAGGTACTTTAAAGGGTCCTTTATTTAAGGGACTTAGAGGTCACACATACATGAAGGGTTGGTTGGGGAAGGTCAGGCTTACATGGCTTCATCTGATTAGGGTGCAGTCATACTGTGAGCGAAAAGAAAAATTTAAGATGTATTTAGAAGAGGTTTAGTACGAGCGAGCTATATACACGAGCTTATTCCACCCCCCTTCTATCTTCCAGACGTACGGCCGGGTTCCATCCCTGTTTGGTGGACATCCCATTTGCACAAAGCGCTATACATCGTCCTTCATTATGCGCACTGCTAGGGAGTGGAATTCTTTGCCGTCTTCTGTATTTCCGAATGCATATAACACGGGTGCTTTCAAGGCCAGAGTGAACAGGCACCTTCTGGGCGAGCTCGCTCCATCTTTGGTCCCGTCAGTGCCTTCGGGCAAGTCTGGAGCCAAGAGCAAACCAATGAGGAAAGGATTACAGATAAAAAAATAGGTACCGATGTTTTATTCACCACCTATCACGTTGATGTAACAGAAATCTCGGTGAGGTGTAGGTACTTAGTTCACTATCCCAATTGGGTTAGTCATGAGCTTATGAGGCTCACCTAGCCATTTTAGATCGTTTTCTTTTTCATCGCTTGAATTAGGGCCATACCGCACCCGAGCCCTATAATCCGTGATAGGAAGGGGACACGAATTCATACTGAAACACCGTATCGCTCGTTGTCAAGATCAAATATAATGTACGACTATAGTTAGCTACCTACTAAGATCGCGAGGAGTAGAAATCTGTTATTCGAGCCCCGAGATTCGAGCTATAGAAAAATGTGACTGGGTTGTTCTTCTTTTTTATCGACAATAAAAATACATTTTCTCGATTTATTAACATCTTTAAAATTATAACGGCAATAAATATTTTAAAACATCATATAAAGATGTGTCTGTAGATGACTATTTAGTGGTTCTCTTTATCTTGGTAACATACTTTTCTTTGCAGGCGCATTCGAAAAAATATTGTGACAGAGTGGCCCTTTTCATCGGAGACAGCATTTCAATTTACCGCTCTGTCACAGAATTTTGTGAAAACAATTAAGCTACATTAATAACTAATTGAGGAACCGATTAGTATTTTGCTTGCATTTTGAGTATAATAAGATAACTATATTTTTGGACAATGGAAACATGAACTAAAATTCTAAAACATAACTTATCAGAAGCAGAACGAAGGGCAGATCATTGTCGATAAAAAAGAAGAACGACCCGACTAAATGTCGGACTTATTGTTACGTTTTTCTTGATTAATATTCATAAATAAGTTAAATAGAAAAAAGAAAATGCTTTTCGTTAGTTTTAGATGTGTCTTTATTTAGTAATCAGAATTTTATATTATCTGGAACCTGGTACACGACCCAATTTTGGCATAAAATGCGAATTTGAATTGCTTCAAATTCAAACATAGCATAACTTGGCATCACGCCTGTATCCCCGAAAGGGTAGGCAGAGGTGTATAATGTATACACCCACTCGCCAGCTATGTTGCTACATGGGACTTAATCCCATGTAATAGAGTCCGTATTGCCATAAAATAAATATCTATACAAAATAAAATTACTTCCAAATTATGAAGGTTTTTGACTACCACCATATTAGGACGGTTTAACTTATAGACATACATTTACATAAACAGCCTATATACGTCCCACTGCTGGGCACAGGCCTCCCATCAACCAACCGGAGGGGGTATGGAGCATACTCCACCACGCTGCTCCAATGCGGGTTGGTGGAGATGTTTTTACGGCTAATAGCCGGGACCAACGGCTTAACGTGCCCTCTGAAGCACGGAATCATCTTACTTTTTCGGCCAATCAGGTGATTCAAGCCTGAGAAGTCCTTACCAAAACACACAAAGTCTCAAAGTGATTTCGACAATGTCCGACCGGGAATCGAACCCGGACCTCCAAATCGTGAGCCTTACGCTCTAACCACTAGACCACGCAGGCTGTTAACTTATAGAACTTTAACTTAATTAAAAAAAAATGTGTTGGTTAGTAAGATTAGTCAAAAAATCTGAATCGCCCCTAACATTAAAATAATAAAAAAAAAACATTTTTTTCTAATCACTTGATTGTTAAGACCTTACCGACAGACCGGTCCATACCCCATACAAACGGTTGAATGGATTATGCAGTCCAATCCAGTTATTCAGGTTATTTTTCTATTGAGTCTTTAGGAAGTTAAGGATAGAACGAGCGGCAATAATACTCACACATGTCATATAAATCTTGTAATCCCACTGGGGTAGGCAGGGCTGCAAGTCTTAAGAAAACAACTTGCAAGTTTGCCCTTTGAATTGAAAATTGAATTGTGATACTGAAATATAGCTTAAGTATGTATTCTGTGGTATGTACTCGTATTCTGTGGTATGATGGTGTGGTGTGGTAAGGGAAAAGAGACAAATACTGAGAATTATTGAGGACAGAAGAGAAGATGATTGGACACCTAATAAGACACGACGAATTTATTAAAAATATCATAGAAGGAAAGCTAGAAGGAAAGAGAGGAAAGGGAAGACCAAGAAGAGCTTACATGGAACAGATTAAAGAAAAGTTTAACGTTGTGTCTTAAAGGGAAGTCAAGGAATTGGCCTTTGATAGACTGGAATGGAAAATGCTACACCGACCAGAGCGTGGCTCTTAAATTGATGATGATGATTCTGTGGTATGATGGCGCAATGTGTCTTCGCAGTTCTTTTTTTAATTTCTTAATAACATAAGTACGGTTGTTGATAACCACCCGCGCTATGACTGCACAAAAATACATCGTTCCTACCTGCAACAACTACTACGGAACAAGGACTGCCAAAATTATCTTACCTAAATTGCTAAATAAACTACTTACCTCATAATATAAGAACACAATTCGGTACTGCAAAATTTAATAATAAAATAAAATCTTTTCTCAAAGAAGGAGCCTCCTGTATGTCTTATCACTAAAGCACTATGTAAAGGACAGGCGAATGTAAAACTCACTTGCACTCGCTCGCCGTTTAGGCGCAGAATGTCCAATTCGCAAAATGTCCAGTTCGCAAAACGTCCAATTCGCAGAATGTCCAGTTCGCAAATGGTCCAATTCGCAAAATGTCCAGTTCGCAAATTGTCCAATTCGCAGAATGTCCAATATTCATCGTAACGTGATTAATTTACTAATTAAAAAAGTTGGGTTCTAATGCTAAGTCAAGTTATAAGTATACTGGGTGTTAGTGACATCGTAACGAATACTGAGGGGGTTGATTCAGACCATGATTCTGAATTAAAATCAAGTGGAATTTTCCGTGAAATGAAATGAAATGAAATGAAATGAAATGAAATGAAATGAAATGAAATTTATTCTGTGCATGGTATTCAGGTTACAAACAGCTGTTATTTTTCCTTGAGTATCACCAAATACTGCCTTTTCAGGCATACACACAGATTATTTAAAAACAATAACAAATAATAATATCAATTTTACAAATAATCTACACACTTAATACATGCTTTAAATTATATACATAAAACCTGTTATTTGTAATCTAAATATTCTTTTACGCTGTAAAAGCATCTATCTGCAAGCCAGAGTTTAACTGCTACGCGAAACTTATTGAGTTTGCAGTCTTTGAAAGTATCCGGTAATTTATTAAATATTTTTATACACATGGGAAAGCAGTTATTAGAGGCAAGCGTTAATTTTGACAATGGCTTATACAACTTGTGCCTGTATTGAGACCGCAGAACACGAGTACTGACCTCTTGGCATTGTTGAAAGAGACTTTTGTATTTATAAACAAAAATACAGACATCTAAAATGTAAAGACTTGGCAAAGTTAGTAATTTATATTGTCTAAAATATGGACGACATGAATCAGTGACTTTAAGGCCGAAGATAGCTCGAAGACATCTTTTCTGTACTATAAAAACTTTCTCGCTTTGACAACAATTTCCCCAGATAATGATGCCATAGCGTAATACAGAACTGACATATCCGTTATAGGCTATTATAGCGGCCTCAACAGAGACAATTTGGCTAACACGTCTCAGCGCATACACAAACCTATTTACTTTAGAACAGACGCCATCTACGTGCGCTTTCCAATTACAATGACAGTCTATAGTTATGCCCAAAAATGTTATGTTCTGAACCTCTTCCACCGGTTGCCCTTCATAGTTTATATTTAATTTCAATGGTTTGCCTTTATAAGTACGGTATTGCATGTATTTTGTTTTAGGTATATTTACTTTTAAGTTATTAATCGTGAGCCAATTTGTAATTTTTAATAACGCGTCATTAATTTCTTGTTCGTAAAGGTCTAATTTTGTGCCCTTTACAATTACGGTCGTATCATCCGCGAATAAAATACATTCGTGGGGAACCACATCAGGCAAGTCGTTAATATAGACCAGAAAAAGAAGTGGACCCAGCAAACTGCCCTGTGGGACGCCATAATTATTGTATAAAAAGGTTGAGTTGAATTTTTGTATGTCATTACTATCGGGACAAAATTTCTGAATTTCCACACATTGCTTTCTGTCACTAAGATAGCTTTTTAACCAGTCGTAGGCTGGTCCTCTGATACCATATTTATATAACTTGCAGAGGAGGCGCTTATGACAAACAAAATCAAAGGCCTTACTCATGTCCATAAATAATACTGATACAGGTTGTTTTTCATTTAAACAGTCCATTATTGTTTTTATTAATTTAAATGTTGCAAGCGATGTACTCTTACCCCTCCGAAAACCATTTTGTTGTTCTTTAAGAATTTTGTTACGTTCTAAAAAGTTAAGCAATCTCACAAACATAACCTTTTCAAAAATTTTAGAAAGAACTGGAATTAAAGTTACTGGACGGTAGTTATCCATGTACTGATGATCTCCTTTTTTGTATAGTGGCTTTACGACTGACTTTTTCAATGCATCCGGAAAGATTCCTTCTGTTAAGCATCTGTTAATTACCCAATGCAATGGCTGTGCAATTACATTTATAGTCATTTTAATGATATCAGTACAGATATCGTCATATCCAGAAGCTTTAGAATTTTTTAATGACATTACTATTTTCACTAACTCATCACAGCTAACCGGGGTTACGAAGATGCTTTGCTCTAACGTGTTTACATTTGTATCTATATCAACTAAGTTCGTGTTAGACGTACAATTGTCGGCTATTATATTTATAAAGAAATTATTAAAATTTTCAGATATTAACAGTGGGTCGTTTATAATTTTATTGTTAACACATATTTTTGAAATAGAGTTCTTGTTTTTGACAGTTGTATATTTTTTTATAACATTCCATGTGGCCTTACATTTATTTTCTACCTTGTTTATATATTTAAGATTAATATTCTTTTGAGAATTAGTCAAGCACTTTCGTAATATCCGAGTGTAATTCAAATAGTTAGGTTTTTGTGATTTATCATATCGACACTTCAGATACAATTGGCGTTTTCTGATACAACTCTTTTTTATTCCTTTTGTCAGCCACATTGTTTTTCGATAGTTTGATGTTTTGCGAAATCTACGTATAGGAAAACATAAGTTATATAAGAGAACAAACCATTCATAGAAAATATTAAATGAGTCAGTAGCACCAATGCTGTCATTATATAATTCACTGAACGAGAGGCTTGACAGATAATTTAGGAATTTAGATTTGTTCTCCGAACTAAAATCCCGATTAAATTCATACCACCATTTAACAGGAGGTAGTCGAGGCATTTTCAGCGGAAAATGAAAAGTTTGTGCTGTGTGATCTGACAACCCTAAGTCATGTACTTTGCCTTTATCGCCGTCAACGTTTGTGATTATGTTGTCTATACAAGTCATTGATGTATTTGTTATTCTAGTTGGTTCATGAACTTTGAATTTAAGGTTATAATTATCTAAAATCCTAGAAAATTCCTTAGAAATGTTACTTTGTATCAGAGTGTCAATATTAAAATCTCCGCATATTATATACTTTTTACGTTTGCTCTTACATACCTTGGACAATAATTCATTCAATTTCATAAAAAATATTGAATTCGCGGAAGTGGGGGTCTTATGTGTATAAATGCATATTATTGTAATACCGTGATTGGTGAGTTCAACTCCACAGCATTCAAAGACGTAACACTGCGCTATTGATTCCAGATCCTTCAAAGCCTTACAATCATAGCAGTCCCTTACTAAGATGGCGACTCCGCCTTTGTTACCTTTTACTTTATTCCTAGAAAACGATGATACTACATTAAAGTCTTTCAATTTTAGATTTTGCTCTGTACCTTTTGTAAGATTAGTTTCACTTAAGCAAATTATATCTACAGGTGTGTTATTGGATCTATCTTCCAGGTTTATAATTGCACAATGTAGCTCATCCTGTTTGTTTAAAGCACCCGCAATGTTCTGATGGAAAATGCCGATAGTATTAACGAAAAAACAATTTTGTTGCATCATCATCTGTTGCAATACTAGATTTATTACTGGGCATGGATGTACCATCTGAAGCAGATTGATTTATTTTTTGGAAATAGTATGGTATCGTACCTTTAATTTGCTTTTTCGCTGTATCTTTGAGTGGCAACTGAGCGTTAATTTTAGTTTGTGAAAGTATGCGATTTACGTTAATTTTTCTCGAGTATTCCAGCCTTAAAATCTCGCGTAGAAGGTTCTGACTAATATGTCTGCTAGTGTTGCGAGGTTTACCTAAATAGGAGTACCTTAAATCTAAATAATTTACGTAGGGCATTTGGTTGCTAAACAATCTATAAAAGTAGTTTATTTGTACTGTATTTAGATGTCTGTTATGAGGCGATTCACATATTATAACATTCGTGTTTTTCAAATGAGTTAGATGGAAATAAAGAAACGAACTCAGCTTTGTAGGGTTAACATCATTTTGGCCTGAAATAATTACAACATAATCAGATTTGGTATAATTTTCACACATTACATTAATTGAATCAAGTACTTTGTCAGAGCTTGCTCCAGGTTTCAGTTGGGAGTAGACATTATAATTTTCCCCTAGAAGTTCTTGTAGTGTCCTGCCTACATTTCTCCCTTGTTCATCTCCTAGTATGAGAATTTTTGGTATTTGGCACGATGCATCTCTCTTGACGTTTGCCGTGGATAGATACCCCGATTTCTTTCTTTTTGCAGGTGTTACATCCGGACTACCTTCATTGTATTCTTGATACCTATTTATTTCATCATTGTCTTTGATATATCCACGCAGAATCTCTAATTCCTTATTGGCCTTTTGTAATGCAGTTTCTAAATTATTTATTTTTTCTTGCAGGTTTACAATATGAAATTCATTTGACAGTTGCGGTTTCGTTGAAAGTGGGTTAATAAATTGAATTTCTGAGTTATGGTTGATAGCCAAACTTTGCCCTCTTTTATTGGCACTCGATGGCGAGCTAGGTGACGAGGGTGAGCGATTCAAGCATGTAAGATGTGTGTCTCTTAATTTCAATTTTAATTGCTCTATTTCCCTTTTTAATTCAAGGTTTTCCGATAGTTTACATTTAATTTCGGTTTCTGCAGTTTTCAATTGTTCCGTTACATTGTTTAATTTGGCCTTTGTACTTTCCAATTCTTCGCGCACTTCAGGTGTAATTTCAGCGCAGCTTCGGTTCAGTAAAATTCATGATTTCCCGTCGCAAAATTCATGATTTTTTTTTAGTTTTTTTAAATTATTTTCAATTCTATACTTTTGCGATGGAAAATTCCACTTGATATTAACTCAGAATAATCAGATGAATCATCCCTCTCAGTATTCGTTACGATGACACTTACACCCCGTACAAGTACATACGGTAGCCATATAAGTAGGTATGGGTGTTAGTGACACCGTAACGAATACTGAGGGGGATGGTTCAGACCATGATTCTGAGTTGATATCAAGTGGAATTTCGTGTCAAAAAATTCATGAAAATTTTTCTTTTCTTTTTAATTATTTTCCAATCCATACTTTTGCGACGGAAATTTCTACTTGATATCAACTCAGAATCATGGCCTGAACCACCCCTCAAAGTTTTCGTTACGATGTCACTAACACCCTGTATACATATAAGTGGTCCACTGATTGTAATTTTAAACCTACAGGACTCTCTCCTTTAAATCAACAGGACTTTAAAAGAGTCAAACTTTTTAGGGAACTGTTATACAAACGTGACGTCAAATACAAAGAAACCACGAGACAATTGGAAAATAATTAGGCAGTTTGTTTTTGGAAAAATTGAATTGTATTGACATTTAGATATATATAACAGTTCCCTAAAAAGTTTGACTCTTTTAAAGTCCTGTTGATTTAAAGGAGAGAGTCCTGTAGGTTTAAAATTACAATCAGTGGACCACTTATATGTATATACTTATAACTTGACTTAGCATTAGAACCCAACTTTTTTAATTAGTAAATTAATCACGTTACGATGAATATTGGACATTCTGCGAATTGGACAATTTGCGAACTGGACATTTTGCGAATTGGACCATTTGCGAACTGGACATTCTGCGAATTGGACGTTTTGCGAACTGGACATTTTGCGAATTGGACATTTTGCGCCTAAACGGCACTCGCCTGTGCCTATCAATATACCGGTCCGACCGTCCAACTATATTTTGTTAATTGATTACCGAGTGACTACCCGCGCATACATTCGTATTGTACCTATATTACTTTTTCAACCTTATATTGTGTTAAGAGTTAATTTATACTGCCTGACGTGAATTTGACACATCTTAAACCCATTATGGGTTTCAGTGTCGTAATGTAAGAATTTTATAATATCTTTTGTAATGAATAAATAAATAAATAAAAAAAAAATTGTATCCCAATTGGGGTAGCGATGGATGTACCTCTTACTACCCCAATTGGGATATAGTCATGAGTTTATGTTATGTTAAGACTAAAGTAAGTCCCAGAGGGGGTGAGGTAACCGGGCAATACGAATTGGTGCGGGGAGTTACCATTCTAAACGTAGTGTTATTCTTTAACATATTATTATATGCTGTAGAAAAACATAAGTAGGTAATGGCTCCGATTCCTGCAAACACCGCCTAATTTTATTTTAAGTTATATCCGTCATTTTCATATCCGTCGAAAAGGAAAGGAACGGATGATTCACAGCTCTTAATTTTAGGAAGAATGAGTAAATGAATGTGTCGGGTTATTGACTGATGTAAAATTTTTAGACGGTTGGTTTAGATTTGTGCTTAAAATTGACGTGTGTTCCATAAATTTTATGCTTGTCAATTACCCGTCCCTTTCCTTTTCGGCGGATAAGAAAATGACAGATATAACTTAAAATAAAATTAGATGGTATTAGCACCACTATAATGATGTCGAGTCGATAGTCTATAGTAAGTAACGTAAAAAAATAAAAAGAGAAACTGACTGACTCAACCATAGCCCAAACCGCTTAGACTAGAAAGTTCACCTTTTTAAGCTTCCTTTTATTATGTAGGCAAGCAATTGGAATTAATAAAAAATAGAGATGTGCCGATTAAGGTTTTGGTCGACTAGTCGGCCTTAGAATTACGACTAGTCTTTGAAAGAAATTAATGTTTCTAAGTTGGAAATGTACCTACAGTCATGAACAATTATAATGTACCCACTTTAGGACTATGTCGCGCTAACATATTTGACATTTAGTGAGACTTACAGTTCAGTTTGTCAAAAAGTTAATGTGACATGGTACCAAAGAGTATACATATTAATGCTCGTGACCGTACACATGTAACTATGAAGAACGTGTAGGTAATAACATCAGATATTTATTATTGTCATTGACAAAAATGGTTATCAAAGATTTTTTTTATAAATGTCGAGAAAACAAGAGAACTGTGTCAGGATCGAAGCAAATGGAATTTGATTGTCTCGGCTTACCCCAATGGGAAATAGACGTGATGGGAATAATTATGCAACTCTTGAAAGACTTACAGGAAGAATTTTTTTTAAGTTTATTATCAACTTTCGTATAAAAGACATCAACGAGATCGCAATTTATAAAAAAAAAATGTGAGATTTTACATACATACATAAACTCACGCCTATTTCCCACCGGGGTAAGCAGAGACTATAGAATTCCATTTGCTTCGATCCTGACACACTTCTCTTGCTTCCTCCACATTCATCAATCGCTTCATACACGCACGCCGGTTCAGAGTAGATCGTATTGAACCTTTTCTAAGGACATCTCCAATTTGATCATCGTAAGTCCTTCTCGGTCTTCCTCTGCCAGCCCTACCATCAACTTTCGCTTTATATATCGCTTTTGCTTTTGTGAGATTTTATTTTAAGTAAAAAGTAGATAGATAAAACGAACGGGCTTTAGAGTGACTGTTTCTTTTTTATGTTTTTATTTCATTTCTAAATAACAATCTATTTATAAAACAGTTCAAGGAAACATTTTATTAAATAAATACATTCTTATTAAGCGTAATTAAATACCGCTCACCACCTATCACGTTGGTCTAACAGAAAGCTCGGTGAGGTATGGGTACTTAGTTCACCTTGCGATGGATGTACCTCTGACTACCCCAATTGGGATATAGGTAGTTGTGAGCATATGTTATTTTATGCTATTTTGTATTCATCTCAATGGGGACATGGCATCTGTAAATAAGTAGTGAATTTCAGTCATGTTTTTGGGTGCACAAACTAAAACCTGAGTAAAAAGTTGTCACTGAAAAGTAAGGTTTTTTAACATAGCATCGTGCTTGTTTCCCCGAAGAGGTAGGCAGAGGTGTATATCTGGAACCAGAATTTATAAAAAATTTACAGCCTTCATAGTAATTAAAAAAGAAATAAACCCACTTCAAAACCTGTCTAGTAAAAAACAAGAAAGAATGTTTAGTTGAATACATACCTACATACATAAAGATCACGCCTATTTCCCGTTGGGGTAGGTAGTGGTTGTTTGGGATTGTTAGAATCTAATTTCTGAAGAAACTCCTCACGTCAAGAGTGAATATGCACTATCTAGGTAAGCGTGTACAACCGTCAATAACATAGCCACTTACAAATTGTCAAAAGCTTGGTATTAAATGTGTCCCTCTAAGTAGTTTTAAGTAACTTGTAATGTATACCTACATTGATTTAAAAGATGAGTTGCTGTTGCAGTTTCTTGTCATTTCTCCTCAGCCATGACACCTTGCGAAATGACGTAGATTCAAAAAATTTAAATTGATCATCAACAAGTTTATCCATGATAATTACGTTGAATAAAATGATTCTGATTCTGATCTAACATAAAAAAAAAACAAACAGAAAAGGATAGATATAGAATGCCAAACAAGGAACTAACATTTCCCGCTGTTTGCTCGCTATATCACCGGTTTGCACTAAGCAGTGGAATAGACTATCACAACACTCGGTTTGGGAGCCGACGCGAGCGGCCCCGGACGTTGACCTCACACGCCACAGATTATGCTACGCGAGAAACGGACACATAGGCATAATGCCTATGGTATAACACAACATGACATCAGCTCACGACTACATCCTTATTACGATAGTCAGAGGTACATTAATTGCAAAATGAACTAAGTATGCTCACACACAAAAAATAAATGCACTTATGTGTGTTTCTCAAATCGTTCGCTTCGCTGCCGCAGGCTATAGTATTATAATATTATAATAAATAGTAATATAAACATTTTATTTTATAAAAAATATAACAGAAAATATAGCACAGAGACAAAGTTACAAAAAGTGACTTTGTTTAGAAACTTAAAAATAAACCAGTTATTAATTTAAAAAATGAACACCTCGCAACTTTGTAGTTTAGGAATAAAAAGTAAAGCTCAATTCAAACCCAATTTACCCAAATTCTAATTAAAAAAAATTAAATTCTGGTATTTTGTTGAATAAAAATTCGGTGTGTTATGATTTTTTTCATAAGAAGTAGGTACCTACACCTAATCGGTCGACTTAGTAAGACAAGAAGAGTAAGAAAAATATATTTTTAAATTGTAAAGTAAGTTCTGTACTTTAATCAATGCGATCTTTGTAAACGTTAGTTATTTTTAAGTTTTACGTAACAAATTGACTCAGATAAGTAAACATGTTTGATATTAAAACTGAAATAGTAGGTACACGTTGGCAGGTGCTAGTAATGTTTTGAAATTAGTAACTCGGCGAGCAAAGGGCCCCCGTACGATGAACTTTCACGCAAATATTATGTGAGTAGGTAACGTAGATGTGTAACTAGGTATAATGTAATTATAGTAGAGTATGATGTGATGTTGTTTAAGAGATTGATATACCTACTGACGTTTACAAAATGTGTAACCCTTTTTTAAAACTACTATGCAATATTACTAATGCGCATTGTTTTATACATTTATTTTTATGTTTTAGTAGAAGATTGATGTGCTTACTTACTGAATTTTTATATTCATTCGTGTGTATAAAATGTAAATGGTACCTACGTAGTTTTATCAAGTTTCTTAGATATGCTATCAGCAACGGCTGTACAGGTTGTGAAAGCTGCAGTGTTTTAGCCGGATGAGACGTTAGACAAAAAATATATTTATGTAAAAATTTACGATTTTTTTGTGTAAGTAACTAAGTTATCTACCTAATGGATAAATATTTCAGTTTGAATATTTAGCATCTAACAATCATCAATTTTGCAATTTACCGGTGGCTATTCGATCCTACCTCAAACCTGCAACGAGATAGACCAGGGGGGATTAAAAAGCTCACATCGAAGCGATTCACCTTAAAAAAAATAATTGCTTTTTGACATTTGTTGGCATTGCGCACTTACTTGTATATGCGCAAATGTCAAATTGCAATATTGCGTTTTAAATTAATTGCTTCGATGTGACATTTTTGACTCTTTCACGATATTACACGTCTGTTCACCACCTAATCTTTGCCCTCACGTCACGCTACCAAACGTTAATGAAGTATTTTTTCTGGTGTCTTACGCACGGCATGTAGACTCAGTGACCTTGGTTAGAACCTAGACGAATTTAAACGTTACGGCACACCCGCACGTTTGTACGCTAGAGGGGTCTCTCTAACTCTGCCGGGTTATGAGGCACTTAAGGGTATAGGGCGAACAGTATGAAATGATTGATGGGGCCAAATAAAAGTTTGTTATCGATTTCTGTTTCGTTTTCAGTTGTAGTTTATATTTATGACGTTTATAAGTCGGTTGTAAATATATTGTGGTGTAGTAGATTAGTTAGCCACAGAACAGCGACTTTCCAGGCTACGTTCCCTAAAATCAATATAGATGGCGCTGGACAGATTTAACGTGATAATTGCCTATTTTCTCGTTGCTCGGGTACATAATTATTCTAAAATATAATATAATGGAAGAGGTATATATTGAAACAATTGTTGCTTGATATTTGGATCAGATATGGTATAGAGTAGGTAGAGGAGCTCGGTCTGCGATTGTTGAAGTTAAACAACTTTCGCAAAGGCCGGTCATAGGATGGGTGACCACAAAAAAAAAGTTTTCATCTCGAGCTCCTCCGTGCTTCGGAAGGCACGTTAAGTCGTTGGTCCCGGCTGCATTAGCAGTCGTTAATAACCACCAATCCGCACTTGGCCCGCGTGGTGGTTTAAGGCCCGATCTCCCTCCCTATCCATCCATAGGGAAGACGTTAATGGGCTGGTGATGATGATGGTATAAAATTATGTTGCTACCCATATTTCTTCTCTGTATTTTGATCAGAATAATAATGGGTGGAATATGTGTTGTACCTGTGTGAAATAAAAAGGGTCATCATTTATACCCACAAACAAAGATGCATATGTCTGTTATCTATGAAATTGGAAGGTTAAACGAAGGCAACTCTAAACAGCACGCAAGGAGGACTATATATATATATATATATATATATATATATTGGAGGCAGGCAGCACATTGGAGGCAGAATAGCTGTCCATCCGAGTTAAAGGTGTAGCTATAGGTGGGTTTGGGACGATCCTTGCGTTTTTGGCGTTTTTCGTCGTGCTCTTTCAGACGATTTTGTTCAAAGTTGGCCACCCCTGTTTTGACACAGTGACGCCAATCAGGTCTTAAAACAGCAAGGTCCTCCCAGCGTTCAGTGGAAATATCGGAGGCGGTTAGGTTACGTTTCAAGACGTCCTTGTACCGCAGATATTGTCCCCCGCGTTTACGCTTTCCACTCGCTAGTTCGGAGTAGAAGACGAACTTTGGGAGTCTACAATCATTCATACGGCGGACGTGACCGCACCATCTTAATTGACTGTTCATCAGCAGTGCCTCCATGCCAACTATGCCCAAACGGCGCAATACTTCAGTGTTAGACACGCGATCTTGCCATGTGATCCGTAGGATATTACGGAGACACCGCATGTGGAAGGTGTCCAACTTTCTAATGTCGGTTTTATATATATATTTAGGGAACGTAGCTTGGAGAGTCCCCATTGGACCAGTCAGACGTACATCCATCGCAAGATGAAATGAGCTTCTTCTGTGCTTTCCATTAGACCGCCGTGATACGGTGCACAGTATTGTATTGTATATTAATTAGTGCAAATTGCAATTAAGATAAATACTCAGGTTAACTTATCACTACGGAATAATAAAAAAGGATTCCTCTATTCCCTGCTTGGTGACAAGCAAACACATTAAATTTGATAATAGCAGATACTTAATTTTATTTTAAGTTAAGTTATACCTGTCGTTTTCTTATTCGCCGGAAACGAAAGCGACGGGTAATCGGATAATTCGATAAACTAAAATAATATGAAGCGCACTTTATTCTCAGCATTAATCCTGAAACGGCCCTATATGAAATAACTTAAAACATAAATAGCTTATATACTACATCCTACTGCCGGGCACAGGCCTCCCCTCAATCAACCGGAGGGGGTATGGAGCACCACGCTGCTCCACTGTGGATTGGTGGACGTATTTTTACGGTTAATATGGGACCAATGGCCTAACGTGCCCTTCGAAGCACGGAATCGCTTTACTTTTTCGGACAATCAGGATTCACTTACTTACAAAAAAAAAAAATCGGGGAGCTTACAGCATTATGTCCACAATCAAAATAATAAAGAAAGGCTAATTGCAAGCCACAACAGGTAGTAAAAAAAAGTTTACGGAAGTGAGAACACTACATAATAATTATATAAACAAAAAATAAATCATAAAACAAAACATAAGCAAACCTAAACAAAATATAATAAGCCTAAACAAAATAATATACCTAACTAAGAGCTGCAATGATTTAGTAGATCTACTGCTATTGCAAAACAGACCACACTCAGCATTGATGAAATAAACTCATGCACCGAGGCGAAAGAAATGAGATTCATTAACTGGTCCGCTGAAGAAGAGTTGGTGAAGGACACAGGGATTACCTAAGTGAGCAAAAAGCACAATTGTACTATAGCTTAAACTTAAGACTTTTGACCTGGTGATAAAATCTAGACATCTTTTAAAGCCTAGGGATTTCTAGGGCACAATATAGCCTAATTGAACCTTGATTTAGTCTAAGATTGCATCTTAGAGTGAGTTTCTTGAATGGTTTTACGATTTAAGTTATCAAACATTATATGTAAGTATATAACATAACATATAGCATGACGCCTGTTTTCCCGAAGAGGTAGGCAAAGGTGTTTAGTATTATAATACGGCCACTCCTTGCCAGCCAAGTTTCAGTTCTATGTAATAGGGGGAGAGCCTATTGCCTACCCGGGCATAAGTACTGGAAAGCAACATATACACACGTAAACTCAAGCTCAAATAGTAAATATTAGAAAGGAAACAACCTCTCTGTCTGTTTTTACGACATTCCGTCGACATGTGTGCCATTTGCATTCTCTCCCAGTTCTGCAGAGAAGTGATGTTTTGTTTTGACGTGACATACTTCGACATTGTGGGTATACCTCAGAGAACATTGGCTCCGATCCCCTCAGACATGCTTTAATTTTATTTTAAGTTATACCCGTCATTTTCTTATCCGACGAAAAGGAAAGGGACGGATAAAATTGAAATATGTTCTATAAAATTTCGTTTTCGGCGGATAAAAAATGACAGGTAGGACCTACAACATAACTTAAAATAAAATTAAGTGTCTGTTGGAATCAGAACTAACCATCAAGATCATTAAGTTTTATACGTAGGCATGTTTTTTCTAAATAATAGAGGGTCGCGTTTGACCACAATTTCACCTGATGTGGTCTAGGGTGGATGACGCTTACCTGGCAAACTACATTAACTTAAAATAAATTTAGATGCTATGTACTGGTATCAGCACCACCAAATAATTACACTTCTGTCGTGTAAGTTGTGAGGTGGATGACCAACCTCATCAACCCTGGTGTCAGAATTACTATTGAGCCAGCAAAGACCCCTGACATGGCTCATGTAACAGCTACGTAGTTACACCAGTAAGTAACTGGGACCAACGGCTTAACATGGTTTCCGAAGTACGGATCATCTTCCTTTTGGACATTCGGGTGATATATCATAACCGGGATTCCAATCCGGGACCTCCAGACCGTAAGCCCAACGCTCGATGACTGTTCGACGATGACGTTTATGATGTCAACGACTATTTTCCTACGTAAACAGCCTATATACGTCCCACTGCTGGGCACAGGCCTCCCCTCAATCAACCGGAGGGGGTATGGAGCATACTCCACCACGCTGCTCCAATGCGGGTTGGTGGAGGTGTTTTTTACAGCTAATAGCCGGGACCAACGGCATAACGTGCTCTCCGAAGCACGGAATCATCTTACTTTTTCGGACAATCAAGTGATTCAAGCCTGAAAAGTCCTTACCAAACAAAGGACAGTCTCACAAAGTGATTTCGACAATGTCCCCATCGGGAATCGAACCCGGACCTCCAGATCGTGAGCCTTACGCTCTAACCACTAGACCACGGAGGCTGTTACTATTTGCCTAATTATTCTAAAAAGAAAAGTTAAGTGTAAGCGTTTTAGTGAACTTCAACAACAACAACTACTACTACTACTTCTAGCAACTTTTTTATTTTTTTCAAGTTAAATATTTTTTTAGTTCAACTTTCACTCACTTAGCTTATCTTAACAACTAAAAGCTTAACTCGGAACTAGAGATTAATGTGTTTAGTTAAAAGTTTAATCTAAGTGTCTCATTTAGTTGGGGGCAAATCGGTTTAAAGTTCGTGTTTGTACAAAGTTGTTTCTGTTTATCCGTACCCTTTTACTATTAAAGTAGCTTTTAACCTCTCCCATTCATATCTTTATTGGTGTATTGTTAGTAAATTGCTTAGATATCGACAAGGGAATTTACTAATATTTCGTTTTGTTTGGGCGTGGTAGCCCATTTGGTAGAACGCTTGCTTCTCGCTTTGAGGTCACAAGTTCGAATCCAACACAGGCCTTACTTTTAGATCTGTCTTTATTTAATAATCAGAATTTTATAATTTATTTTGATCCTAGTTTTAAACTTAATTGTAACTCAGTCTCGCACTTATTATAAGTGAAGGACAGCATTATTTTTAGTGATGTCTTATTAAATTAAATTTAAGTTTACGACTGCCGGAACTGGTGTCATTATTACCTCTCTCTCTCTCTCTCTCTTTCTCCGTTGCATTATTACCTCTATCAATGGATTTAGTGCTGTAAACCATCATCCTCCTAGCATTATCCCGTTTTTCACAAGGTCCGCTTACCTAACCTGAAGATTTGACAGGTCCGGTTTTTTACAGAAGCAATTGCTTGTCTGACCTTCCAAGGGAAAACTAGCCCAATACAGGTTAGGTCTTATACCGAAAATGCATTTCTCGGATTAGTGGGTTTCCTCACGATGTTTTCCATTCGCTGAGTACGTGATAATCATTTATGTTCCAAACATGAATTCGAAAACAAATTCGATAATCATTGGTTTATGCGCTGGATTCGAACCTGCGACCTCAAAGTGAGAGGCAAGCGTTCTACCAACTGGGCCACCACGGCACACCAGATTTAGCACTGTAAATAGTAGGCGTAATTAAAAATAAATTCGAATAGTAAATTCAATACAGACGATGTAAAAAGCTGTCGACCACAGTAAGCGACACCTGGCAGGCCCCCGTGAGCATCGTACTACGATGACGTGCGCGTGCGATGCCAGAAACGTACGATACTACAGCGCGTTCACTTATTTTAATCGGGTAGGCCGAAGAGACCCATTTGTCCGGCTAAACCGTGAACAATATCCTAGGCAAATGTACAATCATTTATAATAAAATAATTTACAATTTACTGTTCATACATACATAAACTCACGCCCATAATCCCTAATGGGGGGGGGGGGGGGTGGGGGGTGTTAGGAGAGGGGGGAGGGAGGGGGCAGAGCGACAAGTAATTAAAGACAATTTGCAGATGTCTTAAGCTGGATACGATGAACCTTATGGTGATAAAGGATCAGTCTAAATCGCCCGTAACATAAAATAAAAATATATATATATATAAATATTATTGGGAGGCCTTTGCCCAGCAGTGGTATCTTGTAAGCTATATTAAATTAGAAATATTATTGTTCAAACAATTCCAAAAAAGAAATATCTTATCAATCAATAGTACCTATAGACAGAGAAACATTTGTCGTTAATGCCATTTTCGGCTAATCTACAAAAAGAGGCGATTATGTCTTATGTAGGTATGTTCGGGATATTTTCAAGAACCACTAATTATGTAGATTTTTAGTTAAAATGTTTTTACACGAAGTCACATCTAGTTTTAAGTTTACGCGGTTATTATCATAATTAAAACACATAATAACGGGTTCTTACAGCGTACTTGAATCAAGGATATGAGACTCCCGATATTCACCCCGTGATCATGGCACTTGCAACAGTGTCGAAATATCGGGAGTCTCATATCCCTGATTCAAACGCGGTAAGAACCCGTTATTATGTGTTTTAATTATCACATCTAGTAGCTACGTTTCAATAAAAAACGGTGTAAAACGCATGGACGTACTGAAGTTACCTGCTCTACAGAAGCGCGTCTAACGTCTGCGAGTATTTAATTGCTAACTATTTTTAGTCTGTGGGAAATGTATTAACATTTTACTATGTGTCGTAACGTGTTTGTTTGTGTCCAGTTTTATTTGGCGATTCGACGAAATAAAACGACTTTGGAAACTGTTGCGAGTTTATAGATAGTTTGGCTCGTGATCTGTGTGTGTGTGCGTATGTGCGTACGGTCACGAGTATTAATATGTACACACTTAGAAACCATGTCACATTAACTTTTTTGACAAATTAAACCGTCTCTATTTAAGAGTTGCGCTCTTGTCGGTGGAGTAATCGCCTTCAATACTGCCCCAATCGCCTTCCGTTCCGCAGTACACCGACCAATTTCTCAATCGGTGATATTCTAGCTGGAGTCTTACCAGAATCCATTTCCTCGGCCTCCAACCAGTGATACCGCTGCTACTCGGCATCAGGGGTGCGCTTTTCAAGTAGCGGCGCCTACTCGCTACGTCACAAGATCGTCATAGACCCTAAGTAGCATTTTAAATTAAACCGTGAGTCTCATTAAATGTCAAATATGATAGTGCGACAGAGTTTTAAAGTGGGTAAGTACATGATATTGCTTATGACTGTACATACGCGTATTTTCGAATATTACATGGGTATGTTTACGATTTTTGATTTGAGGAAGCAGGAGAAGTGTGTCAGGATCGAAGCAAAAAGGAATTCCATAGTCTCTGCTTACCCCGGTGGGAAAAAGTGGGTTTCTTAAGCGCAGTTTTTACTAACACAGTTGGCTTGACCATTATAGACGGCGATACGGCTCACCACCTATCACGTTGGTCTAACAGGAAGCTCGGTGAGGTGTGGGTACTTAGTTCATCTTGCGATGGATGTACTTCTGACGACCCCAGTTGGGATATAGTCATGGGCTTATGTTTATGTTCATGTTTACATTGATTATCCTATGCTTTAACTTTAAATGATTAGGCAGTAATTCTACTCCGTATAATTTTTGCTTCGATAGGTAAGATTGTTGTGTTGGGATAATTTTTATATACATATATTTTGTACCTTTTGTACTGAAATAAATTAATTTAATAATAATAATTATTATTATCTTCTATAAAATATTTCTCCGTAACGATAGATTTATTTAATAAAGCTGATTTTTAGTTTTAATTAGTTGTTTGTATTTAGATAATGGTGCTAATTCCTGCAGACGCCATCTAATTTTATTTTAAGTTAAGTATACCTGTCATTTTCTTATCCGCTGAAAAAGAAAGCGACGGGTAATTGACAGGCATATAATTTATGGAATACACGTAAATTTGAAGCAAAAATCTAAAAAAACCGTCTAAAAATTTTACATCGGCCAATAACCCGACAGAATTAAGTTGACACACGTCAAACGGATTGCATATGAGCGAGATGACAATTTTATTCGCCCGGGTTATTCATTCATTCATTATAAAATTAACAGTAGTTGATGCCATATGGGTCAAGTATACAATAAGTCACAATAAAAATAATAATAAGACCATTAAGACTTATATTAGGTATGTAGTGTGTGACTGACTATGTTGGTTTGAAACTGGGGTGAAGGACGATCGATTTTAGGGGGGTTTAAGGAGGAGAGTGGTGATTAACAGCCCAGAAACGTTTGGATATTTAAATTATTAAGAACGAATAAACATTTTATAACCACCTATCCGTATCTAACAGAAAGCTCGATGAGACGTGGCTACTTAGTTCATCTTTATGTGCCTCTGACTACCCTAATTGGGATAAAATCGTGAGTTTATGTTATGTGAAAACTTTACTGCACATTCATCATCAGCCTATTAACGTCCCCACTGCAGGGGCATGGGCCTTCCCTATGAATGGATATGCGTAGGGAGGACGGGCCTTAAACCATTACGCGGGCCCAGTGCGGATTGATGGTTATTAACGACTGTTAGTGCAGCCGGGACCAACGGCTTAACGTGCCTTCCGAAGCACGGAGGAGCTCGAGATGAAAAAAAACTTTTTTTTTGTGGTCACCCATCCTATGCGAAAGACCGGCCTTCGCGAAAGTTGCTTAACTTCAACAATCGCTGACCTAGCGCGTTTACCGCTGCGCTACCGAGCTCCTCAATCCTGCACATTATTTTTTTGCAATTACAAGAAAATCACTTAAAGTGCGCAAGGCGGCCTTAACGCTGAAAGTGAACTTTTCTGGACAACTGTTGCGGTCCCGACACCGCTATAATGTATTACTATTTTTAGTTATAATTTTGTTTGTGTGTCGTGGTAGCCCAGTTGGTAGAACGCTTACCTCTCACTTTAAAGTCGCAGGTTCGAATCCAGCACGAACCTAAAACAATGATTATCTACAATTTATATTTTGGTTCATAAATGATAATTAAGTGCTCAGTGGTGAAGTAAAACATCGTGAGGAAACCCACATTCCCGAGAAATGCATTTTCAGAGGTATGTGACCTAACCTTTTTTGGGCTGGCTTTCCAATTGCGGGTTGGAAGGTCAGATAGGCAGTCGCTTCTGCAAACAACCAGACCTGTCAAATTTTCAGATTAGGTAAACGGGCCCTGTGAAAAGCGGGATAATGCTAGAGAGATGACGACGAATTTCGTTTTTCATCTCAGAATATCATGTAGGTACCAGTTTCGTCGTATAGTCTATTTTATAAATAATAAGTAGTTTATAAATATTTCAAAGGATTATTACGAAAACTTTTGCAGTTTTTGCCGCAAAGTTAGATTAGCAAAGCACTAAAGCGGTTTTAGTATTAATGGTACTTACGGTAGACCGGTTTCTTATCTGCTGGAGGAGTTAAGAAACAACAGATTGCTTTCAGCTGCTTATCGTGGCGGATATGTCGTAAAAACAGACAGAGGGATTATGCCCCCCTAACGTGATACGGCCTCCGTGGTCCAGTGGTTGAGCGTTGAGCTCACGACCCGGAGGTCCCGGGTTCGAATCCCGGTGGAGAAATATCACAAAAATCACTTTATGATCCCTAGTTTGATTAGGACATTACAGGTTGATCACCTGATCGTCCGAAAGTAAGATGATCCGTGCTTCGGAAGGCACATTAAGCCGTTGGTCCCGGTTACTACTTACTTACTTACTGATGTAAGAAAATAGTCGTTAGATGAGCCGCGTCAAGGGCCTTTGGCGGCTTAATAGTAACCCTGACACCAGGGTTGATAAGGTTGGTATCCCACCTCACAATCCACACGATATGAAGAGACTATGTTGCCTACTGAATAAAGATGTTTTTGAATTTGATATAAAATCAGCTCTATGTGAACAGCAGTAGTATAAACAGTAGGTATTTCTATTTCGATAATGCTTTTTCCCGAATACCTACGCGTTGTCCAAGGTCGTAAATGATTGATTCGACGAACAAATATGGGTGCTAGTCACACGAGCTTAAGGTGAAAATAACGTATTTCGCTAAGTGTCCCAATGGATTTAAGTAAAGTAACGAATTGGCTGTTTATTGCCATTCTGTTACATAGTTCTTGTAGTAACGAAACGGGCAAGCCCCATATTTCTCATAACGTGTACAGTTTGGGAATTAAGGTTTTGTATAGTTAGGGCGTGTAGTGCTAGAAGCTTGGCTCTCCATGAGATCTGATAACTTAATGACATAAAAAAAAATCTTTACTTCGGACATAAATCTTTAAGTAAGGAAAGTATCAGAAAATTAATTCATATCGGAGTAGGTCATACTCCGAAGCCGACATGACGTCACATTTAATTTAGGTATAAGTTTCTGTGTTCGTTCTCCATGTTCTTTATAGAAAATATTTCACGTGTGCGTTATTTGTCTTTTAATGTGATGTCATTGTAATGTACATATATACAGTCATGAGAAATATAATGTACCCACTTTAGGACTCTGTCGCACTAACATATTTGACATTTAGTGAGACTTGCAGTTCAATTTGCCAAAAAAGTTAATGTGACATGGTACCAAAGTGTAAACACATATTAATGCTCGTGACCGTACATGTAATCCGTGTAATGTGGTGTCCTAAATAATAAATGTTTCTTTCTTTCTTTCTTTCTTTACTCTTGGTCCCTGAACAGCACACAACGAGTCTAGACCCAGTGTTTTATAAACGGGCTGTCAGGTATCTCACTAATCAACTTGAGAGTATTATTGGAGCTGTTCCTTAGTCTGCTTAACAGTGACGCTACCCTTTTGCGCACCACGGCAAGGAACCCGCCCGTGTGTGCTAGCGCATCATTGCGATCGATATGATCTCATCTTGGCAACATTTTACATGAAAATGTTTTTGTTGGGATATGGGTTACTAGCCTGTTATATGGTTCATAGCATGCTTATCGTCTATAATAAGTCCATCTTTTGAGATTGGACGCGATTCGTTGGTTAATCAGAAACAGCATGACAATCTAACATCTTCTTATCGTGTGGGTTGTGAGGTGGAATACAAGCCTCATCAACCCTGGTCAGGGTTATGATTGAGCCGATTGTAATGATTACTCACTTACATCAGTAAATAGTAACCGGGACCACGGCTTAACCGGCCCTCCGAAGCACGGATCCTGTTACTTTCAGACAAACATGTGATTAGTCTGTAATGTCCTAACCAAACTAGAGATCACAAAGTGATTTTTGTGATATGTGGGTGGGGACCCGAGGCCTCCGGATCGTGAGTCCAACGCTCAACCACTGGACCATCATCTTCCTTTGTATTTGGCCATCGCCATCATCCCCCTAGCAATATCCCGTTTTTCACAGGATCTGCTTACCTAACCTGAAGATTTGACAGGTCCGGTTTTTTACAGAAGAGACTGCCTGTCTAACCTTCCATCCCGCGAAGAGAAAACCAGTCCAATACAGGTTAGGTCACATACACACACAATGTTTCGGGTGCAGCCCTCGAGAACGAACATGGGGGACTGTGCTCCTGTCACTAGGGCCTTGCGCTACATTAATGATATAGCGGAACGTAACTACGAGGTTGACTTATTTACTTGTTCGGTGGTGAAATTCACAGAACGGTCTCTAAATTATTTCAGTGGGTACTAGATGTTATGTTGTGTGTGTGTGTTCATACTTTGTTTTATAAAATATTTAATCGCATTTATGTATCGATATCGCATTGGGTATACCTGTAAAGATATTGTTTAAGAATTATGGAAATAAAATAAAAAAAAAATAAAAAACATACCTCCGAAAATTCCTCGGGAATGTGGGTTTCCTCAGGATGTTTTCCTTCACCGCTGAGCATGTAATACTCATCCTTGATCCAAACATGAATTCGAAAACAAATTAGACGTTGGTTTAGGCTTGTGCTGGATTCGAACTTGTGACCTCAAAGTGAGAGGCAAGCGTATTTTGTCCCAGACCGAACTTTGAATTCAGAGCAGTTACTATAAACACAAAATTTTGCGACGTGCGTGTCTTAACATACTTTAATTGGTTTTCGTGGCTTTTGTTTACGGAAGTGAAGAAGAAAGATCGATATGTAGCTTTATTTTTAACGTCAAGGAAAATTGGCTGGATTATAATTTTAAAAATGGAGGTCGCAAAACTCCGTACTATATGGAGCAAACTGAGTTGTACCCTCAGGACCATCCACCTCATAACCTATGCTAAGAAGTTACTAAAAATGTTTGTACCTAATTAAAAATAAAATTGCTTGCGCCAGGAAAAAAAGTGAATATAATGTAGGTATAAATTATTAAAACGGCCTCCGTGGTCCAGTGGTTGAGCGTTGGGCTCACGATCCGGAGGTCCTGGGTTCGATTCCCGGAGGGGACATATTACAAAAGCTTCGAGTTGGAATACAGGTTATTCGTTTACTTAATGTACCTAAGTAGTATACCTAGTACCTATACCCAATATATAAGAATTTATATATGTTGGCAGAGCCGTGATAGCGCAAATGGGAAAACGCATGACCCTCATAATCATTATAAGGTCACAGGTTCAAATCCACGAGGCTAAACCAATGACTTTTCAATTTGTTTTCTTATCATATTTGTGATCTTAATTTGTGAGTTCAACGCTCACAAAATACCACAGAGGTCGTTGATACACTTACATAACACACAAGCTGACGACTGTATCCTAATAAGGGTAGTCAGAGGTACATCCATCGCAAGGTGAACAAAGTACCCACACTTCACTGAACCTGTAAAAGTCCTTTTAAGTTTTTATTTTCGTTTTATTTGAGTCTATGTCTAGAACATTGGAATCTCAATGGGAAAATAAAAGATATTGCGCGCAGTTTGTAACGAAGGACTCTAGAGAAACAGTTCAATTCTACTTTAATCCTTCAACTAGTAACTATGATACCGGCAAATCGATTTGACGATAGAATATTTTTTCTAAAAGTTGCCATTATTGAAAATATAAAAGCAAAAATAGCAGCAACATTATTCTATAACATAATGTGATCCAAATATCAAGCAACAATTATCACTACATAGTGCAAAACAAAGTCGCTTTTTCTGTCCCTATATCCCTATGTACGCTTAAATCTTTAAAATTACGCAACAGATTTTGATGCGGTTTTTTTAATAGATAGAGTAATTCAAGAGGAAGGTTTATATGTATAAAACATCCATTAAATAGTGGGGAAATACTGTTATTTTTGAGGTTTTTAATGTGATCTCGTATATATTTTTTTCCTCAGCATTGCACCCGAGCGAAGCCGGGGCGGGTCGGTAGTTTATTATAAACGACATTTAGCAAAGGCAATTTGGTTAAACAGACTAACTTTACAGGTCATATGAAGGTCAATAAATACATGATTATTGGTAAAATAAATACTATCCGGCAGATTCAGAGCTAAAAATAGAGAAATAAACCTAATTAAGACGAAATCTCGAAATGGTTTTAGAGTTAGCGTAACTTTTTCCCCTTATATACCGAATTTACTTAAATAAAAGTTTCAGAATTTCCCTTTTATAAAGTAGACCGTACTTACTATTGTTAAGGTATTAGAATCCACTGAAAAATATGATTTAATATATTATAATTTGTTAATCTCAATCGTTTAGCAACGAAGGCAGGTTTAAAACTAATTAATTTGAGTAGGTATTATTGTAAGATTTTTCCGCTTAATGAAGCTTTTTAAGGAAGTACTTCAATATTTATTACCTAGATTTCCATCATAATGTCGAGAGTAATTGAATTGTTAAGTACGTACTTAGGTTTTTTGGTTTCAAAGATTTTCTTCAGGCGGAATTAACTACTTGGCCGGTAAAATGGATAGCGCTGTGTATACTCGGAAAAAAAATTAAACACGACAGACTTTACAGTACCTACTTCGGTGGGAATATTTGAGTTCGGAATTAGTGTTTAGGATGTTTTCACATAACCTTAGAATAAGCAATTATTATTGCGTATGACGGTCAAAAATAAAATATCCTGCGTGGATCATACATACATAGACTCACGCCTAGTTCCCACCGGGGTAAGCAGAGACTATAGAATTCCATTTGCTTCGATCCTGACACACTTTTCTTGCTTCCTCCACATTCATCAATCGATTCATACACGCACGCCGGTTCAGAGTAGATCAGCCCATCATATATCCAGCTTAAGATCCCCTAGCCTCTATCGCATCTGTCACACAATGCAGCCCGGCTATGCCGCCTGGAAAACAAAGTCGCTTTTTCTGTCCCTATATCCCTATGTACGCTTAAATCCTTAAAACTACGCAACGGATTTTGATGCGGTTCTTTTTAATAGATAGAGTGATTCAAGAGGAAGTTTTATATGTACAATAACATCCATTAAATAGTGGAGAAATACTGTTATTTTTGAGGTTTTTAATGTGATGTCGTAAATAATTTCATTTTTTCCTCAGCATTGCACCCGAGCGAAGCGCGGTTCGCTAGTTCATAAATAAAATTCGAAAATGAGTCGAAAAGTAAAATGAGATTGATTTTTGATCACGTTAGACTGGCTTCTATTTGTAGATAAATATTTTATAATTTACCCTATTAGTACCGTCCTTATCTTATAATAAGTACAAGAAAGAGATAGGGCTAGTTTCAGTTCTCTCAAATTAAGTTACAACTAAGTTCATTATGTGGGCCATGTTGCCTGAGTTAATTTAATAAATACCCAGACAGTAGAGCCGCGGTAGCTCAGTTGGATGAACACTTGACTCTAACTACGAGATCGCATGTTCAAATCCCAGCACGGGCCTAAACCAAATGGCCCTGTGCTGGGAGGTTTTCTGGCCACGTCTTTCCCTCAGCGTTACAGATTCCGATGTGGTAGTAGTTTTACAGCTAGTTACATAATATGTAATTTAATTATGTTTGACGTTCAAAAAGCGCTAACTTTGTAAGCCAATTTTGAAAAATAAATATTTTTGAATTTTTGAATTTTTTTGAATGATTTTCGAATTTATGTATGGGTCATAAAATGATTATCACGTGCTCATCGGTGAAGGAAAACATCGTTACGAAAATCCACACGCTCGAGAAATGCGTATCGGAGGTATGTGACCTAACTTGTATGGGGCTGGTTTTCCCTTCGCGGGTTGGAAGGTCAGACAGGCAGTCGCTTCTGTAAAAAACCGGACCTGTCAAATCTTTAGGTTAGGTAAGCCGACCTTTTGGAAACGGGATAACGCTAGGGAGATGTTGACCTAGACATTCCATGATGATGAAAAATCCACTTGATATTACTCAATCCGCAGTGGAGCAGCGTGGTGGAGTATGTTCAATACCCCTTCCGGCTGATTAAGGGGAGACCTGTGCCCAGCAGTGGGACGTATACAGACTGTTTATGATGATTAACTCAGAATCATGATCTGAATCATCGCCCTCAGTATTCGTTACGATGTCACTAATATACTTCATAATAAATACATGAATATAATAAATCCGTGCTTCGGAAGACACGTTAAGCTGTTGCTCCCGGTTACTACTTGCTGATGTAAGTAAGTAGTCGCTACATGAGCTGTGTCAGGGGCCTTTGGCGGCTCATTAGTAACCCTTACGGATGAGGTTGGTACTCCAGCTCACAACCCACACGATAGAAGAAAAATAATAAATAAGCACAGAAAAACTTCACCAAACATATCGGTCCTTAACTAAGTACGCATCATGACTTAGTTTGCTTAACTTTAATCCAACTTTACCTCGTTAAATCTTTCGTTCCGATTATAAATTGGATACCTACAGCCATGAGCAATAACATGTACCTTTAGAACCCTGTCGCCCTATCATATAATTTGTCATTTAATGAGACTTAGGTACGGTATAATTTGTTAAAAAAGTTAATGTGACATAGTTTTAAAATGTATACATATTAGTACTCGTGACCGTACAAGTTTTGTATGGATTTTATTACAAGGATTCAAAGAATATTGTTCTAAATACAAATAATTTTGTTATAATAAACAAACCTCATTGTACTCTAAGTACAGAGCCGTGATAGCCCAGTTGGTAAAACGGTTGCCTCTCACTTTGAGGTCGCAGGTTCGAATCCAGCACAGGCCTAAACCAACGGTTTTGATTTGGAATTCATGTGATATAAATGATTATCACGAGCTCAGCGGTAAAGGAAAACGTCGTGAGGAAACCCACATTCCCGAGAAATGCATTTTTGGAGGTATGTGACTTAACCTGTGTTGGGCTGGTTTTCCTTTCGCGGGTTGGAAGGTCAGACAGTTAGAAAAATGGGATAATGCTAAGAAGATGATGATTAATTTTGTTATATCTATATACTATATATGGTAAGGTAGGTATTTTTATATGTATTTTTATGTATTTATATAAAAAATACATATAAAAATACCTACCTTATCTTATTTAGCCTATACGATCCCACTGCTGGGCAAAGGCCTCCCCTTGACTTTTCCACTCCTCTCGACTTTGCGCGATCTCCGGCCAATATTGTGATCCTGCAGACAAATTGCTTATGCAATTTTGCAGGACATTGCATTTAAACTAATGTTATACTTAAGGCTTAATAATAATAAATAAATAAATAAATAATAATAAAGCATTGAGGTCGTCACACCATCTTTTACGCGGTCTGCCTCGACTTCTAAGCCCGCCCTGAGGTAAAAATACCTACAAATAGCCTATAAAATTAAGAGAACCATTTAAGATAACTTCCTTTAAAACATTTCCGTGTAAAGCTAAAGCTGTGTGTGCTAAGAGAGGTTTTTTATTCTTTGAACGAGTTATTGCATCCTAATAATGTTATGTTTGTATGTAAATATAACTAGTTAATTTAGAGTAAGATTAGATTAATAATATAATAATTACCTGTTGTATGTCAGAATATGACTGAATGTGCTGAACCATAATTTATTTATTTATTTATAAAGGTACATACAACATTACAGTGTACACCAATGCGCTGTATGACGAGAAAAAAAAAACAATATAAAAACGAATATAACACAAAATAAACAATGAATGAAAAAAGAAACAAAAAGAAAAATAAGACTATGAACATGAAAAACACTAAAAAAAAATTATAATAAATTAAAATAATAAATTAATAAAGTATAATATTTACTTCCCTCACTATGTATAACCACATTGACCACATTTACTACAATAAATTTCATTTCATACAAAATAATACATAGAAAAACACTTCCAAGTTATGCCTGCAAGAATAGGCTTTTTCAAGTAAACATACACAAAAAATACACAAACGAATTAATAGTCGAGAAACGTGAAAATACGCTTCGTTAGTGATCGAAAATCTGTTGCGATGTTTCCTTTATTATCTAGATGTCAATCGATGAACACGTCTTTATGCTTGTTTCAGGAAAACGTCAGTATGGTCCTCACAGGTTTCATTTTTAGTACTCAGTCTTGTATTTGCAAATACAAATGTACTTATTAAACAAGTGAAGCCTATTGAAACATGATTAATATAAAAGTGACAAATACTTATAATACTTACTTCGTAAATTTAAGTGACAAATTGTATAAATTTATATACTTATAAATCATTACTTTCACTTTCCAATACTTATGAGGTTAGGTGCATTACCAACCTCATCAATCCTTATGTCAGGGTTATTATTGAGCCGCCAAAGGCCCCTGACATGACTTATGTAACGACTTATGATACGTGCTTACAGTAGTAAGTAGTAACTGGGACAACGGCTTTACGTGCCTTCTGAAGCACAGATTATCTTACTTTCGGCCAATCGGATGATCAGTCTGTAATGTTTTATACAAATCATTTTGTGTTGATTTTTGTGATTTGTCCCCACCGGGATTCGATCTCGGTACCTCCAGATCCTGACTCCAAATCTCAACCACTGGACCACTGAGACTATTCTAATAAGTTTATTCTTAATAAAACTCTAAAACTTGAGAGAAAATAACTAAAAGGAAGGATTAATACAAAAAATAGTGGAGAGGCAATCGACAGGAGTGCTCTTGGGTTTTCCGCACCCGCCATCTTGCAATATGGCCGCACGTCAAAAGGCCAACGACCCCGTCCATGCTGCAATTACTACTCATTCATAAATAGGTGTTTTAATAACATAACATTACGCCCTACATCCCAAATGGGGTAGTCAGAGGTACATCCAATGCAAGATGAAATAAGTACCCACACCTCACTGAGCTTTCTGGTAGACCAACGTATAATGGCTGAGCCAACGTTCGTGAAAACTCATTGGTGTAAATCCGGTACCGGGATTCGACCCGGCACTCCTCGTTTGAGAAGCAAGCCCATTTACCACAGGATCACAGCAACGCTATATTATTATACTAAACAATATAGGTAGTACTATATTGGCTCCGATTCCTGCAGACACCTCCTAATTGTATTTTAAGTTATACCCGTCGAATGACGAAAATTCTTATCCCTCGAAAAGGAAAGGGATGGATGACTGACAACTGTTAATTCTAAAATTATTTGTTTATTTTTATTTATTTAATTAATGAATAACCCGGGCGAATAAAATAGTCATAACGCTGATAAGCAACCCGTTTGACGTGTGCTGTCAACTTAGTTCTGTAGGCTTTTTAAATTTGAAGTGTGTTCCATAAATATGCCTGTCGATTACCCTCCCCTTTCCTTCTCGGCCGATAAGAAAATGACAGGAAATTCAATTATGTTTTTAATACAATAAATAGCTACGTAGTAGTAAATTGTCACATGATTCGCGAATGAGTCACTCATAACCTTGTCACAGCGGCATTGAAAAACGAATTAAGTAAACGTGAGAAAACGATGAGTTATACTTTAATTATAAGTCATAACTTCACGACGCCTATCTTAAAGAGGTAGGCAGGGTAACGTTTACAACGCATTGTGATCTTAGCATAATTTTGCGTTCCCTAACTTAATTTCCTTTTGACGTTATAGCTGGCTGCGTACCTACCTGCCTTGTTTGGTTTTTTTTAAATCACTCATTTAAGAGCCACGCTCTTATCGGTGTAGCATTCTCCATGCTACTTTTTTAGAGAACAATAGGGCAGTGGTTTCCTTCTCTTCTCTCGCCTTCCGCCGTGCTTACCAGACATTTTTGTCATTTATAGATTTACCGTTCTATTCGTAGAATTGTAGTATCAGGTATTATTCGTTATTCTATGACAGAATTGAAACTTAAAACGAAACGTAGAGCTACTTAAATATTAAAAAAAAAAACGTGTTCTAAATGACTTGTAAATCAAAACTTTTATACAAGTGATTGCCTATTTAACTTATTTTAAAACTGCATTGTACAAATTGGTCGCCTGCCTTGGTTGAAAGTTCAATGAACCGGTGACGTCATTTGAAACTTTCACTAGCAATTCAGATTTCTAGGTTCCGATCAGCCGTTACTAAAATAAGTAGGTACCTACTAAATTTTAATTGCAGTTTACTTTCTTATTAGACAGGTAAATATGAAAGTACTATTATATTTAATTATTTTTTTATAATTGGGGCGCCCGTCATAATAACGTAAAAGGACGTACATTGACCAAATTGGAGATGTCCTTAGAAAAGGTTCAGCACGATCTACTCTGTATGAAACGATTGATGATTGTTGAGGAAGCAAGAGTCTCTCTCTGCTTACCCCGATGGGAAATAAGCGTGAGTTTATGTAAGTATGTAACTATAAAATACATCTATAACGATATCAATCTTATTTTACGGCAATTTTCCTCAACAGGACACCTGAACAGTAACTGGAATCGAACCGGAAATCGGTGGATGCCTGCCGGTGCATCACCACTTAGCTATGAAGGCACAGGAAGCTGAGATACAGAGGGGGATTATAAGAGGATAATATCTGTGAAATAAGTTTTACAGTTCTGCATAGTGCAGCAGTGAGGCTTTCATACATACATACATAAACTCACGCCTATTTCCCACCGGGGTAAGCAGAGACTATAGAATTCCATTTGCTTCATACACAGTATGAGCATACTGGGGGGGGAGGTACATTATAATGGACGTCAATAATGGGCCTTAGGCGGCTCAATAGTAACCCTGACACCAGAGTTGATAGGGTTTGTAATCCACCTCACAACCCACACGATAGAAGGAGACAGGGTCCGCTTACCTAACCTGAAGACAGGTCCGGTTCTTTACAGAAGCGTCTGCCTGTCTGACCTTCCGACTCGCGAAGGGAACCAGCTTAATACCCAAACCTAGTCAAGAATATGGTTTTTCTTTACCGCTGAGCACGTGATAATCATTTATAATCCAAAAATGAATTCGAAAACAAATTGTAAAATAATTAAAACATATTATTTTTATTATAATACCGGGTTCTTACAGCGTTAATAAGGGATATGAAAATATCGGGAGTCCCATATCCCTCATTAACGCGGATAACTGCGTAAACCTCAAATTCTAAAATCATTGGTTTAGTCTCTTGGATTCGAACCTGCGACCTCATAAGTCGACTCAAGCGTTCTTGCAACTGGACTACCACGGCTTTACTTATATTATAAAGTACCTTCAGGAAATTCCGAGAGTTCTTCATTTGGTTTCCCATACCATTGCCAGCAGTGTGTCATTGCGAAGGTATTTGCTTCTAACGATAACCGCGCGTGTCGTGACTCTAGCGCATGCGTCCTACTGCGGTGCATGGCGGGGTTATTGTCAGTTTCTTAAGACTGACTGTTTTTGACATTTTCAAATCATTGTTTGACTACTTTGTCTCTAGCCTATTATACCCTGATATAATATGATATCACATGAATAGTAGTGGGCAGCATTACGGGTCACTGCCCACTCAACAAACACCTATTTAATTTAGGGATAACGGACAGCCCACTTTGCAGAGGCTGTCTGGATGCAGAAGAAACTGCCCCCATGTAATCCTGGAATGCACGGGAGTGTCAGCACAACGGGTAAAAATCCTTAAAGGAATGGGGTCGCTCCGCGAAGCCTGTGAAAACCCCAGGAGGCTTCTGAGCTTCTGGAAGGAGTTAGGTTGGCTTACGTAGTCAACAATTACACGCATAATGGGCCATCTTAGGGTCTAAATGCGGAAAACAGAGCCCACTAACATAACATATTATGATATCAGATGGTTTCCAGGATTGATGCCCGGTTAACGTGATAATTGTGGAGGAAGCAAGATAAGTATATAAGGATCGAAGCAAATGGAATTCCATAGTCTCTGTTTACCCCGGTGGGAAATAGGCGTGAGTTTATTACGTATGTTAATGGCAATAGGCTCGCCCGCTATTATAATTATGAGACTTAAACATTCCGTGTATACATTATACTCCTTCTACCCCTTAGGGGATTCAGGCATGATGCTATGTTATGTGACTAATTTTATAGAGCGAGTAAAGGTGGAGTGAAATAAGAAACTGTTAAGTCTTTGAGTTAAAAAAACAACCAATGAACCCTAGACCTAAAATTACAAAGACGCTGCGCTGGCGCAATAAAAATGCAAAACTAACCATCAAATGGTCATAAATAAAAAAATATTATAAAAATGACACTCCCCGGAAACGATGGCGTGATGATCTCGACGGTTATCGAAAAGACTGGATAGAGCTCGCACAGAACCGGGATACTTGGAAAGATATGGGGGAGGCCTTTGCCCAGCAGTGGGATCACACAGACTAATAATAAAAAAATAAAAAATAAAACTAGGCAATAAAACTAAACGTAAAGTTTCTTGAGCAATGTTGTTCAGAATCATCTCCTTAGCATTCCCGTTTTTTACAGGGTCCGCTTACCTAACCTGAAGCTTTGACAGGTCTGGTTTTTTACAGAAGCGACTGCCTGTCTGACCTCCCAACCCGCGAAGAGAAAACCAGCCCAATACAGCAATGTTGTTCAGAATAAAATAAATAAATAATACCTAAAACTTACAAAATAAAATACTTAATAAAATAAAAACATCTATTCTATTCTAATCATTGACACTTAGGGTGAATGAAAATTGCCTTATAGATAATAACAGCAAAAATAACCGCCTATCGTTTCCACAAGCTGCGCTTTTATGCCTAATGTCTAACCTAGTGGTCGGCTGGTCGGCCATTCACCCTAGGTTTGCATCGGCGCGGGCGCATACAGGGGTGGGGTTGGGAGGGGCCGTGGGAGAGCCGTGGAATGCCGGCAGTCATACGCTCAGCGTAGCTGCCTGGGGACGGACTAAGGGTCCTTAAATTTTATGGGGCTCTTTCATGAGTCTTAGTTAAGATGTATTTGACATTCAACGTCAAAGTTATGTGGTAAAAAGTAGTTATAAAAAAATATTGCAAAACCCAGGAGGAAAAACCAAGAAAAATAATTAAATTAAGCCAGAAATACAAAAAAAAAATAATAATAAGTAGGTCACACACAAAATTAATCAAAAATAAAAAAAAGGATCGAAATTTTAAAAACTAGTATAAATTAGGGAAGCTACAAGAAAAGAGGAAGAAGAAGACCAAGAAGAGCTTACATGGAATATTTCACCCCCTCTTTGAAGGGGTTGAGCGTAGACTGCAAAAAAATATATAGGTATATAATGCACGACTTTTTTGACAGTCACAAATAGTCCGCGTACCAATTTGTAGCTTTTTTATCTTATCTCGTGTGGGTTGTGAGGTGGATTACCAACCTCAACACCCTGGTGTCAGGGCTACTATTGAGCCGCCAAAGGCTCCTGACATGGCTCATGTAACGACTACTTACATCAGTAAGTAGTAACCGGGACCAACGACTTAACGCGCCCTCCAAACCACGGTATCATTATCACGGAAATTTCCCGGACATTGTAGAAATGATAAAATCACATAATAACGGGTTCTTACCGTGTTTAAAGCAGGGATATGAGACGCCTTATATTTCGACACTGTTGCAAGTGCCATGATCACGGGATGACTGATGAGATTGGAGTGGAGTAGGTAGATCCATAATTTTCTACGCGCGCGCGTTTTTTTACGTAAACTTAAAATAATGATAAAAACGTCTGCCACTTGGCTCTCAGACCCTTACGTCACCTGGATACCTCTCTGCATATACTATCCTGTTATTATACTATCATCTACTCTAATACTAATGCTGCATACTAACATTCCTCAGAGGTTGCTGTAGTTTTTACGGCTCTGCGGTGTGCTTTTTTTTGTTGTTGATAACGTGTATACTGTTTAGAGCCGTGGTGGCCCAAAACACTTGCCTCTCACTGTAAGCCCCGGAGATCTTGATGTGTTCCAAATCCGCTGAATATATATATGAGATTATAGATTATATAAAGCTCAACAGATGTTATTACTTATGTTTATTATTGCCGACAAAGGCCCCTGACATGGCTCATGTAACGACTACTTACTTACATCGGTAAGTAGTAACCGAGACCAACAGCTTAACGTGCCTTCCAAAGCACGGATCATCTTACTTTTTAGACAATCATCTGATCAGCCTGTAATGTCCTAACCGAACTAGGGATCACATAGTGATTTTTGTGATTTGTCACCACCGGGATTCGAACCCGGGACCTCCGGATCGTGAGCACAACGCTCCGGACCACGGAGGCCGTTGGTAATAAACTATTTAGATAGATAGATAAATGATTTATTTGGTCTACAGACACACGTGCATACAATACAAATCAACAACAATACACACCACATACAAAATGTTTAACACACGCCAGGTATGTATGTGTGCTGCAGCAGCGCAAAACGGTCATAGCTCAGCGCAAGTTTTTGCCCTTTCGAGCAAATCGCTGATTTTCAGCTACAACCCGGATAGAGGAAACCGCGGATACGGTAACCGAACTAATTGACGTTGTTTACAATTAATAATTAATGCATGCAGAAGATAATCGTAAAAATGCGTTGTAAAATTACTGATATACCTACGTACATAATAAAAAGATACTTGTTTGATATTTTATAGGTACTTATATAATAACAATCTAAATGCATAGACAAAATAACTATAAGTAAAGCAGTGTTCGCCACCTATGCAAGAAGATGTGAATTTTCTTGTTTCTGACAATATAGAAGTATTTTTTTTTACTTTTTCCTTAAAAGATAATTTTGATGTATTCTACATACATACATAAACATACATAAACTCACGCCCGTAATCCCTAATGGGGTAGGCAGAGCCACAAGTAATCAAAGACAACTTGCAGCCACTGTTGATACGATGTCGTAAGCTGGATATGATGAACCTTATGGTGATAAGGGATCAGCCTATCGCCCATAACATTAGTCCATCATGTTAGAGGACACAAACCCTCTGTCGGTTTTTACGACATGCCCGGGAAGACAAGCAGCTGAACGTTTTCTATGTTCTTTATTTGCTCCCAGAACAGCATAGAAGCTATATTATTGATGTATTCTATTCTACTTCTATGTCCGCCTTGAGGTGTCCACTGGGTAACCATTGGTACCTATCACTCCAGATGCATCCGACAAACGTGTTCTGCCCAGATGATGTCATAGGATTTAAAAATTATGTCTAGGATTTGAACTCACATCCGCCGTAAACAAAGTCCTCTTTTACTCCAGAGTGATTAACTGTGTATTGTGTTCCCGACCTCGGCGGTGCTAATTTATAGAGAGGAAGGTCTGTTCTTAACACAGGTTTTACGACGTCTGTGGTGTAATAATAGAAAAAAAAAATAGTTTTTTTCTTGTACCTATACTTCTTTTTTTTTGTTGTAGTGTTGCCTGGCTGTAACTTTTCATACCTTTTGTTATCCCGTTTTTTTTTTTTTGAAAACAAATTCTACATACAATGTTAATTACGTAAGTTGTGCATGTCTGTAATTGGTGCAAACACTAGTACTAGCCTTAAGAAAGTTATATTAATTGTTGTGTGTTTGTACTGTTGATGTGCCTAATAAATAAAAAAATAAATAAAAAATAATAATATATATATATATAAAAAAGCTTATTATAAGATTCTTCTTCTATCGTGTGGGTTGTAAGGAGGATTAACCCTGGTGTCAGGGGTACTATTGAGCCGCGAAAGGCCCCTGACATGGCTCATGTAACGTCTATTTACAATTAAACAAAACTACTTATTAGAAGATTAAGATTAATAATTGCTTATCAAAATGATAAAAATGTCTGGTATTAAATGTGTTCCTCTAGTTACTAAATAACTTATAATGTAACCTACATTGGTTTAAAAGATGTGTTGCTGTTGCAGTTTCTTGTCATTTCTCTTTCTCAGCCATAACGCCTTGCGAAATGGCGTAGATTCAAAAATGTTGAATTGACCTTCAACAAGTTTATCCATGATAATTACGTTGACCGTTTACGTTGAAACGGCCTCCGTGGTCCAGTGGTTGAGCATTGGGCCACGATCCGGAGGCCCCGGGTTCGAATCCCGGTGGGGACATATCACAACAATCACTTTGTGATCCCTAGTTTGGTTAGGACATTACAGGCCGATCACCTGATCGTCCGAAAGTAAGATGATTCGTGCTTCGGAAGGCACATTAAGCCGTTGGTCTCAGTTACTACTTACTGATGTAAGTATGTAGTCGTTACATGAGCCTTATCAGGGGCCTCTGGCGGGTCAGTAATAACCCTGACACCAGGTTTGATGAGGTTGGCATTCCACCTCATAGCTCACACAATAAGAAGACGTTGAATAAATGATTCTGATTTCTGAATGGCTCCGCCCTTGCCTCTGCCTACCCCAATTGGGACATAGTCGTGAGCTTATGATAAAAACAACCGTTCGAAAACGGAGTAACGTTAGGTAGGAAATGAATGAAAATTAATTTTCTTAAACCCGCTGACTTAAGGGCAGATGCCCGTACACCTGCAGATTAGCTTAGGGCCTGTCCACACTTACACTGCGATCGAAGTGAAATAGTTTTCTTTATTTATTTAACATGTTTATTTCGGACCCGTCTCTTCTTCTTATCGTGTCGACGGCAAACTAAATAGTATCGGCCCAAAACTTGGCAACAACTATGGCGCTATCTGCAGCTCTGATCAGTTCCTCCTGCGTGCAGGTGTTCGGGCACGCAGGACACGATGTAAGATGTTCCATCGTTTGGGGAACAGTGCCGCACTTGCACTTTAAGGCCGAGCCATCCGAGAAACTCCACCTGAACAAATTGTCCTTACTTCGGCCCACCTCCACTTGATATCTTAGTAGTGGAATTTCCTGTCAGAAAATTCATAACAATTTTGGTGTAATTTTATTATGTTTCTTTCCATACTTTTGCGTCAGACAATTCCAATTGAGACCTCTCTCAATCATTCCTCAAAGTTTTCGTTCCGATGTTATACTAACAGTCTGTGTGTGCTATATTATGTTCGTTTTTAGTTTCATCAATCGTTTCAATTCATTTCGTTTTAGCAACCTGATTTGGGATTTAGCACGCGGTCTGACTCCGAGCTACGTCGTTGCAATGAAGTGTACTATCTCCCTTAATCTAAACCGTTCAGTCGATTAACGCGATAATCATTTTAATTTATAGTTAATTACAAACTAATTGCGATTATAATCGATATAAATATCGACCCACGGCATCGATTCGCTATTAAAGAGATTATGTTTTAATTAATAACGACTGAAACAGCTGTCTTGTTTTTTTTTAATTATTTTTTTGTAAATATTCGTTAGCGTGTCGGAAAGGATTCTAATTATTGAATATCATATTTGTACTGGATGCACTTTTTTGTGGATAATTTGCGGTGTAGGTAAGTACTTTGATATTTTAATCGAATGAGGACATATCCAGGCGATGTTCCTCAAAAAAATATAGACGGTGCTGGTAAGGTTTTCCTTCGTTTAACCTTCTAATTTCTTGGATAAGAGACATATACATCTTTTATCTTTGTTTTTGGGTAAAAATGGTAACCCTTTTTGTTACACCCAGACACAATTACATCTTCCACTCATTATTATTCTGATCAAAGTAAAGACAAGCGATATAGATATCAACATAATTCTATACATAATGTGATCCAAATATCAAGCAGCATTTATTTTTATATATAGCTTCTGCCATTACATTCTAGTTTTGAATGCGCTATCTATATTATTTTTTGGGGAACGTTGCAAAAGTAACTCGATGTATTGAAGTGTAGAAGATTTAGGTACAAGCAAAACAAGTTTTTCCAATATAAACAACTATTAGGTATGTTGTATGTATAAAGTATTCGGCACAAAAGGAAACAAGGCAACTTTCCTAAGTAGATTTGGAAGGAAATTTTCGCTGAATCTTTTCCCTATCAAATCATATGGGTGACTGGCGATCGATTGAGTGTGCTTCGTGGTACACCGCTCGCTTCCTTCGTAAACGGTCTATTATTCCGCTTACAAACTCTGTTTATTCACCATTACGTACAGACACCCCGGACACTTCATACAAACAACTTCGTTTTACACAGACACTACACATTGACGTTATCGTACACGCGCATCTGTGTGTGTAACTTCTGACGCCATACGATTGAAGTCTAAATTATGTTCGACGGGGGTGAGGTAAATCTAGCTCAGACGCTGGTGGGAAGCGGAGAGTTGTCGTTCTATACGTAGTCATCATTATTCTCCATGCTACTTTTTAGGGAAAAATAGAGCAGTGGTTTCCCTCTTGCCTTCCGCCCCGCAGTACTCGGTCTGACGCGAGTGTGATGGCGCCCAGAGTAGTCTATTTCAAAGCGATACTAGGACTCCTGTCCTCCGCCTCTGAATAGTATTTTATTTTATTTATTTTTATTTATTTTATTAGGTTTGCCAACAGACAAAAAACACTTTTACATGTAACGTAACCTATTTACAAATACTGGACTAGTGTTCGTCCAATTATAGGCAAACACAACATGCTACTTTATTAACGCTACAAAGGACGACAATCTACATAAAATAAAGAAACAACAGAGAAATATAATATTACTGACAGTTACTGCTGCTCTCTGTCAGGTTCCAGGTTATAGTCCCTGTGACTTGCCCCTTCCGTCATGCACACTCTGGTGCTTATGCAAGGAGTGCATTAAGCGTGTGCACGGCACAGTGTGGCGAGTATGTGCGCGCCGCAGTGCGCAACACGATGTCGATGCGTTTCGTTGTTAAGTATGAACGTAGCCTTAGATTTCACACGTGCGATGTTAACACTGATGATACGGTTAGCGTGGAAGATAATATCCGGTTCTAAAAAGTAATATTCGTTATCATACCAGCCTAAATAGGCCCTTTGTTGTATATGGATATTTCCACCTTATATAAAGAGTAAGAGTTTTATTTAATCGAATACCGGATGACGTGAGAAATGCATCTTCTGCCTGCATATTTAAAAACAGATTAAAAACGTGGCTTCTTGAGAAGCAATTTTACGATTTTTAATTGTTTATTTTTAATTTGTAATTGTATTATAATAATTTTAATTTATTTGGAATGACATTCGATTACGATTATTATTATTTAATGATTTTGTGTTTAATTTGATATTGTATTGATATTATTGGTCTTGTTCATGTCGATTAAGTACGTTTAACGTACCTACTCTGAATTATTGTAAGTATTTAATTAATGACTTGTAAATAGTATATTACCAATAAAATTTTCATTTTTATTTTCATAAGAGTCTTTTTGCAATCATTTATTTTTATTTTGGTGCAATATAATAAAGTGGATTTGTATTGTATTGTATTGTTTGTTATATGAGCTGGAAGGAGGAGCTCGGTGGCGCATAGGTAAACGCGCTCGGTCTGCGATTGTTGAAGTTAAGCAACTTTCGCAAAGGCCGGTCATAGGATGGGTGACCACAAAAAAAAATGTTTTCATCTCGAGCTCCTCCGCGCTTCGGAAGGCACGTTAAGCCGTTGGTCCCGGCTGCATTAGCAGTCGTTAATAACCACCAATCCGCATTGGGCCCGCGTGGTGGTTTAAGGCCCGATCTCCCAATCCATCCATAGGGAAGGCCCGTGCCCCAGCAGTGAGGACGTTAATGGGCTGGTGATGATGATGAGCTGGAAGCACAGCCCTGTATGGTACCTAGCCTTTTGTAACATAAACGTTAAATAACTTTTTAAAACATTATAACCGTTGTCAGAGGTACATCCATCGCAAGATGCAATTATAAAGATGATTTACAATAAAATACCAGATAATATTTTAAATTTATCAGAAAATAAAGTTAAAGCTCATGTGAAGCTTACTTTACGTAAAAAAGCATATTATAAGATTAATGACTACCTAAATGATAAAAATGTCTGGTATTGAATGTGTTCCTCTAGTTATTAAATAACTTGTAATGTATACCCACATTGGTTTTTAAAAGATGTGTTGCTATTGCAGTTTCTTGTTATTTCTTTTTTTTTATGGCAATCGTCCAGAAATGTCATTTTTGCCAGCGTCACGTCGATTAAAGTGACAAAATAACAGATTAGTTATACATTACGAAATTGTCAAGAATCACTATGGAGTTAGTAAACTATCAACCCAACAAATTATAGGTAGTTAATTGGAACAAACAATCATTATAAAATAAATATATATGTCACCGTAAAATTGTAAATAACGTTAGATTATAATCTATCTCGCGAGATTGTGAACTGTCGAATAATTATGAATCGTATCATATATTGCTTACAATTTAACGTATTATTTTTCGGTAGATTATAATTTATCGAAGTGAAACCGTCAAATTGTGATACGAAACGCACCTCGCGTGCTATACCATAGAGTTACAAAACTATTAGAGTGAGCATAATGTTAATTTGGGATTCTTTTAAAATGCATAAATGTTTTTGTCATAATTTTAATTATCATAATCCTTTTTGCATAACGTTTTTTAGCATAATAGTTTTACTTTCCCATAATAACATCTAGGAATACTGGTTTGTTAGGTATAACTTATTTTTGGGATTAATAAATAGATATCCATAATTATTTTTTAGAATAATAGTGTTATGTCATAATGTTTACAAGGCATAACAGTAGGTTAGGGTGCGGCGGGGGTGGCCCTTGGGCCACCCCTATGCCGCCAGCATGTTTATCTTACACACGAAAAGTATACTGAATGATACGTTTCAGATTTTTTTAATTTTGATACATTTTTTCTTACCATGTGATGTCAGAATTATTGATTACTTACTAAATAATTAATAAATACGTACTTGATTTCACAATCTTGAAGAGCATTTATTTTATTTGACTGACACCTGTGTTTTATTCCTAACTCTATGGACACAGAATGGTCTACTGTAAGGCCGACCAATCAGAGACAGCCGTCGGACAGTTGACAATTTGACAATTGTAAGATTGTGATTTAACAGTTTTACTTCGATAGATTATAATCTGACGAATAATAATACGTTAAATTGTAATCAGTATATTACGTTTCACAGTTTTTCGACAGTTCACAATCTCGCGAGATAGATTATAATCTAACGATATTTACAATTTTACGGTGACATATACATCCATGTTTTAGTTCCATTTTCTGGTACTTAATCACTTTATATTATTTATCTATGATCCAAACTTGAATTGTAACTCAAAAAGTTGAATTCACGTCACATAAAGAATATGATTTTTACATACTATAGCATCACGCTTGTGTCCCCTAAGGAGTAGGCAGAGGTGTAATATATATACAGCCACTCCAAGCCAGCTATGTTGAAGTCCCTCGTTATCTTATGGGTTTTCTCATCATCATCATCATCAGCCGTACGACGCCCACTGCTGGGTTTTAATTATGGATCATTGTAATCTGAAATAAAGCATTTTTTTATAGGCCTCCCCAAGGACCTCGATGTGTTTTCTATTCACTGTCAATGGTGCTAATTCCTGCAGACGCCATCTAATTTTATTTTAAGTTATACCTGTCGACAGGTATAAAATTTATGGAACACACGTCAATTTTAAGCAGAATTCCAAAACAACTGTCTAAAAATTTTACATCGGCCAATAACCCGACAGAATTAAGTTGACAGCACATGTCAATCGGTTTGCATACCAAGCGAGATACCTTTTTGATTCGCCCGGGTTATTCATTAATTTACTCATTCTTCCTAAAATTTACGACTGTCAATCATCCGTCTCTTTCCATGTTGGCGGATAAGAAGATGACCGATACAGATATAACTTAAAGTAAAATTAGGAGGTGTCTGCAGGAATCGGAGCCGATATCAGCTTAAGCATACTTAAGTAGTAATGAGTTATTATAAAAGTAAATAAAATTATTATGTAATTATTCATCCTTGTCCAATTTTAGCCTGTTATAATATATATAATGATGTACTTATAAATACAAACGGAAGCCCGTTTTATTCCAGTTTTCCTTTTTTAAATTTAGGGTTCTTTAGGCCAAAAAATAAACCATCTAACTAGAAGTAAGATTTGCGCTATATAATATAATAAGTACTTCTATAAAGATTTTTTTTCAGTTCATAAATATTTTTTTTTATTAAATCAATACTAAATACTATGTCAAACTTAACAGGTAGGTAGGTTTTTATAAATATTATTAAGTACAGAAGTGTAAGAAAAATTAATGTTAATAATAAGGTCGGAACAGGAATATTGGCCAATGATAAAGTTTTAAAGAAAATCCATCGGTTTTCGTGATTTGCCATTCGATAATAGATTCTGAGGGCCTGTCTTATCCCCTTAGGACTGATAAAAGGAAAATTTGTCGCTGTCACATTAAATTAGATTACTTATAAAACAGACAACCTGATAAGGAAAAATCAAGTGTCAATTTAGACATTTTGAACATCCTCATTTAACATGACTTTAAGACGGAAATAAATAGAAATTTTTCCCATTCATTAAGCTACAGGAATGAAAATATTTTGTTCTTGTTATTATTTTTATTTATAAAAATAAAAAAGTAAGTAAAAAAGAAATGTATTTATAAACGAGGTTGGAAGCAATTGAGATGTGATGTTGACGAAGGATAGAGGGTACAAGCCTGACTGAAATGGTGTGAAATGAAAAACTGCTGGGAAGACTTGAAAAAAAAAGAACCATAATAGATACTTTAAAACAAAAACAATGATTATCACGTGCTCAGCGGTGAAAGAAAACATCGTGCGGAAACCTACATTCCCGAGAAATGCACTTTCGGAGGTATGTACCTAACCTCATTTACAGACTTCAATTTTACATTCAGAGGTTCTAAAAAGGCTACATTGAAGCAATGCATCTAAAAAGTAATATTGCAATTTGACATTTGCGCACATAAAAATAAGTGATCAATGTTAACAAATGCTAAATAGCAATATTGATTTGTAGGCGAATTGCTTCTAAGTGGCCTTCTCAACACCCCAGAACAACAAGTCGATTTTAATTTTCTTACCGTACGGAACCCTTGCTACACTGTCCACGTACACCCTTTACCATTTTTTTCACAAAAGCACTGTCGGTTGAGGATTCCTCGTGGCCAGTCATCCATACGCTTCCATTCGCACATAAAAAGGGAAACTATAATTTACATTCCACAGGATCCTCGTGTTATTGTGCCATTTTTTTTTCTATTTCATACTTTTTTTTCTTGTTTTGTTGTCTTGTAACGTATATTACTACAGCCTCTGTAGTCACATCGAATAATAAACCTTAATATGGTTAATCAATAATTTATCCGTACTTCGGAAGGCACGTTAAGCCGTTGATCCCGGTTACTATTTACTGATGTAAGTAAGTAGTCGTTACATGAGCCATGTCAGAGGCCTTTGGCGGCTCAATAATAACCCTGACTCCAGGGTTGATGAGGTTGGTAATTCACCTCACAACCCACATGATAGAAGAAGATTAATCAATATCCTTTAATCTAAATATATTATAAAAGGAGAAACTGACTGACTGACATATCAACGCACAACCTAAACGGCTAAACGTAGGTCCTTGAAATTTGGAAGGGACGTAGCTCAGGTACCGTAGGGGTGCACTAAGAAAGGAATTCCCGAAATTCCCACGGGAACGGGAATTAGCGGGAAAATCCTTTTGTATGAAAAATCTAAACCGCTTAAGTTAGACGCTTGAAATTTGGCATGCAGGTACCTTAGTTAACTTAAAGCTTAGTTGCAACAGGATATTGCAAAATTCTCACGGAAACGGGAGTTAGCGGGAAAAAACATTGAAATGAAAAAATCGAAACCGCCTAAGATAGATGTTCTCAATCTAGCATGCATGCATACCTTAGTAAATATAAAGTTTAGTTATGGCTGTATTTTGAAATATGGGAGTTAGCGGGAAGAAAAAAAATTGTATGAAAAAATCTAAACTGCATAAGTTAGATGATTGAAATTTGATATGCACTCCCACACACACAAAGATCTCTCTTTTGTAACACGCCACGCGGACGAAGTCGCGGGCAAAAGCTAGTAAATAATAAAATAAAATAATAACATAAGCTCATTTCTACGAGTATATTCCTAATTAGGGTAGTCACCAGTACTAATATGTATACACCTTGAAACCCTGTCACATTAACTTTTTTGACAAATTAAACCGTAAGTCTCATTAAATGTCAAAATGATAGTGTGACAGGGCTCTAAAGTGGATACATGATATTGTTCATGACTGTACATCCAACGCAAGATGAACTGAACACCCACGCTTCATCTGAGCTTTTGTTAGACCAACGTGGTAGGTGGTGCGCCATTCACCGTCTATAAATAATGGTCGAGCCAAATGTGTTTAAAAATAATAACTTCTCATTAAAAAAAATAAAAAAAACGTTAAATGTTACTTACTTACCAGTAATACAGAATTAAAAATAAATGTTATCTAACGGTTATTTTAAGGTTTTTAAGTAAACGTTCTAAATTCAAAAAAAGAATTATTAAACACGTGTTTTCTTGAACAAAAGAACAGAGAGACATTTTCTTTTTATGTTTTTTTATTTTTTTTTTAAATTTGACTTGATTAATAACTTATTTTTTTAAATTTGACTGAGAGTAAAGAAAAAACATTATAATGTGTGCGACTGCATATAATTATCATTACGAGATAGAGCATATCGTAGAACAAGGGATTGTCTCGTCTCCAACGTAACCCGTACTGTTAAACCACTTTACAGGTGCGAAACTTTTGAAAACACCCTTCACAAGTGCTCTATTTAGCGAAATTACTCTTCCCTACGAGCCAGTGAGGTATGTCGGGGTCGCGTCATCGACGGTACAACCTAATAGACACTAACCGCCCTGTTACGAAACGAATCCTGAAGATTCTTCTTCAATCGTGTGAGTTGTGAGGTGGATTACCAACCCCATCAACCCTGGTGTAAGAGTTACTATTGAGCCGCCAAAGGCCCCTGACATGGCTCATGTAACGACTACTAACTTACATCGTAAGTAGTAACCGGGACCAACGGCTTAACGTGCCTTCCGAAGAACGGATTATCTTTCTTTCGGACAATCTGGTGATTAGCCTGTAATGTCCTATAATCAAACTAGGGATCACAAAGTGATTTTCGTGTTGTGTCCCCACCGGGATGTGAACCCGGGATCTCCGGATCGTGAGCCCAACGCCTAAACCACTGGACCACAGAGGCCGTATTAAAGATGATACTAGGGTTAGCCAAGTTGCAAACGATTATAACAATCGACAGTGACAGTCATAAACCTCACTGTTGATTATTATAACTGTTAGCAACTTGGCTAAGGCCCCAGGTTTAAAATATAGTTAGCGCCATGAAATAAGTCCACGGACTTTAATGGAACTAATTGACAAATCATAATAATTCTATGCAGAATTTACGACACTACTTCGCTCTTCGTTTTGTAATATGACGGAATATGATTGATTCTTCGCATAGTATTCATTCTGTCGCTTAGCTGAGATAAAGAGGGTGAGAAGCGAGACGCTGCATTTTGATTGGCTGAGTCAACATCCTAAACACGTCAACATTTATGTAATCATTATTGTATGTCACAACATGACTATGCTTCACTTCCATCGATATATCTACCACATTTATGACAATAAATTTTCATTTCATTTCATTTCAAAGGTCATTGAAGCGATCGCAAATGGTATCTTATACCTGATATAACAGTCAGATGTTTTGCCAGAACTCGGTCGTGTGTTATTAGGAGTCTAGTGGGTGTATCGTCGATGTTCGGGGTCGTTGACCCTCTCTAATTATCCGTGGAGCCTCCACACTACCCGTCGGCACGCAAAGCTACACTTTTTTTTAATAGCACTCCAAATGTCAATAGTGTGCAGGCGTTGTTTCTGCACGAATGCGCCTTCTTAGCTGTGGTCGTGTAGGAGATTACGACCTCCATGGTTAACCGTTGGGCTGATGACCCGGAGGTCCCGAGTTTGAATCCCGGTTGTTACTGATGTAGGTACGTAGTCACTACACGAGCCTTTGCCGGCTTAATGACTCTGACACCAAGGTTGGTGAGTTAGGACATTGACTTCACAACCTACACGATAGAAGATTTTGTTATATTCTGAAGACACATAGCCCTGAGTCAAGCCCATGCCCATGTACCACAGGATCACGTTGGCGCTACATGACTATACTTAACAATATAATACTATACTGGCCTCCGTGGTTCAGTGGTTGAGCGTTGGGCTCACGATCCGGAGGCCCCGGGTTCGAATCCCGGTGGGGACATGTCACAAAAACCCCTTTGTGATCCCTAGTTTGGTTAGGACATTACAGGCTGATCACCTGAATGTCCGAAAGTAAGATGATCCGTGCTTCGGAAGGCACGTTAAGCCGTTGGTCCCCGTCACTACTTACTGATGTAAGTATGTAGTCGTTACATGAGCCATGTCAGGGGCGGCTCAATAATAACCCTGACACCAGGGTTGAGGACTTGATGAGGTTGGTATACCACCTCACAACTCACACGATAAGAAGAAGACTGGCCCCGATTCCTGCAGACACCTCCTAATTTTACTTTAAGTTATACCTGTCATTTTCTTATCCGCCGAAAAGGAAAGGGAGGGATGATTTACGGCTGTTAATTTTAAAATGAATGACGGAATATCCCGAGCGAATCAAATAGGTATCTCGCTGGTATGCAACCCGTTTGACGTGTGCAGTCAATTTAATTCTGTCGGGTTATGGGCCGATGTAAAATTTTTAGAGGTCTGTTTTACAATTCTGCCTAAAATTGACTTTTGTTCTATAAATTGTAATTGTATTACCCGTCCTTTTACTTGGGATAAGACCACAGTACAGGTAGTAGGTACAGGTATAATTTAAAATAAAATTTAATGGTGTGTACAGGAATTAGCGACATTATAAAACTAAATTTTGCAGTAAGGCTAAAGTCCACCGGAAGTTAGCCCCTCCTTTCAACTTCCGTTCTGAATATTCTATAAGTTAAAACTTGGCCCTTGTAACATAATTTGCCGTTTAACAATATTAAGTGAATTTTACTTAACAGCTCAACTTTGTCTAGGTAAGCCAGTCCGTTGGATAAAGTTATTACTAAGTCATTATTAATAGGTAACTTAAGTTCGATATATTATGCAAAAAGTATTAACATAATACACTTCTCATCAAAAAAATCGAAACACTTCCGTTTTCATTGTTTCTGTCCGAATTTAACACAAAAAAGAATTCATACGATGAAAAAAAATACATAAATGTATAGCTGGCAGTTTGGCCATTACAGTAATAAGCGAAAATTCTAAATTCAAAATTAGAATTTCATTTGTTTATCTTATAAACGAAATGAATCACTGTTTTGAGACAAATGTGTGTTTAGGGTTGGAGTACATTTAGCGTTTAAAAACTAAAAATTGGCGCCTATCCTTAAACTTTTTGTTTTTTATTTCAATACTGTGACTTTGGGACGTCTGAAAAAAGGTTTTTTTTCTAAAACGTATGGATACTTCGCCCACAGAAGCCGCCCAAGTTGTGGCATTGCTGGATTCTGGCCTTAGTCAGCGTGTTGTGGCTGCAAGACTGCATCTAAGCCTGTCATCTGTTCATAGAGTCTATAAACGTTATCGGGAGACTGGTTTGTTCACGCGCCGTTCAGGATCTGGCAGGAATCGGGTCACTTCTGAGCGAGATGATCGATTTATTGTAACAACTTCTTTAAGAAATCGACGCCTTAACGCTTTTCAACTGCAGCAGCGGCTTCGTGTTGTACGAAGGGTGGCTGTAAGTGACTCTACAATTAGAAGAAGGTTGAAGGATCGTGGACTGGTACCGCATAAGCCAGCAAATGGGCCGAAATTAACTGCAGACCATCGAAGAGCGCGTCTTAACTTTGCACGTGAGCACCTAAATTGGTCATACCTACAGTGGAGCAAAGTTCTCTTTTCTGATGAGTGTAAAATTATGCTGTATGGTAACGACGGAAGGAACAAAGTCTACAGAAGAGACGGAGAACGCTATGCACAATGCTGCATTGAAGAAAAGGTCAGCTATGGTGGCGGTTCGTGGACGGTTTGGGGAGGAATCAGCGCCGACGGTAAGACAGAGCTTGCTTTCGTGTCTGGGCCACGTCTGCCTGCACTAAACTGTCATCGGTACGTCGAAGAGTGTCTCGAGCCTCATGTGATGCCCTATGCACATTTTATTGGCAACGGCTTCATATTCATGCACGACAATGCTAGGGCTCACACCGCGGGCGTCGTACGAGATTATCTTAACGAAGTCGATATCTCTATTATGGAATGGCCAGCAAGAAGCCCGGACATGAATCCCATTGAACATCTGTGGGATGAATTAAAGAGACGAATTCGAGCAAGAGATCCTGCCCCAGAAACACTTAGCCAGCTGCAAGATGCAATCCAAGAGGAATGGGACAATATACCACAGCATGTGATCGTGACTCTCATCCGATCGATGAAGAACCGTATGGAAGCAGTAATTAGAGCTCGGGGAGGGAATACAAGTTATTAAATAAACGTTTTTTAGCTTTTTTTTTCATTTACGTGTGTTGTTTTATCCATTTCCTTTATACTCCATACGGAATAAAAATGACTCATTTAACAAAATACGAAACCTATGAAAAATTCATTTAAATTTAGAACATTAACATTAAGATTTGATAAGCTCATATTACTCACTATTAAACGACATTTAACATTTATTCCTAAATGTACACATTTTTCTGATAATCCTGACAAAACGTAAACTTGCAAGGTGTTTCGATTTTTTTGATGAGAAGTGTATATTATACTCACACATCGTGAGGAAACTCACATTCCCGAGAAATGCATGTTCAGAGGTGACCCAACTTGTATTGGGCTGGTTGCAAGGTCAGTCGCTGGACTGGACCTGTCAAATCTTCAGGCTAGGAAAGCGGACCCTGTGAGAAACGGGATAATGCTAGGAGGATGATGATTTACGTACCTATACTCACATACACTCCCTCCCGACTATAGGTACTTGTACTCCCAACGAGGGACTTTCCTCGTTCCCCCAATAATATATAGATGACGCTTTATACCTTTAACGTGATAATTACCTATTATGCCTATAGGTTGCTTCTATGCTGTTCTGGGAGCAAATAAAAAACATAGAACACGTTCAGCTGCTTGTCTTCCCGGGCATGTCGTAAAAACCGACAGAGGGATTGCGTCCTCTAACATGATGGACTAATGTTATGGGCGATAGGCTGATCCCTTATCACCATAAGGTTCATCATATCCATCTTAGGACTTCGTATCAACAGTGGCTGCAAGTTGTCTTTGATTACTTGTGGCTCTGCCCACCCCATTTGGGATTACGGGCGTGAGTTTATGTATGATGTATGTATGCCTATAGGTACATTCCCATCGATTAGCATTCCACGTGAGCGGGCAAGTGGGGAGCGCACAGGACTCTCCGGTAGCTTAATAAGTTTTATATCCGGAAGATATAGATCTTTTTTTAATATCGTATGCTCTGCCGCAGTGTACGGTGGACCCTCGATGGTCGTAAATGCAAATCATATGTACATTACATTTACTACCCCTAACCGACCCCTAGTATTGACAGAGACGTACTAACTACCAAGTAAAATAACTCGCTGTTGTACCCAGACATAGAATAAAAAATATATAGAACGGACACTAAATATAAATTATTATCACATGGTCAGCGGTGAAAGAAAACACATTCCCGAGAAATGCATTTTGGAGGTATGTGACCTATCCTGTATTGGGCTTCATTTCCCTTCTTTTGTATGTGACTTAAGTAATAAGTGTGATTTTAATCAATACAACCTTTTCATTACACGACCACAAACATCTTTTGTGGCGAAGTATATCATCTCATCATCTCAGGCCTTTAATTCTTTATCAGATGATTCAAACAGCGTTTCTGTGGCAGCTTATATGTATATACCTAGTACCTGTATTATATAGGTATAGGAAATGAATCCCTATTTCCATAAAAGAAGGAAGAAGAATTTTGTAAATCGAAAGATAATAAAATCGGAAACATGTTTCGTTACAAGAAACATTAAAAAGAGATTGAAAGCTTTGTAGGAATAATATAGAAATTGAAATAAAAAAAAAATTTACTCAAAATAAAATGGATATGTCTTTTTGATCTCCTTATTTCCGTGTGTGTTATTGTTTTGTTTTCTACATTATTTATTGTTATTTACGACAGACTGAAACACATGGAGCTGAAGGAAGGATTGGGGCGGAAGGCACTGCCCTATTTTTCCCTAAAAGTAGCATGGAGAATGCTACACGGACAAAAGCGTGGCTCTTAAATTAGTGATGATGACGGCAGATTCAAAAGTTGTTTCGAAAAAAAATGATAATTATAACAGCACAGTCCTGACACTTCATACAAAAATTTCGTTCTTTACCTCGCGCGTGAGAGCGAGCTAATCGATAGCGCGCTCTCTCACTCCTTAACGGGGGATCATGCTAGCAGCAGCTATGTTTTATGTTTTTAAGAATGTCTAAAGCCTAGTGCCGAGGTTTTTCTTGCAGTTGTAGGCGGATGAGACGTTAGTCTTGTAAAAAATTACGATTCAAGGAGTAACTATATCTATCTACTCAGCCTATGTCCACCCACTGCTGGGTATAGGACTCCTCTTCTTACGCCATACTTTACGGTCCTGTGCAAGTCTCATACATTGCTTTCCGGCGTACCTCACACTTTCCGGTCTGCTTCGGTATCGCACCATCCCTTGGCCAGCATTCAGTAACAGCCTTAGTCTATCTGTTGTCTTCCCGTTTTGTCAAGTGTCCTACCCATCTTAAGCCTAGCGATTCTCTATGATTAACTATGTTACCTACTGAATAAACATATTTTTGAATTTAAATTTGTCCCCTCCGACCTAATCCGTCTCTGGGAGTTATTTCAATTTTACGACATCTACAGTTTTAGGCTCAACATTTTATTTTTGCAGTTCGGTTCCTTTAGTTTTAGTTCACCCGATGTCTTCCAGCTGTGACGTCATTCTATGCTGATCATAAACTTATTATAACCTCAAAATACACGGTCTTCTATACGTCCCATTCCTGGGCACAAGCCTTCTGATAACCTTACTTTAAAAGGATTTTAAGAAGTTTATTTACCTAGATAGACTCGAAATTTCATGTTTCTACCCATATGTTTTGACTCCTCTACGAAATGTCTTTAAAAAAGGATAACAATGGCTGCATCTTTGCATTCCGTTGAGAAGCTTGATTTTATAAATTTATTTTCTATTGTCTATAAGGGTTCCGTTTTTCGTTCTGAGGTTCGGAACCCCAAAAAGCAAAGAACTCTACTTTCAAATAATTCTTCGCTATTGCCATATAAAGTAAGACATTTCCGAAATATACCAGTGCCGAGATATTGATCTAGTAACATCTAAAAATATCTTGATGTTGAGTCTAATTCTGCTCACGTACCTCATTGTATGAGGGCGGATGTCCAGATCTATTTCATAGCAAATTTTGGTATTCTAGACGAGTTTCGGATGTCATTCCGGTTGCATATCCTGTTTTATCTAATAGTTTTGTTTCGAAAAATTCTGGACATGATTTTATAACTTTTAGTACCTACATCTTGGTAGATAAGTTCGTCTTCGTAGTATCGAAGGAAGTAAGATTTTATGATGTTCATTCATAGATCTCGGTTCTAGGTGGTTATCTGGCGCAGGGTTTCCCAAACCTTGCCCAAACCCACTGGTGGATCACGAGCGAATATGGAGTTGGAGAGTAAACTCGAGTTAGGCCAGGCGCGCACTACGAGTTTTTCGCCGCACGGCAGAAAAAAGCAGCGGCGTAATGTCGCACTGTAATACTGTACCAAACAGTTTTAAATTGTATTGCGCGCACTTGACGGCAGAGCCACCGCAGCGGCGAACTGTTACAGTGTGACATTATGCCGCTGCTTTTTTCTGCCGTGCGGCGAAAAACTCGTAGTGCGCGCCTGGCGTTAAGGTTGAGGAGCCGTCTCAAAACAAAATTTGGGCTAAGTTTGAGGTCGCCTCAACTTTTTTTACCTTTGATGGGTTTGCTTTTGGCCCCAGACTTGCCTGAAGGCATTGACGAGGCCTAAGATGGAGCGAGCTCGCCTAGTGCCTGTTCACTCTGGCCTTGAAAGCACGTGGGTTATATGCATTTGAAAATACAGAAGACGGCAGAGAATTCCACACATATCTGAGGACGGAGTGGCGGAAAGTTGGAGTTGACATCTCGGAATACGGGTGTTAGTCTAATTTATAAGTGATGATGATGATGATGCGATCCAGCCGATTTCGGCTACAGCGACTGCTTTAACTCCGACGTTCGGTCACGAGCATTAATATGTATACACTTTGGTACCATATCACATTAACTTTTTTGACAAATTGAACTGTAAGTCTCACTAAATGTCAAATATATTAGTGCAACAGAGTCCTAAAGTGGGTACATGATATTGCTTATGACTGTTCATGTGCTCGCATGTGGCTTATATCATCATCATCAATTTAAGAGCCACGCTCTTGTCGGTGCAGCATTTTCCATGCTACTTTTTTTTGTGGCTTATATAGCCAATCCTATGAGTATAATAGTACTTACCCCAAGCGGCATATTTCCTCGCCTTTAGCTTAACGACAGTGCATTAATAAATGCCGGTGACGTAACCGGTGCATTGACTTGATGACTCAATTGACGTGCGACCTCCTTCATTGACCACTATGAGAATGCGTGCAGTGGATTCTTTTATCATTACCATCTTGCTTGTCCTTTAAGAAGTCACTGTGGTCCTTTGGTTAACTGGCTTGCTTCTCAAACGGAGAACGTCGGTTACAACCTCGGTAACGGACTTGCACTGAGTTACTTGCAGTGCAGACTTGCAGTGAGAACTGCTATTAGGCAGCTAAATTACTCAATTGAATATCAATATTTTATGTTTATTTTTATTTATTATTTTTTTAAAGAACGTCTAGGGCCCTGTGCCGAGGTTTTTCTTGCAGCTTCTTTTCCCCGGGCTATACAGGTTGTGAGAAGCTGCAGTAGTTTTAGGCAGATGAGACGTTCCTTATGTAAAAATTGACGATTCAAAGTGTAACTATGTTACCTACTGAATAAAGATATTTTTGTATTTGAATTTATTAATTAATCTTAAGTGCAGTTTTCACTAACACAGTTGGCTCGACCTTTATAGACGGCGATACCGCTCACCATCTATGACGTTAGTTTAAGCTTTATATATATCCCAACTGGGGTAGTCAGAGGTACAATCACAGAGCAAAAGTGCAGTCTCTGAGCCCAGCGAATCATTTGTAAACAGTGGTGAAATTATAAACCATTAGTTGTCATAATTATAAAATTTATATTTTTGTAGATGTTTTTGGTCTTTACAGAAACGACATGTAACTAGGAGGTCTTAAGTGCAACCAGTTAATTTATTACTTTGCAAGAAACTGATTGGACGTTTGCAGCTTATCGTACCTACATCCATCGCAAGATGAACTAAGTACCCACACCTCACCGAGCTTTCTTTTAGACCAACGAAACACACAGACAGAAAGATAATTAATACTCGTATTCATGCGTGTGCTAGTATTTGTTATTTTATTTTAACCATGTCACGATTATGTTGATGAAAGGATCACGAAAATTACAAGCCTAAGGCTTACCAACTCCGAACTGTAATTCTGGGAGTTAAAGTGTTATCAATAATTCAGGTAATTGTTTGTTTATCCTTGTTTACCCCCAACTTTGGGTTCAACAAACATGTGGTGTTTTTGACACTTATAGACCTTTAGGGAAAAGGCTAACAAATTGTTATGTTTGTATTTTATTATAGGTGTAAAAGCTAAAAGGTACTTTCCTAAATTATATTTGAATTTAACACTTAAGGTAGTAGGTATATTGTTATTATTTATGTGTTATATGAGTTTTGAAATAAACTGTGTATTTTTAGTGTTGTTCGAATTTCGAGTTCGTCATGCAATTATGAGTATAGTCACGAGTTTATAACAACATAAACAGCCTATAGACGTCCTTTTGAGAGTCCAGTGGTTGAGCGTTGGACTCACGATCCGGAGGCCCCGGGTTCGAATCCCGGTGGGGACATATTACAAAAATCACTTCGTGATCCCTAGTTTGGTTAGGACATTATAGGCTGATCACCTGACTGTCCGAAAGTAAGACGATCCGTGCTTCGGAAGGCACTTTAAACCGTTGGTCCCGGTTACTACTTTAACCCTGACACCAGGGTTGATGAGGCTGGTATTCCACCTCACAACCCACACGATAAGAAGAAGAAGAAGTTATAAGCAGCAAACGTTGTTTTCATTTTCATAAAAGCTAAACTGATGCGCCTACGCCGAAAATAAATGAATTTTGTTATTGATTTAAGTGTCACAAACATGCGTGAGAGATTTAATATTCCCTCAACAGATTGTCATTCATGTCATGACGTCATTATGACTTCCCTTGCGAAGGGTAGTGACGTCACTCACGTCTCACATATCCTGTGGGTTTAATGTTTCATAATAAATTATCTCGAGGCTTGCATTATGATTTGGGTAAGGTGGTTGACTCAGGAAACAGCGTGGATTGGAACGTTTTGTTTTTCGAATATTTTTTTTTTCTCGTTTGCCGAGCCGTGGTTAGCTCAGTTGGTAGAGCGTTTGCCTCTCACTTTGAGGTCGCAGGTTTGAATAACCTAAACTAATGATTATCGAATTTGTTTTAGAATTCATGTTTGGATCATAAATGATTATCACGTGCTCAGCGGTGAAGGAAAACATGAAACCCACATTCGAGAAATGTATTTTCAGAGGTATGTGACCTAACTTGTATTGGGCTGGTTTTCCCTTCGCGGGTTGGAAGGTCAGATATGTAGTCGTTTCTGTAAAAAACCGGACCTGTCAAATCTTCAGGTTAGGTAAGCGGACCCTGTGAGAAACGGGATAATATAATGCTAGGGATGTGTGTTTTTTTTTATATTATTTTCAGTTACATACTTTAACGACGCACCTGATTGTCCGAAAAAGTTAGATGATTCCGTGCTTCGGAAGGTACGCTAAGCCGTTGGTTTCGGGCTACTTGCCCAAACACCTCCACCACCCCGCAGTGGGGCAGCGTGGTGGAGTATGCTCCACCCCCTCCGGTTGATTGAGAGGAGGCCTGTGCCCAGCTGTGGGACGTGTATAGGTAGGCTGTTTATGTTATGTACTTTTGCGACGGAAAATTCCGCTTGATATCAACTCGTAATCATGGTCTGAATCACACATCAAAGTTTTCGTTGCGATGTCACTAACACCCTGTATTTAGGTATATAGATACCTATCTACTAGATAGGTATAGTATATACATAACACCAAGAGACATTCAGTACAGACGTTCTCTTGCCGTTACCTAATTACTTTGCTGTGTCTGCCGAATAAATTATTTACGGTTTCCATTTCAATGAAATGAAAACAAGCCTCAGAGGGCGTCAAGCGAGTTTACCCTCTATCTATCTTTGCTATCAGCTTTTGCCTGCGACTTTAGAGTAATTTCTTTTTCCCATTTCGAGCCACTTGCGATCGGTCGTGCGACCATAAGCAGGTGTTTTAGAATGTACTTATGTGGGCGTTTATAATCCTGTGATTAAATGATCCGTTTCTTTCCTCTATGTCAATAGTGTTATGTAGTATAATGTTAAGATCTAAGTTTGTTAAATATTATCACAAAAATTTACTTATTATTTTTACTTAAACATTTTACATTTATCAAAACTATAATAGGATTGTTAACTACGGTTCAACTAGTGCAAGTGGTCTGCGGAGTGTTTAAGAGTGGTAAGGAGGGTAAGCAGATAAAAATATAAATCATGCTACTTTGGTGGCATACGGTATGATAGATAGGGTTTTTAAATTTCGACGTTACTGTAACAGAGCATCGGGCCTAGTGGTAAAGCGTCCGCTTCCACTATACGAAGTCGTAAGTTCGATTCCCAGCGAGGCAAAAGTCTTTTTGTATTTAAACCCATAACAATAGAATGTTCTTTCTCTTGAGTCCTGCTGCTGATGTTCCAACCATGTAGGAGTTGAGTAGCAAGTGGGTTGACATTCTTTAGTCTCGCTCGGTATTTTAGATTTTAGAGTAAAAAAAAACCTATAGAACACAATAACATGTGTACGTGTTCAGCAATAAGGCCGCATAATTTATTTATCGATGTTTTCCTTCACCGCTGAGCACGTGATAATCATTTATTTCAATACACAACCTGGAATTGCTATTTATAATCTGCGTCGTCAGGACTCTCTAACGGAGCTGTTTAAAGAAATAAATGTACTGACGGTCGCATGTCAATAAGCTTATATTTATGAAAACATTATGTATGTACGTAAAAATGTATCTCTCCTTCCGAGAAACCGTGAAAGGCATACTTACAAATACTTACAATACAAGGAATAAAAATAAAATTGCTATTCAAAATTTTAGATTAAGTAGATTAAATTCATCTTTTATGGGATTATTTATACGTTTTTACAATAAAATAACAGATAATATTTTGAATTTGTCAGAATATAAATTTAAAGCTCATGTAAAGCTTACCTTATGTAAAACAGCTTATTATAAGATCCTAAATGATAAAAATGACTGATATTAAATGTATTCCTCTAGTTATTGAATTACTTGTAATGTATACTTACTTACATTGATTTAAAAGATGTGTCGCTATTGCAGTTTCTTGTCATTTCCTCTCCCGTAAATTCAAAAATGTTAAACTGACCTTCAAAAAGTTTATCAATGATAATTAGGTACGTTGAATAAATGATTCTGATTTCTTACAACCTCCGAATGGCATTTTCAAATACGTCCCGTTTCAAGTTACATTTTATTCGCAATATTGAGTAAAAACATTTTTTTTTGATAAAATATTGTTCGGGACTTTATTTTATGTTTTTCTATTATTGAATACACAAAATACTCCTATAAGTATATTAACATAAATAGTTCTCAAAACAACTTAACCATTTAATAGTTGCACGCGCACGTAACTACGCATGTGCGTTGAGTATTCTATTCAATGATTCCTAGCGCACTCACACACACATACAAAACTGCATTCTTCTCTGCAAAATGTCCACTTATTGATGTAGGTCAGGCGGTTGTCCCTCTCTATCTTGCGGCAAGTTGCATCCATCTCGCTCGCACAGGACCGGTCAACCTCTGGAATTCGAACGTTTGAGCGCGGTATGACGGTTCAATGTACAACGGTTTGAATTGAGATTTTTTGTTGATTTCCTCGGGGTTTCGATTGGGGAAGCGGTCTTTGAGTTGTATTTGAATGCGTGATAGCGATGGCCCTGTTCGGAAAACGCGTGACTTACATCGTAATGTCCCTGGTTCGGACCCCCGTTCAGGCTTCACCACTGACTTCGACTTTATTCTTCTATCGTGTGGATTGTGAGGTGGTTTACCGTGTGATGCTCTGTCGCGGAGCCACCACCTCCAATTCAGTTGAAAACGATATAGATTACTGTACGTACCATGTACATAGTGTACGTGAAAAGATTTTATGTGTACGTGCTATAATTAGAAAGAAAACAACAAATTAAAGTGGCTTCGCTGGAGAGCATACTCCCCAGCGGAGCCACTCAGTTTGCATACTTCGAGATGTTTTCTTCCTGTAAATTGAAGTATAGTTTGATGTACGTACTACGTACATAGTGTACGTGGAAAGATTTTATGTGTACGTGCTATAATTAGAAAGAAAACAACAAATTAAAGTGGCTTCGCTGGAGAGCATACTCCCCAGCGGAGCCACTCAGTTTGCATACTTCGAGATGTTTTCTTCCTGTAAATTGTAGTATAGTTTGATGTACGTACTACGTACATAGTGTACGTGAAAAGATTTTATGTGTACGTGCTATAATTAGAAAGAAAACAACAAATTAAAGTGTATATGACGGCATGAACAAAACGTGAAGCGCTGAAGATTTTAAGAAACAATCTCCTTGCGAGAACTTTTTATCTATGCACAAACTACTAAGAGAACCTATTTCAGACGAACGTCTCTCATACAAAACAAAGAGCCTCAGAATTTAGAGTATGACACTTGATTTGACATATAAAATTATATTGCCACACGCAAAAATAATTGTGGGGTTGCCATAGTAATGATATGGCACGGCGTGGCAGTAGTGATAGCTTTAAATTATTTAGATTACTTTAAATTTTGATGACAAGGTTTGGTGACGGATCGGTACGGCACTGACAATCTATGTCAAATCTGTCATAGATACACGGCCGGAAATTTGCGTTGAATAAATTCCGTAGTTAGCCTCTCAACTAGGAAACTGTGATATCCATACAGTATGAGTGTAAGATAAGTAAGCGAAAAGACGTTATATTTCACCAGTTTCCTAAAAGTGAGCTAGGAAGAACTCTAGAAGTGCAGAAGTTACAGTGTTTGTGTGATGACAATTTGCGAAGGCTTAGGACTACTGGGAACAATTGTGTTTGCCATGCGGATTGCACAAAGACATTTTTATTAAAAACTTTCCGGGTCTCTCAAGATTAGCAGTGTTATTATAAACAAAATATTAAAGGGTACAGATGTCTCTAGATTAGAGAGTTTAGATGAAAGTTTGCCATTAATGCAAAAAGGCATATTTAAAATAATAATAATAAAGCTCTATTTCAGAAAAAAAATCCATAAAACATAAAACAAAATTAAAAAATAAAATGTTATACAAGTAAACTGCAGTCTTTTTTTTATAAACCTTGTCATCAAAATTTAAAGTAAGTAATCTAAATAATTTAAAGCTATCACTACTGCCACGCCGTGCCATATCATTACTATGGCAACCCCACAATTATTTTTGCGTGTGGCAATATAATTTTATATGTCAAATCAAGTGTCATACTCTAAATTCTGAGGCTCTTTGTTTTGTATGAGAGACGTTCGTCTGAAATAGGTTCTCTTAGTAGTTTGTGCATAGATAAAAAGTTCTCGCAAGGAGATTGTTTCTTAAAATCTTCAGCGCTTCACGTTTTGTTCATGCCGTCATATACACTTTAATTTGTTGTTTTCTTTCTAATTATAGCACGTACACATAAAATCTTTTCACGTACACTATGTACGTAGTACGTACATCAAACTATACTACAATTTACAGGAAGAAAACATCTCGAAGTATGCAAACTGAGTGGCTCCGCTGGAGAGTATGCTCTCCAGCGAAGCCACTTTAATTTGTTGTTTTCTTTCTAATTATAGCACGTACACATAAAATCTTTCCACGTACACTATGTACGTAGTACGTACATCAAACTATACTTCAATTTACAGGAAGAAAACATCTCGAAGTATGCAAACTGAGTGGCTCCGCTGGGGAGTATGCTCTCCAGCGAAGCCACTTTAATTTGTTGTTTTCTTTCTAATTATAGCACGTACACATAAAATCTTTTCACGTACACTATGTACATGGTACGTACAGTAATCTATATCGTTTTCAACTGAATTGGAGGTGGTGGCTCCGCGACAGAGCATCACACGGTTTACCAACCGTAACAACCCTGGTGTCAAGGTTACTGAGCCGCCATAGGCTCCTGATATGACTCGTGTAACGACTACGTACTTACATCAGTAAGTAGCAACCGGGACCAACAGCTTAACGTGCCTTTCGAAGCACAGATCATCTTACTTTCAGATAATCAGGTTATTTAGGTATGAAAGTTACATTCCTCTCTCAAACAGCATTGGAGCTTCTGCAATTTTTTCATTATCATTTTTAACCGATTTCAAAACAAGGACGTTATAAATTTGACCTATAACTATGTAATTATATTCGTAATTATGCCACCTTACAACCCTCACGATAGAAGAAGTACCTACCTGTCCCGATTGAATTGTGTCTTTTAGAATAGAATAGAAATAATTTATTTTAGATATATACATACATACATACATAAACTCACGCCTATTTCCCACCGGGGTAAGCAGAGACTATAGAATTCCATTTGCTTCGATCCTGACACACTTCTCTTGCCTCCTCCACATTCATCAATCGCTTCATACACGCACGCCGGTTCAGAGTAGATCGTGTTGAACCTTTTCTAAGGCCATCTCCAATTTTGTCATCGTAAGTCCTTCTCGGTCTTCCTCTGCCAGCCCTACCATCAACTTTCGCTTTATATACCGCTTTTGCAATTCTATTATCCTTCATCCGCTTTATTTTAGATATAAGTAGATAAAGATATACCTACAGTAGCAGTGAACAAAATCTCTCACTTCTTGGCATTTATTATTCCCATCTGACGGTGAGGTCTGCCTTCTTCGTACTTCTCTTCCACTTCGCTCTATCAGACGTGTCGTTCTCGGAGACATTGCACATACACAGGTCCTTTTTGACCACATCCGCCCATGTTGTTTTTGGTCGTCCTCTTGGTCTAAGCCCTGGTATGTTTAGATTGGCTGTAACATTACCCACATAAACTGGAGGTCTTCTTTTTACGTGCCCAAACCAACGAAGCCTGCTCTCTTGTAGCTTTTCGGAGATGTCGTAACGTATTCGTAAGCAGTGAACATAATAAAAAAAAATAATATTTCAGACTAAGATTGTCCATAAGATGTTAGTAGTTACACAAACTTAGTATCTATGTTATGTGATAATAATTAAACTTTATCTCTAAAAAGGGAGGGAAGTCAGCTTCAAAATGTTGTGGCACTCCGACATTGAGGGAGTACCATGACGCTGATTTTCAGCTTTGCCCCAAATAATACTATAAAAATAAATCTACATTTTGTACATAACCTTGAATTTTCCGTGAGAATTCTCCCAAGAGGCCTAATATTGAAAGTTAGATAACTTTCGATAAATCAGAAAGACAGATTTTTGACAAACAGTTTTCGTCAAATCGACGCAATTTGTCAACACGCTTGTCCCCGCCGTAACTTTGCTGGCTGGTTGCCAAACAATCTGTGTCCAACTTGGCGAGAGTTGGCCAAGTCTCCGCCAAGTGCTCTTGGCCAAAGCGCCAGTTCGCAAGTTGGATAACTTAGTTCGCACCGCGTATTGGTTATTACCGATATTTCCACTTGTAATACGGTAATATTAGGAACATTGGTAATTTTATTGCTAGGACATGTCGAATTGTTCTTGTTTTGTTATGTTTGATACAGGGTGTTAGCGAAATCGTAACGAAAACTTTGAGGGATGAATCAGACCATGATTCTGAGTTAATATCAAGTAGAATTTTCCGAACCTTCCTAAATTTTATATTGGCCATTCTTCTTCTTATCGTGTGGGTTGAGAGGTGGATTACTAACCTCAAGAACCCTGGTGTGCGGGTTATTATTGAGCCGCCAAAGGCCCCGACATGGCTAACGACTACATACTTACATCAGTAAGTAGTAACCGGGACCAACGGGTTAACGTGCCTTCCCAAGCACGGATCATCTTACTTTCGGACAATCAGGTGATCAGCCTGTAATGTTCTAACCAAACTAGGGATAATAAAGTAATTTTTGTGATTTGTCCCCACCGGGATTCGAACTCGGGACCTCAGGATCGTGAGCCCAACGCTCAACCACTGGACCACGGAGGCCGTTAATACCTTCGTAACAAGGCTCAATAATAACCCTGACACCAGGGTTGATGAGGTTGGGAATTCACCTCACAACTCACACGATAGAAGAAGACGAAGGTATTCGGATATTTTGATAGTAGAATTATCATTAAGTAATTAACATAGTATTCTAGATGCTGGAATTGCTTATTTTGAAGTTTAGGTATGAAAGGAATTAAGTCTAGACGTCCTGTTATAATTCTATGTAGGTATGACCCAATGATTTGGAATATTATTGACTAGAATTCATAACTATACGAAAGAATAGAGGCTTATCGTGACTAAGTACCTGTAGAACGTCTAATTCGAATTCAGAAATCAGAATCATTTATTTAACGTACTAATTATCATTAATATAACGTTCTTTTGCGTTTTTGAATTTACGTCATTTCGCAAGGTGTTATGGCTGAGGAGAAGAAATGACCAGAAACTGCAACAGCAACACATTTTTGAAGTCAATGTAGACGTATACATTACAAGTTAATTAGTAACTAGAGGAACATATTTAATACCAGTCATTTTATAATTTAGGTAATCTTAAAATTTTACATAAAGTAAGCTTCAAGTGAAGCTTTAAATTTTATTCTGACAAATTCAAAATACTGTCTGGTATTTTATTGAAAAAACGTATGCATAGGTAACCCCAAAGAAGATGAATCTAATTTACTTAATCTAGAAATTTGGATAGCAATTTTATTTTTGTTCCTTGTATTGTAAGGTTTTTCACAGTTTTTCATAATTCAATATGGATAAAGTTTTATAATAGCTTTTGCGCGGTATCAGTTAGATTTTTCTAAGTAAGAAGTCAGTGTTGTGACGTTCATTATCATAGTGATGTATCACCAGTGCTCTTAGACAAAGGATTTTTGGAAATTAAAGAAAGAAAGAAACATTTATTACTTCCGGACACCACAGACACAGACAGACAGGTACATTACATTTAACACAGGACAGAAACCACACGGAAATCAATAAGTACATAGACAAAAAAAATAAAAATATACCAAAACAAAAAGAAAAACAAACCAAAATCATAAAAACAATAATAATAAAACTAAGTATTCTAAATGCAACGCACTGACGGCCCGATCATCTGCGGTGGAGTCCGGAATAAAAGGACCTCGCTCAGCATAAGTCGCGGCGTGAGCCACGACGCTGGTATTCTGCGGGCCCTGCCGAGTGAGGCCACGGACATCGCGGTATATATATGTACATAGATACATACTACTTAAACTTACTTACATATAATTATTTAATATTACAAAATTATAACAATTACAATAAATACACATTAATACGATTTACCATAAACATAAAAAATATCATAAAATAATACGAACAAAGCAACACAAATATACGTAATACTTGAACAAGGGGATTAGTTTGTATGCGTTGCTGATTTGAATGGGACGTTATCGCAAAATGCCCAGGGCAAGACGTGGAAGTAGAGTAGGCATCTAGGAAGGTACGTTTCACTAGACGTTCTATACTATTTCTGAACACTCTGAAATTAAATTCTAAGTAGGCATACCTAACTTACCCTCCTACACAAATCATCAGATCTACCTAAGTGGGTACTATAAATAACTTATCCGTAGTTAAGTAGGTTATTTAAACTTGTATATCCTATTTTTTTTTTGTCACCGACATAGCTCGGAGAACTGCAAAGCTGAAGTGGCAGTGGGCAGGACACATAGTGAGGAGAACCGATGGCCGATGGGGCGGAAAGGTTCTAGAATGGCGACCACGTGTCGGACGACGCTCAGTGGGTAGACCCGCTACAAGGTAGACCGACGATCTGGTGAAGGTCGCGGGAAGCCGCTGGATGCGGGCAGCGCAGGACCGATCGTCGTGGAGATCCTTGGGGGAAGCCTATGCCCAGCAGTGGGCGTTATACGGCTGATGATCCTATTTTACAGATATGGTCTCCTTAAAATTATAAAGTGTCGTGATCATAAGCTCACGATTATATCCCAATGGAGTAGTAGAGGTACATCCATCGCAAGATGAACTCAGTACCCACAACTCACCGAGCTTTCTGTTAGACCAACGTGATAGGTGGGTGATGTGCCGTATCGCCGTCTATAATGGTCGAGCCAACTGTGTTAGTGAAAACTGCACTTAAGATTAAATTAATAACTCATTGTTGCAAGTCCGGTACCGGGAATCGAACCGGCGCTTCCCGTTTGAGAAGCAAGCTACCGCAGGACCCCATCATCACCAGCCCATTAATGTCCCCACTGCAGGGCACGGGCCTTCCCTATGGATGGATAGGGAGATCGGGCCTTAAACCACCACGCGGGCCCAGTGCGGATTGGTGGTTATTAACGAATGCTAATGCAACCGGGACCAACGGTTTAACGTGCCTTCCGAAGCACGGAGGAGCTCGAGATGAAAACTTTTTTTTTGTGGTCACCCATCCTTTGACCGGCCTTTGCGAAAATTGCTTAACTTCAACAATCGCAGACTGAGCGCGATTACCGCTGCGCCACCGAGCTCCTCGCTCCGCAGGACCCCAATAACCTTTATTGAAACATTCTCAAATGGCAGATTTGACCTTGAATTTCTATTAAAAATATTCGCGTTACGCGTTCAGTGTTAGTGTTTCTACTTGTTTGAAAATTTTATTATTGTCATTATGTTACCTAGATAACTACGTAACCAAGCTATTTTCGCACTTCGCCGTAATTCTTCATTTCCGACATAATGAATTAGTAACAGCTCTATCCTCATTTTACAAACAAAAAATAAATACACCAATCGAGTACCGCAATAAAACAAAACAGCTATGCTATGCCAAGAGTGCGACAAGGACGGAAGACAAACATTCTACAAACCCGGTTAGTGTGACAGGGACAGGTGGTAACCTTGACCTGCGCAGTGGCGACCACGGCCGTTTGTAGAACTTCGCATAATGGCGCGTAATTTTGGGTCTTTTTTGGGTACACGTTGAATAGCTAATGTATTTATTCGTACATGATAAAGTTATCAATTTTTTGATGCCCTTTAGGTATTTCGTATGCACATTGTTTAGTTTAAAAGTCACCTAAAATATAAAACGGTACTTAGGAATCTGTTATTATTTAGGTACCTAACAAAAGTACCAACTAAGCTACGTGTAGGTATTAGTTTGGTAACTTAGGTAGGTAGGTACTTACTGTAAATTAAAATGACGTAGGTAATAGACAAAAGATTCAGGTCTTTTTATCCTTAATAATATAATAATAAATAATAATAATAATAATAAAGCTTTATTTCAGAAAAAAAATTCCATACATACAAAATATAACACTCTTAAAATATAATAATAAAATTTACAAAAAATAACAACACCTGACAATAATAACAATACTTACTTAAATAACTATCATAGTATACCACTACTTTTTCCCCACAGAGAGCAATGTCCAGAATCGCATGATGTGAGAGTCGAAACTTGTCGCAATACTTCTAATGATGGTGTTAGAACTGGACATTACTCTCTGCATGAGAGAAGCAACACGTTTCCTTAACACAGCTGCAAAACCATCTGTGCGCCAGAAACAGAACATCCCAGAGGCACTACAATATCTAGGCAACCGAAACATTGCTCTAAATACATCATTATATTGGACACGCAGGACACTGTGCGATTGCTTGGTATAGTTGGTCCAGAGACCGCACGTGTATAAAGTCTGACAGTAGGCCTTGAACAAGGTGACTTTGACTTGGTCAGAACATCGTGCGAATCTCCGGGCCAACATATTACCTCGCATTGCCAATGCCCTGCGTTCCCTTTCAATATCATCATTATCATTCAAGTGCTCATTAACAATATGCCCAAGATAACGAAACTTATTAATAAAAATTTTCTCTCAAGCATTTAATTTTGATAATAAATTCCTAGTACCTACATGCAATTTTCCGATCATCATCATCATTAATTTAAGAGCCACGCTCTTGTCGGTGTAGCATTCTCGATTTTTATTTATTTATTTGTACACAATAGAACACAGAAAGAAATACACAAAGAAATCAGACAGTACAAGTAATTCTTGTCTATCAAAGGCCAATTATTTCACCTCCTTATAAAACACGACGTTTACCTTCTCTTTAATCTGTTCCATGTAAGCTCTTCTTGGTCTTCCCCTTCCTCTCTTTCCTTGTAGCTTCCCTTCTATTTTTATTTTTTATTTTTATTTCAATGTAAGTAAGTATGTCCGAGTCCAACTCACTTTTATGACAAATTGCACTGCCCTAGTAACAGGGCCAGGTACTGTTCCATCTACGTAAAACATAGTATTTAAGATCTGTATAAGTATTGTACATGATGGCAATAAAAATTTTGTTCACCTCTGCTTAATCCTTCAAGGATTTTTTTTTATTAATATGGGTTTGCTCTTGACTTCGTTCTTCCACGAGAAGAAGAAGAGATCGACGTTGGAACGAGCTTACCCAGAAAATAGACTCTTAAGGATAGAGGTATATTGCTTTATCTACCTAATAGATCAATTGAAGTTGTTTAGTATTCTTCGGAGCTTTACCTACATTATACTTAGCAATACCTCGCAATTTCTTAGAACAATAATTTCGCCGTTTACTCTCGACATCAAACGTTTACCTATTTTACTTGAGTTCGTTTTGTAATACCTACTCGTATTCCAATATTTCGTATCGTTTACTGAATATTTCCATCCTTCAATAATAATCGAAGAGTCTATGTGGTTGAAATTCTAGACTTTTGTGTACTATTATTGCATTTACAATAATTATTATTATGAATTCATTTAATTCAGTCCCTAGTTTCAAATGAGATACTTTTTACGAAACGTCAAAACTAAAGTTTTCTTTGGAGTTTGTATGGAAATACTGTCCTGTGACGTCATCAATAGAAGCGGTCAAATGTCGTACTCATTGTTACTTAATTCATAAATAAAATTCGAATATAAGTTAAAAAGAAAAATGAGATTGATTTTTGATCATCTTAGAATGGCTTCTATTTCTAGACTAGCATTTTATAATTTATCTTAGACCCAGTCAAATACCCTAATTATAATATTACTGCTTAATCTTTATTTGCTTATATTTCGCTCTCTCACCTCATGTTGTTTGTTATGATTATAAGGTTTGGACTCCATTAAAACTTTATGACTGAACCGTTATTCCCTGCTATCTGTATGACCCAGGCTTTATAATACACATAAAGTTATATACTTAGATAATTATATTTTTTTAATTCTCATGATCCTAATAAGGATCATCTGTAAGAGCGATAGGCTGATCCCCTATTATCATACGGTTTATCATTATCCACCTTAGGACTATGTATCAAAAGTGGCTGCAATTAGTTTCTTGATTATTTGTAGTTCTGCCCACCTCTTCGGGGAATACGGGCGTGAGTTTATGTATGTATGTATGTATGTATGTTCTACCGCAAATAATGCCCCTTTTTCCCCCTCCGATAATGTCCGTCATCCCAAGTGGGTCAAAGTTTTTTTACTTATTTTCACAAGAGTTTAAAAGTCGTTAAGGACAAATTAAAATCTCCGAGAAGAGCTACTTGATACCATTATGTTCTACCTGCCAAGTAAAACAGTTCGATAGTAGGGAAAATATTTTTTTTTATATATCTTCTGATAAAATGTGGTAGCTCAGTTGAAAGAACGTTTGACTTTAGTGAGACTACAGGTTCAAATCCCAGCATGGACCTAAACCAATGATTATCGAATTTGTTTTGGAATTCATGTTTGGATCATAAATGATTATCACGTGCTCAGCGGTGAAAGAAAACATCGTGAGGAAACCCACATTCCCGAGAAATGCATTTTCGGAGGTATGTGACCTAACCTGTATTGGGCTGGTTTACCTACCCTACGCGGGCAGTGCCGTTTTAAAAAACCGGACCTGTCAAATATTCCGGTTAGGTAAGCGGACCCTGTGAAAAACGGGATAATGCTAGGGAGATGATGATAGGAAAGGCGAAAAACATTTCTTTCACGTCAAGCACACTAAAGGAGCCGGTTCTGTGACAAAGTTTCATCATTGTTTAATTTCTAAAGAATCGTCGCGTAAAGAATTTAAATAATTTCATATCTGAAAGGCGTCCGAGATACGTCGAGTGGAAAAAATCGGTTGAGTTGAGAATTTCAGATTCAGCGTCTTATTACGAAATGTATTTTGATATTTATCGTCAAAGGAAACTTGGCCAAATTACCAATGGTAGAAAACCTCAAACGTACATTCATTCCTAATGTCAAAGCCTCAAAGCCTTAGAGGGTCTTTGTGATATCGTAACGAATACTGTGGGGGATGATTCAGACCATGATTCTGAGTTAATATCAAGTGGAATTTTCCGTAGCAAAAATCAGATAGCCATATAATACAGATAGCCATACAAGTAGGTATGGGTGTTAGTGACAACGTAACGAATACTGAGGGGGATGATTCAGACCATGATTCTGAGTTGATATCAAGTGGAATTTCCTGTCGGAAAATTCATGAAAATTTTTGTTTTTTTTTTAAATTATTTTCAGTCCCATACTTTTTTATATAAGTACACAGTGTTAGTGACATCGTAACAAAAACTTTGAGAGGGATGATTCAGACCTTGATTCTGAGTTAATATCAAGTGTTTTCCGTCGCAAAATTCGTGTTTTTTTTTTAAATTAGTTGTGACCTTATGTTATGTTATATTATTGGCATGGATTTAGAGATCTTGTTGGATAGGACAGGAGAAAATCCGATAAAGCAATTCAGTGTTCTTGTCACTGTCTGTCCGGCAGAGGGACATGAAAAATGTCTGTTTTTTCAATACATCAATCAAACTCTAGAATACCCAAAACAGTCAATTGTCGTCACTTTCATCGGCCGGATACATATTATTATGTTCTGATATCTCAAATTACCTGACCCATGTCTCGAAATGAGGATAAAAACTAGAAGTTCAAATGTAGGCGGCTGCGCTGTTGAGTGTTCCTAAATATTGACAGTTCTCCATACTGTCCAGCTAAAGTTCGTGATAAATTACTGTAAAATGTGGAGAAACGTGGAGTGTATTCCATCTAAGGGATGCATATTGTTTTAAGTTTACGCGGTTATTATCATAATTAAAGCACATAATAACGGACATCCGTGACGTCATCCCGTGATCATGGCACTTGCAACAGTGTTGAAATATCGGGAGTCTCATATCCCCGTTTAAACGCGGTAAGAACCCGTTATTATGTGCTTTAATTATAAGGGATGCATTATGAAAAAGAAATGCTGCCATCAGTTGGAAAAAGCAGTTTTGATAGAAAATAAGTTTTTAGATAGATAGATAAGTAGATAGAATATGGCCCTGCGCAGACGACAGACTATCCGTGACGCACTTTTTAGTCTGTGAAAATATAACCTATGCAATTATATGCAGTAACGCGCCGGACTTTTTGCGCGTCGTGTGCGTTACGGCATATAATTGCATAGGTTATATTTTCACAGACTAAAAAGTGCGTCACGGATAGTCTGTCGTCTGCGCAGGGCCTATTTATTTAGATTTAAGACGTTACATAAATACCGTTACGTTAAACTGCTTAACGTGCCTTCCGAAGCACGGATCATCTTACTTTTTGGATAAAGTGATTTTTGTGATATGTCCCCACCAGGATTCGAACCCGGGACCTCCGGATCGTGAGCCCAACGCTCAACCACTGGACCACGGAAGTCACGGAGGAAAACAAAACAATAGGTACTTTGTTTTATTCCTTTGAGGAAAATTCTTATCAGAATGTGTAAAATGATCCGGAAAATCGTTCCATTTTTGTTTAAGTTATCAATTGGACGTATAAACAGGAAAATGTCAGAGAATTATTGTAGTGAAAGTACTGAGATTACTCTCAGTTATTAAATTCCTTAGGTATTAGAAAACAATGAGATAAATTTAATAAAAAACGGCTGTAATATTTAAAAACCTTGAATATTTTATACGGTAGCTGTTACTCGCTGACAAACAGATCAAAACCATTTCATGAAATGGTCGAACGCGTCGTGAAACGATCAATTCTAAAGGTGGGTACTGACTGGTGTTACGAGGTGTATTGTAATGTGTTACATACACAGCGAGCGTTCGTGCTGTCAGTACAGGGAAATAAGGCGCTCGTAGCGAGTATCAACACTGATTTTAAGCACATGACGAAACATAACATGCTCGCTGCGAATTGTACAATACGCCTCCCAACACCGGTCAGTACCCACCTTAAGATCTGGCCACGACATATATATTTGTATGGATGTATATTCGTTTCGTTTATTCGCACACTTTGTGCCTTCCCACTTTTATTGACCAGTTTTAGAGATAAGTCCACCTTTAAGTACTTATACCTCTAATATCTTCTCTTCTATCGTGTGAGTTGTGAGGTGGAGAACGAACCTCATCAACCCTGGTGTCAGGGTTACTATTGAGCCGCCAAAGGCCCCTGACATGGTTCATGAAACGACTACTTACATCAGTAAGTAGTAATCGGGACCAACGGCTTAACGTGCCTTCCGAAGCACAGATCATCATCATCAGCCCATTAACGTCCCCACTGCTGGGGCACGGGCCTTCCCTATGGATGGATACGGAGATCGGGCCTTAAACCATCACGCGGGACCAGTGCGAATTGATGGTTATTAACGACTGCTAATGCAGCCGGGACCAACGGCTTAACGTGCCCTCCGAAGCACGGAGGAGCTCGAGATGAAAACTTTTTTGTGGTCACCCATCCTATGACCGGCCTTTGCGAAAGTTGCTTAACTTCAACAATCGCAGACCGAGCGCTTTACCGCTGCGCCACCGAGCTCCTCAAAGCACGGATCATCTTACCTACTTTTAAAAAAATGTTATAAAAATATTAATTCTTCACTTTTTAAAATTAGTTTTTATATTCTATCTCTTATTGTCGGACGTGTTTGTAACCTTTGTAATTACCTACTTAAACTGAATTATGTGCGAAGTGGCAAAACAATCAGCGTTTCTTTAATACAGTCTACGAGTGGTGAAATAATCAATCCACACACTTTTTAACAATATTAATGTGTACACTAAAGAACTTTGTAGAAAGAAACCCAATTCGAAGGACAGATAGATATTTCGATCTCCATATTTCATTCATCACTCATCGATTCCTCGTATCATAAATAATACTTACAATAAACTCAAGGACATGTTGAATTTAATAAAACCCCAAAGGTCATGTTATCGACCTTTTTGGATGGCAGCTCGGACACTTCGTACAAAAATATTATTCTCCCCGCGCACCGCTTAGTGCCTTGCCGCGTACCTAAGCGGGTAGTTCTTCGAACACCGGATGTGACTACCATGAACGCACAAAAATCCTACAATCTTTTGTCTTTTTGTAAATATCCAGTTAGGACTTATGTATATCGCGCAATTTACGTCAGCTCTATATTTCAAAATAGTCAATATATTTATGAAAACAATGTATAAAAAATATCATCATCATCAGCCGTACGACGCCTACTGCTGGGCATAGGCCTCGCTTAAGGATCTCCACGACAATCGGTCCTGCGCTGCTCGCATCCAGCGGCTTCCCGCGACCTTCACCAGATCGTCGTCGGTCCACCTTGTAGCGGGCCTACCCACTGAGCGTCGTCCGATAAAAAATATATAACAAGTATTTACAGCGTACTTTTCCCTTGACTTTATTTGGCACCAGTAAAATCAAATATATAAAAACACACACATACATAAACTCACGCCTATTTCCTACCGGAGTAAGCAGAGACTATGGAATTCCATTTGCTTCGATCCTGACATACTTCTCTTGCAAAAAAAAAACAAATCTTATGAAGAAAGAATCAAATCTTATTTTAATTAATCTTATCAATCAAATCTTAGGAAGAAAGTAATATTTCGGCATGTCGACGACGCCGTCGACCCCATAGTTGCTGGTCTGTAAGCGCAGAGTGGATAGACTACATTTTTAGACTAATTTAGACCAAAGATACAAATCGTGTGGGGCGAAGAGTATCCATTCTATACGTAATATATCATTCTTTAGTCTATGCTGCTGCTACAAAATCTATCAGGTAAGTGTAGATAATAATTGAACGGTTCTTGGTGGTTTCCTGAAATGAATTCTGGTAAGCATACTTTGTATTATAACGGTCTCTCGCTGGGGGTACAAAAGCTGATTAAAGGTATGTTATTTTTACTATTATATAAAATAAATTTGTCTTGCAGTGTGATTCGAGCCCTGAGACAAATCAGAAACAAAGAAACAGCAGTTTCTCCAACATTCTAGACCCTTGTTTTATAATGAGTAATTTATTAGCGTCAAAATGACGGGACCAATTGCTTAATGTTGAAATTGCTTATTGTTAGATATACTACCTCTTTCTCTCCTCTCTTTATTTAAGAGCTACGCTCTTGTCGGTGGGCTTTATTACTCCATAGATAGGGCGTGTAGAACGGTGGTTGCCCCAATCGCCTTCCGTTCCGCAGTACACCGACCAATTTGTCAATCAGTGATGTTCTAGCTAGAGCCCTACCAGAATCCATTTCCTCGGCCTCCAACCAGTACTGATACCGCAGCTGCCCGGCATCAGGGGTGCGCTATTGAAATAGCGGCGCCTACACACTACCTATCTACTAAAATCTAGTTTACCTTTCTCATTCAAAAGATATACCTACACGTTAAACACTGGTCCCGCCATCTTGACGTTAAGATGCGCTGCATTTTTAGATTAATTGCTTCAATGTCCGTTTTAGATCTCCACAAGTCTAACAATCTTCCCCTTTTCCACCCAGATGTACCGATAACATGGTGGTCAGGGGGGCGCGCGTCGCTGCCGTGCGTGGCGCCGCTGGCGGAGCGCCTGCAGCCCCGTAGGCCTCCGCCCCCGCTCGCCGCGGAGGACACGCCCCCTGCCAAGCCGTACCTTTGGAAGCGAGGTGATGAGGAGATTAGTTCAAAACGGTAAGGATGTTTTTATCAAGGCCATCTCAGGGACCTTTGACGGCTCCGTAGAAACCCTGACAGCAGGGTCTATGAGGTTGGTCATTCGTCTCACAAGCCACACGATAGAAGAAGGTGATTTAATTAAAAAAAAACGTAAAGTGCTCGAGCCAATGCAGCTCGAATAGCTACTGCGACTTTGTGTAATAAAACACACTTCACAAAGAGTATTAAGTTGTTTATTTTCCGTTCTTGGCACGATTTGACAGAGTTTCCACTAAGACTAGTGTTTTGTGGTCGAAAGGTTAAAGCGAACTGCCCCTCTTGGCCAAGTGCAACCCTTTATAATGACTTGCCGACTATCAGTGTTGCCATTTTATTATTACTGTTTTACCGAAACGAGCGAATGAACGAATAATCAACTTGTTAAGAATGTTAAAATACTCAAATTATTAGAAAACCCTACATTTGTAAGTTCTATTGTGACCACATCACATCAAAATTTAAGAGCCACGCTCTTGTCATTGTAGCATTTTCCATGCTACTTTTTTAAGGAAACATAGGGCAGTGATTTCCCTCTTGCCTTCCGCTCGTCTGTTATGACAGATGACCAGTGAGAGCCTTTTCTTACCTGCCCCTAGTAGGTTTAAGAACTCCCTTAGTCTTCTTCTTTCTTGTGGATTATGAGGTGGATTACCAAACTCATTAACCCTGGTGTCAGGGTTGTTATGCACCCACCTTTGGCTCCTGACATGACTCATAACAATTACGTACATTAGTAAATAGTAACTGGGACTTGCGGCTAAACATGCCTTCCGTAGCACGGATCATCTTACTTTCGGACAAGCGGGTAATCAGCCTGTAATTAGATGTGGTCCTTTTAACTCCCCTGTTATGTGTCCTGCTGCATGACTAGAGAATATTTATATCTTCTTCTTATCGTATGGGTTGTGAGGTGGAATACCAGCATCATCAACCCTGGTGTCAGGATTATAATTGAGTCGCCAAAGGCCCCTGACATGGCTCATGTATCGATTACTCACATCAGTAAATAGTAACCGGGACCAACGGCTTAACGTACCTTCCGAAGCTCGGATCATCTTACTTTCGGAAAATCAGGTGATCAGCCTGTAATGTCCTAACCCAACCAGGGATCACAAAGTGATTTTTGTGATATGTCCTCACCGGGATTCGAACTAGGGACCTTCGGATCGTGAGCTCAACGCTCAACCACTGGACCACGAAGGCCGTTACTATACACGGGGGCGATATTTATATCATTGTTGAGAATAATAGGGTCCATTATTTTGGATGACCGCTGGCATTTCTAAGCTAAAGGAGGGTCTGAACGATTTGTCATAATGATGAACACATTTATTGAAGACCTTGCGGCTACCAGAGAAGTCTATTGGGAAAAGACATCAATATCATAAATGTAGTTAGATTTGTTATTTCGGATTAAAAAGCAGTATATAAAGCGAAGGTTGGTGGAAGACCTAGAAGGACGAACGAACGAATTGCTGTTGAGCAATAAGGCCGCCTATTGTGCTTATGTTTTATTCGTATGTTTATGTCCTTTATATATGTTCTTGTGCAATAAAGTATTATTGATTGATTGATTGATTGATTGACGAACATTGACCAAATTGGAGATGTCTTTAGAAAAGGTTTAGTACGATCTACTGTGAACCGGCGTGCGTGTATGAAAAGATTGATGAATGTGGAGGAAACAAGAATGTCAGGATCGAAGCAAATGAAATTCCATAGTCTCTGATTACCCCGGTGGGAAATAGGCGTGAGTTTGTGTTTTTTTTTTAATTTATTTATAAACAAAATTACATACATATACATTTTAATACTATCGCCAAACTACAACCGTAGTTTGTTGGCGTCGCGCTCATTCCCTAATTTTGTTTAAGTACCAGCATTTACAACAACTACCCTCCACCCACTAAAATCCTATAAATTGACTTATACTACACACTTTACCTACTAAACTTAACTACACTCATTATTTATTCCAACATATATTCCTTCAGTTTTTTCTTAAGACTACCAGTACATATAATTTTATTTTGTTCTAACAGAAATGGAATATTATTACATAACCTTGGTATTATATATTTTCTAGTCCTCTCTCCATAATAGTTTCTAGCAGGTGTCTGGACAAGTTTACCCTGTGCCTTGGATCTCGTATTAATATTATGATTTATAATGTATGCATGTAGTTAATGAAAAGAAGAATAGATAAAGAACAGTCTCACAAAGTGATTTCGATAATGTCCTCATAGGGAATCGAACCGGACCTCCAGATCGTGAGCACGGGGGCTGTTATATACACACGTATATTTATATACATTCACAACAAATTCATAACGAGGTAGATAAATCGAAAAGTCATCTGTAGTACAAACATTTTAACATTAACGGATAGAACATTCATGTATACACTTGGTTTCCAGTTCGCATTACAATGCTGTCACTAACTTCAAACCCAGAACCTTCTCCAAAACATCTTCACCATTATCTTCTTTACGTTCCAGGGTATCGGCGTCAGGGGCGCTGGAGGTGTCTCGTCGCCGGGAGGAGGGGTCCCGGCGGAGGGACGGGGAGGGTGTGTACCAGTGTCAAGTGCGGCACCACGGAGGCATCGTGCTGGGATATCCCACACACCTAAAGTTTGCTTGTGAGTATCTCATTTTACCTCCTTAGGCCAGGCGCGCACTTCGAGTTTTTCGCCGCGCGACAGAAAAGAGCAGCGGCATAATGTCGCACTGTAATACTGCGCCGCTGCGGCGGCTCTGCCGTGAAGTGCGCGCAATGCAATTTAAAACTGGTACAGAATTACAGTGCGACATTATGCCGCTGCTTTTTTCTGCCGCGCGGCGAAAAACTCGTAGTGCGCGCCTGGCCTTAGTCATTAAGTTACACCCGGTATAGCCGAATTCCGCCACGTGAAAGATCAATCCGTCAAATAATTATTTCAAAGTTTCCCAAAGTCAAATTACTGAAACTTGTGTTGATTGCTGTCACCTCTAAACCAGATAGGAGTTCCTAATGAGTTACAAGAACAATGTCAACCTGATCCAGCAGGGTCGATTCGACCCGTAGCGGGAACTATGTAACTGATCCGGTAACTTAAGTATAAGTACTGTATGGACACACATTTCCTTTGTGGAGTGTGTCAATATTGCCTGTCGACTTGTTTTTGTTGACGTAAGGTAGAAAAATGCCGGCTAAATACGGGTTAAAGGTAAACATCAGCAAAGATTTTCTCTGTTCAGTTCAGTGCCTTGTTTATTTTGAAAAAATCTGATGACACGTAGACATCCACCAATCATGGTATAAGAAAACTAGGTATGCTCAAAACTGATAGCTAGCATTTCAAGGTTAGCCCAGATGACGTCATTCCACCCTATGTTGCCATTTCGGAAAAAAATAAATTACTCACGTCCAATGTTTTTAATTTACTTTGCAAGGAATATTTGTACCTTTAGTAAAAGATTTACGTACAATTTTAATGATTTTTATATATGTGACAAAAAATAGTTATTAAATACATTAGTCAGTAATTCACTTGTTTTTTTAATAATAATATGTACGTCTTTGGTATGTTGGAGATACCAATTTAATGGTAACACTTACGTCATCAAGGGCTAATAATGGCGGCTTGTTATAGGATTGAGCATACGGATAAGAAAATGACAGGTACTCGTATAACTTAGAATACAATTAGATGGTGTGTATTAGAAGCAGCACCAATATACATCAATGTCACACATTGTCCGGTGTTTGACAAACATAACCCCTAGCAACTGCCGAATTTTTAGTAATAGAATTTACAGAAACGGGGCGAATATCGATCCTGTTCTGTAGTGATTACAAACAAAACAGAAAATTCTGACAACGCATATCATTCGGAAGAATTCCGACGTGCTTTCAGCTTATGTATCCTATTCATAATTTGTTTCCATGAACTGTCAGTTACTAACGACGGTTAAGTTCCAAACGAAACGTCAACATTACAGTAAACGGCTCAAAAGAAGGATTCCGAAAACCTTGACGTGTACAGAACCTTTACTGAAAGTAACATCTGTGATCTATATATACAAAAGCGAAAGGTCACTGTCTCACTCATCACGAAATCTCAAAAACTACATGTGCAAGGAGTCTTTTTTATTTGAGGTCGCAGGTTCGAATTTAGCACAGGCCTAAACCAATGATTGCCGTATTCGTTTTCAAATTCAAGTTTGAATGATAAATGATTATCACGTGTGGTGAAGGAAGACATCGTTAGGAAACCCACGTTCCCGAGAAATGCATTTTCGGAGGTATGTGATCTAACCTAACCTGTATTGAGCTGGTTTTCCCTTCGCGGGTTGGAAGGTCAGACAGGCAGTTGCTTCTGTAAAAAACCGGACCTGTCAAATTAAGATAGGTAAGCGGACCCTGTGAAAAACAGAATAATGCTAGGAGGATGATGGTTCCTTGATTTTGAGAAAATCAACCCATAAAGTGATAAAAATGGTTGGCAAAGTTTGTATGAAATTTCTATAGTTTTAGGGGTTTCACGTGAACGAAGTCGCGGGCAGCAGTTAGTAGCCAAATATTTTGCACTTGTTTCCTGACGCTGTCTTCATTTCGGACAAGTAAAAGGGTTGCCTCAGGGTCCGTCTAGAGTTTCCAACAAATAACGGGTAAACCACTAAACTTGATATTAAATCTTTTACGTCTCAATCTAGGATATGTTGTTCTCGGATATTAATTAAGACAAAACTCTGAACAACTTGGAAAATAGGGTTACTCTGTGGTTACATAACATGAGAGAGGTTTGGGATTTGGATCGGGAAGTAAATATGTGAAGTAAAAGGGCTATATTCTTAAGTTGACTGTGGTCCTGTAGTACACTGGCTTGCTTCTCAAAAGGGGAGCACCAGTTCAAACCCCAGGATCTGCCTTGCACCGATGAGTTGTTAATTTATCTTAAGTGCAGTTTTCACTATCACAGTTGGCTCTATTCATATTCTATGGCTCTTGAGTTGGTTATTATTAGGTATTTTGTGTGAAATATTTATATAAGCAGGTATATATATATAGGTAAATAGGTTAGGTATTTATATATTTGTATGTATGTTATATATTTATTTGCATGTATTTATTGGTAAGTTGTACTTGTAGTTTGTACCCGAAATCTTTCAATTTTTACATTTTTCTGGAAGAAATCGCTTTAAGCTATAAGGCCGCAATTTGCCATGTACTTAGTTAATAGTCTTTTTATAATTATTTCTTTTTATTTTGGTGCAATAAAGTATATTTGTATTTGTATTGGCTCGACCAGACCATCTATCACGTTGCTCTATCGGAAAGATCTATGGGGTCCTTAGTTCATCTGGCTATGGAAGTAGGTATCTCTGAATACCCCAGTTGGGAGTGGTATGGAATTGGGACGTAGTCGACGTGAGCCTATGTGTTATGACTCGCATAATAAAAATGACGTAGAGAAAACAAAATAAAAAATTCAATGACATGTGTCACTGTATGAAAAGCACGTACGAAGAAGGCCTGCCTAACCTATGTTAGCGGCATCCGTGGTCCAGTGGTTGAGCGTTGGGCTCACGATCCGGAGGTCCTGGGTTCGATTCCCGGTGGGGAAATATAACAAAAATTACTTTGTGGTCCCTAGTTTGGTTAGGAAATTACAGGCTGATCACCTGATTGTCCGAAAGTAAGATGATCCATGCTTCGGAAGGCACGTTAAGCCATTGGTTCCGGTTACTACTTACTGATGTAAGCACGTTGTCGTTATATGAGTCATGTCAGGGGCCTTTGGCGGCTCAATAGGAACCCTGACACCAGGGTTGATGAGGTTGGTAATTCACCTCACAACCCACACGATAGAAGAAGATAAAAGAAGACCTATGTTAGTACAATTCTTTATTCTGTCATTAAGACAGGTCTGATGTTTTCCAAAAGCCATTTCACTCTATATAACATTTTTGTCTTCACTGCACTTGAAGCTAAGCTTTTCCCTTTTCCCGTAATTTGTTCAAAATTCATTAAACACCTCATCGAGAAAAGGTCTTAATAGCTATACTAGGGCCGACCTTATTTTCACTAAACACCTGTACTCATAACGAGTGCTGGTCCTTCTGAGAAGGGTCGAAGGGTCCTCGACCCGTCCTTTACCACCGATGTCGATTATATTCCAACAGGGGCGTATTTAGGGTGAGTTACTCCGGTATGGTATGGTCTTCTTCTTTCAGTGCCATCTCACGAACCCCGATACAGATCCCGCCGGCGTGGTCGACGATTTCCCTCAGCGTTTATCAGTATTCGTGCCCAGTTTTTTTCCCTTCAGACAGATTCTGCAAAGTGGACTGTTTGTTAGGCCTACGGTGAATAGGTGTTTGTTCAATGGGTTGTGCCAGTGACGGTGCTCATCATTATTCTGAGGCTTTTCCGGATCATGCTGAACCATATTCCAGTGATTCTCCCCTAGAAAGAATATTTACTTGATCTTCGTCTTCTTACGTTGTTTTAAGCTTACGCGGTTATTATCATAATTAAAACACATAATAACGGGTTCTTACCGCGTTTAAAGTAGGGATATGAGACTTCCGATATTTCGACACTGTTGCAAGTGCCATGATCACGGGATGACTGATGAGATTGGAGTAGAGTAGGTAGATCTATAATTTATAGCAACAGTGTCAAAATATCGGGAGTCTCATATCCTTACTTTAAATGCGGTAAGAACCCGTTATTATGTGTTTTCTTCTTCTTCTTTGCTCATTCCCACTCTAAGTGGGGTCGACTCTCATAATTTGACGGCGCCAAGACAATCTGTCCTGGGTTGTCGGGTTGGGTAGATTTTCATTCACCTTGGAGATGCTGTTCCACCAGGTGGCAGGAAAACGTTCTCCACCTACTATTAGCCAGCTAGCTAGCTAGTTAGTATTCACTTGAAAAATTGATACAATTTATACGATTTCCTCTAGTTACAGGTATACAGGTTCTGACAGTAAACATACAAACTTCTGGGGGTTAAAATGGCCACATCGAAGCCATTCATTTAAGAAAGCAATATTGCAATTTGTCATTTGCGCATATAAAAGTAAGTGCGCAATGCAAACAAATGTCAAATAGCAATATTGCTTTCTTAGATGAATGGCTTCGATGTGGCCATTTTAACCCCCCTGTTCTCCAAACCTTCCTTAATCTCATGATATACCGCCTCTTTGGTGGAGAGCTTTATCTTTGAAGAGCATTACAATTCGTTTGAGTACTTAAGCCTTAATATTTTCATGAGTATCTCCCAATTCACTGCAGGTACGTCTCTGGACCCCTTCTCTCCTCAATCAATCAGCTTCTTTGTAACATTTGGGAACCCTGGCACCTTTGACAGGAAATTCTGATTAGTGAAAGTTTCGGAATTCATCAAATTTCAATCGAGTTAAACCTTGCGTGTCGGAGTTCAAAATTTTCGCATTACATACTCGTACATACCTATTACCAACCTACAGAAGACCACGCCTATTGCTCCGGGGAGCCTTGAGTGCCCTCCATTTGTCCGGCCAAGTAGTTACTGCCAAACGCGGCAAATCTAAGATAAAACACGCCAATCACTCACTGGGGTACACTCTCATCAAGAGAGGAAGGGGAAAAAGGCTTCCTATTCCGACTTCCAATTATTATGGAGTCTATTGATTTATAAACAAATAACGTTATGACCACACCAACAAGCTAGCTAGAGATCTGCTAAGGTAAGACGTCTGATAAGATGAAATATACTTTCCCTGGATGAGAGACTAAAAAAATTAATATAGATATCAATTTCCGGTAAAACATAGCCTTGAGGATAGCAATTACTGGACTGCATAAACATAACATAAACAGCCTATATACGTCCCACTGCTGGTCACAGGCCTCCCCTCACAACCAGAGGGATACCCCTAAAAATATACATTTTTGACACAGAAACATGATAATTAAAACACATAATAACGGGGTCTTACCGCGTTTAAAGCAGGGACGTGAGACTCCCGATATTTCGCCACTGAGTCTCATATCCCTGCTTTAAATGCGGTAAGAACCCGTTATTATGTGTTTTAATTATGATAATAACCGCGTAAACTTAAAACAGAAACATGAAACTGAATCACTCACACGCATTGTAACTGAAACGTAAAACATCCTTTATATCGCCTTAAACATTACTAAACCCTTTAATACAATAATTAGGAGATAACAGGCTCATATTTAGTAGATTTTCTCTGCATTGTTTTCTAATGTGTTTAAACGACGTCGGGTAATGCCCCCTAGTTTCCTCAGGGGTCTAAAGCGATCCTCATGTACCCTGAAAGCCCCGGGGCAAACGTTACCAGAAACCGTTGTACGCTTAATTTTGCTCAAATGCGATTTTATCCGGTTGTACGCGACACAATACCTCAGTGGCGCAGGATGGTGCTTTTCTTCTGTGGTTTGTAATCCTAATGTCAAGATTATTATTGAGCCGCCAAGCGCCCTTCTTCTTATCGAGTGGGTTGTGAGGTGGAATACCAGCCTCATTAATCCTGGTGTCAGGGTTATGATTGAGCCGCCAAGAGCCCTGACATAGCTCATGTAACGACTACCTAATTACATCAGTAAGTAGTAACCGATACCAACGCTTTAACGTACCTTCTGAAACACGGATCGTCTTACTTTCGGACAATCGAGTGATCAGTCTGTAATATCCTAATCAAACTAGTGATCACAAAGCGTGGATTTTTGTGATATGTGTCAACCGGGATTTGAACTTGGAACCTCCTCGTCGTAAGCCGAAAGCTCAACAGTGCTTGAATGGATCACGGAGGCTGATATTATTGTCTTTTTGTTTTACAACATAACATAAGCTCACGACTATATCCCAATTGGGGTAGTCAGAGGGTCCTCCATCCAAGTTGAACTACTCGTAAGTACCCACACCTTACCGAGCTTTCTGTTGGACCAACGTGATGGGTGTCGCCGTCTATAATGGTCGAACTAAATGTGTTAGTGAAAACTGCACTTACTATAAGTTAGTTAGTGCTGATTGACTGATTGATTAGTGCTGATTTCTGTAGACTCTATCTCATTTTATTTCAAGTTGTTGTAGCCGATCTGCTCCAGTGGGTTTTTCGGGTACTTTTCAATAAAGATGCTTGTTGTTCGATTTAAAGATGTAATTTTACTAATGAAGATGTTTAAATAACAAAAGAAGTTGGATAAAAAGTTAAAAACAAAAAAAGATGCGTCGACGTCACAAGATGATTAGAAGTAGTATTATTAATTATCTGTCAAACTCTATTGACAATCACCGCGCGCTCGCCTCAAACGGCACGCTCGTTTCATTGAGCGCCAACACAAGTTATACCTGTCATTTTCTTAGCATCTGAAAAGGAAAGGGACGGGTAATCAACAGGCATAATATCTATGGAACACAAGTCAATTTTCGGCGGGAATCTTAAAAACCTTCCCAAATTTTTATATTGGCCAATAACCCGACAGAATTGAAGTGACAGCACACGTCAAACGGTTTGCATACCAGCGAGATGACTATTTTATTCGGCCGGGTTATTTATTCATTTTAAATTAACAGTGGTCAATTATCCGTCCCGCTCCTTTTCGGCAGATAAGAAAATGACGGGTGTAACTTAACATTAAATTAGGTGGTGTCTGCAGGAATTGGGCCATTAGTGCGGTGACCGGCGACGCTCCCCGGTTGAGAAGCAAGCCGATGAACTACAGGAGTTACTTGTTTTACTGCTTGTATATCTTGTCCTGAGTATTAATTTCAAAGTTTTATACATGAGGTATATTTAAAAAATATACAAAGCTACGTTTATTTATTGTTATACACGAATGGTTCCTGCCCGAGGGCATGCTTAGGCAAAACCGCGGAAAGTAGATAAAGGAATTACTTCGAGAGGAAAATTGCCGGAAAATACTTATAAAATTACCTAACATATTACAATGTATTCGGGATTTAAACAGGACTATTTGACTAAACATATAAAGGTATTGAAAGGATAAATAAGCTATTAGCCGTAAAACACCTCCACCAACCTGCACTGGAGCAGCGTGGTGGAGTATGCTCCATACCCCTTCCGGTTGAATGAGGGGAGGCCTGAGCCCAGTGGTGGGACGTATATAGGCTGTTTATGTTTATGTACAGTCATGAGCAATGTAATGTACCCACTTTAGGACTTTGTCGCACTAACATATTTGACATTTGGTGAGACTTACAGTTCAATTTGTCAAAAAAGTTAATGTGACATGGTACCAAAGTGTGTGACCGTACATACCTACTTTAGGACTCTGTTGCACTAACATATTTGACATTTAGTGAGACTGTTGAAATGTGTGTGGATTGATTATTTCACCACTCGCAGACTGTATTAAAGGAAACGCTGATTGTTTTGCCACTTCGTATATAATTCGGTTTTAGTAGAAATTATAAAGGTTACAAACACGTCCGACAATAAGAGAAGTTCGATGAATACAAAATTAATTTAAAAATAGTAAAGAATTAATATATTTTTTTAACCTTTTTTTTAAAAGGTATTTTTATGTTGCAATTGTCAACAGAGACTTACAGTTTAATTTGTCAAAAAAGTTAATGTGACATGGTACCAAAGTGTGTGACCGTACATACTTACCTACTTTAGGACTCTGTCGCACTAACATATTTGGCATTTAGTGAGACTTACAGTTCAATTTGTCAAAAAAGTTAATGTGACATGGTACCAAAGTGTATACATATTAATGCTCGTGACCGTACATACCTACCTATCTACTCAGTCTGTAACTGCTGGGCTATATGCCTCCTCTCCTTCACACCCTCCTTCCCGGTCCTGTGCAAGTTTCATCCACTGCTTTCCGGCGTACCTCACAATAAATGATTATCACATGCTCAGCGGTGAAGGAAAACATCATGAGGAAACCCACATTCCCGAAAAAAAATTTTTTTGCACCTGTATTGGACTGGTTTTCCCTTCGCGGGTTGGAAGGTCAGACAGGCAGTCGCTTCTGTAAAAAACCGGACCTGTCAAATCGTCAAGTTAGGTAAGCGGACCCTGTGAAAAACGGGGTAATGCTAGGGAGATGATGAACATGAACCTTTGAGCCACCATTTATAAACTCACGGTAATCAGAAGGTAATCTGCAGTCACTTTTGGTGTGAGAACCTAAACTTCGTAGGGTATGATAAGGAGTCGGTTTTGGTTATTATTTACTTACTTAAATAAAATATGTATTGTTACATGATTTCAGGTGTCTTTCAATGACCTTACAACGAGTGAGGAAGAACGCGTTCTATGTTTTTTATTCGCTACAAAGAAGTATAAATAATAAAAAAGTATGTTTGTATAGTATAGCTACATGATGTTGTTTTCGTTACGCGTTTCATGTAAACATTTTTTTATACACGGCCGTTAATGTCATTGAACTCTCGCTGCTTTCGTAGAGAAATGTTTTATCCTTATCATGATTTATGTGTGATAATATAATGATTTGTTTGTTATACTTACATGTACTTACGAGCTAATAAATTGTGTGTGCTCAAATAAGGAAGGCGCTTCGTTTTATTCGATAGTACTTTGCCTTGAAAAGGGATAAATATTTGTATGTACATTAAATATTTAAATACTATAGTAGGTAGGTACATTAAATAAATATTTACTACCTACCTACTATAGGTATGGTACTTATTATGCCTAATTCTGATGCCTACGAAAAATAGTATACAGGGTGTTAGTGACATCGTAACGAATACTGAGGGGAAAGATTCAGAACATGAATCTGCGTTAATATCTACGTTAATATCAAGTGGAATTTTCCGTCGCAAAATTTATGATATTTTATTAGTTTTTTTAAATTATTTTCAATTCTATACATTTGCGACGGAAAATTCTACTTGATTTATATATAGATAATGAGCTGAATCATTCCTCTCAGTATTCGTTACGATGGCACTTACACCCCATACAAGTACATACAGGTAGCCATACTGACGGGGATGGTTCAGACTATGATTCTGAGTTGATATCAAGTGGTATTTTTCGTCGCAAAATTAGTTTTTTTTTTTTTTTTTGCGACGGAAATTCCACTTGATATCAACTAACATAGTTTATAAGCGCCTTTTTTTACTAACAAAAATATGGAGTATAATCTGAAATAAATGTAATAATAAGTACCTAATAAAATCCCAAATAGGATAGCTAGACATATCTACACCCATCGCAAGATGAACTTAGTACCCATACCAAGCTTTCTATTAGAGCAACGTGATAGGAAGCGAGCCGTATCGCCCTCTATAACGGTCGAGCCAACTTTACTGTGTTAGTGAACCTACACTTAAGATAAATCTGTCAACTCATTGGTGCAAATCCGGTACCGGGGTTCGAACCGGCGCTCCCCGTTTGAGATCCAAGCCGGTGAACTGCAGGACCACAGTGGTGTGGACTGTCTGGCGTGGACTATCTGGTGTTGTTAAATCCAAACCCGTTTTCAAGTGAGGGACTTTCAAATCAAATCAAATATACTTTATTGCACAGAACTAATATGTATACAGTACCATTTGTGCGGCCTTATTGCTCTAGAGCAGTTTCTTCCAGGCAACCACCAAAAGGTTCCATTTACAAACCACTTTGGATGAGGGATGGTGCAACAAAAAAATGAATACCTAAAAGTAAAGCTAAAGTTAATATAATAAATACTCTATACTATACGACTTTCAAGGCTACGTTCCTTAATAGTATTTTATGCAACAGTTGTATAAGAAGGGTCAAAAAATGCGAGTGGCGTGAGTTGCGATGTGAGCCTTGGCGAACATCGCAATAAGAGACGCCACGAGCATTTTTTGACCTAGTTATACAACGTTGCATACAATACTTTTTCTACGACGACGTAATTTTAAATGAAACAAAAATTATTTTCCAACGCGCGGGAAAATGGCGGCAAATGTATACTTTTTTTTTATAGTATATCTATGGCACCAAACAAAGTAAAGGTGCCAGTTACCAGGTCAAAAAAAAAAAAAAACAACAACAATGCTTTTTTGGCGACATTATAGTACAGTTACACTTTGTAAACAATGCTTTTATAGGCCATAGAGCGTACACTTTTTCAAAGAGTTTAATTATGTATGTACTTATATTAGACTTTTTGGTTATTTAAATGCCAGATTAAAGTAGAGGAGTAGAAAAAAATAATTATATATGGCGTGATAATTAATTAATTTCTCATTACTCGGGTACATAATTATCCAAAAATATAATGTAATGGCAGATGCATTATATAAAAACAATTGTTTCTTGATAGTTGGATCAGATATGGTTGAGAATTATGTTGCTAATTTGCTTCTCTTTATTTTGATCGGAATAATAATGGGTGGAAGATGTAATTGTGCCTGGTTGTAATAAAAAGAATCATTTATACCCAAAACAAATGTTTAATTTTTTTATGTTTATGGAATACGATGTTCGTGCGTCACCTAACAGGGTCCACATAATACCAGCGTCGTGGTTCACGCCGCGAGTTGTGCTGAGTGAGGCCCTTTTATCTCAGGACGTCCACCACCACCTTATGATCATTTCGACAAACATCCGTCTTGCTTTTTTGTAATTGTTTTAGTGGAAATTTGATATGATGTTGTTGACTTTTTTTGTGTGTGGCGTCCTTTTATCCCTTTCCACCCGATATGAAACGATCGTGAGTTTAAACTTTAAAAAAATCTGTACAAAAAAATACTTTGATTTTCCGAACGCAACCGACGTCCTACGATCGTTGCGCTAACTAAAAACGCGGGAAAAAATAGTGCAGGCCCCTGCATGCGAGTTTGTGCCTGTCAGTCGCCTGGAGTAGGGATGCGCGATCCAGATCGTCGATCCGATTTTAAGGATCGGATCGGATCGTAATGCGTCGATCCGATCCGCGGATTGGATCGCATGCCGTCGATCCGATATCAAGGAAATCGATCCGGATCGGATGCAAATAAGCAAGACATATTTAGTTTTAAATATTTATTTTCCGCCTTCGGGTAATCTCGGGTAAACTGATTCCACACACTAGATTTTATAGGGGGCACCGTTTCTTGACCAAACAGTTTTACAAAACAAAACGTCGGTACATCTGAGATACTCGGAGCCAATAGCAATTAGAAACAAATCAAACCACAGATAGGTATTACTCGTATGTTTACTTACCCACAAAGTTAAATTATAATAAAGTGTAATAAGATGCTCGTATATCTATACCTACCCGCACGCAAAAGACGCCGCCAAGTTTGGAACGTAACGTAAACAGAAGATCAAGTTCTATCGTAACAAAATCGTAAGCAATTAATGTAGGTAATCCTCTTTTCAATTCATGCGATCCAAGCGATCCGATCTTTAAAGTTTTGTATCGATCCGCCTAAAAATCGTATGGTCTCGATCCGATCCAAAAATCGGCAGATCGAATGGCTTTCGATCCGATTTTCTAAGATCGGATCGGATCGGCGCATCCCTAGCCTGGAGACTGGGTCAGGGGTGGTTGCGTTTTTTGACCGTCAGACCCGCTCACGTAAGTAACATATTTTTTGTGAAATTATATACAATTTTGTGACGTTTTTACATTAAATGCACTTATTAATCATGTCTGTATACAGAAACATGTTTTTTTACGTGAATTTTGTGGTATAATATAAGACAAATCGAGTTTAAAAATGCACTCGCACGATCATGTGGCTTCGGTTGTTAGGTGCATATTTGGTTACTTATATGTGTATGGCCTTTTTATGGTTAAAAGGCTTACAAAATACATTTTTGTGTTTTTTTAAGGGGGTCATATGACTGACAAACTAATAGTGGAAGTATTAGAAAACGAAAACCTTTCGATCTAAGATTTAGATGATGATGACCTCGATTTAGTACAAAACCATCTCTTTAGGGAAATGGATAAGTTAGATCTAACAGACGAGGACCCTGAAGAGGAAGTGGTAGTAGAATGGTCGCCTGAACCGGAAAATATTTCAACAGTATCGAAGCCGAGTTCTCTAATTTTACCAGGGTCATCAGCTAGACCAACAAGAAATTTTCGTCAAAAAGAGTCAGCCTCCACACCGAGCCGTACGAGCCCAATTAGTTCGTGAACATCCATTGCAAGTGTACGAGCAAACGTGGCAGCATCCGTATTACGAGGAAGTAGGCCTGCATCAATAACAAGAGGAGGAAGGTCCACGCGTGCACTAAGAGGAGAAAGAGGAAGGTCTGCATCAATTATACCTACAGTTCAACGGGGTAGGTCTACGTTGCGAAAAAGATTGTAGAAGGAAGCTTAGTTCTAGGATTAATCCCATGACTATCCGACTCTGCCAATAGAACCAGTAAAGCGATCCATTGATTATTTTTACGAATATTTCAATGAGGATCCTTTCTGGCGGAGATTAGTCGCTGTACAAATACTTATCTATTATTTACGTTCTACTGGGCGTGAACTAAAAACTGCGGTCGCTGAGATAGCAAAGCTATTGTCGATTCATATAATCATGGGCTGCATACCCTACCCTAGATTGCCGTGGCATTGGAGAGCTGGTATCAAACTTGATTTAGTTAGCGGCCAGGCTTGATTTAGGTAATGACCAGGGATCGATTTTTAACACTCCGCAACGCAATACAAGAAGTAAAAATAAAATTGCTATTCAAAGTTCTAGATTAAGTAAATTAAATTCATCTCTTTTGGGGTTATGTACACGTTTTTACAATAAAATACCAGATAATATTTTAAATATGACAGAAAATAAATTTAAAGCTCATATGAAGCTTACTCTAAGTAAAAAAGCTCGTTATAAGATTAATGACTACCTAAATGATAATAATGTCTGGTATTGAATGTGTTCCTCTAGTTATTAAATAACTTGTAATATATAACCTCATTGGTTTTTGAAAGATGAGTTGCTGTTGCAGTTTTTTGTCACTTCTTCTCCTCAGCCATAACACCTTGCGAAATGACGTAAATTCAAAAATGTTACATTGACGAAATGTTACATGAAGACCTGTATTGTGTTACATTTTTCTTAATAAGAAGTGGTCTAAAACTCATTTACTATAACTATAAAACAATTTTCTCATACCAAATGTGTTTTATTTCCACTAATAGGATAAAATATTATGCAAGTCGCATAGACTCACGATCGTGCGACTTACAAATTATTCCTACGGCTCACAATCGTGAGGGTCTGATTGCTGAAGACCAGCTAAGCTGGGATTTTTTTTCGTGTTTTTCCCGAGGTCTTTGCATGGCATAAAAAGCTGTCACTAACATTTTATAGGCCTAAGAGAGATTTCGTTTCTTCGGTTGGAAAGGGTTATAATAAACTTTTTCTATTCTACTCTACTCTACTCTACTCTACTCTACTCTACTCTACTCTACTCTACTCTACTCTACTCTACTCTACTCTACTCTACTCTACTCTACTCTACTCTACTCTACTCTACTCTACTCTACTCTACTCTACTCTACTCTACTCTACTCTACTCTACTCTACTCTACTCTACTCTACTCTACTCTATTCTATTCTATTCTAAACATATTTTTTTTAAATTAGAAGGAAAATCTTTACAGAGCCGTCTATTTTGTTTTTGGGGAACGTAACCTAGAAAGTTCCTCATTGGCCAATTTCCTCACTTTCTTTGCTCGAAGGCTTTAAATAGAACTTAGAAGGTTCAAGTATCGTCACGGCCTGATTGTCTGTCGACAATGTCTTATGATACCTTTTTTTAACAAGTTGTTTAATGAGACAAAGCCACGTGTAAGAGTTTGTCATTTTTTGACAGAATCGAAAGTATGAGCGAAAATAACGCAGAGCGCTTGATTTACATCGTCGTGTGTGACGGGTTTGAATTTCGGTTCAGGCTCTTTTTTGACGTGACTTATTGCATATTTGGCGTATGTCGCATTTACTTCTGGGCCGGACAAATGCGGAGCGCTGAGGGCTCTTACCCGGTACAAATTTTAAGACAACACGCCTGAGACAAAAATTCAAAAAAAAAAATTCAAAAATATTTATTTTTCAAAATTGGCTTACAAAATTAGCGCTTTTTGAACGTCAAACATAATTAAATTACATATTATGTAACTAGCTGTAAAACTACTACCACATCGGAATTTGTAACGCTGAGGGAAAGACGTGGCCAGAAAACCTCCCAGCACAGGGCCCTAGTCCTACTGTTTCATGTTTTCCTTTCTTTTCTTTTAATCCAGTTTGTATTACATAATTTATAGACTTAAATACAATGGTATTCCAATTACAGTCGGTGGAAGGAAAGTGAAAAATAAAGAGTTTATGTGACTTTATCACAGAAACAGTGTTTTATGAGCTCCCTGACAGAAGCAGGCCTGTCCACATACGCAGCACCCGATCACGAGTTGACGCGAAAGCCAGCCATCGCTCCCTTCGCACATTTTTGAGGGAAAGGTGCGACCCGACTTCCGGACGCCACCGCGTACACGAACATTTCGAGGCGAGCATGCACCACTTATATAAAGAAGAAATCCTCCGCCTGGATATAAAAAAAAAAGTACTCTACTGTTCAAATATCATCAAGTGTTTCACAATCTGCATTGAATTCGACTTTATGAGTTTGAAGTTATCTTTGGATCATAGATACAAATACATGGTATAAGAAAACCAGCTATGCTCAATCTGTTTTAAGTTTACGCGGTTATTATCATAATTAAAGCCCATAATAACGGGTTCGGGTTTAACGGGTTAGTGAGTGCGGTTTGTCGTAGTGAGTTTGGTGCGAGTTCAGATGGTTCCGAACATTCGAAAACATAAACAAGCGGCAAAGAAAGAGGGTAGACAGATATGTCTGCCCGTAGAAAATTACCTACCTACTCCACTCATGATCATGGCACTTGCAACAGTGTCGAAATATCGGGAGTCTCATATCCCCATTTAAACGCGGTAAGAACTCGTTATTATGTGCTTTAATTATGCTCAATCTTATGACAAGCCGCCATTGCTAGCCTTGATGACGTAGGTGTTACCATTCAATTGGTATCTTCAACATTCCAAGGTCGCAAATTTTATCATTGAAAATTAATTGAATTAGCGATTAATGTATTTAATCACTATTATTTGTCACATATATAAAGTAAATCTTTTACTGAAAGTTCAAAATTTCCTTGCAAAGTAAATTAAAAAAAAACTGGACGTTGGTAATTTATTTTTTTAGGAAATGGCAACGCAGTGTCGGATGACGTCAGCTGGGCTAACCTTAAACTGTGAGCATTTTGAGCATACCTAGTGTTCTTATACCATGGAAAATTTCACTTGATATTAACACAGAATAATCACCTGAATCATCCCTCTCAGTATTCGTTACGATGTCACTTACACCCCGTACAAGTACACACGGTAGCCATACAGTAGGTATGGGTGTTAGTGACATTGTAACGAATGCTGAGGGGGATGATTCAGACCATGATTCTGAGTTGATATCAAGTGGAATTTCCTGACAAAATGCATTAAAAAAATTGTTTTTTTTTTATTATTTCCCGATCCATACTTTACCGACGGAAAATTCCACTTGATATCAACTCAGAATCAAGGTCAGAATCACCCCTCAAAGTTTTCGTTACTATGTCACTAACACCCTATATACTATACACATCTCCGAAGGTGAAGGCAGAGGCCTACCCCTTCGGAGATAGAGGCGTGATGCTTTGTAAACATAGCGTAACATAAATGCTTGTGTAAAAGTGTTTATTTTATTTACTTACACGTGTTTAATACGTCTCAAAGGAATTTACAAATGGCCGCCTGTTTTACGGCTTCGGAATAAATTATAATGTTTTCCGCCTAAATAAATAAGGTCTTGATGTATTTATTTCTCTGGGGTCACTTATACTTTACGGACAGAATATAAAATAGGATATCCGGTTCCTAATTATAATTATCGTATTCTCTCGAGTGGGTTGTGAGATCAGTGAGCGATCTCATCGACCCTGGGTTAATGGTAACCAGCCAAAGCCCGTGGTTCATCATGGTTCTCCTGCACTCTTCAGGTGATAATGACGTATCTGTCTGGGGAAGTTACAAAATACGGAGTAAAATGATGCGACAAAAAATTGCGAAAACTTTCTTCACAAAAAAGGTTATTATAAAGTTAGTGATTATTTAGAAGATATGAATGCATGGGATTAACTGTCTGAGAACTGATATTAGGCAGCTAAATTACTCATTTGTATAAAAATATTTTATGTATATTTTTTTAAAGAACGTCTAGGGCCCTGTGCCGAAGTTTTTCTTGCAGCTTCTTGTCCCCGGCTATACAGGTTGTGAGAAGCTGCAGTAGTTTTAGGCTGATGAGACGTTCGTTATGTAAAAATTGACGATTCAAAGTATAACTATGTTACCTACTGAATAAAGATATTTTTGAATTTCAATTTGAGACACAAGTGACTTATTAGTCCTAGTTTAGGAACGTCAAATGTTTGTACCTACCTTACTTCATTTTTAATTTCTATGATTGTAAAAGGGTAAATAACTTAGCCACTATTCGGTGGAGACTTGTAAATTAGCCTTTAGTTATTGTCTGGTTATTATTTTTAGAAAATGTATATAGCCGTAAGTCTTCCTCTAAATAAATAAATAATAAATTATTATATGGTAGGCAGCGTTCAGCTTTCTATACTTTCTATTACAAAAATCAAAATCAAATCAATTCATTTGCGAGAACACATTAAATACAAAAAGGTGGTAAAATATTTTTTAAATTATTTTAATTATTTTATTGTAATTTATTACAATGTTATACATTTTTACACTATAACCCTTTCCACAGTTTTTAACTACAAAATCATACTGTTATATTAGATTCCGTAAAGATCGTAAAGAAGAAAACTTAGATAAACTCATTTTCAATCAAACCTGCCATTTTCCAACTGATGGCTTTTCTTTTAACTCATACACATACATAAACTTACGCCCGTAATCCCTAATGGGGTGGGCAGAGCCACAAGTAATCAAAGACAACTTGCAGCCACTGTTGATACGAAGTCCAAAGATGGATATGATGAACCTTATGGTGATAAGGGACCTTATGGTGGAGGAGGGAGGGAGAGAGGGGTTTCTTTTAACTCATCCTTCAAACTAGATACAGACCACTTTTTTTTTCGACGTGACTTAATGTAGAATTGCCGCAGATGGCATTAACTTATCGGACAAATGGGGAGCGCTGAAGGCTCTCACCCGGTACAACGTTTAAGACAACAGACTTGAGGGTGCCCAGTTGGGCGCGAACCTCGGCTCAGGGTGTCGTCTGAGAGGAAAAATATTTGAAGGAATTAATTGACTCTAGTGGGTTGATAGCGATAAGCGCTGATTGAGGGAAATCGTCGACTACACCGGCGGGGTTGGTACGATACACTTCACGTCGCTTCACAATTTATATCAATTTATCACGTATTTTAGCTGGACAGTATGGAGAATTGTCAAAATTTGGGAACACTCAACAGTGCTACCGCCTTCATTTGAGCTTCTAGTTTTTATCCTATATTTTTCACTTTCCTTCCACCAACTGCAACTGGAATACCATTCTTCTTCTTTGCGAGTCGATGGCGATCGAAACTAAATTTTTGCTGACCAATAATTGGCCACGCTTACGGCATTGTCAGCGGCTTCGTACAGGTCATCAGGAATACCATTGTATTTAAGTTTATAAATTATGTAATACAAACTGGTTTTTTTTTTAAAAGAAAGGAAAACATGAAACAGTAGAACTAGGGCCCTGTGCTGGGAGGTTTTCTGGCCACGTCTTTGTTGCTCTATTTATAACATTATTAATGATCGTATTCCTGGAGGTGGAGGCCTGGAGACCTATAACACAGGGTACCCTAGTTTAGGCTCCAGCCTCTACGAATATTATCAATGTTCATGTTATAAAATAATTGTAAACTAGTATAAGATCAATGTTATTTGTAGAGGAAATTAATATTTTACTTTACTTTACTTTTTTTCCCTCAGCGTTACAGATTCCGATGTGGTAGCAGTTTCACAGCTAGTTACATAATGGCCCCGATTCCTGCAGACATCTCTTAATTTTACTTTAAGTTATACCTGTCATTTTCTTATCCGCCGAAAAGGAAAGGGAAGGATGATTGACAGCTCTTAATTTTAGGAAGAATGAGTAAATAAATGAATAACCCGGGCGAATTTTTAGACGGTTGTTTTAGATTTGTGCTTAAAATTGACGTGTGTTCCATAAATTTTATGCTTGTCGATTACCCGTCCCTTTCCTTTTCGGCGGATAAGAAAATGACAGATATAACCTAAAATAAAATTAGATGGTATTTACAGGAATTAGCACCACAATGTAATTTAATTTTTGACGTTCAAAAAGCGCTAATTTCTAAGCCAATTTTGAAAAATAAATATTTTTGAATTTGAATTTTTGAATTTCCTCATTGGTGCGGGACGGAGAATTACCGTTCTATACGCAGTATTATTCTTTCTTCTACGCATAGATGGCGTTCTAGAAAGATTTTTAACCGCAAACAAACCTTTATTATTGTCACCAGCAATGGAGAAGCAGTTCTCAGTCCACCCTGCTAACACGACAGCCGCGAGTGGACAGCCGGTCGTCCTGTCCTGTGCCATCATCTCCGCGCCGCCTGCAGTCGTTTCCTGGCTGAAAGACGATCAGCCTTTACCTGATGATGAAAGGTTTGTACCAGTAATAGTTTGTTTTTTTTGTTATTGGAACGTCTCTGCTATCACAAGTTGTATTTTCATACACATTCTATAGTAATTTCGTGTATTGATGTTTAATAAAAATAACTGATTTGACTAGTTGGAAACTATCCTATTATCTTATCAATTTGCAATTAGGTACAATACTAATAACATAACATCAGCTCGCCACTATATCCCAATTGGGGTGGTCAGAGGTATATCCATCGCAAGATGAACAGTCATGAGTAATATCACTTTAGAACCCTATCGCACTATCACAATTGACATCTAATGAGACTTACGGTTTAGTTTGTCAAAAAAGTTAATGTGACATGGTATCAAAGTGTATAAGTACATATTAATACTCGTCACCGTACCTTACGAATTTTCTGTTAGACTAATTCATTTATGTACTAATTTTATTAATTATCTCTCCAGATACTATGTTCTGCAAAGCCAGCTGCTTATTACGGATGTGACAAGCGAAGACGCAGGAGCATACAGGTATGTTCAGGAGAATATTATTATACAATATCCCCACAGCCTTAACAGCCTCCGTGGTCTAGTGGTGTTAGGCGCACGATCTGAACAGAACGTTTACGTTGTAATGTACAGATAACGAAAGCGAATTCATCTTGGCCCTAAGGTGCGTTCACATCAGCGAGTCTGTTTCTGGTACCTCGTATAATTTCCTTGTTCGCAATACGGAATGAAGGCTATATATAAAGTCTCTCGGGAAGCCTCCTTACTTTGTACCCTTTAAGGCTTCGGCACATTTAAAGCAGATCCAAAGAAGCGCAGTTAGAGTGCCGGTCCGCGCAATATGAAATACAAGAAACTATTATGATAATTAAGCCTTCCACATTTTTTTTGTGTAGCCTAATTGATGTTCCATTGTTGGGCAAAGGCATCCCCTTCTCCTTTTCTTTTTTTTTCTCTTCGATCAAAACGATCATAATTATTTAACTTATTGGTAGATGCCATAGGACAACACGGACCTCCGCGGACCGGCACAGTTCCACGCCAAAGTCAAACAAAATATTTATTTACATTTATTTTTAAGTAAATTCATCGAATACGTGAGTAAAAAAAACGTGTATATGATTTCAAAAACAATTACAGAAAAGTAATGGCTAGTGTAATGGGCACCTTCGCGCCCGGATAAGTCAGGAGCGGGCTTTTCGACTAGTGCAGTAAATAGCATTATTTTTTTGTTCATTATTTATGTAATTTCGTGTTTAGTTAATGTAATTAAATTTGATTTAAGTTTAAAATGTAACATTAAATTGTATCAACGATAAATAAAATAAAAAAAAAACTATATTTTCTCAAAAAAATTACAGAAAATAATATTATGGGAGAATATTGCACGGGATTTAAACACTTAAAAAAAAGTGTTTATTTCTTGTTTTAAACAACATAATGTTATGAGGCAACCCCAGGAAGCAAGGTTAATCCTTGGGTTGGGGATGAGGCCTACTTTACTTACCGCTTACTTATTTACTTGCGGGTAACGCGGGCACGCGTTGAAACTGCCCACACGCTGCTTCTCTCCTGCTCCTGGTGTGCCTACGCCTTTAATATAATTTTCTTTTGACAACACAACCTTTTGTTTTGGTGTAATTTGTCACTCGTGCGTTATAACTCGGTAGAATGTCGACAATACAGGTAGAATAATTATTTAAATTGCTAATTTTGTTATATTATGTATAATTCGGATTATGAGTGTCAAGGGAGGTAGGTGTAATACGATTTATTTGTTAGAGTCTGTATCACGACTCGCTTCTTCTCTCGTTTGAATTGTGGAGTGTTGACCGACCACAGAAGAGAATTAGACGAAAGAGGTTGTTGTATAAATGCCGCTGTCGCCAGTTCATCCCCGCTCTCTACTACTACTCCTGCAAACAGATAACTACGATAGCTCTACGGCTTCTCAAATACCACAGCCACTTTACCGGCAATGTTTTGTGCTCGGTTAGGCCAGGCGGCAGAAAAGAGCAGCGGCATTAAGTCGCACTGTAATACTGGGCCGCTGCGGTGGCTCTGCCGGTCAAATGCGCGCAATACAATTTAAAACCATTTGGTACAGTATTACAGTGCGACATTATGCCGCTGCTTTTTTCTGCCGCGCGGCGAAAAACTCGTAGTGCGCGCTTGGCCTTAATGGCAATGGACGCATAGACCATTATTTCATACAAATTCCATAGCATACATTATGTGGTTTCATAAAAAGTATAATCTGGAGTTTCGTCTAAGTCCCCTATATTCTAATATGAAGGAGGTCTTTTAGAAAACTTCAAAAACCTTTACATAATATAAGCTCACGTTCAATTGGGCTAGTCTGAGGTATATCCATTGCAAGATGAACTATGTACCCGCACCTCACTGAGCCAACTGTGCTCAGAGCTTTAGCATACAGTTTTAATGATCTTTATTCTCCACAGATGTGTAGCAACAAATATACAAATGAACAAGAGCCGGACAAGTCACACAGGCACCTTGGAGGTGTCCACCTCTGGAGATGAAGACCTGGAGGTGTCCTTGCTTCCAGTGACCCAGGAGACCAATATTCTGGCTGCTAGAGGCAGCAGGGTCGTGCTGCCTTGCCCCGTTGTCGGCTGGCCTAGACCTAGGGTAAGAATTAGTTTCCAGGTTTTTCTTGCAGCTTCTTTTCCCTGGTTATACAGGTTGTCAGAAGATGCTGTAGTTTTAGGAGTTTGAGACGTTTGTGTAACGAGTTTCGTAGTCCAGTGGTTGAGCGTTGGGCTCACGATCCGGAGTTCCTGGGTTCGATTCCCGGTGAGGTCATATCACAAAAATTACTTTGTGGTCCCTAGTTTGATTACGACATTAAATGCTGATCACCAGATTGTCTGAAAGTAACATGATTCGCGCTTTGGAAGGCACGTTAAGCCGTTGGTCCCGGTTACTACTTAAGTAAGTAGTCGTTAACATGATCCATGTCAACCCTGGGGTTGGTACTTCACCTCATAACCTACACGATAGAAGAAGAAGAAGACGTTCGTCATGTCAAGAAATGCAGATTCAAAGTGTAACTTTGTTGCCTACTGAATAAGGATATAATTTATGAGTTTGAGTTTCTGAGAAATGTCATGACCATATTATAATCTGAGGCTATTTAGATCGTCCCATAATGCTTACGTTGTGTGTTTCCTCTTCTTGTTTTTTTTTTTAACATTAGAATCCGTTCCGAGCCCTGTTCGGAGAACGAGTAACGTACATCGGGGGCAGCGTCGCCAGACGTCCCGATTTTGTTGGGACGTCCCGATTTTTAAATCAAAATTTAATGTCCCGCACGGGACAGGCTCAGTCCCGCTTTTCGGGAATAACTCGACCGTGCGTGCAACGTACTGAGAAAGCGCCGGCGGATGGCACAGACAAGTGTGGATTGGAAATTTTGATTTTCGTTTTCTTTTTATTCAGAAGACTAATAAGACTCAACTATTTAACGATATAAATCTAATTACAAATACCAATTTTTTATTAAAATACATTATCTATGGATATTTTTGCTATCTATTGTCACGTAAACGTAATTTGAACTCAAATTAAAAGAAAAATATTCAAACACTTTTTATCATAATACGTTTTGTTTTACTCTGTCCCGCTTTCGACGAAAGAATCCCGCTTTTTCTACTCAAAAAGTTCCAAAATCCCGACTTGGCAAAAAAAATAATCTGGCTACGCTGATCGTGGGCCTAATCGAGCTCTAAAAACAGCAGATTTTTTCTTTATGAGTTTCAATTGATGTTTAGATCATAGATAATTATTATATTAATACGTGGTTTCCAGGATATAACAAAGGACTTAAATTCAAATATAGCAGGCGAGGAGTAGGTGTTTATAGGTACTGTTGCTAAAGGGTAAGGGTATGTGTCACGCCTATATCCCTAAAGGGGTAGGCAGAGGTGTATAGAATACCCACTCCTCGCCAGCTATGTTTACATGATTATTTTATTTTTGGAAATTCATTTCTTCTCTTATAACAAATTCCTCTTGATTACAGATAGTAAATAACAAGTTCTTATTAATGTAACGTTTCCAGCTGGTGTGGCAGCTGACTCCTCCTGGACAGAGGGAGAGTGAGCTGGACGTGACGCAGGAAGTGTTCGTGATCCACAGTCTGCAGTCCGACCAGGAGGGGAACTACACCTGCTCCGTCGAGGGAAGTCCACACTTGGCTAAGGTAAGAGATTTCGCCTATGTTGGTCTCATAATAAGTAAGGACCTCGATGCCGCCGCCGGCGTGGTTAGCGATTTCCTTCATTCAGCGGTTTTTGCTATTAATCCCACTAGAATTTTAATTTTATTTCTGATCTCTATAATTGTAAGATTATAAAGAATCTTAGAGTTTAAGATACTTACATGTTTAATTCCTGATCTCTTTAAATTTAAAATGTATCATTATTTTCCTATTTTTTTTTTAATTCAATGTATATAGGTACCTGAGTCTCCACCGGACTTCGTATTTTTAATCTTTACGCGAAAATTGTTATACCATAGGGCTACTGCGATACAGGGGAAACCCTAGTGCAGGGCCCGCTATTAACTTGTGTTAATTTTACTTTATTTGGTAAATAAATAATTTTTACTTTTTTTAAATTATAATCTTCTCAGACGACGCTCTGAGCCGAGGTTCGCGCATAATTGCGCACCCTTACACTTGTCGTCCTATATTTTGTACCGGGTGAGTCCGGTTAAGTAGTTAATATCATATGCGGTAAGTCCATAATAAGTTACGTCAAAAAAAAGTTAAAAACCAATTAACTTTCATATCTCTTTGCGTAAAAAATTGCAGCTGCTACGCAAAGCTACATTGCTGCTACGGAGTTGCTACGGATGCATTTTATCCGTAGCATATGTGCTACGATTCCGCAGTATTATAGTTAATCTAGCTTAGCACATGCAAATTCCGTTCTTCATAATACAAGCTCACTAATATAATCCCAATTGGGGTAGTCAGAGGTATATCCATCGCAAGATGAACTAAGTACCCACACCTCAACGAACTTTCTGTTAGACCAACGTGCTATAATGGTCAAGCCAACTGTGTTGAACGTAAGATAAATTTATAACTCATTGGTGCAACTCCGTTATCGAGGTCGGAACTGGCGTTCCACGTAAATCACAGGACCACTTTGACCTATACATTACTTGTCCGTTTTAGTAGTCCATCTCAGGATATATTCGGGGTACTGAAGTACCCCGCTAGCCACAAGTTGGTAGTGTGACTAGGGATTGACGATCCAACTGTGTTTTGTTGGAAGTTGCATATATGCGTCACGCTGTGTAAACTTCGATAGCGCGTTTCAGGACTGCATTATTGAATGGTGGCGCCATCTGTTCCACGCGGGCGGAATTAACTGGTGAACTAGTTAGGTCCGCTACAGTTATTGTTCTTTATTCTATGACATTAGTTCAAATTTGGAAATTCGTCAGATGTTTATTCAGAAATTTGTTCCTCGCGCTATGAACACAGTGATAACTTAATTTTTCTCGAAAAGTTTACATTTAGATCTTGATGGTCTTTTTGATGGGATATAGCGGGCTGAGTTTGACTTTTTTTGTTGAGTTTGATATTTTTATGCATATGCAAGTATTTGTAAACAATCTCGCCTGTAGGCTCTGCACAGCAACCGTGCCGAGCGCGGCGCGAATTATATCGAGGCCTTCGACTAATAGCAGCTTGATGTCCATCTACGTAGATAGCATTCGTATCGTTTATTGGTCCAAGCGCTCGATATATTTCGCGCCGCGGTGCGGTTGTCATGCAGACCCGGCTGATAGTAAGTGACGATGTGGTGGACATAGTGACCTTTCTAACATAATGTACCATTATTGTGGGTGGTGGGTTGATCACCTATCACCACATAGTTCATAATATCCATGTGTTAGGACTTCGTATTAAAAGTAGTTTCAAGTTATCTATAGCCACTGTGGTCCTGTGGTACAGTCATGAGCAATATAATGTACTCACTTTAGGACACTGTCGCACTAACATATTTGACATTTAGTGAGACTTACAGTTCAATTTGTCAAAAAAGTTAATGTGACATGGTACATGGTATACATATTAATGCTCGTGACCGTACATGGGGAGTCCCCGGTACTGGACTTGCATAGTTGGCAATACGGCTCACCTGTCACGTTGGTCTAACAGACATTTTTTTTTTCTCTTCGATAAATAACGATCATAATTATTTAGCTTATTGGTAGATACCATAGAGCAACACGGACCTCCGCGGACCGGCACAGTTCCATGCAAAAGTGAAACATAATATTTACATTTATATTTTACGTCAATTCATCGAATAAATGAGTACTTAATAATAAACGTTTATAATGATTTCAAAAACAATTACAGAAAACAATATTATGGGAGAATATTGCACGGGATTTAAATACTTATAACCTTTGATGTATTATTATATATTACATAATTATATATGTGTGATGTGTTATAATAAAAAAAAGAAGAAAAAAAAAGAAAGTGTGTGTTATAAGAAAGCTCGATGAGGCGTGGGCACTTAGTCGATCTTGTGATGGATGTAACTCTGACTATTCCAATTTTGTGATATAGTGGTGAACTTGGGTGAAAGGTAAGAGGGAAACCACTGCCCTATTTTTCCCTAAAAAGTAGCATGGAGAATGCTACACCGACAAGAGCGTGGCTCTTAAAGCTCTTAAATTAGTATGAGTTGTGGGCTTATGTACAAGTTGTCTTCAAACTACTTGTAGCAATGCCCACTCCACCCCATTTGGGCCTATAAGCGTGAGGTTATGTTTATGTATGAGGAGCTCGATGGCGCAGCGGTTAACGCGCTCGGTGTGCGATTGTTGAAGTTAAGCAACTTTCGCAAAGGCCGGTCATAGGATGGGTGACCACAAAAAAAAAGTTTTCATCTCGAGCTCCTCCGTGCTTCGGAAGGCACGTTAAGCTGTTGGTCCCGGCTGCATTAGCAGTCGTTAATAACCATCAATCCGCACTAGGCACGCGTGATGGTTTAAGGCCCGATCTCCCTATCCATCCATAGGGAAGGCCCGTGCCCCAGCAGTGGGGACGTTAATGGGCTGGTGATTATGATGATGATGTTTATGTATGTCCGCGTTTTCTTACCCGCTTTCGCTTTACATTTAGAATCGTGTTGTCCTCTTTCCTCTTGCTCGAGGCAATTCAGTTTCTCATTAAATCTGAGCAAACTGGTAAACAGTAATCGAGTTTATCTAAATATTGTCTATTATACACGTGTTGTTTCCCATTTGGCTGGCCAAGTAGCGAGTTTAATAATAAATCATCATCATCAATTTAAGAGCACTCTTGTCGGTGCAGCATTTTCCATGCTACTTTTTTTAGGGTTATAGGGCAGTGATTTCTCTCTTGTCTTCCGCCCCGCAGTACTCTGTCTGACGCAAGTGGGATGGCGCCCAGAGTAGTCTATTACAAAGCCGTACTAGAACTCCTGTCTTCCGCCTCTGAATAGTACTGACAGTTACTGCTGCCCTCTGTTAGGTTCCAGATTAATAATAATATAAAACAGTAATAAAAATAATAATGATAATAAAATGTTTATTTAGGTAAAACCTTCGACACGCGTATACCGTCGAAAATGAAAGGGACGGATGATTGGGGGGGGAGGTATATATCTCCCCGAGTTGCTCCACTGCAAGTATCGCACTAGTAGTATCTAAATGCAACGATTTGACATGCATTCCGAAGCACAGGCACTGTATGGGACATACCTAATGGTCAGTCACATCTCTAGCGCGAGCAAACTAACGCGTGTCAATATTTGGATCTTGTAATTTAATATAATATCCTAAGTTATACAGTTCATTCAAATATTTGTGTCGGGTTTTATTATAATAACTAGCGCGCTATACAGGCACATCTTATTTTCTCGGAAAATCAGGTGATTCATTGAAGGACCTTACCAAACAAAGGCTCGTCTCACAAAGTGATTTTGAAAATGTCCCGTGTCCAGTGAACCCTGGTGTCACGGGTTACTACTGAGCCGCCAAAGGCCCATAGCTCGTGTAACCACTACTAACTTGCACCAGTAAGTAGTAACCGGGACCGACGGCTTAACGTTCCTTCTGAAGCACGGATCATCTTACTTTCGGACAATCTGGTGATCAGTATGTAATGTCCTAGCCAAACTAGGGATTTCCAAGTGATTTTCGTGATATGTCCCAACGGGATTTGAACCCGGGATCTCCGGATCGTGAGTTGAACGCTCAAACCACTGGACCACGGAGGCCGTTTTACAAGACTATAGAGCCTGTTAAGTAGTGAATACCGAGGGTAATTGACAAATGATACATGTAGGGTATAGTGGCTAAGTATATAGATGAATATGATGGTAAAAAAAGTCAATATATTTATGAAAACATTATGTATGTGCGTAAAAATGTATCTCTCCTTCCGAGAAACTGTGAAAGGCATACTTACAATACAAGGAATAAAAATAAAATTGTTGTTCAAAATTCTAGATTAAGTAAATTAAATTCATCTTTTTTGGGGTTATGTATACGTTTTTACAATAAAATACCAGATAATATTTTAAATTTGTCAGAGAGCAGATTTAAAGCTCACGTGAAGCTTACTTTATGTAAAAAAGCCTATTATAAGATTAATGATTACCTAAATGATAAAAATGTCTGGTATGGAATGTGTTCCTCTAGTTATTAAATAACTTGTAATGTACCCTCATTGATTTAAAAGATGTGTTGCTGTTGCAGTTTCTTGTCATTTCTTCTCCTCAGCCATAACACCTTGCGAAATGACGTAAATTCAAAAATGTTACATTGACCTTCAACAAGTTTATCCATGGTAATTACGTTGAATAAATGATTCTGATTCTGATTCTGAATAATAAATACTACATGTAAAACGGTAACATCATCATCATCACCTCCATGGCATCATCCCGTTTCCACAGGGTCCGCTTACTTAACCTTAAGATTTGACAGGCCCGTTCAGGTCAGGTACGGATCGATACGTGATTATTTTTTTGTTTTATTTATGTACATTGAGCAATAATAATTAATTATTTTTGAGAGGAGCTCGGTGGCGCAGCGGTTAACGCGCTCGGTCTGCGATTGTTGAAGTTAAGCAACTTTCGCAAAGGCCGGTTTCGCATAGGATGGGTTTAAAAAAAAAGTTTTCATCTCGAGCTCCTTCGTGCTTCGGAAGGCACGTTAAGGCACGCACGGCTGCATTAGCAGTCGTTAGGTAATAACTATCAATCCGCAATAGGCCCGCGTGGTGGTTTAAGGCCCGATCTCCCCATCCATCCATAGGGAAGGCCCGTGCTCCAGCAGTGGGGACGTTAATGGGCTGGTGATGATGAAGTAATTGTTATGTAAAATCAGAACAGCGCTATCTATATTGTGTTTGGAGAACGTAGCCTGGAAATTCCCTCATTGGAAGGCTCAAAGTTTAAAATTTTAAATTCCTATTTCCTAAAAAGACATTTTCCTGTTACGCCCCTTCATAATGTAAATTGTATTATAAATATTTAGCTTGCCTTTTACTTTGTTTAAGTAATTGAGCTTAAAGAGAAATAATTTTATGAATAACTAGCTTTTGCCCGCGACTCCGTCCGCGTGGCGTGTTATAAAAGAAAGATCTTTGTGTGTGTGGAAGAAAGGTTAAAAAATGCTTAATTTTATTATTTTTAAATGAGGTTACAGTATAAGTAGCTCAGTTAAATAATGAATTGTTATTAATTTCTAGATTATTAGTTTATGATTTGGTTTGATATTTTAGGAAAATACGATCAATTTCGAAAATTTAAACAAAATTTAAAAATTACAACAGAAATACGCCGTGAAACGTCCGCCTGGAAAATTCAACAGAAAACTACCTACGAAAGATTTGAACCATCCAAGAATAGTGAAAAGTTCGCCCGCAAAATTCAATATTTGACACGACCATAAACGAAGTCTGCCCTCACGCGTCTGCCGCGTTCCGGTTGCTCACTCGGGTATCTGCCCCCCCTCCGCGCCTCGCCACCGCTGTCGCCGCCCCACAAACGCCGCCGCGGCCGCGACGTTTCTTGGTTGCCACTACCGCGAGCTATAAATTTCAAGCTTCTAACTCGCTTCCCGTTCCCAGGGAAATTTTTAACTTTGCATTCACCAAGGTATATATCTCATCTAACTTATGCAGTTTAGATTTTTTCATACAATTTTTTTTACCCGCCAATTCCCATTTTTCAAAATACAGCCATAACTAAAATTTATATTTACTAAGGTATGCATGCATGCTTTTATTCGTAGCATGCATGCTAGATTGAAAACATCTATCTTACGCGGTTTAGATTTTATCATACACATGTTTTTTCTCGCTAACTCCCGTTCCCGTGGGAATTTTGCAATATCCAGTTGCAACTAAGCTTTAAGTTAACTTTGGTACCTGCATGCCAAATTTCAAGCGTCTAACTTAAGCGGTATAGAATTTTTATACAAAAGGGTTTTCCCGCTAATTCCTGTTCCCGTGGGAATTTCGAGAATTCCTTTCTTAGTGCACCTCTACGGTACCTAAGCTACGTCCCTTCCTAATTTCAAGTGCCTACGTTTAGCCGTTTAGGCTGTGCGTTAATATGTCAGTCATTCAGTCAGTCAGTTTCTCCTTTTATATATTTAGATATTTCCGTCATACATGATTTCTATGTAACTTTAACCATTAAGGCTGCTCACGCGACGGAAGCTTAAAAAATGGAGTAACTTCTCCCGTTTTCCCAAAATTTCCCTTCACTACTCTGCTCCTATTGATTGTAGCGTGATGAAAAGTATACTATAACCTGCCCAGAAGTATGAAGAATAATTGTACCAAGTTTCATTAAAATCCGTCCAGTAGTTTTTGTTTCTATAAGGAACATACAGACAGACAGACAGACAGACAGTCAGACAGACAGACAGACAGACAGACAAAAATTTTACTGATTGCATTTTTGGCATCAGTATCGATCACTAATCACCCCCTGATAGTTATTTTGAAAATATATTTAATGTACAGAATTGACCTCTCTACAGATTTATTATAAGTATAGATTAATTCTGACGAAAAACAAGGAAAAGTTCTTTTTGTGAAATAAAAAAGGTTTTATGGATCAAAGATTTTCAAAAACCAGTGTATTTTCAAGTTCTATATTTAAATATTCCACAATTATTCCAACCAAGCAAAAATTACTCGAAGTCGTACAGCTTTGTTGGGATACCGAGAACTTGTCTTAAACACGTCAGTGCGCTTGGGTGATTCTCTTATGAATGTTTTCTAAGTAAACTTGGAATATTATTTTCAATTTCCTTAGTAATTGGAGTGTTCACATTCCATAATATGATAAACGATGTTATTTAATGCTACATTTCATATAAGGAAATGTCAATATTTGTTATAAAATATTTACCGTTTACCGGAAAATATTCTGGTAAATAATACGCTTTTTTACTTCATTCATACTATTGATCGACATAATTTCGTAAGAAAATAATAAATGGTTTTTCTTTGACGTGTCTTATTGTTATTGTTGCCTAATAATTTTACCTATTGTGAATCGCACAAAATATCGAAATATACACTCTCAACATAAGTTTTGAATTGTAACATTACATTTATGAATGACAGTAAAGACATTTCAAAACATACATACATAAACTCACGCCTATTTCCCACCGGGGTAAGCTTCGATCCTGACACACTTCTCTTGCTTCCTCCACATTCATCAATCGCTTCATACACGCACGCCGGTTTAGAGTAGATCAAAAGAGAGAGTACATTTCAAAAGGATTACCAAAATCTATTTTTTTCAGTATGACCATTTAAAAAGTGATTCAGAGTTATTGTGGGACGATTTTAATTACTTGGAGGGACACATGGGGAGCGCTGAGCTCTCACCCGATACAAAATGTAAGATAGTGTCAGTTTGGCGCAAACCTTGGCTCACGGCGTCGTTAGAGCGAATTATAATTTGAAAGAATTAATCCACCCTAGTATAGGACGATAGCGACCTGTCGCACTAACATATTTGACATTTAATGCGACTAAAACACATAATAACGGGTTCTTACCGCGTTTAAATGGGGATATGAGACTCCCGATATTTCGACACTGTTGCAAGTGCCATGATCACGGGATGAACGCGGTAAGAACCCGTTATTATGTGTTTTAATTATGATAATAACCGCGTAAACTTAAAACAATTTAATGCGACTTACAGGTCAATTTGGCAAAAAAGTTAATGTGATATGTTATCAAAATGTATACATATTAGTACTCGTGACCGTACTAGGTTCAAAATAAATTATGAAATTCTGATTGCTAAATAAAGATAGGTCTAAAAGTAAAGAAATACATTTTCTTTTTTCTATTTAACTTATTTATGAATTTTAATCAAGAAAACGTAATAATAAGTCCGACATTTTATGTACGTTTTCTATGACGTAACAGTGTGCTTTATCGTACACATTCCATAGTAATTTCATGTTTTGACGTTTAGTAAAATGTCACTGATTTGAAGTGTCAAATCAGTGACATTTTACTTCATGTAAATGCAAAATTCATGCAAAATTTTCTGCTAGACACAGTGGTGTCTATTTAGTTTTATAATTGTATACTTAATTACCTATGTCCTACTTTATTAGTGTTTACAAAGAGCGGTGTCATCCCGACGTTGTAATTTATCTGTAGTAAATATTAATTATGTGGATGTTTGGAATATTGAAAAATTCCAGACGTAAGTTAATTAATCCCTCTAATTACACAGGCCAGACACAAAGGAAATTAATATTTGATTGTGAAAATAAGTTTTTTTTAAATAATAATTATTATTATGTTTACATTTAAATTCGTTTCGTCTATGGCCAGTTTTCTGCTGGACCAACTCATATCATCACCAGCCCATTAACGTCCCCACTGCTGGGGCACGGGCCTTCCCTATGGATGGATAGGGAGATCGGGCCTTAAACCACCACGCGGGCCCAGTGCGGATTGGTGGTTATTAACGACTGCTAATGCAGCCGGGACCAACGGCTTAACGTGCCTTCCGAAGCACGGAGGAGCTCGAGATGAAAACTTTATTTTTTTGTGGTCGGCCTTTGCGAAAGTTGCTTAACTTCAACAATCGCAGACCGAGCGCGTTTACCGCTGCGCCACCGAGCTCCTCAATTGCTTTTATTTTCTTATTTAATACTTGGAGTGGGTACTAAACACCTCTTTCTTCTCTCTCTCTCTCTCTCTTTCTACCTTCCCCTTTAGGTATATAACCGTGATGCCGTGTTATGTTATCTTTATTCTATTCTATTTTGCGTCGATAAACTACTACGTAAGACACGACGAATTAATTAAAAACATCATAGAAGGAAAACTACAAGGAAAGAGAGGAAGGGGAGGACCAAGAAGAGCTTATATGGAACAAATTAAAGAGAAGGCGAACGTCGTTTTTTATAAAAAATGAGATATATTAAGTCACTGTGGTCCTGTGGGTCCTAGCTTCCCAAACGGGGAGCGGCGGATCGAACTCGGGTGCCGGACTTGAATCAATGAGTTATTTATTTATCTTAAGTGCATTTTTCTCTAACACAGTTGGTCTAACAGAAAGCTCGGTGAGCTGTGGGTATTTAGTTCCTCTGACTACCCCAATTGGGATATAGTCGTGAGCGATAGAAAGGACACTATCTGCCCCGCACCGATTCGCGTCTATACCTACCTAGTACCACAATGCCGCAGCATCGTAGCATATGTGCTACAGAAAATATGCAATCGTAGCATGGCCGTAGCAGAAATGTAGCTTTGTGTAGCAGCTGCAATTTCTTACTACCTCAATCGGTATATAATAAAGTGAGCTTATGTTACGTTATACAGGGCGTTAGTGATATCGTAACGAAAATTCTGAGTTGTTATCATGAGGAATTTTCCGTCGCAAAAGTATGGAACTGAAGTTAATAAAAAAAAAAACTTTCATGAATTTTCCGATAGAAAATTCTACTTGATATCAACTCAGAATCATGGTCTGAATTATCCTCCTCAGTATTTGTTACGATGTCACTAACACCCATACGCACTTATATGGCTGCCTGTACATACTTGTACGGGGTGTAAGTGACATCGTAACAAATACGGAGGGGGTGATTCAGCTCCTTATTCTGAGTTAATATCAAGTGGAATTTTCCATCTTCCAAATAATTTAAAAATACACAAAAAGAAAACATAAATTTTGCGGCAGAAAACCCACTTGATATTAACTCAGAATCATGGTCTGAATCATCCCCCTCAGTATTCGTTACGATGTCACTAACACTGTATATTAAAACTTTATTTTTCTTCCCTTCCAGATGTTCACTGTAACCCTGACAGAGCCCGCGGAGATCATGATACCTCCGTCATCGAAGGAGGCTCTTCGGGCGAGCACCGTCCGGTTCAACTGCACGGCGGTTGGGAGACCAGCGCCCACGGTCACCTGGTACAAGGATGGGCAGCCGCTGCAGATGGCTGGAAGGGTATGTGAACAAGCTGATACCAATAATAATACAACCGCAATTTGCTATACTGGCGTGTTTGTTTGTTTGTTTGTATACTCTTTTTTTTTTCTGTAGCCTATTCAATGTCCCACTGCTGGGCAAAGGCCTCCCCCTACTCTTTATTGCTTTAAAATACAAAGGAAATTTACCTATAATTTATCTTTAGATAAAGCATAGGCGAGCTTATCCCTAATTGGGATTTCTTCCAGCTAGCTAGCCTGAGAGAAACTCAGTGGGCCGGTGTTATCACGCAATAAATGAGTTGATATCTATGAATTACAAGTAAACTAAATGTGTACTTATTACTAATATTACTAAACACTTACATAGACTACTTATCATTAATTACATAAATAAGTATATTACAAGATATATACATATATAAAACAGATATATTATAATATATAGTATAGTTTTATAGCGTGTATTAACAGAATATGTTGAAAATGTTCTAACTGATGTTAAAAAATATATTCCAGTAGTTATCTTCTCGACGTCCGCGAAGCTTTTTTACGCAATGGCAAAGTAAATCAGCTAGGCCAACCTTGAAATGTTAGCTGTCACTTTTAAGCATACCTGGTTTTCTTATACTATGATTTGAATAGGCCTTCTAAATATATAGGGTTGCCTCATCAGGATTAGGTGAGGACTATTCAAACAGTGACAACTGTATACTGGTCCCATCATGGTATTCGATGTCGTAGGTTTTGTTACGGTCAGCGCGCTGTCTCCCTTGCTCGCGGTTTTTAAGACTAAAGTAAAATCCAGAGGGGTGAGGTCGACGTTCGGTACGAATTGCGCGGGGCAGGGAGTTACCGTTCTACTCGTTGTATTATTCATTTTTCTTTGACTGGACTTTGTAACTGTTTTTTCTCTTTCAGAACAACTTAAGGAAGTCGACAGATGGCCAACGTACCGAGTTGGTGATCAGTGGAGTCACTTCCGATGATGCAGGTATGTTGGCTTACACTTGGAATCGTAAATTTTTATATAACGAACGTCTCATCCACCTATGGTGACGCATGAACATCGTGTTCCATAAACATGGTGTTAATGGTGTAACATGTGTTAATGGTGGTTTTGCAAAGTTTCTGTTTAACTACTGTCTTAAAACAGTTTAAAGGCAAATTCTGAATGTCAATGGGATAGATTAAGACGCATGGAAGACCATATGATAGTTCTTTCCCTGGAAAACCCCTAAGTGGTGTAGTTTCGGGGGAAAGTAGTATAACGTAACATAGCACCACGGCTGAATCCCCAAAGCGGTAGGCAGGTGTGTAAAGTAATATTAGTTATATGCACCCACTCCTCGCCAGCTATCTTTAAGTCCCGAGTCCCGTATCTTTAAGTATGTTTAAGTCTTTGAGTAGTACACAAACATCACGCCTATTTTCCGTTGGGGTAAGCAGAGACGACGGAAGACTTACTAAGATCTACGGCTGAGCGTCGTCGCGAGGTGCCGCGAGCAGTCCTCAATTCCACCACCCACACATGTCTCATCATCATCATCTCCCTAGCATTATCCCGTTTTACACAGGGTCCGCTTACCTAACCTGAAGATTTGACAGGTCTGGTTTTTTACAGAAGCGACTACCTGTCTGACCTGGGATTCTCTTAAAATGCATAAATGGTTTTATCATAATTTTAATTATCATAATCCTTTTTGCATAACGTTTTTTAGCATAATAGCACTTTCCCATAATCACATCTAAGAATACTGGTTTGTTAGGTATAACTTATTTTTGGACTAATATTTGTTGGCATAAATTTGTTTCGCATATAAATAGGTATCCATAATTCTTTTTTAGAATAATAGTGTTTTGTCATAATTTTTACAAGGCATAACAGTAGGTTAGGGTGCGGCGGGGGTGGCCCTTGGGCGACCCCTACGCCGCCAGCATGTTTATCTTACACACGAAAAGTATACTGAAGTGACAATCATAAACCAAATGCAGCCAAGGAAAAAGTAAGTTTCGGAAATGTTCAAAGTTGTGCTAAAACTTTTCTTATTCGGAGTATAGTTTTTATGCTTATAATAATTATGCTTATATGTCATTATTGTCATTAATTATTATGCTTATCGTAGTTATGAGTTTCAAAATTATGCTTAAAAAGTTATGACAAATTAATACTATGCGTAACTAATAATAGGACAAGTAACATTATGCCATGGTAAATTATTACATAAAATTTTATGAGTAAAAATAGAGAACCGTCTGACCTCCCATACAAGTCTGAAAATAGAGATTTGTGATGATCTGAGAATACCTGTATTCATATACCACATAATATTCTTCCAGGAGTATACCAATGCTTCGCCCATAACGCCATATCAGTGGCCTCGTCATGGGCCATGCTGAATGTGACGGGGGTGGACGCCGCTGCCCCCACCAACGTGCAGTGCTGGCCCGTCGGGGACCGCAAGGTCAAAGTCACTTGGCAAAGACCCGTGGTAGGGGAGGTCGTCGCTTACACCGTCCACGGGACGCCTGAAGGTGAGTCTCTCTTAACATATCATTTCTTCTCCTCAGCCATAACACCTTGCGAAATGACGTAAATTCAAAATTGTTACATTGACCTTCACAAGTTTGTCCATGATAATTACGTTGAATAAATTTTAATGATTCTGATTTCTGATTTCATAAGCTAAAAGCTAAGTAAATTGGTGCTCAAAGTTCCTCGCTGCATTCCTCAGTTTCCTGTCAATAGAACATTCGAACTACCATTCTGTAGGATTTGTGACGAGTACAACTTAATAAATTCTAAAATAAAGGATATAGACATTTTCAATGATTCACACACTGTCAGGTGAATTAAAAACCTCATCAACCCTGGTGTCAGGATTATTATTAAGCCCCTGACATGGCTCATGTAACGACTACTTACTTACATCAGTAAGTAGTAACCGAGACCAACGGCTTAACGTGCCTTCCGAAGCACGGATCATCTTACGTTTTGGACAATTAGGTGATCAGCATGTAATGTCCTAACCAAACTAGGGATCACAAAGTGATACTTGTGATATGTTCCCACCGGGATTCGAACCCGAGACCTCCGGATCGTGGTCACAACGCTCACCACTGAACCCAGAAGTCCCTAAGAATCACAAAATGACTTTTGTGATGTCTCCATCGGGATTGGAGCCTGGGACCTCCAAATCGTGAGCCGAACGCTCAAACACTGGACCCAGAGGCCGTCTGTTACTAAACTTGATGTTGTTTTGTTTTCAGAGGACAAAGCTGACTCTCTACCTGGTCATCCACTTACCAAAACTGAAGAAATCGTCACGGTTGATAAACCCCTGATCCCTTACCGATTTCAAGTAAGTACTGGAGACGGTCAGACAGACAGACAAATTCTGGCTCTGCCATATAGTTCTTCAGCAAAGATACGTGGAGCTTGAGGCTATCTATGAAAGATCCCTGGTTAATAGGGCCGACTATACAGGGTGTTAGTGACGTTGTAATGAATACTGAGTGGGATGATTCAGACCATGATTCTGAGTTGATATCAAGTGGATTTTTGTGTTTCTTATTTAATTAAGTAAGTAAGTATTTTCAATTCCATACTTTTGCGATGGAATATTCCACTTGGTATCAACAGTTTCGTCGCTTAACGACTTTGTCTTGAGGGTATCAGATACGGCCGAAGCTTACCACCGATATCAGCACCACCCACAGATCAGGTGTAGGGTCTCCAAGATAGACCTTCCGAAGTAAACGACTCCAACCCCTTATTGGTTGTGTTACTTATGCATAGATAACATTTTTACATGTGTATTTCTTCTACAGGTCCGAGCGTACAGTCGTCTCACAGCCTTCATCAAGAATGTTGCCAGTGATCTATCGAAAGGTGCCATTTGTCAAGGACAAGGAGGTGAATATCTAATGACTATATTATTCCTAGTTGAACTAGTCAGAGGCATAGCAGAATGAAATACTCACGCTTAAAAAATAAATAATAATAAAAAAGTTTAAATCAGTTTAGTTTAGTTTTTTTGTTTTAGTTTAGTTTATCGTTTGTTTGTAAGTTTGTGTTTTGTTTTGTTTGTTTAGTTTGTTTTTTTTTTGCTTCACTGAGACATAGAAAAAAGAATAGAAGAAAGAATAGAATGTAATAATTACCTATTTTCTCATTACTCGGGTACATAATTATTAAAAAATACAATGTAATGGCAGAAGCATAATATAAAAATAATTGTTGCTTTGAATCACACTATGTATAGAATTACGTTGCTATATTGCTTCTCTTTATTTTGATCAGAATAATAATGGGTGGAAGATGTAACTGTGCCTGGGTGTAATAAAAAGGGTCATAATTTATACCCAAACACAAAGATAAAAGATGCATAATATCTATTATCCATTAAATGAGAAACTTAAACGAACGAAGAACTGCACAGCGCCATCTACATAATTGTTTTTGAGAAACGTAGCCTGGAAATCCCTTACTCAGTTAGTTATCATTTTCTTCCCGTTTGGATGTAATTTTTTATAACCTATGTGGTAAATTAAAGCACATAATAACGGGTTCTTACCGCGTTTCAATGGGGATATGAGACTCAGTCATCCCGTGATCATGGCACTTGCATCAGTGTCGAAATATCGGGTCTCATATCCCCATTTAAACGCGGTAAGAACCCGTTATTATGTGCTTTAATTATGATAATAACCGCGTAAACTTAAAACCATCTATGTGGTAAAGTTTTTTATAACTCTTTGTTTATTTACATTCCAATTTACATAACCAATGCCTTATTGCAGTGCCGATAAGACTAGCGAAGTTGGAGGAGGGTGGCGTGGTGGTGTCGTGGAAGCAGTTCGCGGAAGACAACCCTGGAGTGATGCAGTGGATCTTGCAGTACAAAAACGAGGGGGGCACGGAGCACAATGTCACCCTGGACGGATCTGTCTACAACTATACTTTGGATGGTAAGTTTCATTTATTGGAGCTGTGGTATGGTAATCCAGTTGGAAGAACGCTTGATGTGAGTGCTCATAGTGTGAGTTCGCAGGTTCAAATCCCAGCAAGGACATGTTTGGATCATAAATGATTATCACATGCTGAGCGGTGAAGGAAACCCACATTCCCTTCGCATTCCTGAGATTTGTTTTCCTAGTGTGGCCACCACCTACTAAGTGTAGTAACTTAAGAACCTCGACGTGTAAACATTATGTACTCATAATTATGAACAATAAAAAATATTTGAGTATAACATTTTATGGCTGATGAATAGAAATAGCGCCAAAAAATCCTCCTGCATAGTAAATACTTAAGTTGATAAATTTCCTTCTAGTGTCTCCATCATCACCGATGCTGGTGCGCGTGCTGGGCTCCCGCACGGCGACATGGCTGCGTCAGGACCTGACGATGGTGCCCTGGGCGTCCACCGCAGCTGCTGCGGCTGACCTCGACGCAGGGTGAGGTTCTGTACAGCCAAGTAGAGATGTCTTGGTTGCGAATGCATTGACTATCGTTTATTATATCAAGAGCCAAAAAAGTAGCATGGAGAATGCTTCACCAACACGAGCGTGGCTCTTAAATTAGCGATGTGTGAAGTAAATAATAGCCGGGACCGAATCACCTAACTTTCGTACAATTGGGGAATAAAGGGCCTCCAATGTTCTAACCAAGCTAGAGATCACAAAGTGTTTTTGTGTGATATGTCCCCACTATGACAAGGCAAGGCCAGAGTGAACAGGCACCTTCTATATGCGATCTAAGGCCTCATCAATGTCTTCGGGCAAGTCTGGGACCAAGAGCAAACCCATCAAAGGTAAAAAAAACAAAAATAATACTTTCGATCACCGAATGGCATGGTTACACTTACGCCATCAATTGTCGCCCTTTGTCCCAACAGCCTTAAGAGGCATCTAAAACTAAATACTAATGTCCTATCTTCTTGCAATCCAGAGATGTGATAGCAATCCCTCAAGACATCGAACCGACACACATCGGCCCAAGAGAATTCACGGTGACGTGGCGTTGCGATGAAGCTGATGAGAGATACACGTACGTGGCCTGTGCTAGGAGTGAGGGCGCAGACCAGTGTCAAGACAGGTAAAGTGCTTTTTGGCTACTTTCTGGAGTTGTTGAGTTACAGACCAACTAAAAGCCGTGATAGCCCAGTTGGAAGATCGCTTGACTCGAATGATTTTCGAATTTGTCTCGAATGATTTTCGAATTTGTTTCCGAATTCATGTTTGGATCATAAATTATTTTCACGTGGTCAGCGGTGCAGGAAAACATCGTGAGGAAACCCACGTTCCCGAGAAAAACGTTTCGGAGGTATGTGACATAATCTGTATTAGAATGATTTCTCTTCGCGGGTTTTAGGGTCGTCCTTAAGGCAGTCGCGTCTGTAAACAACGGAACCTTTCAAATCTTCAGGTTAGCTAATGGTGATGTTACAGTCCCATTGGGATTCAATCCCGTTCTTCGAAGAGGAAGAAAGAGATAGAGAATTATTATTTCGCAAAACTGCACAAAAGTGCATTCAGGAAAAAGGGTCACGACAAGGGGCGCGACGTTCTTGGTTTTATTGTTATCTCGATAGGATACAGAATAACTTATGCAAACCCTCCAGTAATCCGTAGCAAAGATGTTCTAGTAACATTTATTGACAACTGGTCTCATTTGTGTACAGTGATATGAAGACAGCGACATTCAAAGGGTTGGAGCCAGGGACGGATTATGAAGTGAGGGTCCAAGCACGAGAGGCACATCGCGCCTTGGGAGGAGCCTTCAGCGCGCCCTATGTCCTCATGACCACAAATGAAAGTAAGTAATGTCTGCCAAACATAATGTGCTATTTGTTTAAGTAGATACTCTTCTTCTTCTATCGTGTGGGTTGTGAGGTGAATTACAAACCTCATCAACCCTGGTGTCAGAGTTACTATTGAGCCGCCAAAGGCCCTGACATGACTCATATAACGACTACGTACTTACATCAGTAAGCAATAACCGGGACCAACGGCTTAACGTGCTTTCCGAAGCACGGATCGTCTTACTTTCGGACAATCAGGTGATCAGCCTGTAACGTCCTAACCAAACAAATTTTTGTGATATGGCCCCACCGGGAATCGAACCCAGGACCTCCGGATCGTGAGCCCAACGCTCAACCACTGGACCACGGAGGCCGTTATACTTATATACAGCTAGTTGTCACATCTTCTTCTATCATGGGGGTTGTGAGATGGAGTACGAACCTCGTCAACCCTGGTCACATGAGTTGTCACATGAGTCGCGTCAGGAACACAGCACGACTCAACAATGACCCTGACAATAGAACAGAAAGGACCGTAATTTTATTTATTTTACTTCACTTTACTCACTTTACTTCACGTCATTTTATTTTATTAGGAAAACTTACGGTCATATTTATAAAGTAATAAATCTTATAAGTAACTGAATACCAATTGACAAGCTACCACAAATGTCAGATAATCGACGGAAAATTTCACTTGATATAATAATACAGAATAATGAGTTGAATGACCCCTTCAGCATTCGGTACGGTGTCACTAGCACCCTGTACAGTCACGATCAATATTATGTACCCACTTTAGAACCCTGTCGCACTATCATATTTGACATTTAATGAGACTTACGGTTTTATTTGTCAAAAACGTTAATGTGACATGGTTTCAAAGTGTACACATATTAGTACTCATGACCGTACTCTATCATGTTATCTATAAATAAAATACGTTTCCAGCTCCACAACGCTTCAAAGAATTCTCCGGTCATTTCGTGAACTCTTCAACTCTGAGGGTGTCGTGGAACGGCGCTCCAGCCAAGTACACCGTCCATTACAGCGCTCAACTCAAGTTGCCGGTCGAGAAGTGGGCTTCATTGGAGACTTCGAGCAATACTGTGCTGGTGAGTATACATTTTTTGAGGTTAGCTCTTGAGTCTGGCTAGTTTCCGTGCAGCGCTTATGTTTCATTTGGGGTGTGAATTTGGATCTTCTATTGAAAAATCTGTTTATTATCAGAAATAATACAATATTGAAGAATGAGGTAGGTACAAATTTTTACCAAATGAACAAAGGTTTGAACGGAGATTCAAAGTGTAACTATGCTACCTAATGATTGAAGAGATATTTGAGTTTGATTTTCAATATTGATTCTAGATCCCCGGAATAGACCCAACGGAGACGACATACCTGATGGTCTTCGGATACAACCCTGAAGAGCACAGCAGGATTGAAACCATTCCACCTCTGTACAAGGACTTGGGTATGTAGTCTTCTTTATCTTTTATCGTTTCTCATTTCATCACTCTTCTTCTTCTCATCGTGTGGGTTGTGAGGTGGAATACTAGCCTCATCAAGCCTGGTGTCAGGGTTATGATTGAGCCGCCAAAGGCCCCTGACATGGCTCATGTAACGATTACTCATTTACATCAGTAAATAGTAACTAGGACCAACGGCTTAACGTGCCTTCGGATCACGGATCATCTTACTTTCGGACAATCAGGTGATCAGCCTGTAATGTCCTAGCCAAACTAGGGATCACAAAGTGTTTTTTAAGATATATCCCCACCAGGATTCGAACCCAGGGCCTCCGTATCGTGAGTCCAACACTCAACCACTGGACAGCAAAGGCCGTGGGGATTCCATCACTAACGAGGCTCCTTGGTCTAGCATTCAGAGCCTTTGCTCAATGTGGAAGCCCATGATTCAATTACTAATTCCCAAAAAACTATCTAGAAATAGAATCCAGTCTAAGATGATGAAAAATCACTGTCATTTTATCCTTGAGACTTATTTTCGTATTCCGTATTTACATACAGAGTCCATGGAAAATTGCCAATTTGCTTACCCGACTAACAAGTAACATATTCTTCCCCAACAGAAGCCAAGGATCTTCGGTACGAGTATACCTCATCAGGCGTGCGGGTGTGGTGGCAGGGCGTGGGCCCCCGCGTGGTCAGCTACGCGCAGAACATCACGCGCCCCCTCGAGCAGTGGCGCACTGTCAACGTTACTGCTGACAGCATTGAGGTGAGAATCAACATCTCTCGTGTGAGTTGTGATCGGATGACCGACCTCATCAAGCCTAGTGCTGACGCTAGGCTTAATGACTTAACCCTGAGGTCCAAGATCCAAGATAGATCCAAGAGTTGACGTTCTTATACATATTAGGAAGCAGTAATTGGGACCAACGGCTTAACTTTTTTAACGCCGGAACGCAGATCTCAAGCAGACACAATGTAAAGTCTATTGTGTCTGATATCTCGGCAGATGAGAGGTTAAAGTACCTTCCGACACACGGATCATTTTACATTTGGACAATCAGGTGTAATAATTAGCCTGTAATGTCCAAACCTAACTGAGACTATAGTCATTAACCACGTGATATCAATCTAAAAAACACTAAGTCGAATTCAGTGGTATTTTCAGGTATTTAATATTGTTGTCATGTTTACCCCAGATCGAGGGTCTGGACCCCTCGTTACCTACGTACGTGATGGTGACCTCCAACCGCCGCTCCCCTGCTCGCAGCAGCCAAGTCCTCAACATCGCGCCACGACCGCCGAGTGACTCCAATATTTATTTGGGTAAGTTTTGTCTTCTTTTTTGGCGTGACTTATTATACTTACATTTTCCGCAAATAGCATTAAATACTTGGCCTTAGGGCTCTCAACCGGTAAAAGGTAAGTGTTGTCATACTCCGCACAATCTATACAAAAATCTATAAAACAAAAATCTGTCGTAGAATGGAACTGAAAATTTTCATGAATTTTCCGACAGGAAATTTCACTTGATATTAACTCAGAATCATGGTCTCAATAATCCCCTTTAGTATTAGTTACGATATCACTAACACCCTGTAAACACTTTGTTACACTAAACTTCACGTTACAACTTCACCTAGACTTCACCGTACAATTGGGCGACCTTAGTGATCTAAACTTCCCACGTCATAATGACAATTATCATTATAACTTTTTGAATTATGATTCCAGTGATCGGCATTGTGTTGGGCGTGTGTGTGCTCTGCGCGCTTGCCCTAGCAGCCGTCTGCTTGTGGCGGAAGAGGAAGCGGGCGCGGTCTCCTGTTAGGTGAGATATTTTAAAATTACTCACTGATACTTCCAGCTTGCATTCTAGATTAAGTAAATTAAATTCATCTTTTTTGGAGTTATGTATACGTTCTTACAATAAAATACCAGATAATATTTTAAATTTGTCAGAAAATAAATTTAAAGCTCATGTGAAGCTTACTTTATGTAAAATAGCTTATTATAATATTAATGACTACCTAAATGATAAACATGTCTGGTATTGAATGTGTTCCTCTAGTTATTAAATAACTTGTAATGTATATCCTCATTGGTTTTCAAAAGATGTGTTGCTGTTGCAGTTTCTTGTCATTTCTTCTCCTCAGGTATAACATCTTGCGAAATGACGTAAATTCAAAAATGTTACATTGACCTTCAACAAGTTTATCCATGATAATTACGTTGCATAAATGATTCTGATTTCTGATTTCTGCTTCTCAGACGGAGAGTACCGGTTCGAACCCCGGACTAGCACCACTGAGTTATTAATTTATCTTACTTAATGAAAGAAATAGGTATGAGTACCGAGATGACGACTAACAAAATATAATGGAAGAAGAATACTTACATAATTAAAACATATAATAACGAGTTGGCTGGCTTTCGCGTCAACTCGTGATCGGGTGCTGCGTATGTGGACAGGCCTGCTTCTGTCAGGGAGCTCATAAAACACTGTTTCTGTGATAAAGTCACATAAACTCTTTATGTTTCACTTTCCTTCCACCGACTGTAATTGGAATACCATTGTATTTAAGTCTATAAATTATGTAATACAAACTGGATTAAAATAAAAGAAAGGAAAACATGAAACAGTAGGACTAGGGCCCTGTGCTGGGAGGTTTTCTGGCCACGTCTTTCCCTCAGCGTTACAGATTCCGATGTGGTAGTAGTTTTACAGCTAGTTACATAATATGTAATTTAATTATGTTTGACGTTCAAAAAGCGCTAACTTTGTAAGCCAATTTTGAAAAATAAATATTTTTGATTTTTTTTTTTTGAGTTCTTACCGCGTTTAAATCAGGGATATGAGACGCGGTGAGAACCCGTTATTATGAGTTTTAATTACGATAATAACCGCGTTAACCTAAAACAATATAGAAGAATAGAGGTTGTGCCGACCACACCTAGAAAGAAATGGCAAAAAAAATCTGTTATTGAACGTATTTAAATGTTGATAGAATTCTACCGCCCGCGAAATATATTCAAAATGGCGGAAAAACAAGATGGCCGCCATACAAAGTGTTCTGTATTTGCTCAAACTGTCATGTTTTCTGAATCTGATAAGAACCATGTTTATTCACATCGCTAGCGCCGTTATTGTGCTTACATCTATCATATTTCGTTTCTAGATCTCGGCGTAGGAATACGGCTACCGCTGAGGGGAATACTGAAGAAGAGTCAGAAATGAAGGTATGTACAATCACATACCATAGTCACATTCAGTGACCGGGCCTTCAGCGCTCCCCATTTGTCCGGCCAAGTAGTTAATGCCATCTGCGGCAAATCTACAATAAGTAAAAAAAGGCACATTCATTATACTAACATAAGTACGGCTTTATTAGAGCATTGATGCTGATTACATACATAAACTCACGCCTGTTTCCCACCGGGGTAAGCAGAGACTATATAATTCCATTTGCTTCGATCCTGACACACTTCTCTTGCTCACACACACCACCACTTCTCGTGTACACACCATCAAATTTTATTTTAAGTTATACTTGTCATTTTCTTATCTGTTGAAAAAGAAAGGGACGGATAATCGACAGGCTTAAAATTTATGGAACACATGTCAATTTTAGGCAGAAATTTAAACACCCTTCCAAAATTTTATATTGGCCAACATAATTACGTTGACAGCACACGTCAAACGGGTAGCGAGATGCCTATTTCATTCGCCCGGGTTATTGATTCATTTTAAAATTAACAGTTGCCAATCATCCGTCCCTTTCCTTTTCTACGGATACGAAAATGACAGAAATAAGTTAAAATAAAATTAGGATGTGTCTACAGGAATCGGGGCCATTATCTGTTTCTTCTCTCGTGTGGGTTGTGAGTACAATGACCGACCTTATCAACCCTGATTTATCTGATTACACTGGTCTTACACTAATTCGAACCCGTGACATAACTATGTAAATCACGCCTTCTCTAAACAGGCTTATCACGGATTCACGGGTTTTTAACGATAAATAGTTATGACGTCACCAACAGAATAGTCAACCATAGATCTCTTTGTAACGGTCACGAGCATGATATGTATACACTTTGGTACCATGTCACATTAACTTTTTTGACAAATTTAACTGTAAGTCTCACTAAATGTCAAATATGTTAGTGCGACAGAGTCCTAAAGTGGGTACATTATATTGCTCATGACTGTACTCTGCCGTCTCTGGCAAGTAAGGATGGTATTAATAATAAACGAATCTCAGCTGAGACTGCCCTCAGATCTCTGTTTTTATATGAGCTCTGTCACATTAATAATAATAATAATAACTATTTATTTTCAGATTTGCAATCCATAGTTGTTAGTAAAAATGCAGTCGTAACCTATTGTTAGTAGAAAACACAAAATAAGTTAAAGATATTACATTACATTGACATGATCTTGAGGGCAGTCTCTCTAGCCATAGAGGCAGCCAATCAGGTCGCGACACCAAACACTTCAGGACCCCGATACCGACCCCGCCGGTGTGGTCGACGATTTCCCTCAATCAGCGCTTATCGCTATTGACCCACTAGGGTTGATTAATTCTTTCAAATATTGCTCATGACTGTACACGTGGCAACCTTGGCAATATTGGCAGCCACGGAAAAGAAGAAAGAAGTTGAAGGGGCCAAGTGAGTGCGAAACGCGCGCCATGCAAGTATGAGCAAATAGTTCATACTACAACTTTGCTCTCCACTCATCCGCAAACCTTACGACCCACGGAGCTCCGCGATAGTATATTAAAAGGTCGTCTTGTGCATTATAACTTGCCGGAAAAAAAAAAATGAAAATCGACTATCATACATGAAGATTCTCCCGTATCTAAGGAAAGCTAAACAAATGATTAATATGATCGGCTACTTATGAAAAAGTACTTTTGTATACAGTATCTTACGAAAAGTAATGATACAATTGCAGCCTTTCACATAGAATATACATTACCGGTAAAGTGGCTATGGAATTTGAGAAGCAGTAGAGCTATTGTAGTTATCTGTTTGCAGGAGTAGTAAAAGAAAGTGGGGTTGAACCGGCGACAGCGGTTCTCATACAAAATGCGCGTTCCAACCTCTTTCTTGAGTTCCTTGTTGGTAACCATGTTCTAATATCGTAAATCAATGCGTTGTTGAATCGCGATGCGCGGCGGGCCGCTAAGATTGCATGTATGGAACGCACAGCTTATAATATCTGTAGTGGTTATGACAACAGAGCGTGGGCGGCGCGCGCGGCGGCAGGCTCGCCAACGGCGGCGCCGGCGCAGGCGAGCCGCTGCTCAACGGACACGTCCACATCACTGAGAACCCCACTGTAAGTATACATGCATTTGTGAACTTCTATCGTGTGGGATGTGAGATGGATTTACCGACCTCATCAACCCTGGTGTACGGGTTGTTATTGAGCCGCCAAAGGCCCCTGATGTGGCTCATGTAACAACTACTTCAGTAAATAGTAATCGGGACCGACAGCTTAACATGCCTACCGATTACTACCGAAGCACGGATCATCTTACTTTCGGACAAGCCTGGTTATCAGCCTATAATGTCCTAATCAAACCAGGGATCAGGAATGACTTGTCATCATCAGACAACTCATTCCTGTAGTGTCTGCATGACACTACAGTCTGCATGACAACCGAACCGCGGCGCGAGTTACACCGTGGACTTCCACCAATTAACGCAGCGAAATGGATAGCCACGTAGATAGACGTCAATTCAATTCAATTCTTTATTGGTGCAATCATGTATACAAAGGTTCTTAAATTAATTACTTACTTCGACCACTTCTTTTTAGGCGTCCACCGGCTATTGGTCGAAGCCTCCAATATAATTCGTGCCGCGCGCATGCGGTTGGCGTGCCTGCGCATAACTGGGGGGGTTAAAAAAGCCACATTGAAGCAATTCAATTTTAATAATATAGGCTCGAGTTTAACCACAATCTCGCCTGATGGTGACGATGTGGTCTAGGCTGGATCACGCTTACCTAGCAAATGCCTATTCACTTTAGCCTTGAAGACTTACAGATTATAACGAGTTGGAAAAACAAGGCGACGGCAGACAGTTCCAATCCTTCGCTGTCAAAAAGGAAAAGTCGAAACTTATACTTACTTTTACTTGCTCAACAGTCAAAAACACCAAACGGCAAGATGAAGAAACGCCGGCATGACGCTGCCTTCGACGTGTCTCGCTACGACCCTGACGCCACCCTGGAGACAGTCCTCGATGCCGACACGTCCACCACCAGCTACCACCTCCTCGACACCTCCAGAAAACCAGAACTCGACCTCTCGCGGTCCCAAAACCTCACAACTAATAATTCCTTCGCAAAAGTACCAGACGACAACATGAACTCAGAATTAAATAGAAGTAGTTTTACTGACAACAGCAAAATTCAACCAACGTTGCAACCCAATGGTTGAGGGTAACTACCAATAAGGTACCAAGAACTACAATAGGGGTAGGTGGCCCCATGATCGTCAATTCAGATAGTTAAGCAAGAATTGAGATTTGTACAGTTTTTTCATAGTTGTCGTTAGACGGAGTTTAAACGTTATACGAATATTTTAAGAGGGTAAGAGTGACAGAGGCTTGGATGGAGGATAGCTTAGCGTGTTGTTCCTATAGACTTTATTTGAATAAGGCTGATTTTTTGGTAACAATAGTACGGGTAATATGGAGTTATAAGGGATCAGGCAGGATATATTGACATCCACGTTAAGTTATTCTCGAGCCGTTGCCGGTTACGTCGACTTTACTACTGGACACCTTAATATAAATTGATACATCATTATCATCATCAGCCGTACGACGCCCACTGCTGGGCTTAGGCCTCCCCCAAGGATCTCCACGACGATCGGTCCTGCGCTGCCCGCAACAGCGGCTTCTCGCGACCTTCACCAGATCGTCGGTCCACCTTGTAGCGGGCCTACCCACTGAGCGATACATCGGTAAATAGATATACCTAAATAAAATAAACTTACAGGAAGGGTCACTAAATGTGTTGATGACCTCATAATTTGGCCAGACGACTAAAAAGTCCCAAACTGTGCGATAAAGTAACGTATACCAAGCGGATTGTAACTATAATGGTATATGGCCCGTTGCTAGGCACATGACAGAGGGTACGAAACATATATATTATATATAGTATTGACAAATATTAAAATTCGAGTTAACTTAATATTTCTTTCCTACCTTGATCCGACGGGGAATCGAACTTGAGATGTTTGGTTTGATGCTCAAGGTATCGTAACAATATATAGAGATTATTCAAATTATACTTACATTAGGTATTAATAGGACAAAATTTGATATACAGGGTTTTATATTAGGTGTCTAGTGGGTTATAAGTCGATGATTCGTTACAACACTCATTTCCAAAAAAGGGGTTCGTTCCTAAACCACAGATGATAAAATAATAATGTTATAAAATGTAATTAAAGTTAAAAGTTATCTTCAAACAAAATATGTAAGAAAATTAACAAAAATAAAAATCAAAGCTTACCCATATAAATAAAAATAACACAAAATGGTTTTACAAAAAGAAATTAGTCTACTGACTAAAGCTGTACAAGTACAAAAAAGTTACTAGATATTAAAGTTGCGAATTAATATATAAAATGGTGGAACGGACCCCCAAAATAGTTAAAATTACCACGCCGACTGTTATAAATTGATAATTATTGTAAATAAACGGTTTTATTGCCTGAAGTTGGAAGAACTTTTGTAAATAGCGTTATTCAAATCGGCCTGAGATTAAAAAAATAAGCGCCAAGACAATAAAGTAGGAATGGCGCGAAAAATATAAGTAACCTCATAAAATTATAACCTACAATATTTTGTACCAATATGAAGTTGCTTCTGTTGCCAACTTCATAAATATACAAAGTGTTGTGAGTATATTCAAAATAGGAATACAGTGCCTCCGATAAGTAACCTTATTACACCCTTTTATAGTTACAAAATAGGTTGAACATTAGTGCAACATAATCGTACAAAATATAGACCAAAATAAATTCCAAACACCCTACCTAAATTCAAGTGTATATAACATGAAAGTAGGTATTTATGGATGTTAAATAATATTTATTTTTCTGTTTTTTTTTTTCATAGACAGTTTTTAGACAAAGCCTTAGAAGCTATCAGTTACCTTCTAACACATTCCAGTCTATAAATATACACCATTATACACAATAACTTGATTTCCCTAAGTATATTATAATATATACGTTTTATACGCACAGTTTTTTTTAATAGAATATAAAAATACCTGTTATAATTTCTAGCAAGTTTTAGCAGCTAATCTACGTTGATTTTTCTAGATACTTAAAACCTAAGAAAAACGAGTAGATAGTATAAATAATTTGTAAAAAATAAAAAATATATATTATTATAATGATAAAAAAGTAATTTATTACAACGAACTACTGATATTTATAAGCATGAAAAATCGTTTATAAAATTCACTTTAACAGCGTTATCGTTGAGAAGTTACTACTAAACGTTATTTATGAAAGCACTTTTTTCTGTGGCAACGGAACTTGGGTTATACAGCCTGATTTATTTTTAACAAAATAAAAAAGTTCGTTGATCGTTATTCCATATCACAAGTATATCTACCTCATTTTCTTCGTTATAAGGTTCTTTTTAGATGTTAAATGTTGAATCGATTAAGTTTTCTGTAATTTTACCCATCGACCTTTGATTACTTCGGCGTCTGCCTACTGGTTAGTTAGTATTTTATTTATTTACCTATTTAATTTTAGGTCTGGTTTGTACGTTTTAATCTACCCTTTTAAGTGTCATATCACTAAACTAGGTAAACCAATTATTTTATTCAAAAATAGAATTAATGGCAAATAAGTTGATATTAATTTCAGTTTACTAATTTATCCATTTCATTAATGCAAAATCATTCTATTTATTTAATCGAATCTATCTTCCTGATAACCTAATCCAAAGAACAGTACTTATTCTTTATTATCTCACCGCTATCTTTGTTATTTATATATTAAGTCACTCTGTTTCGAGCGATCAATTTACCATACAAATTCATCTTACAATTTTATTAAGCGAGCTAACAAATCGATAAAATGAATTGTTAACTAGTTTAGTGATAAAATCTATCAGTTTTTTCATGACCATAATGTTCTAAATATTATTCAAACATATTTTTTTACTTTACACTTTTTCTTTTTAATGTTTAGGCTATTTGGAAATCAGGCACGTATATTTCTATTATTATTTTTTAGATTTCAAATAATATAAATAAAGCACCTAGGTACAATTTATGTAATTGTAAGTTGAATAAAAAGAAATGTGTTTTGAAAAAATATATGTGTTAAAGTATTGAAGTAACCAAAATTAAAAACATTTAAAATAGTGGATTAATTTAAAAAAATATAATAATATTTATTGGAATACAAATGTTAATAATGCAGAAAATAATTATTAAAATTAGAAAGTAATATTATAACAAATACCTAACAACTGATATATTTTATTCAAAACACATCTCGTTAACGTTGTAAATAAAATATTGAATAAAATAAATATAAAACTCAGTTCTTAAATATTAAAATTAAAATGGAAACGCCGACCATGTACCTGAATTTCAATTACACTAAGTTATATAGACTTAGGTGTAGTTTTACGTCTATTAAAAATCTAGAATTTTATCTTGATGCTAGGTTTTAACACAGGGTCTAAGCTTCGATTCTGATTTTGAGGGCTCGATTGTTGAAGTTGGATTTTTCTTTTTTATGTATTTTATATTACAGTATTGCTTGCGCGTTAGAATTTCGCTGTTGTCTGAAGTTATGTATTTGAACTAAACTAAATACAGCCAAATATAATATGAAAAATGGTAACCGAATGTATTTTTGCATTAGCTATACTAACTATGCACTTTTTTATGTTATATAAACCATTTATAGGTTCCTAAGTTGCAACTTGAAACAATGTTCAAATGCTGTAGAAGCGCCATCTATATAGTTCCTGCGGCGAAAAGGAGATCTACATATAAAAAAAAACTGTTTTGTCATGGAGGAGGGAAACAAAGTACTACCTATTTTATGACGTCACACTGACACACTGTGTGAAAGAGATAGCGATAGTATATAGTGACGTAAGTAACCATTAAACTTAAAATATTTACTTTGTTTTATGTTCAAACTGTGGTTTTGTTTTAACGATTTCTCTAATCGTAGGCGCATTAGATGTACATATTAATAAATGTTAATTTCACAACATGTACCATAGATACTTGTATTTTTTTTATTTTTAATAATATTAAGTATCCTTTCACAAGTTCACTCGAGGTTGTGTTAACAATATTATATTTATTTTTAAAGCAGTTTTTTTGTAATAAATCATATGGTATTATGAAATTTTAACTTTTGCCGTTGAATATTTTATTTTCTATTATTAATGATAATTAATAGGTATTGTGAAACCAAAATATTGATAATTCATCGCAATAACAGATACCTGAATAATGTACAATGATGATTTTTTGTAACTTATTTATGAAATGTATTGAATAAACAACAAATAGCTCGTTAGATGTATGATCCAGGTTTTTTGATTAAACATTGAGAAAATACTTATGGTGTAATAAGTACCTATGTCTGCGTTTGACCAACAAAATATCACTTTATGGTAAGTGAACATGTAACCTAGCTTACCTGGGAAATGCCCGATTACGTTTTTTTTTTAAAATTCGGAGGTCATAATCGTAATGTGCTTTGATTTCAAATACAATTCCAACAGTTTATTATAATGGACAATGGCATTTTAAAACCAAGTACGATTTAACAATATACTTAAAATGATTAAATAAAAAATCTGGATCATATTTTCATAGCATAAGGTAATTTAAACTAACAATAACTACACAGATACCGTTAAAGTCGTTATAAACTTTATTTTTTAAGTCTACCATAATATAAAGTGTCCGATTTTAGAGTGAAAAAAATAAAATAGAAATTGAAAAGCCTGAAATAGTGCCTCATATGCTTTTGATTCGCATTACGCAATATACCATACCTATTGGTTATTTTTTTATTGTATTGATTACTAATGGTTAGACCGCCAAATATTTCTATTAGCGTAATATTGTGAAAAAATATTACTCTGTGGCACATGTTGACAATTTATGGTTTGCATTTTGAAAAAAGATATTGTTTTTGTTTTTTTATAAAAAGAAAAATGCAAATCGCATTTCTTTATCCACATAATTTGACCAAACTATTGGAAATTTAACAAAACGGGTAACGCAATCCATTCCATTTTATAATTTTATCCCATAGCAGATTTTATACACACCACACATTCCATGAATGCAATAGTTTCCTCTACCAAACAGTTTTATTTATTTTAATTTTATAAAACAGTTAATTTATTGTTTTTAAGATTATAGCTTTGTTCACTTTTTACACCTACTATAAAGCAATAGATTATAAATATAATGGTTATTTGATATGCATGTTTTAGGTTATGTCAACCATTTTGCGCAGTTACTATTTTTTTACCGCCATTTTTTTTAAATATCAATTTATTGTTATAATTTAGTTGACTTCAATTAAGTACCCATGATAAAAATATATATATTTTTTATTTTGATTTTTTAAATAAAACTGCGGAAATGGTGTTTTTACCAAGTTTATTTGTAAATAACATTTTCATGTGATTAAGAATCAAGTACTTACTAACGCGTCCAGTGATGTTAATGCTAAACATTTCAGCAGCAAAGGTGCTCTCACTTCTTGAAAAAATCTTCTGAATTCAAAGTAAAAAATACAAACATTGGTACTGATTTCAAGAAACACGATCTAATTCTATTTCAAGTTGTCATTTTCTTATCCGCCGAAAAGAAAAGGGACGGGTAATTAACAGGCATAAAATTTATACAATATATAATAAAAAAGAAATCTATAATACATTGGCCAATAACCCGACCTAATTAAGTTGCCAGCACACATCAAACGGTTTGCATACCAACAAGATACCTATTTGATTCATTGATTCACTCATTCCTTTTAAAATTATCAGTTGTCAATCCTTCCCAAAGAAGAAAAGAAAAAAAAAATCCTTTTCGGCGGATAAGGAAATGACAGGTATAACTTAAAATAAAATTAGAATGTGTCTGCAGGAATCGGGGCGATTATTCAACTTAAGGACATTAAAAAAGGACAAATAAACTATGAAGAAGAATGGAGAACAAAGTAAATAGATAGCATTTTTTTTCATCCACGAGTAATAACATAATACGTATGTTATTTTTTAGTCTAAAAAATTATCCCATACCTATTTTTAAAGTACCTTATCGGTATTTTTCTATAATGTTAACCTAATTTGAACGTTACTTCCTACTTACAAAATGTTTCGACTCGTAGAGCCCTGTTGCTGCACTTAGCATATTATAATATTAAAATTATGAATTAACAAAGTTGGTTTGAATTTGTAATATGCTTGCATCTTTTATTTTGTTATTAATATTTTTTATTTGGTGTGTAACCAGTTTGAAGTTGACAGTGTCTTTGCAGATTTTATATCTTTTTTTCAATAGTTCATTTTCCCTGCTTGGGAATAAAAAAGATAGCCTTGTAATATATTTTTTATTTTTTTTAATACCGCTACAAAGGATTACTTTTGTATTTAGTATGGGTCAACATCATTGACCGCTTTATTTTGGCTTCTGGCCCGTTACTTTAATTCTTTCTTTTTTTTCAATAAATGCAAAGTACTGTCTACTTACGCGAAGGTAAAATTAAGAAGTTGTTGTGTAAATTTATAATAAGACCATTTGGTGGCTCAAGTTGGTGTAAGGCTAGCCACAATCATGCTTAAATTAAATATTGTATGTTTACCTAAGATACTGGAAATTTTAGAGAGAAATTATGGCATTTAGATATCACTATGTAGATCCGAAAATATCATAAATATACTAACAATTAACAACACCAATAGTAATTTTGTTTTGTGTAGTAGACATTTAAAAGCAATATGAAAAATGCCTAACGAGTAGCGCCAAACACCCTAACGGATAAAAATTTCAACTTTTGACATTTGTTTTATTCGCTTGCTGCGCCATCTTATTTAACTTTTGCGTTACTCCTCCCTCTGCAGTCAAATAATTGCTTATTTTTTTTGACCTACAAAAATATTTATTTCTTAACAGAAAACTAAGACCGATTATATTTTTTGTATCTAATAGGCACCTACATAACCAAAGTTGTTTAACTTTATGTCTTATTAATGATTCCTAAAATAATCCAGTATCTTAGCACTTTACTTTTACATAAGGAAATTAAGTTTGTTTTGTGGGGATGTGAAAATTATTTCGATTAGGTACTTCTTTTTTTATTTTTTCATGTTCATTCATAAAAAAAATATAAAACGTATTTATTGCTGAAATATAAAAATACGAAAATCGTTTAAAATTTAAAAAAGTCGACCGATTATTTGAGAGAATAAAATGAAGATTTTTTTTAGTGAAACTTTACTATAAACGAGTTGGATTTAGTATAATTTTCACGTCCCCACAAATCACTAAAGTAAGTTATAAATTATAATTGAATCTACCTCAACCAAATTACCCATTAATGTTGTTTATAAGTGTTCTTTTGAGTCTTATTATTAATAATAACCTGATTGTAGTGTTTTTGATATAAATAAAGTTATAGGTTCCAACTTCCCCTTTTTATAAGGTGACTATTGTTGCCTAGGTATTGAATGTGGTCGAAGTTAGTTACTGGAATGTTAATGGTATTGTCAGATTGAAGCGATATTAAATTTGAAAATAAATTATGCTGTCGTTTCATTTTTTATCTAGGATTCGATCGCAGCGCCAACTACCGACGCACCATACAAACATCTGCGAGAAGAGTTGAGCGGAGATGTGCGGATTTGACCAATCACAGCATTCGAGAGAGCGAAAAACAAAGATGCTCTGGCACTCTCTTCCTCACATTGGGCGATTCCTGCACATCTCCGCTCCGCTCCGCCCAGCTCCGCATCAATGGAAACGTAGCCTAACGCGTAAGCGCGAGCAAGACAGTGCGCTCTCCCCTTACACCTTATGGTTATTTAAGACTAATGTAAGACCCAGAGGGGGTGAGATCAGCGCCTGATACGAATTAGTGCGGGGCGGAGAATTATCATACTAGACGTAGACGTATTATTCTATATTCTTTACCCCGATACCGACCCCGCCAGCGTAGTCGACGATTTCCCTCAATCGGCACTTATCGTTATCGACCCACTAGGGTCGATTAATTCTTTGTAATATTTTCTCTCAGACGACGCCCTGTGCCGAGGTTCGCGCCCAACTGGGTACCCTCAGGCCTGTTGTCTTAAACGTTATACCGGGTGAGAGCCTTAAGCGCTCCCCATTTGTCCGGCCAAGTAGTTAATGCCATCTGCGGCAATACTATAATAAGTCACGTCAAAAAAAAAACTAAGTATTCTTTGCTACCGGGCCCAATTGCTAAACTAAACCATATAAACCGCTCAAAAGAGAAAAAACAAAAATTAATAAAACCAAAAATAATGATAAATATTTTTTTTATTGTTTACTACAATACTCCAATATTCATTCATTTATTTTCATCAATAAATACTTGATTTTATCGCTTGACTAAATACGATGACTATATACGATCCAAGCACTTTTTAATTTCATATGGCACTTTTTCGACACATAGTAGGTGGCATATTTTTTATATTTAAGTACTAATAAATAAAACTACGTCTTACACATTCAAGCAAAATTGCATATTACACACCAGAGATGTTAGGGAAATTTCAAATAAGGAATATTTTTTACGGGTTTCAGATATTATTATTTTTTTCGGGATATTAAATAATTTCCGATTAGCCGTTACTTTCGGATAGTTTCGGTTACGGATACCTACATATTATTCGGAATTATAAAAGTAGAATACAATTAGGTAACTCTCATAAGAGTCATAAATATAAAATTTTACTGTAAGTAATTTTACAATGACTGAGTCAGTTACTTACGAAACAAAAAATATACATTAGAGTGGACACGCTGTCGGCTTAGTCGAGCAGAAACACAAAACTGTCTTCTTGATTAGTGTAGTAAGTGGTAGTAGTGTAGGTAGTAAGTGTCAGTCTAGTCGGCGAGTGTGTGTTTCAGTGTGTGTGTGTGTGTGTGTGTGTGTGTGTGTGTGTGTGTGTCTTAAGTGTTGTCTGTGTTCTGTTTTCAAGTGTTTCATTTTAGGGTGGTATTAATAAAGTAATCTCAGCTAAGACTGCCCTTAAGATTATGCTCAAGTCTCTGTTTTTATATGAGAACTGTCACATTGACATGATCTTGAGGGCAGTCTCGAAGCTGAGATTAGTTTATTAATACCACTCTTAGACATATCCGTTACTGAAACGGATAGTATTTTTTTATTATGAAACTTCAGATAATTTCGGACCTCCGTAACATCCCTGTTACACACATTTCTCTTTTTCATATATGTCGTATTTAAATAGAACGCTTTACTGGCTACTGTCTAGTGGGTATACTGTATTACCAACTACTTATATTGTATGATTGTTTAAAAGCAACCTCATGTATTTTAAACTTATCTATGAAGCTTATCTATGTCAAAGTACTACTATATATCCTCGCTGCAGACATCAGTACCATAAGGGATCATACTCCTGAATCAATTATTGTTTGTTTCTGAGTTGGACTAGTAGACTCTGACGACACAGTCTTGATACTGCACTCTCGTCTTTCCTTCGAAGTTTGGCTGCTAGACGCGCCAAGCTGAATCTAGATCGCGACCGGCCTTCGCGACGGTTTCCTGAAAAAAGAAAAGACGTGTTGGAAGTTATAAGAAGAAGAATATCAGAAAATCATCAATAATTTTAATATCATTATGAATAGTTTAATTCTTCACCATTTAAATCTGCTAATCTGCATCGAACTATATTACCTTCAGTCACTCTCTGCCACGCCTCTCTATCTACATTCACCATGCCAGTAGACGCACTGCGGCCTAGATTCGACTCCTGCGCACTCGAACTCTGAGATTCTGTGACGTCACTCTCACAGCTGATACGACTAGATCTGAAAATAAGATATTTCTGCATAAGTATTAAAGGAGAGGCAAGTGGAGCATCTAGCAGGAAACTCAATGACTGTAAGAAGATCAGGTCATACGGACATACATCAGGATGCTGTCAACAGAGTCGAGGAGAGAAAATGTTTTGTGCCATTAAAGTCACAACTTAGGTTATTATAAGGTAAATATTGAAGGTCTGCCTTACCTGTCACCAGGTCTCAAATCACTCGCGGAGCTAGTTCCTTCTCTCCTCATCTGTACTGGCGAAGACAGAAACCTTTCCCTTGCTGCTCTGATTCTTGCAGCGCGATCTGAAAGCCTCATCGCTGCCTCAGTCTCCACTGCCTGACCTGATGACTCGACAGTCGATACCGACCTCTCAAATATGCCAGGATATTCCGTTATGAACCTCGATATCGTCGGCACTATTGTATCCGACATCTGTCTTAGAACTGGATGAGAATAAGGAAGGTTTTCGGGTTCCGGCTCTGAATCTTTATTTTGGAAGTCAGGAAGGTTCTTTGTTAGATCAGGAACTATAGTATCTGTGCTTGCTGTAGTACATTTGATAGTCTCTTGACTTTCTTCCATCTTCTTCTTTTGAGGTCGAGGAGATTCCAGTTTCTTCTCTGGATGTAAAGCATTGGCGCTGTGTGATTTAAGAACGCCGTCTAAACCTTGTTGTGTCGATGGTGCTAATCGTTTTTCAACGGATGTTTGATCTCTTCGTGACAACTGGCAGGCACTTGCTGATTTTTGGACTTCCCTTTCAAGAAATGGGTTGTTTCTGTAAATATAAGAACTTAATAAGAAATGAGAAATAAACAAAGACAGCCCTGAGTCCATACTCAAAAATACAAAATATGATTAAACAAATTTGGTAACTGTGGAGAAAATACAGTATTTACGAATCTAGTTGGAAGATTAAAAAATAAAAGAATTTTAGAAAAACAGCAGTGTAAAATAAAATAAGACCTTACTTTAAAAAAAGTCTCTGCTAACCAACTATCATATTGCCTACTCTACCTAAATAGAACATATTATACAATCTCATTACCTAATGTTAACTCCTACAGGCATGTCGGGGGGTCGTCGTCTTTCAGAGCTAGGGGATCGCCAGGCCGGTGAAGAAGCTCCACTGCTGTTTGGAGAAGTATGACCTGAAATATACAACACATTCTTACAAGACCAGACAACGCAATCCAAAGAATATTGGTTCTAATTCCGTACCTTCTTCGTTGATCTTCATATTGTATCTCTGTATCATAATACGAATGGACGGAGCAGTTTCCTTCGGTTGAGGTTTTCTCTGTGATGATGGAGATGACGGCAATGGTGGCCTCGTTCTTGGCATTTGCTCCTCACTCTCTTGGAGATCACCAGAACTTTTCGAACGGGCGTAAAGCTCTTGGTTGCCTTTATTTTTCTTCTCCGCTTTTTTCTTTGCAGTACTGTGTTGACTGACGATAGTTTCACAAGGTGTTACTTCAGCTAAGTCTTCAACGTCTAACGGTATGACTGCTCTTGGAACAGATTCACCGCTTCTTACGACCGGTGAGAATATTTTTCGAGTAGTTTTGACTATAACTTCTGGTGATCCCTGACGAGGTTCTGGAGCCTTCAGTTTGAGGACAAAAACCTGCATTAATACAGAATAATGAAAAATGTTGTGAGACTGCTAGCATAATATTGAACTTATAAAACATTAAAAGAAGGACGATTATTAAGTGGATAAATTCCATAAGGAACGGTTGGTAATTAATAAGATTTGCTCGAAGTTGATTGATGTTTGATTTGATTTTTGTTCGAAAAGAAAGATCTATTTTCATTTTAAGGCTGGACAGGAAATTGAAATATTCACATAAGTTAGTTAATTTTATAATACTTACTTCTCCTTCAGAATCCGAATGTAATGAAGTTGGTGGGGTTCTTGGTCTTTCCGAAGCCCGTCGTGGTCGCTTTCTTCTTCTTGGTATCTCAACTGTCACCGTGTCGACTTCTGGTTCAGTGTCTGTCTCTGATGGTTTGGACTGCTCTCGTTCTAATCTCGCTCTAGATTTGGACTTCTTTTTCCCATTATTTTTTTCCGTTTCCTTACGTTTACTATCTTCTTTAGTATCATCGTCACCGACACTTGTTTCCTTTAAAATGTCACTCTGTCTTGAATTCCTTCTATTGTATGTTTTACTTGTAGATGGCGTTTCTCTATCGATTATTGCTTCCGACTCTTCTGGCTCTTGTTTTTCAATAATATCTTCTTCATCTTTTAAGCGACTTGAGCTCCCTCTTTCTATTTCTTCAATTGTTTTCCTTATAAACATAGCGTCTTCTTCAATACTTGGTTGACGGCCAAGTTTACGATTTCTTTTCTCTGCTTGTTTCGACTGAAAATTTTAATTTATCTGTTTTATATTAGGATAAATAGTTATTTATTTGTTGGTAATGGAAAAGTGGGCTACCTGTTCTCGGGATGATTTTGGTTTCGATCCATAGTCTCTCATTTTTGCACGTGTCTCTGAAAAAATAACTGCTCAAATTGTAATTATAGATTATTTTGTTGAAGTTATCATAGAATTTTAAATTTAAAAGTATTTTTCATAAAACAGTAATAGTACTTTGTCCAGTATGGATTTGGATTGATGATAGTTTGAAACAACTTTGAAACCATTTAGTTCATTAAAAACGAATAGAATCGTGCCACAAAATGTCACTCAAAAATATCCTTAGTTATTAAGTATCTACTCAAGATTATCGTTTTTGCGTCTATCCACCTCACCTGCCCCGTTAGGCTGCAACACAGCAGTCCCAGTGACAGCCGAGCTAGTCTCACACAGCAGCCTGGCTTCAGCTCTGCCGTACGTATACACTGGCTTCTGAGGAGTGTGTCTTGGAGACACTGCCATCAGTGGAGCAGCAGTGCATACTTCCTCGGCCTCTACTTCCACCAGCACAGCCCCGCGAGTGTTGTCACCGTCGCATTCGTCGACACCTTCCAGCTTTGGAAGAAAAGGTTCATTTTAGAAATACCAAAAAAGATGAGCGTTTCTTTATCAGGTAAAAGTTCTATTCTTTAGTAGCTATCAACAAGTCTGACACCAGAGTTCATGAGGTAGCTTATATACTTAAAAAAATGCATTTCGCCAATTCAACTTACAGAATGAGATCTCTCATATTCCGAATCGAAGTCATCAGCATCGTTGACACTGAGACTGGACGCATGGAGACGTCCAGAGCCTGCAGCAGACGGAGCGACACTGCCGTCTGATTGAGTACGCGTGAGTGGCGCGGGGGGAGCTTTACCCCGCGCACGCGCAGCTCTTAGCAACGCTGATGTTGACGCCTCAGGAGCTATGCCTCGAGACTTCTCCCATTCGTGGAGCTTGCGTGTGAAGGATCGCGATATTCCTGATAAAAAAAATCAAGTAAGTAAACTTCTACTTGTAACTTCTATGGAGTAAGTAAATACTTGTATCATTTGTTTGAAGTTTCATTAGTTAGTAAGTTTTGGAGGGGCATCGATTTTAAGCTCCAGCGGTTCACAATTTTAGTTTCTACTTTCGGGGGTCAGCGTACATACGTCATTGCGAAACCAATTATAGTACGTTTTAATGTGGTAAGAAGTTTATTGTAATAAGGGACTTTCCAGGCTACGTTACCCAAAAACATAGATGGCGCTGTACAGATTTTTCTTCGTCTAACCTTCAAGCAGCATATGTCTGTTATTCAGACATGCTTCTTGTATCTTTGTTTTTGGGTATAAATGATAACCCTTTTTATTTCACCAAGGTACAATTACATCTTCCTTCCATTATTATTCTAATCAAAATAAAGAGAAACAATATAGCTAGCAACATAATTCTATAAGCCTAGTATCAAGCAACAATTATTTTTATATATACTTCTGTCATTACATTCTGTATTAATAATAATTATGTACCTAATTTATTATTATTAGCCTATATGATCCCACTGCTGAGCAAAGGCCTCCCCCATATTTTTCCAAGTATCCCGGTTCTGTGCGAGCTCTATCCAGTCTTTTCGATAACCGTCGAGATCGCGCCATCGTTTCCGGGGTCTACCACGTCTACGATGTCCGTCCTGTGGTACCCAGTGCGTGATGATCTTTGCCCATCGTTCCGGATGCATGCGGCACACGTGTCCAGCCCAGTCCCACTTTAGCCTGGCGGTCTTCCTGCCAACATCAGCTATACCGGTTTTTGAGCGCAGCACAGTGTTTTTAACTCGATCAATTCGTTTTACACCTAGTATGCTGCGCTCCATTGCTCTTTGACAAACCCTGACCTATGTACCTAAGTAATGAGAAAATAGACAATTATCACGTTAAAGCTGTACAACGCCATCTGTATTGTTTTTGGTGAATCTCTCTCTCTCCTTGGCATTCATTATTCCCATCTGATGGTGGGGTCTGCCTTCTTCGTACTTCTCTTCCACTTAGCTTCTACTAACTTCCACTAACTTCTCGGAGACATTGCACATGCACAGGCCTTTTTTGACCATATCCGCCCATCTTGTTTTTGGTCGTCCTCTTGGTCTAAGCCCTGGTATGTTTAGATTGGCTGTAACGTTACCCAAATAATCTGGAGGTCTTCTTTTTACGTGCCCAAACCAACGGAGCCTGCTCTCTTGTAGCTTTTCGGAGATGTCGCGTACGCCGAGACTGCCGCGCACGTTTTCGTTACCGATTTTGTCGAGTCTCGTCACTCAGCACATCCACCGAAGCATTTTCATTTCAGCGACTTGAATGGTCTGGACATGGCGCTGCGTTGTTTTTAGTGAATGTAGCCTGGAAATTCCCTCATTGTACCTACAATTGTATCAAGAAATGTAATGATTATTATTTACCTTGGAATTTGAAAAGTCCAGTAGATGTCTGCACAAGAATTTCATTTGGTTTCGCCTCTTCTTCCCATGCAGGCACTGTATTGGTATCCTTCATACGCTTCCATGCATCTGAAATGGAAATGTAAAAGTTATAATTATATTTACACGCAAAATATTATCGGATTCCACTTCTTGAAGATTACATTACCAACTGTTGGAGCAACACGGGAAAGGAGTACACGTAAGCAGACGTTCTCCTCTACCACACGAATTGAACTGGTTGCGGTTGGTAAATAAGTAAGTAAATGAGTGAAAACGTGAACAGGGGAACAGGTGAACGGATAAATAGGTGAACGGGTGAACGTGTGAATGGGTGAGCAGGTGAACGGGTGAACAGTACAACAACGACAAGAACAAGTGAACAAAAGTGAATAAATAAATAATTAAATATAGCAGTAAATAAGTAAGAACGTCAGCTTTCACGATTAAGGACTAATCTAAGACCAAGTGGGGGTGAGGTAAAGCTGACACAGCCGCTGGTGGGGAGCGGAGAGTTACCGTTCTGTAAGTACGAAGTATTATTTCTTATTCTATACCAGGGACCCAGAAATTCCACTTACTACTATCCTGAGATACATCCGAATCGGATAATCTCCTAATGTCCTAACCAACCCAGGGCAAGTTCCAATCAGGAAGAAGAAAAAGAAGATTATTCCTCACCCCATTTTTTAAGGAAGTCCTCACTTAGATCCTGTCTAGCTGGAACTGGCGGTGGCTGCCTGACCCCCTTCATGCGTTGCCATTCTGCCAGCTTCTTCCTAAAGTCTGCTGACAACTGCTCTTCAGTTGCTACTGGTCGTGATGCTGTGGAAAAATCATTCAATATTTTGTTGGAGTTCTTTTCATATCATAACGTACATAAACAGTAAACGTCACTGCTGACCACAGGCCTCCCCTCAATCGTCTGGAGGCGGTATGGAGAATACTCCACTACGCTGCTCTCTCCCTCTCTCTCTCTCACACACACTCTCCATACATCAGCGGACTGCGGGTTCATTTCTATCATACAATTTCATCTCTCATCACTTTCGAACTTATTATGGCAGAAGAGAAGAAGCGTTGCATATAACTCCTCTATACTTACAAGCATAAAGCTTCCCTCGTCTGTCAGAGAACTCCCTGCCAAGCCTGGTCTGCAGAGCGGCGTAATCTCTCGCGATCTGCTCTCGAACCCCGCTCGCTTCACAACCACTACTCAGACCCTCGGTTTCTAAAAAGAACGAGAAGGGAATATGTTATTAACATTATTTTACTTATCTTATATAGAGTAAAGCTTACAATTAATTATTTCTAATTTGTTTACTCAGAGGAGTCTTTTATCTCTTGCTTATCTAAATTAAGAGGCTCAATTATCTGTAAATCTGTAGTTACCTAGCCTTAAGGGAAGTTGCGGGTCATTACAAGTAAGTATTTGATTATTTCCGGGAAGATCTGTCCAATAATTGTAACAGATTTACTTACATAAAAAAAGGTACTTACAGTCATCGTAAGGAAAAAGCGAGAGAAACCTTATGAATTAATCCGAACTTAATCTTCTAACTATGATGACCTACACGAATGCATATACAAATTCAAAAATATCTTTATTCAGTAGGTAACATAGATACACTTTGAAACGACAATTTTTACATAACGAACGTCTCATCCGTCTAAAACTACTGCAGTTTCTCACAACCTGAAGCTGCAAGAACAACCTCGGCACTGACGTGCTTTACCAAGGTTTTGCTAGACCTCCTAGATGATGAGCCGTATCGTCGTCTGTAACGGTCACTGTGTTACCAGCAACTGCATGTTTTTACTTCAACATCATCATCATCAGCCAATTAACGTCCCCACTGCTGGGGCACGGCCCTTCCCTATGGATGGATAGGGAGATGGGGCCATAAACCATCACGCGGACCCACTGCGGATTGATGGTTATTAACGACTGCTAATGCAGCCGGGACCAACGACTTAACGTGCCTTCCGAAGCACGGAGGAGCTCGAGATGAAAACTTTTTTTTTTTGTGGTCACCCATCCTATGACCGACCTTTGCGAAAGTTGCTTAATTTTAACAATCGCAGATCGAGCGCGTTTACCGCTGCGCCACCGAGCTCCTCACCTCCTCGTGTGTTTACTTAATTTAGTTTATTTTTGTTTGTTAAGTAATTTATAAGTTTTCTATTGCCTTCGCCTTGGTATAAAATCTTCAAAGAAAATTAGGAAGTGTTTGCTGGAATCAGGGCCAATGGTGATCGTTCACTTGTTTATCGCTTACGTTCATGTACCTATCGTTCATTCGTTCGTTGTTCGTTCGTTCGTTCGTGTTGTGTTCGTTCGTTCGTTCGTTATCTCGTAGTCGCAAAATACTTTTTAAATCCAGCTGTGAAGTTAATAGAACCTATTTTATCTTTATCAAGCAGTTACAGTTGTGCAAAAGAAAACCATGGCCCAACTGATTTAAAAAACCTACTGTCTTATTTGACAAGTACGTCAACTTCAATTGAACTTTAATATCAAATCAGTTGAAGATTTTATAAACAAAATGTAGCAAATTGTTCTGTAAAATGAAAACTCTTGAAAAAATCACAAAAATAAAAGGCAAATTTATGTGGAAATTATATTAAAAACGCTGGGTACAAAAAAATGTGTGTGAAATCAAATACCTATTCTTATAAAAGATATAATTTAAAGAAGAAAAATGCGTTAATGAATTCATTTGTGTACCTACTCTAAATTTCGCTGGTGGTCGCTTAAAATAAATTGTACTATCATAGTTGTGGGAAGTCCATTGCAAAGATAATTAGCATTACGTCCTTTACCCCGTCCCCGTGGAGCTGGGTTATTAATAAAGCCTCCTACAGAGAAACTCCCACACTTAGTACTTCCGCACAATATCCCAGGAAGAGGAAATGACTGAAAACCAGCGCTGGATGGCGCCATAGCATGGTTCCATCGCAGCACAAGCTGAGCCATTTCCTTTTGCCCGTAGTTCCTATAGCAAATGTAAATTGTTACTGGCAATAAATTTATTTTATTCTTATTCTTATTATCTTTTATAGAATATATTTTATGTTTTAAAGATTAAAAAAAAAACAAATTCTTCCCAGCTCAATTCAATTTCTTACTTAGTCAATACAGTCTCTACCAAAATTAATCCAGTTTTAACCAAAGTTAATCCAGTTTCTACCGAAATCAATCGATCGTAACGGAAACGAAATAAATAAAAAAATAAATAAATTCATTCATTTCATTTGATTTGAAAGTTCAAATAACGCTCTCGAAATACTCACTATAATAGCGCTTAGCTTGCGTCAATTTATAATATACAGATGTTAGTGACATCGTAACGAAAACTTTGAGGGATGATTTATACCATAATTTATTGCGAGTTCATAATATCAAGTGGACTTTTCCGTCGCAAAAGTATAAAACTGAAAGTAATAAAAAAATACTAAAATTTTCATGAATTTTCCGACACGAAATCCCACTTGATATCAACTCAGTATCATGGCTCATTATTCTGAGTTATCGAGTGGAATTTTCCATTATAAAAGTATACAACAAAGTCATGGATTTTGCGGCGGAAAATTCCACTTGATATCAAGTCAGAATCATGGTCTGAATCATCCTCTTCAGTATTCGTAGCGATGTCACTAACTCCCTGTATTATTCAACACTATAAATTGAGTTTATTTCTATTATTTATGTAGGTAACTATATGTTAAGGAGCTGTATCCTGTCACGCTAAATTTTTAATTATATCTGTTACGCTGAGTTTATTTTTAATATTGTTTTTATTTCAGGAAGCACAAAAAGTTCTTTACAAATGGTTCCCGGTCTCATCCTTTTGTTTGTAGCATTTGTTCTATTTTTTTCATATGTAAGTATTTAATTCTTGCAAAATTAGAACTGTGATATTTATTTACTTTTGCTTCACTAAATAACACTGTTAATATTAAAATCATACCTATTGTAGTTTTGGTTTTATGATATAATGCTGCCTGCTTCCAATCGATGGTCTATATACAGTGGTGCCATGAATGCCTAAAGTGCTCTAGAATTTTGGAATACGCTATTGAGGGTAACTATAAAGTTATCAGCCTTCGCGGCACGGTAGCGGCGCCGCGGAATTATATCGAAGACTTCGACTATTAGCCGGTCTAAGTCTGTCTACCGTAGACAGTAGCCGCTGCGTCTATTGGAAGCCTTCGATATGAGTCGCTCCGCGCGCAGCGCAGTTGCCGTTCAGACCTACAGCCGGTCATAAAAAGGATTTTTATTTTTGATTTCGACGACAGTGGTGTAATTTGACACCTTGACCATCAAAATGTCGAGTCATTTTGAAAATCGAAATGTTTCATTGTTCAAGACTGAGTACCAGTATTCCTACGCCAACTAGCAGTGGAGCAGCCTCACACGTTTAAAAAACTCATTCTTCCTGTGTGCTGCTTAACGCGTGAGTGCGAGCGAATCAGACAGTCATCGTGCGCTCCCGCTTACTCCTTAGCGACTTTTGGAGCGGGGCGGAGAGTTACTGTTCTATACATAGTATTAATCAGTCATTCGTGCCTCCCCCCCCTCCCCCTCCCCGCCCTGAAATGGACCGTGTTTGGGTGTTCATTGTACCTTTCCTGCTTTCTACCCAAGTATCCTTTGGATTCCAGGAAAATTACCCAACGCACTTCACAGAAACAGCATCGGCTATCCGCGCGGTTTGGTCAGGCAGTTGCCGGCTATCTTGTAGACGACCGAGCATCATCAGTGGGTACAGTGAGATCAACCCTGCCAACCAGGCCGGTACCGCTCCCATCAGCTCCTGTGTGTGTGAGTCCTGTCCTTGCCACCATATTGAAAATGTACTCCGGTGAGTTTTGTGCGGAAATCTTTTTTTTATTGCGTCATTTAAAAAGAATGTGCAAGACAAGTGTGTCAGTGTAATCCGGTGGGAAATGTGAGTTTGTGTATGTACCTACGTATGTTTAAAATAGTGATTTTGCAGGGACTGCACGACAACAGCGCGCGACATGAATTATATCGAGGGTTTCGGCCAATAGACGCAGCGAATGCTATCTACGTAGATAGACGTCATACGGCTATTGGTGGAAGCCCTCGATACAATTCGCATCGCGGTGCGGCTGCCATGCTGCATGGGCAGGGTGCTAGGGTTAGCGAAGTTGCAAGCGATTTATGACAATCAACAGTGACAGTAATAAAAATGTAATTGCCATATTTTTATCACTGTAAAATGTCATGATTGTTTGCAACTTGACTAAGAATCAAATCAAGTTTACCATAAAAAAATGTTTACCTTCATTCAATGATAAAGTAACTCAGAAAATCCTGGTTGCTTCTCTAAGGGTCCCCCAGGTTTCGTGGAATACTGTCAGACACATTGGGTAAGTGTGAAGACTGTGAAGATGGATGCGATGAACCACATGATGACAGGTTACTAGGACAATTGCTACTAGTCCAGTGGTTGAGCGCTGGGCTCACGATCCGGAGGTACCGGATTCAGTTCCGATAGGGACGTATCACAAAAAAACATTTTGTGATCTCTCGTTTGGTTAGGACATTGCAGACTGATCTTCGGAGCCTCGGAATGCAGGCGGTCCGGGGTACTATTTACTTAAGTACGTAGTCGTTACATGAGCCATATCAGGGGCCTTTGGCGGCTAAATAGTAACTTTGACACCAGGGTGGATGAGGTCGGTACTTGATCAGAAGAATAAAAATCATCCAGATAGACAGTTATATCTTGGAAAGGATGAATGGCATCACTCGAAAAAGTAAGATTCCGTGGTTTGGAAGGCACGCTAAGCCTTTGGTCCCGGGCTATTGGCTCAATCACCTCCACCGACCCGCAGTGGAGCAACGTGAGGGGAGGCCTGTGCGCAGCAGTGGACGTGTACGGTCACGGGCATTAATGTGTATATACACTTTGGTACCATGTCACATTAACTTTTTTGACAAATTGAACTGTAAGTCTCACTAAATGTCAAATATGTTTATGCGACAGAGTCCTAAAGTGGGTACATTATATTGCTCATGACTGTACAGGCTGTTTATGTGTATGTATGTGTATGAAGGGTATTGAAGTTTCTTTACTCTCAGTGTTAATAGACAATGAAGGTAATTAAATGATAAAATATTTTCCAGACATTGTTCACCAGCCACCGAGCTATACAGCAATATAGTTTACGCACTCTTCACGAGCTTACACGAAATATTTTCAACGGTGAGCCGTGATATGATTTTGATTCTTATTACCGACAGACTCAGGAACAAAATTAAAATAAGTTTGATTTTTTTCATAATAGGTATTTAAAAGCTATCCTAATTTTAAATGGTATCTTATAAGTATAAAGGCTTTCGTCGCAAGAAATGATATTTTTACAAGTCTTTATTTCCGTGTGAAATTACTTTATTTTTTATTTTCTTATTTTTATTTGCAGATACTCAATTTCTTAGCGGGCATTTTCAATTTATTACAATGTCGCAACCACTGTCAAATGCCGATGGTAGGTTGTAATTCATAATTTAGTTTAAGATGTATTGTTTATTATTGATTTGAATCTATTATTTCACGTGGCATCCTTAAAGTGAGTGCAATAAATAATTTGATTTTGGTTTCAATCCCATCCAGTGATTTAAGTAACGGACATTTCTTTAGCACCTATCTATGTCGTGTCTACCTGTGATTGATAAGGGGGTCTGTGTCGTGGACTATTTTTTATTTTCATCATTAGCTTTAACATCATTAATTTATGAGCCACGCTCTTGTCGGTGTTGCATTCACCATGCTACTTTTTTAGGGACAAATAGGGCAGTGGCTTCCCTCTTGTCTTCCGCCCCGCAGTACTGTCTGACGCGAGTGAGATGGCGCCCAGAGTAGTTTATTTCAAAGCCGTACTAGGATTCCTGTCCTCCGCCTCTGAATAGTACTGACAGTTACTGCTGCCCTCTGTCAGGTTCCAGGTTACAGTTCCTGTGACTTTTGCCTCTTCCGTCCTGCATTGCCGTACCGATGGTTTTTATTTTTACCTTTTAGTGTTATTCTTTATTATATATGTATGTCTATAGATGATTCTTATACATATATATATATACATATATTATTTAGTACCTAAATTTTATTTTTTTTGGTCTTTGACCATATCTTTGGGAAAGACCTATTTGTTGGCGGTCCCCTCAAAAATTTAAAAATATTCGGTCAAAAGTGAAGAATTTGTTAAAAAACAGTGTAAATACTGTACAGAAAAGTGTAATTCTCCTAATAGAAGGAGAATATAACAAAAAACAGTGCATTTTACATGGTTTATCTGCGATAAATCAGTGGCTGGTTGGAGTGTTTTTAATTGTTGTTGTGGGAGGTAGAAGTGTCGGCAAGTGTCAGCTGGTGGTGGCGTTCAAGCAAGTCCCACGGTTGCGTATGCGTACGACGGATAAAATTCGCGTGCGCTCGGAGCATCGCGTCATCGCTCACAGCACCGGCGCGGCGTAGATTATACAGCGCAGAGGCCGCTCTTTATTCTGCCTAAATGCAAGACGTCTCTGGGAGGACACCGACTGGTATTCAAGATTATTTATTTATTTAAAAAAATGGTCTAGTTGTTATAGTTATTGTTTGATAACGTAATATTGTTAAATTCTATACGTTTTGACATCTGTTATTTAAATTTTAACCGCAACATTTTGAAATTAATAAAATAAAATTATTACTTTTGGACAGAAATGAATTATTGACACAACTGTTATTATATTGGTATTTGTTATTATATTGGTAATGGTTGTTATTATTATAGTAACATTTTAATGTAATCCGGACTGGGCTAGTAGGTACCTTTACCTACCTATGGACTTTGATTTTCTGTAATTTTATTTTTAGGACGTAACTTATTTAATGTTTTATTGTAATTTAATTTTTTGTCATCTTGTTAAGTATTGGTTTTGTTATTAATTTATTTTCATATTATTATTTTTTTTTTTTTTTTTAATTTGGATTTGTAATTTTGTATGGTAATTTTTGGTAATTTATTTTATTTTTATTTTTTCTCTATAACATTACTATTATTTATAATTTGCTAAATGTGCAATAAATATTAATTATTTAAGATGAGTGAGCCCCCTATGGTTACATGTCCCCATTGTCCGGGTTCTTCACGTCTGTTTGCCCCCCGAGGCCTTAGTATCCACATTGGGCGACTGCATAAGGATATATCCCGCCCGGTTACAGCGCAAAATGTGCAGTCACCAGACAATACAGTAGCACAGTCAACCTATAGCCTAAATAGTGTTGTAGGTCTCAAAAGGACTGTTTGCGTGCTCCGTCATATTCCCAAGGGGGCGAGGAATCTCGTGGCTGGGAGGCTCTGCAGGGTGATCAGCCCTTAAAGTCCCGGAGAAAATCGGACCCGGCTCGCTCACTGCGAAGGTTAAGAAAAACGTAAGCTCCACAGGCAACTTCTGTTCGGATGACGTTGGTGAGGCGATGTCTCCCTCTAGAATGCCTTCTTTGTACAGGACGATTAAGTCCAAAAGTTCATGAGGGGGACTTGAGGGGTGCCGTACGCTTATTGATGTCCGATGACTCTATAGCTCCCTCTGGACCCGAAACGCTTGAGTCTTTGCGTACAAAGCACCCATGTCCATCCCGACCGCTTGTTTTCCCTCCTGCGCCAGGTCGATTGGATCCAGTCCTGTCGGTTAAGGTCGAGGATACTTATATCGCTGGCATTGGGTACATTCAGTAATGGTTCTGCTGCAGGCTTGGACGGGTTCCGACCGGCGCATTTGAGAGAGTTAACCTCGAGTTCAGCAGGCGAGAACGGCCCTAAGTTGTTGGAGTGCTTAACAAAGCTTTGCAATTTCCTTTTAAGCGGGCAACTAAACCCAGAAATCTGCCCGTATTTGTACGGGGCTAGTCTTTGCGCCCTAAAGAAAAAGGATGGGGGCATTAGACCGATAGCTATCGGGAGCGTTTTCCGGCGCCTGGTCGCTAAACTCGGATGTCAAGCTGTGAAGGAGGAAATGGCGGAATACCTGCGTCCTCACCAATTAGGCTTCGGCACGAGGTTGGGTTGTGAGGCGGGGATTCACGCAGTGCGTGCCTATGTATCGGACCCAGGGAACGCAAATAAAGTCATTATTAAACTTGATATTAAAAATGCTTTTAATAGTTTGGAGAGGGACATTCTTCTCGGTGAGGTGGAGGAAAGAATTCCTTGTCTATATCCTTTTCTGCATCAAGTTTATTCTTCTCCTTCTAATCTGTATCATGATAAGCATCTTATACTTTCCCAAGTAGGTGCTCAGCAGGGGGATCCGCTTGGCCTGCTCGCCTTCAGCCTTGCAATCCACAAAGCCATCTTGGAGCTGAATTCACCATTTAATGTGTGGTACCTGGACGATGGCACTTTGGGTGGTGACCCGGATGTTATTTGCCAGGATTTGCGTATTTTACTGCCACGGCTCAAGGAGTTGGGTCTGGAGGTGAACGCGTCCAAGTGTGAATTTTTTCCCTGTAGCTCCGAGTTTTTGCCTTCCTTCTCTCTTTTTGATTCTCTGTTGCCTGGCCTTTCCCTACTAAATACTACAGACTTCACTCTTTTGGGCTCTCTTATATTTCCTGATGCAGTTCCCGAAGCTGTTAGGTCGCGTGAGCGGCTCCTCCACCTCGCTGGTGTCAGGCTTAAGCATCTCTCCGCACATGTCGCTTTGATTCTCTTGCGTATGTGCTTTGCTGTTCCCAGGGTCACGTACCTCCTCAGAACGGCACCGACCTGGCTTTTCTCTGAGGAAGTATCTTCGTTCGATAAGGCCCTTAAAATAACTCTCGAGTCTCTCTTAAATGTCTCCCTCAATGAGAATCAGTGGAGTCAAGCAGCGCTGCCGATCCGGCACGGGGGGCTTGGTATCCGGCGTGTAGGGGATGTGGGGCTGCCGGCTTTCATTGCGTCGGCGCATGGGGTTGCGGACTTAGTCGCTAATATTTTATCTTTAAATGGTGGCGAGTCCAGCATACCCTTTGTTGCTGAGGCAATGTTGGCTTGGGCGGCTCTTAATCCTGGCGCGTCTGTTCCGGAAAACCCTCAAATTCAGCGTTCTTGGGACGAGATTCAGTGTAGGGCAACTTTCGAACAGCTGAAAGAGAGATCGTCAGGAGCCGATATTGCCCGGTTGATGGCTGTGTCGCGAGCTGAGGCCGGCGCTTGGTTGCAGGCACTGCCCTCGCCCCATATGGGGACCCTTCTAGATGGGGACTCTTTGCGTGTGGCTGTGGCTCTCCGCCTTGGCTGCAAAGTGTGTGAACCACACCTTTGCATTTGCGGTTCCATGGTGGAGGCCAATGGTCATCATGCTTTGAGTTGCCGTCGGTGTTTGGGCAGATTTCCCCGTCACCATGCGCTGAATGATATCATTCGAAGAGCGCTGGTGTCGGCTCGTGTTCCGTGCGTGCTGGAGCCTCCGGGTCTCAGCCGTACGGACGGCAAGCGCCCAGACGGCCTAACTCTGGTGCCTTGGCGTGAGGGCAGATGCATGGTGTGGGACGCCACGTGTGTCGATACTTTTGCCGCCAGTCATCTTCGGCAAACCAGTCAGCGCGCAGGGGCGGCAGCCGAAGCGGCAGCTGTCCTAAAGCATGCAAAGTACTCCTTGCTACAGGGGGGCTACATTTTTGTGCCATTTGCGGTGGAGACGTGTGGTTGCTGGGGTGAGGAGGCGAAGCAATTCGTTAAGGACGTGGGCCGTCGCCTTAGAGAGCAGGGCTTTGACCCCCGCTCCGGGTCTTACTTGGCTCAGAGGTTGTCCGTGGCAATCCAGCGCGGTAACGCTGCTAGTGTCATGGGCACTTTTGGGCCGGGTTTGACACGGAGTGGGTTCTAGGTTAAGTAATTTTAAGTTGGATTATTTGACTTTTTGTAATTTGAAACTGTATTTTAAAATTATTTTATGTGTTGAATTTAATAAAAAAAAGTACCTAAATTACCATTCGTCGCATTACTATACCTAGTAAAAACCATGCGCCATTTTGAAAAATCACATTCCGATGTGTTTTTTTTTCAACAAAATTACGACATTTTTAAATTTTAATTTCAATCCGGGCAAAAACTGAGATTTAATATTGTTTGTAATTTAATATCATATTGGGGGAGGCCTATGCCCAGCAGTGGGCATCGTACGGTTGATGATGATGATTGCTTTATCTTTCAGGCCGGTGGGTACCTTTCACCTTACCAACTTCCACCCCTATCACCCACCGGAGTGGAAGAACCAAAAAAAAGAAAATCAAAAATGTCCCTACTGAAGGAAAGCCTCTCCAAAATTTCAAGAGATAGAAGTTCTAAGACTTCTGTCACTGCGCAACCTGGCTCTAGTAGAGATGGTAAAGGCAGCATGCGCATTTCATCAAGCGAGACTCTTACACCAACGAAGATTCAAACCAGGGATTGTAACAAATGCATGCAGAAGGGGAAAACCTGTATCAATGAATGTCCAAGAGCCAAGGTCAGTAAACTTTCAAAAAAGCTCAATGTACATAAAGGTGATACCGGCGTTCCAAGAGATCGAAGTTTTATACAAATATTTACAAATAAAGCACTGTGTTCAGAATCGACGGCTTGCATACAAGTCAATACTACTTACTAACCGCGATGGCTGTCGCATGTGAAACCGCCTTATTCAGATTCCTGGATCGGAACTCCGGCCTCTAAACCACTTATCTGTCCCGAAACGGTATTGCCTTTGTGTGCAATGAGCTTATGGGAACATAAGTGTAGTGTCCAAAAGTGGTTTAATTTTTTTTAGGTTTTACGACACTTTGCTCAAGGGATTCATTTTATCATCCAGATTTCTTAAATGACTCTTTGTTTTGTATGGTTTTACATTCATAGTACCAACACTTTGCTCGAGGGATTCATTTTATCATTCAGATTTCTTAGATGACTCTTAGTTTTGTATGGTTTCACATTCATAGTACCAACACTTTGCTCGAGGGATACATTTTGTTATCCGGATTTCTCAGATGGCTCTTACAACTAGCAACATTAGCGTATTAGCTGCAGCACTGTGTGTCATTGTTTTTTTTTTCTTTTTCTTTGAAGAGTATTATACATTTTAGAAATACATGGCTCAACAACAACACGGACCAGTGGGTTCTACACCAGTGGTACCAGACAAACAAATTACCTCTAATAAGACTCAAATGGCAATGGACAAGGGTTCAGTCAGTGAAGACCTTAAGAAGAGTAAATGTCCCAAGTGTTATAATAAAATGGTACCCTGTGTTAGTGATTGTCCAAAAAATAAAGGTAGCGTCAATAAGAACGAAGACCCAGCCTGACATCCACTTATGGTATATATGGGTTTATTCTCAAAGCACATCATCATTAAAAGTCACTGTGGTCCTGTGGGTCACCGGTTTGCTTCGCCGGTTCGAACTCCGGTACCGGACTTGCACCAATGAGTTATTAATTTATCTTAAGTGCAGTTTTCACTAACACAGTTGGCTCGACCATTACAGACGGCGATACGGCTCACCTCTCACGTTGATCTAACAAAAAGCTCGGCAACGTGTGGGCACTTAGTTCATCTTGCTACGGATGTACCTCTGACTACGTCATTGGGATATATTCTTTAGTTCATCTTTTGTTATGTTCATCATCATTGAACACTTTTTTATGGTTCCGTAGCTCAAAAGGAGAAACGGAATCCGGGTAACTTTGTTGTCTGTCTGTCTGTCAAGACCCTTTTTCTCGGGATCGCCTGGAGATATGAAGTTGAAATTAACATCTGATCTGCGGTACCTTGAAGCTTTTCTAAAAAAAAGCTTCTAAATCTTTCCATTTTTGTTTTGTTACCGCAACAACAACATAAACAGCCTATATAAGTCCCATTGCTGGGCACAGGCCTCCCCTCAATCAACCGGAGGGGGTATGGAGCATACTCCACCACGCTGCTCCATTGCGGGTTGGTGGAGGTGTTTTTACGGCTAATAGCCGGGACCAACGGCTTAACGTGCCCTTTTGTTACCGCACTTGAAGTTTTCGATTTCACCAATTATTTTATTATTTAATTGAGAATCCATTTTATTTTTATTTATTTTTTCAGGAGGAATAAATGATAAAGTTTCCAATCCAATTCAGTTGTATACCTTAAATGATAAGGTAGTTTGTCTACCAATTTACCCTGTAAACCTTGTGTGGCGTCATGATATGAAAGCGTCCGTTTTTCCAAACAGGTCGAAAACGGACAGGAACAAATGGACGAAGCAATATTACCACTAAAAATAGATATAGGAATTCAGTTCCCAGAAGGTATATTGAAACGGTCGTGTTGTCTTGGCAATGAGACTTGTGCTAGTGGATGTCCAAAAAGAAAGGTAAGACGATTTACTGAGGCACTTAGGGTCTCACCCGGTACAAAGTTCATTAGGTCTGAGGGACTAGACATAAGTTGATATCATACATAATTTCAAGTGGATATTGGCACACAGACAAAATATTGTGAGATAGTTTTACGGTGACACGTATAAAATAATTGGTGCTGAGTCCAGTATTATCATTAATTTAAGAGCCACGCTCTTGGCGGTGTAGCTTTCTTCATGCTACTTTTTTAGGGAAAAATAGGGCAGTGATTTCCTTCTTGCCTTCCGCCACGCAGTACTCAGTCAGATGCGGATGAGATAGCACCCAGAGTAGTCTATTTTAAAGCCGAACTAGGACTCCTGTCCTCCGTCTCTGAGTAGTACTGACAGTTACTGTTGCCCTCTGTCTCAAATGAATGAATGAATAACCCGTCCGAAATCATATAGACACCTCGCTGATATGCAATCCGTTGGACGTATGCTGTCAACTTAATTTTGTCAGGTTATTTGCCATTAATATGTAGGGTCAATTCAAATATAATTGTAATTTTCAGGGAGGTCAGGGTCCTGATTCTGAAACGAACATAAACAGATATTTGAACTGGTCTGAAGAGATTACAATTCCTCAGGAATTTATGAAATTTACCAGATGCTTTAGCGGTAAATGCATCAGTGGATGCTCAAAATCAAATGCAAGTAGTTTTTACCAATTTTAAGTATAAAAAATATAAGTATATTTGGGGATCTAAGAAAAAAAAGGTATGGTTAAAAAGGTAGGTAAAGAACGTTTGACCCTCACTGTCAGGTCGCAAGGTCGAATCCCAACAGGGGTCTAAACCAATGATTATAGAATTGCTTTTCGATAAAGGAAAACATCGTGAGGAAACCCACATACCTAAGAATTTTATTTTCGGAGGCATGTGACCTAACCGATAATTGGGTTGGTTTTCTCTTCGGGTGGGAAGGTCAGACAGGAAGTTGCTTCTCTTAAAAATTGGACCTGGTAAATCGTCAGGTGAGGTAAGCGGACCCTGTGAGGAAGCGATGACGCTAGGAATATGATGATGACGAAAAGTCAAATTCCAAAGGTTAACTTTCTTAGGAAATTCCATCGACACAAAGTTCAAAGATAAGTAGCAAAATATTAATGGCTAGAAAAGAAAATTGAATATCCAAAACGAACAACAATAGACTAATTAAAAAATATATAATTTAGATTCTTTTGAATTCATTAGGTGCACATAAGTTTTACTTACCAATAATTCATCACAGGCTAATAAAAAACCATTATCCACCCCAAATGACAATGAAGATGAAAATAAACAACAAGATGAAACACCTGAAGAGACGATACCAGAGAACCAGAAGTGTCCACGATGTGGCGCCATAGGAAGAAAGTGTCCTAGTACTTGTCCAAGATTTCAACCAGAGGTAGAGATTTTACATCCCGTAACAAATGTTGATCAACCAGTAGTAGAGCAGTGTGGTGGAGTATGCTCCATGAGGATCATAACTAATTTAAGAGCCACGCTCTTGTCGGTGTAGCATTCTCCATGCTACTTTTGTAGGGAAAAATAGGGCAGTGGTTCCATGAGGATATCGTAACTATTTTCAGAATTAGACAAGATCGGCTTAGGTCATTTCGCCATTACTCTTTCAATGCACTCGATAAAATCTTTGTAGAATAAACGAAACAGGGGTCTTAAAAAGGTCGTACTGAAGCAATTCATATAAAAAAACAATATTGCAATTTGACATTTGCGCATAAAAAAGTAACTGTGCAATATCAACAAATATCAAATAGCAATATTGCTTTTGAAGGTGAATTGCTTTAATGTGTAGACAGAAAGCTCGGTGAGGTGTGGCCTCCATGGTCCAGTGGTTTGAAGGTTGTGCTCACGATCCGGAGGTTCCAAATCCCGGTGGGGACATATCACAAAAATCACTTTGTGATCCTTAGTTTGTTTATGACATTACAGGCTGATCTCCTGATTGTTCGAAAGTAAGATGATCCGTGCTTGGGAAGGCACGTTAAGTTGTTGATCCCGGTTACTACTTACTGATGTAAGTAAATATTCGTTACATGAGCCATGTTAGTGGTCTTAGGCGGCTCAGTATTGACCCTGACATCAGGGTTGATGGGGTTGGTAATCCACCTCAAAACCCACACGATAAAAGTAAGTAGAAGAAGGACTTATAACTTATAATGGTTTTCTTCACAGGTTCCGGTTACCAAACAGTCAGCGCCTATCCCGAGTACTGAAAAGCCACTAGAATTGACAGATGACCAGGATCCAACACCTGCTGCTTTAGACGGTCTGGAATGTCTAAAATGCCCCAAGGGCAAGCGATGTAAAAGCAAATGTCCGGAGTTACAATCGCAGGTAACAGTTGACATATACGAGGCCAATGCAGGTAACAAGCGTAGTTTTGTCACCAAATCAAAGGACTGGTTTGATTCTGTGTAATTACAAACTTATATAAGATCATGTCCTTTTTCCCGTCGACGTAGGTAGAGACCATGGATTTCACTTACTACAATCCTGGCACACCTCTTTCGCTTCTTCCACTCTTATCAAAGTCTTCATGCATGCTCGCCGGCTTAGAGTACTCTTAATCTGGCCTTTCTTTCTGGATTTGAATGATTTTCGTTTTTATATCCCTCATCCGTGCCGCGGGTTCAAGTCCCGTCCAAGTCAGATTTTTCAATTTAATTTTCACTTGATCATTCTGGAGTTGATCGCGGTATGTACGCTTAGGCCTTCTTCTTCTAACTCTACCACTTACACCCGCATCATAATATCATATTTATGTACTTTCATTCAATCTCTTTACCTTTCCGAACAATCTAAGCATTCCTTTATCAATTCTCTACCACTAGCTTCCATTAGCTCTCTACATTAGGTTCAAGTTAATTGAAGAAACGATAATTTTCCAAATCAATAGGATAATAAGCAATCAACGAGCTCGCCAAACGAAGACAATGTAAATGCCAAAGACGATGCATCTAATACGAAACCTGAAGACGACACACCTGAAAAACCGGTAAGTTCTGCTTTTATGATAGTATTCCCTCTAACATGATGGAATTTTGGGGATAGGCTGGTCATCATACGGTTCATAATAATCCATCTAAGGACTTCATATATTGAAAACCACGGAAGACCTGTTTCAAAAATCACAGTCGGACGTATTTTTCTTCAACAAAACCTCGATTTCTTTTAAATAATTTCAATCCGGACAAAAAATTGAGACAATTTTTTTTTACCTGGATAAAAACTAGCGTATCAATTGCGTGATTTTGGTAATAAAAATCACATCCCAATGTAATTTTTAATAAGCCGCTTTCATGTTTTTCGCTATAAGACGTAGACAGAATTTTAAAAAAAGCCGCGAATTGCGTTTTCGGGCTCTGCTCACTGTAAGGCCTCTGCCTCGAATTTTGCGGGCAGCGGGGCGGCGGCGGCGGCGGCGCGGGAGCGGCAGGATCTTATGCGTATCGTCAAATGGACCGGGTCTCGAAAACAGCGGCGCGGGAGCGGCGCGGGGGCGGGCAACGAGCGGTGCACTCCAGTCGAGCGGTGACCGTTGCGCGTCTGCATTGTAGTATAGTGTTGTACTTTTTTTTCGTGACGTAGGTATCAAAATGTCCTCGGACGTGCAAAAGCAAATTATTTCGGCTCGCCATTTATTTTCCTTGCCCTATAGTAGGGATCCACTTCTTCTTTCGCCCACAATAAATCGAGCGTTAGGAATACATTTGAATCCAAAAGTTGTTGTCGCCGATTTTCAGACATTTCGTTTGCGAATGTCGACAACACAACCACGAACACAACACTACACCGCTACAGTGCCGCGCGATCTGCCCGCTGGTTTCGAGAACAGGTATGCGTTGCCCGCCCCTCTCCCGCGCCGCCGCCGCTGCCGCTCCGCTGCCCGCAAAATTCGAGACCGAGGCCTTATGGATCATGAAATTCTTAGCTTTCTACCAGTAGGTGTAATATTATATTTATTTCAATTAATTTTTTGTTGTAGCGTCATCGTGACACAAAGTTCTGAAGTATTATGAACTCGCGATGTTACTTTTCTTTTGTAAGTTATTTTTATTTTTATTTTTTACAAACTTTTTTTTATTATTCTATTCTGTTATGAAGTAAAAATAATCTAGGAATATATTACCTGCTACTACTACTATTACGTTTGTATAAAATTTTCCTGTACCCAAAGGTTGCCTGGAAGAAATTGTTGCATGAGCAATAAGGCCGCCTGTTGAGCCTTTCTGTAGATGTTGTTGTTATCCGTGTATCTTGTGTCCATTGTGCTAAATAAAGTATTATATCTATCTATCTACGCGATATCAAATTACTCAATTTGTATAGATATATCCATCACGTGAAAATGTCTGAACAATTCTGAGTGTTTCTATATATAAGTTTAAAATACAATGAAAGCGGGATGTAAATAACTTCAAAGAATTTTAAATTAAGAATACCAGACTACTCACGATGTTATATCATCAAAATAATGTATAGAAGTCATAAATCAGAGTCATTAAATAATATACGATGAAGTAGATGTAACTATCGAGATTGTTGCTAAGACTAGATGCTTTATTTATTTATTTATAATAAGGTACTTACACTAAAAGCTTATATAATAAAACATTATATAAAATAAAAGTTACATCAGAACACAAAAGAAACAAATAACAACAACAAATACAAATAGAGTATAAATTAGAATTAAAATATAATTTGAATTAGAGTTACAAATTGGAATAAAAGCAGCCTAGAGCGTTGAGTTCATAATCCGGAGCTACAGACTTTGATTCCTGTGTTATGTCAATCATTATAATCATTTAGTGGGACTGTGCCTAGTTTGATTAGGACATTGAAGCAGACATCACCATCTTTTCCGAAAATACGATAATTCTATCTATCATAAATAGGTACACAGTAGGCACCATACTATCATTGTGATATATGATCATATAAGAATGGCATGATATGACATATCCATCTTATATAATTTATCATTGTCACCGTCGATTGCTATAATCATTTGCAACTTGGCTAAGGCCCCAGGTATGGCGTGAGGTCAGTCATCAACCTTATAACTTACATGACAGAATGTCATTAATATTAATTATTTTTTATAGCCTGTAAAATTAGAACCAACACAAAGTGAACATACATCACAGCAAACAGAAATTGAAAATATTGGAACAGATGAAGATCTAGACAGAAAAATATGCACTCGATGTGTTGCGAAAAACCTGCAATGTAAACCCACTTGTTCGAACTTCTACTTTGATGTGAGTGTTGAAAAGTCTAACTAATATAATACAGGGTCTTAGTGACACAGTGGTGCTAATTCCTGCAGACGCCATCAAATTTTATTTTAACTTGTCATTTTCTTATCTGCTGAAAAAGAAAGGGACGAGTAATCGACAGGCATAAAAATTATGGAACACATAGAAATCCGACAGAATTAAGTAGACAGCATTTATTAGATATTCATTCGTTTTAAAATTAAATTGTTGGAAATTGAATTCGTTTTAAAATTAAATTGCTGGAAATTAAATTGTTAGAAATTGTTAAAAAAAAAAATTAAATTAAATTAATCATCCGTCCCTTTCCTTTTCGGCGGATAAGAAAATGACGGGTATAACTTAAAATAAAACTCAGAATTATGAGGTCAATTATCCCCTTTAGTGTGCGTATGATGTCACTTACACTCCGTACGAAAACGTACTGGTAGCCGTACGTACGTAAAGAATCAATCGACCCGAGTGACCCGATTGCGATAAGAGTTGAATGAAGTATATAGTCGCCCAATAGTCTTAATTACTAATCATGTTTTTTTTTTATCATTTACCACTTTCAGATAACTTTAGACGTAACACCTTCACGGACGAGCCAATTAGGATATAGAGAAGGCAATCCAATTTCAAGAAGAGCAATTGACAACAATATTAATGGATTTATGGTAGAATTGAAAGAGAAAGGCACCAGAACATGTCCGAGATGTTTAGAAAGAGGAGCTTGTAAGAGTTATTGTCCAAATATGCAACGAAAGTCTGATGTAAGTAACGAATTGTAGGTACAATGTAAAGTGATGATGATGATGGTCCATTCCACACATTTTAGATTTAGTATTTAAAAAAAGAAAAGAAAAGAAAGGAAAACATGAAACAGTAGGACTAGGGCCCTGTGCTGGGAGGTTTTCTGGCCACGTCTTTCCCTCAGCGTTACAGATTCCGATGTGGTAGTAGTTTTACAGCTAGTTACATAATATGTAATTTATTTTTTTTGACGTTCAAAAAGCGCTAACTTTGTAAGCCAATTTTGAAAAATAAATACTTTTTTGAAATTTTTTTTTTTTGAAAATTTTGAGTATCAATGCTCGTCACCGGCGCTCTTTTTTTGTTTGGATAGGGATCATTTTATATTGTTCCTCTATATCGACAAGGAGTAACTAGTATGTCACCAACCGTATAAGCTTGTAGCAGAGTACAAACTCTGCACATACTGGCCCTTTGTTCTGACCGTCACCATTTAAAATTACGAAATTCTCATTTTACACTTTTTTGACTCACTGCATCCCCGACCTTCATAAAAACAACAAGTTTATACTGTTTAGGGCCGTGCCCTCTTATTCTTGATTCTTTTGTGAAGTGAACTACGTATATTCCTATCCTGTTTGTGTTTTTAATAAACTGTAAATATTCATGCTTGCTGCTTGCTTCTAATTTGTCATCGTTATTACCAATCACTCCCCTAATCTGCCGGCACATAGGGATACCATTATCCTCACCACCCAGCGCGCCGCAAGCTTATCATGTGTAAATAAATGCCATCTAGTGGCGGCGTCGCGTATCATTATGAACACTTTGTTAGTACAAATAATCGCTACCAGTGCTCCATTTACGCGCGCCTTAGCGGCAACTGTTGTAGTATGATAAGGGACTCTCTGTTTTAGTATAATGAGGGCCTTTCCAGGCTAACTTTCTCAAGTAAGTTTGTAAATGTGGCGTCCAATATGGAAACAAATATTTTCTTTCTGTCTTTCTTTCTTTCTTTCTTTCTTTCTTTCTTTCTTTCTTTCTTTCTTTCTTTCTTTCTTTCTTTCTTTCTTTCTTTCTTTCTTTCTTTCTTTCTTTCTTTCTTTCTTTCTTTCTTTCTTTCTTTCTTTCTTTCTTTCTTTCTTTCTTTCTTTCTTTCTTTCTTTCTTAAAAACAATATGGATGGCGCTGTTAAGATTTTTCTTTGTTTTACTTTCTAACTTCATGGATAACAGACAATGCATCTTTTATCTATGTTTTGGATATAAATGATGACCCATTTTATTACACCCAAGCATGCAAAAAAAAACAAAAATATTTATTTTTCAAAATTGGCTTACAAAGTTAGCGCTTTTAGAACGTCAAAAAATTAAATTATATATTATGTAACTAGCTGTAAAACTACTACCACATCGGAATCTATAACGAAAATCTCCCAGCACAGGGCCCTAGTCCTACTGTTTCATGTTTTCCTTTCTTTTCTTTTTTTTTAATCCAGTTTCTATAGTATGTGTAGTTATAGACTTAAATACAATGGTATTCCAATTACAGTCGGTGGAAGGAAAGCATAATTACATCTTCCACCTATTATTATTATGAAGCAACATAATTAGGTAGCAACATAGTTCTATACTTTTTAGACATGTGACACAAATATCAAGCGACAATTATTTTTATAATGCTTCTGCCACTACATTGTATGTTTGAATAATTATTTACCCGAGTAATGAGAAAATAGATAATTTTCACGTTAAATCTCCATAGCGCTATCTATATTACTCTTGGAGAACGTACCCTAAAAAGTGCCTCCTTACTTGCTCTATGACATAAATATGTTAGATTATATTCATCATCTCCCTAGCATTATGCTGTATTTTACAGGGTCCGCTTACGTAACCTGAGGATTTGTCAGATTAGGTTAGATTATATTATTTTTTACTAATGTCAAGATTGTTTATTGCAGGTAGTCATAAAAATAGCGTCTAATGTATCGATAGCAAGAGATATAGAGGTTGTGCAGCAAGAAATAGACAGGATGTTTGACCAACCAGATGTTGCTAACCCATGGCACGCGCACGCAACGAAACCAAAACACAACAAATGTTGTGAAAACTGTCCGAATCGTACCAATGAAGATTATGTTAGTGTGCACTTGGGGGTTAAAATGGCCACACCGAAGCAATTCATCTAATAAAGCAATTTTGCTATTTGATATTTGTTTGCGTTGCGCACTTACTTTCATAAGCGCAAATTTCAAATTTGCAATATTGCTTTATTAGAAGAATTGCTTCGATGAGGCCATTTTAACCCCCCTTTTATACGAATCTAAAAAAAAAAGTCTATTATCTGTACCGATTTTAGTGACACCGTCTGCTTGATTGTACTCAAAACGATAGTAGATGTTTTTTTATCGGATATGTTAAATTCAGATTTTGAGTTTTTGCTGTATCGTAGAAACTCAAAGTAAAAAAAGTAAGCACAATGACTAACAATTATTTAAAAGAACCGTAAAATTTTCTTGCATTTTCCAACAGTAAATTCCATGTGATATCAAATCATGGTCTGAATCATATTCCTATTTTTTTGTTACGGTGTCACTAACACTCTGTATAGGAAGGTGGATCTTCGAACACTGGGGGTCATATAACTTGATGGGAAAAATGTTTGAAGGATCTTTTGTCTTTTTGCAAATGTTCCTCTCGAAACGTTATCATTTTATACTTTTTCTATATGACCTAGTCACGTAACATTTCAGTCCAGTCCAGTCCAGTTTAGTTGCAGTCCTAACATTTCTGTAAAATATTCCAACTTGTTGTCCAGGACATTAAAGACCACGCTCGATCTTCAACGACAGTGAATACATTCAACATAAATACATCTTCAAGCGCAGTGGACACGAAGCTGTGTCCTCACTGTTCCAGATACAGATACTTATGAACCAGTGCTTATAGACACAAGAATAGTGTTATAATTAAAACATATAATAACGGGTTCTTACCGCGTTTAAATGGGGATATGAGACTCCCGATATTTACCTACCTCATCATCATAAACAGCCTATAATACGTCCCATTGCTGGACACAGGCCTCTCCTCAAACAACCAGAAAGGGTATGGATTCTCCACCACGCTGCTCCGCTGCGGGTTGGTGGAGATAATTTATTGATATTTGATGTATTAATAAACTAATCTCAGCTTTGAGACTGCCCTCAAGATTATGTCCAGTCGCTGTGTTTATATAAGAACTGTCACATTGACTGATCTTGAGGGCAGTCTCGAAGCTCAGATTAGTTTATTAATACCACACTACGTCTAACAGCCAACGGCTTAACGTGCCCTCCGAAGAACGGAATCATATTACTTTTTCGGACAATCAGGTGATTGAAGGCTTAAAAGTCCTTACCAAACAAAGGACAGTCTCACAAAGTGATTTCGACAATATCCCCATCGGGAAACGAACCCGGACCTCCAGATTGTGAGCCCAACTCTCAAACTACTAGACAACGAAGGCTGTTCTCGGAGGCGGTTACCTACTTGTAGTTTAAAATACCAATAGTATTAATAGTATCGATAGTGTTAATACTGAACAGGGGTGATTTTCAAGGTCAACTGTCGGTTGTCAAACTCTTGTTCGGCAGTAACAAGAAGCAGAAGATGATGTGATTGTTTTGAATTAAAGTTTGAAAACCCAGGATAATTTAGTTTTATTTGATTTGTCTTCGTCCAGCTAATGAGGATCTTTCCAGGTTACGTTCACCAAAACAAATTATATACTTAGACTAGCTTTTGCCCGCGACTTCGTCCGCGTGGCGTGTTATAAAAGAGAGATCTTTGTGTGTATGGGAGTGCATATCAAATTTCAAGCATTTAACTTATGCAGTTTAGATTTTTTCATACATTTTTTTTCCCGCTAACTCCCATTATTCAAAATACAGCCATAACTAAACTTTTTATTTACTAAGGTATTTATGCATGCTAGATTGAAAACATCTATCTTACGCGGTTTCGATTTATTCATAAAAATGTTTTTTCCCGCTAACTCCCGTTCCTGTGGGAATTTTGCAATACCCTGTTGCAACTAAGCTTTAAGTTTACTAAGGTACCTGCAAATTTCAAGCGTCTATCTTAAGCGGTTTAGATTTTTCATACAAAAGAATTTTCGCGCTAATTCCCGTTCCCGTGGGAATACCGGGAATTAGTTTCTTAGTGCACCTCTACGGTACCTAAGCTACGTCCCTTCCAAATTTCAAGTGCCTACGTTCAGCCGTTTAGGCTGTGCGTTGATATGTCAGGCAGTTTCTCCTTTTATATATTTAGATAAAATAGATTGCTCTGTACAGCTTTAATGTGATAATTACCAATTTTCTCATTACTCGAGTACGTAATAATTAGTATTCCAAATTCCAAAATACAGTGTAACGGCAGAAGCATATTTATTATTAATATATAAAAATAATAGTTGCTTGATATTTGGATCACATTATGTATAGAATTATGTTGCTACTATAATGCTTCTCTTTACTTTTATCAGAACGTTTGGTTGAAGATGTAATTAAATGCCTGTGTGTAATAAAAAGGGTTATCCATGATTTATACCCAAAACCAAAGGTAAAAAATGCATATGTCTGTTATCCAAGAAATGAAGAAAGAAAGAAACATTTATTAATATTTAGGACTCCACAGACACGGAATAATGACATCACATCAAAAGACATATTTTCTATATTGGAACATGGAGAACGAATACAGAAACTTATACCTTAATTAAATGTGACGTCATGTCGGCTTAATTAGAAGGTTAAACGAAGGATAATCTTTACAGCGTCATCTGTATTGTTTTTGAGGAACGTCGCCTGGAAAGTCCTTTATTAGTGAATGCACATCATCCCATACAAATCTATAAACTATTTTTTTTTTTGTTTTGGTTTTCCCCGAAGGGTAAGGCAAAGGGAACTATGCCCATACAGCCATGTCTGACGTATTTTTTTTCTTGATGATTAATGAAATGATTAAAGGTGATGATGATGAAACCTAAGCCCCCACCCTCGGAGTAGACTCGGACTACTCCGAACCCCAAACGAATTAACTCAAAAGTCCGCATAAACTTTCGAGTTACGAAGCGGCTTCCGCACGAAGCGAAAATAGGTAGAACACTTTGTTCATTGAATACTCCGATATAATAACACTTGCGAATGTCTTCCGACTAACTTAATACGATCATTAACCACAAAACACCACTTCGTATTAATTATTTAGATTATTCAATGAAGAAAGCAACTGTCCCGTTCCTGTTTCCCGCCAAAAAGCCTATTCTACAGCTAATTTTGACTTTTCATGGTCTTTCAAGCGCTTCCAAGAGGTCTGTGTTGCTCTATGCTGCTCTGTCTTCCAAGGCAAAAATTTACTGAAATTCAGAAGATATTTTTTTCAAAATCTTTTTGCGCAATTTGACAGCAATAAAAATAATAAAATCGAAATGACATTGACAGATACGTCAAAAATCGAATAGCCAGAATGCTTTTTGTATCCAAAATTTTCTAAGTGCGAATACATGTTTAACTTAAAAATTGTTCAGTGAAAATTAAATTTTATTAAAATATGGAAAATATATGAAATGTGATGGGTATTTGAGTCAAAATTATGGATACTTTGGCCCCACCTTCAGGGTCGCCAAACATTCCAAGTATCCCAGGTACATTAAAAAAGTTTTGTATCCGGTTAAAGAGTGATTATGAAAGCGGTATGTAAAATAAAACGAGGCGAAGGTCTGAACCTCTATCGATAGATCGGACGTAAAAGATGTTGACCTTATAAGGGTGTTCTCAAAAATTGATCATTGGGTGTTTTACTCCATAAGCGATATGAACCACGGGGAGCGAATCGCTCAGCTGATGTTTCTGATTTAGGCCGGTCGCATTTTTGGACGCGTTTTGTGATTTCCCTGATTCAGCACTTATCGCTATCAGCTTACTAGGGTCGATTGCTTCAAAATACGATCCTCAAACGTCGCCCTGAGCCGAGGTTCACGCCCAACTGGGTACCCACTAGGTCTGTTGTCTGAAAATTTGTACCGAGTAAGAGCTACCTGCGCTCACTATTTGTCCAGCCAAGCAGTTAATCTAAAAAATAAAAGCGATGCGGGTTATTAGTCGTAAATGGTTACGTGTTTGCGGCGCAGATTTATATCCAAAGTGCGACAAATCTTAAGGTAGATACATACATTGCGAGGTGCGTGCCCCGCGCACGGTCATACGCCGTACGCTGCACGCTTTGTACGTAGTTCATGCCTCGCCCTGAATACCTACACACATTGCGAGGCGTGCGGCGCATGGCGTGCAGGGCACATCCCTCGTAATGTAGTTATGTTTATAACGAAGAGCTCGGTGGCGCAGCGGTAAACGCGCTCGGTCTGCTGAAGTTAAGCAACTTTCGCAAAGGCCGGTCATAGGATGGGTGACCACAAAAAAAAGTTTTCATCTCGAGCTCCTCCGTGCTTCGGAAGGCACGTTAAGCTGTTGGTCCCGGCTGCATTAGCAGTCGTTAATAACCACCAATCCGCACTGGGCCCGCGTGGTGGTTTAAGGCCCGATCTCCCTATCCATCCACAGGGAAGGCCCGTGCCCCAGCAGTGGGGACGTTAATGGGCTGGTGATGATGATGATGATAACGAAGAATGAGTGTGGAGGCAACAAGAGAAGTTCGTTTGTATTTTATTATTTGCATGCCGTCCTGAAACAATCAATGTACTTATCTATCTTTCTTAATATACATCTTTCTAAGTACCGAACTCAACACGGGATATAAGTTTAACAATTTTATGTCGGAAAAGTTTGTCAATCCCTTTCGTTTCAATTGCAGAACTGAAATATTGTATCTCGCGTGTGGTATGCTGTGTTATCAGAACAATAGTTTTCTCTACCATCGCCATATTTATTTTGGTAAATACACACTGTTACCTTTTTTTTAACATTTTTTTTCTCGTCATCACCATTAATTTACAATAGCCTCCGTGGTCTAGTGGTTAGAGCGTTAGGCTCACGATGTGGAGGTCCGGGTTCGATTTCCGATGGGGACATTGTCGAAATCATTGTGTGAGATTGGTATGGACTTTTCAGGCCTGAATCACCTGATTTTCCGAAAAAGTAAGATGATTCCGTGCTTCGGAGGGCACGTTAAGCCGTTGGTCCCGGCTATTAGCCGTAAAAACACCTCCACCAACCCGCATTGGAGCAGCGTGGTGGAGTATGCTCCATACCCCCTCCGTTTGATTGAGGGGAGGCCTGTGCCCAGCAGTGGGACGTATATAGGCTCGTTATGTTATGTTATGCGCTTGTCGGTAAAAGATTCTCCATTTTCTATTAAAGGCCAATTCTTTGACTTCCTTATAAGATAAAACATTTTCCTTCTCTTAACATCTAATTCTATCTTAAATTTTCAACATGTGGTTTAAGTCGATAGAAAATGGGACAAATTGACTTGTGTAACTCGGTGAAGTTATAAGTTTTAAAGTATGTCATTTATATTGAATTAAAACAATTTTTTTCGCGCTACACAGCAGTCTTATGTATAGTTCTTCTATCGTGTGGGTTGTGGAGGTGGAGTACCAACCATAGTGATAACCACTCTTTCAATTAATTTCAATCATTCTTTTTCAACTTTTAATATAAAAAAATAAAATTTCAGTGTTTACCGTTGGGTGATCCAGAAGAATCCTGCGCAAAAGACATCTGTTACGAGCCTCAGAGCAAGGCGTTGGCATATAATTATGCCTGCAATGTGTACAGATTTATGTTGGCGTTAGTACTATTCTTAATTAACAGAGAAATCAAACCAAGAAGAAAAACCCAATAGAGAAGAAGAAAAGAAAAGAATTTTGAAGTCAGTTTTCTTTACATCCGAAAAACTAATTGCTCGATTAGTCTGTGGAAGTGGGGTTGGCTTAATAACATGGCTAGGTACCAATTACTCGTGTGGATTGTGACATCAATGGCGACTCCATCAACCCTGGTGTCAGGGTTATTATTAAACCGGCAAAGTCCCGTGATACGGGTCATATAACGACTATACACTTACTTAAGTTTACTTAACTGACCCTCTTCCGGCCAAGTAGTCAAACATTAAGTCACGCCAAAACAAAAAAATAACGTGCCCTAAGCACGTTACTTTCAGACAATCCGGTCTCTTTTATCGTGTGGGTTGTGAGGTGTATTACCAACCCCATCAACCCTGGTCTCAGGTTTACTAATGAGCCACCAAAGGCCCCAGACATGGCTCATGTAACGACTACTAACTTACATCAGTAAGTAGTAACCGGGACCGACGGTTTCACGTGCCTTCCGAAGGATCATCTTACTTTCGGACAATCAGGTGACCAGCCTGTAATGTCGTACAACCAAACTAGGGATTACAAAGTGATTTTCGTGATGTGTCCCTACCGGGACGATCGGGTGATCAATCTGCAATGTCCTGGATACGTGGAATATGTTGAACTTTGTAATCATTTTATGTTTCATTATTTTTGTTTCTTTCTATTTTTTTTAGAATATTTTGTATTTACAGGGCAGTTAGAGTGACTCGGAATTATGTACACAATTCTTCACAATTTGCGGGATGTGTCATAGTAAATGCGTTGTACGACGCTAAACTCAAGGTAATTTTCGAATAGTTATGATTTAAAATATTGGTTCTAATTCCTGCAGGCACCACTTAATTTTATTTTAAGTTATACCCGTCACTTTCTTATCCGGCGAAAATTAAAGAGACGATTGATTAGCTGTTAATTTTAAAATGAACAGGGGGTTTAACATCGAAGCAATTCATTTGCGCATATAAAAGTAAGTGCGCAACGCAAATAAATGTCAAATAGCAATATTGCTTTCTTAGATGAATTGCTTCGATGTGGCCATTTTAATCCCCGTGGTGAATGAATGAATAACCCGGGCGAATCAAATAGGCGAATAAATCTAGCACGGTCGGTGCCAATATGAATAGGTGCGGGACGGGGAGTGTCCGTTCTATAGGTACTTAGCAATATTCTTTTATTTTAAGCTGTAATTGTGATATACGTTTTTTTCAGTTCTACACGATACTAGAAACAATAGATAGAGAAGATTTATGCCGTTCTGTGTGCTGTGCGGGAGGACCTGTATGTATTACTCTAAGGGTGGTATTAATAAACGAATCTCAGCTGAGACTGCCCTCAAGAAGACGCTCAGGTCTGTTTTTATATGAGAACTGTCACATTGACATGATCTTGAGGGCAGTCTCGAAGCTGAGATTAGTTTATTAATACCACCCTATAAAATCATAAAATGTTAAGACAAGTTATAGCAATTCATATGCCGTCGCCTTAGGCTGCTTTTCCACCAAAGATTTACGAAGCTGCGTAGCGACGGATGTGTTTGCCTTAGCAAACAAGAACCAACAGTATCGCTTTCTTATTATAGGCTGATCACCTGATTGTCCAAAATGTAAGATGATCCGTGCTTCGGAAGGCACGCTAAGCCGTTGGTCCCGGTTACTACTCACTGATGTAAGTATTCCTTACATGAGCCATGTCAGGGGCCTTTGGCGGCTCAATAATAACCCTGACACCAGGGTTGATGAGGTTGGTGATTCCACACAACCCACACGATAGGAGAAGATTATAACCTAACCTAACCTGCCTCAGCGTAGCTCCTATAAATCGGTTCTATTGTTCCTTAACAAATACATCCATCGCTAACCATCCTTCTCATCTTTTGTGGAAACGCAGCATAATAGTGAAAACGTCGTAAGCGTCTTGCAGAAAAATCACATTGATGTGATTCTCTTCAACAAAACTTTCAAACGGGAACTTGGCCTGCGCACTGCCGTGCACATTGATTAGATTTTATTACTATTTTTTTTTTCATTTTTTTTCCCAATTGCGAATATAGTCGTGAGCTTATGTTATGTTGTGCTTTTTTCCAGGATGATACAGATGACATAAACGGAAATAAAGAGAGAAGAAGTTGTAAATGCCGAGCGTCAAAGTGTTGTAAACGTCCTAGTGTAACAAAATGATTTATTATATTAATAATAATGTATTGGATTCGGATTAATAAATTGTTGCTTGTAAATAATAATCAAACTTTTATTTATTTTTGTAATACAAAAATATAATTTATAATTTATTTTTCTTGAAAGAAATATGTTGATAATAAGTCACGTCAAAAAAAGAAATTGGGTTAGGTCATCAAAGAAGCCAATTATCTTTAATATTTCCGAATTTATTCCACTCATATTTCAAAAATATTTTAGGAAATGTTCGAAAAAACTTTAGAACCGCGTAAAGAACACTCCAATAGTCATAAAATCAGCTTTTATGAGAGCCAAGCACATAAACAGTTGCGGTTCATACCATAGTACTAAAATATCGCAATCGTTTTATATAGATTTATTTTTGGACATCTATTTTTATTTTGCGCAACCATGGCGTCTGTCGCGCGTCTGAATGTTATTTGCACCTTATTTTTTACGCTACTGGTAAGTTTTTCTAGTTCTATCGTGTGGGTTGTGAGGTGGATTACCAACGTCATCAACCTCTGAGTTTTTGTGGTTGATTTAATAGCTTACTGTTGTACTGAAAGCAGATAAATATAGACGGAATGCAGTGGCAGCCCTAGCAAAATAGTTAGGTGGTGCGAGACGTGGCACCCCTGAAAATACAGTGTTTTCGATTAGTTAACGGCCACCGAAATATACATAATTAAATCTTTTAAAAATGACGTCTATGGCCACCCATTAATTGTGGTCGCTATGAGGTTTAATTTACAAGGCAAAGGTGTGCCCAATCCAGTTACTCCCCTGTAGATCCGAGGCTGCCAGCCATAGTGGTCCTATTTTTGTTGATTTTAAAAGTGTAGAATTATGTTGCTACGTGCATTGCAAGATGTGTCATGTCTGGGTGTAATACAAGGGTCATCTTTTGTACCCAAAAACAAAGATAAAAGATGCATATGTCTGGAGAAGGTAAGCGAAGGAAAATCTTTACAGCGCCATTTTGTTTTTTGGGAAACGTAGCCTGGGAAACACCTCAGAAGAAGTTAAAGGTACATTCGTCACAAGATGAACTAAGTACCCACACCTCTCTGAGCTTTCTGTTAGACCAACGAGATAGGTGGTGAGGTGATGGTGATACTTATCACACACTGTTATTTAATATTACACAGATTTTGCATTTCTAGATTGATACCAGTTATGCGTTGGACAAAGATGAAGTGGACACAGTAATAGAAGACGAAATAACACAGAAACTGAGCGAGGATCTCCTGCAGAGTATCGAAAAGAAATTCCACGTGGATCTAGAAAGGTAATTAATAAACTAACGTTATATTCTATACTAGCGACCCGCAATGCTGAGGAAAAAAAATAAATTATTAACGACACATTAAAAACCTCAAAAACAGTATTTCTCCACTATTTAATGGATGTTATTATACATATAAACCTTCCTCTTCAATCACTCTATCTACTAAAAAAACCGCATAAAAATTCGTTGCGTAGTTTTAAAGATTTAAGCGTACATAGGGATATAGGAACAGAAAAAGCGACTTTGTTTTATACTATGTAGTGATTATAACACCATAGAAGGGAAGCTACAAGGAAAAAGAGGAAGGGGAAGACCAAGAAGAGCTTACATGGAACAGATTAAAGAGAAGGTGAACGTCGTGTCTTATAAGGAGGTGAAGGAATTCGTCTTTGATAGACAAGAATGGAGAATGCTACACCGACAAGAGCGTGGCTTTCAAATTAGTGATGATATTCTACATAAATAATATAAAGATCCAAGAAAAAAAAAATATTTTCAGTCTGGGTGCTGTACATCCGTTTAAAATTTGACGTTGTGATATGACTTATGACGTCATTTCCCGCCCTATATTTGTTAACGGCGGCATAAAAATACCGGATGTGATGACACAAAAGTTTCGTAATATTAAAACAAAAGCAAAAAATACTGTTTCAGTCCTTCTCATGCATACTTTGTTGCTTAAACTTACTGTATTAAAATTCATCTCATATTACACCTTATGGTCAATGTAACTTGAGGAACTGGAGCCATGATTCTTGCAGACACCATCATCATCAGCCGTATGACGCCCACTGCTGGGCATAGGCCTCCCCCAAGGATCTCCACGACGATCGGTCCTGCGCTGCCCGCATCCAGCGGCTTCCCGCGACCTTCACCAGATCGTCGGTCCACCTTGTAGCGGGCCTACCCACTGAGCGTCGTCCGACACGTGGTCGCCACTCCAGAACCTTTCCGCCCCATCGGCCATCGGTTCTCCTCGCTATGTGTCCTGCCCACTGCCACTTCAGTTTTGCAATTCTTCGAGCTATGTCGGTGACTTTAGTTCTCCTGCGGATCTCCTCATTTCTGATTCGATCGAGCAGGGAAATACCGAGCATAGCTCTCTCCATTGCCCGCTGAGCGACACCGAGCCTCCTTACGAGACCCATAGCCATTGCAGACACCACTAAACTTTATTTTAAGTTATCTGCTGTTAAATTAGCTTTTGCTGTAGCTGTAAGTTAGCGTTCTTGTCCGCCGTTTAGGAAAAGGACAGATGGTAGTTAACTGTTAATTATAAAGTGGATGAGTGAATGAATCAATAATTCGGGCGAATCAAATAGGCATCTCGCTGTATGAAATTCGTTTCACGTGTGCTGTCAACTTAATTCTGTTAGGTTATTGGGCAATGTAAAATTTTGAGGTTGTTTTAAATTTCTGCCTATCAATTACATGTCCCTTTTATTTTAAGCGGATAAGAAAATGGCAGGTATGACTTAAAATCAGATTGCATGGTGTGTGTACAGTCATGAGCTATTGCTCATGAGCTATTCCTCATGACAACAGCGACAGCGTCCTAAAGTGGGTACATTAAATATAATGTGGGACTCTGTCGCACTAACATATTTGACATTTAGTGAGACTTACAGTTCAATTTGTCAAAAAAGTTAATGTGACATGGTACTAAAGTGTATACATATTAATGCTCGTGAACGTACTGGAATCAGTACCTATATATTCGACTATCAATAAAGTTGTCTAACAAAATCGCCAGGTCTGTAGATTCGGTGTTGATGAAGATCAAGATGTTACTCCAGAACGGGACCACGCATATCCAGGAGCGACTGGCTGAGCTGCAGGCGGTGGTGGAAGCCATGAAGAAAGACAACGAGGCTAATGTAAGGATTTAAAGGTTTTTTAGTTTGTAGTCAATATCAATGTTTATTGCAGAAGAAAGGGTATTTTTCGTCCCCCTTTTGTGTTTTCAGATTTTTCTTGTCAACTGTCCAGAAAGAGATGACAATAATATAACGTCTCTTTCATATACCTCTAGATACAGTTGGAGAATATAATGAAGATGCTGATGATATAAGTTTAGAAAGGTAGATAGATTGTGTAAAAGATGATATGTGTAGGAAGTAAAAGAGCATGTATGCGACAATCGATAGACGTAAATAAAAACGAAAATATCGTGCGTTGACTCTAAACAGAGACTAGGGCGATAAGAATTTGTCTGGAGTGAAAGTGAATAAAACATTAAAACGTTGAAGTCATAAAAGGGATTAATTTTTCACTAACATGAAAACACACCAGTTATTACTGTGTACCAGAGGTGTACCAGAGGTTAGTAATTCGCCTCAAAACCCACACGATAGAAGAAGAAGAAGAAGACTGTATTATGGTTTATTGTAACCGGTCCACCTTAAGACTCCTATGATTAGTACTTACTGAAGAAAAAACTACTACTAGGTACAGAGAATGAAGGGTGTAATCTGGTGACCTGTGACTCCATGACTGCATATTCCGATAGATTGTACAGGTATGTATGTAAATATAGGTGGTTATGATGATGATGAGGATGGCGCGGGTAAGGAACGCGACGATCCAAATCCAGCAGCGATTGGATGAGCTGCAGGAGGTGGTGGATCAAATGAAGATGGACAACGAACCTAATGTGAGGATTTAGCAATATACTATACTTATGGATTGAGGAACATTAAGAACAATAATTTGAAACATGATCAAGGATTTGATGCAGTTTTAAAATAAGTACAAAACTTATAAAGTCAAGTTTTACATTAATTTCTCTCTCGACAAATCACCACATGATATGTATATGTGTGATGTTATAACGCTTGATAATATTGTTTTTGTTAGTACAAAAAACTTTCAAAGTCGAGCCTGTTGAATCGAGAGTATCACGGTGATCTTATTCCATATATTTTAAAAGCGGTCGATACAAAATTTCCCGGTGGTCTACCCGTTGTGAAGACAGGCTATATCTACGTCGAATTACGTCATAATAATGATGATGATACTTTCAAAACTAGTAATTATAAATCTACATCCAATGTGCAGGTGGAAACCTGTCTTCTAGAACACCAAAACGACACTACAACACTGGCAGAGAAGGCATTACATCAGATGGTGGTGTGCGGATACGCTCTGATCGGCCATGATCCTGCGCAGGCGGTCCGCAGTGTCATGGAGTTGAAATCTATGATTAAACATGGTCTTAAGCCTGTAAGTTATGTAATTTTGAGCAAGTAACCTATCTACGCAGCCTGTGTCCGACCCACTGATCTATACAATCCTTTCTTTTTTTGGAAGCTATGGGGCTATAACTGAGAAATAAACACTATTTGGACATCCAGTCATAAAATTAGGACAGCATGCTTTTTGTTAAGTATCACGTCACCAAAGTACAAACTGTCGCAAAATAATTTATTACTTTATTTGACAATTCACATTTCTTTTTCCAAAAGATAATCTACAATAACCGTGAATAACATTTCGTTTAACGCTTTAATAACTTACAAGAATTATAGCCGAAGTAGATAGAACCTTCTGGATAATCACGGTAGCAGAGTTATTAAGTATATTATAAACATGAGTTCCAGCAAATATCAACGTTTAGACTGAACATTATCAGGCAAAACTTCCCCCGTTTTTGTTTTCCTTATTCTGTGGACTAACTTTTGTATCCTTTCCAAGAGCTATGTAGTTTAAAATGTCTTCCAGATTTACGATCAAAGACAAGAGGTTTACAACTTGCTGAAAGTCTGTGGCCATGACCACGATTCCCTGAAGAAGGTCATCAAATGCGTCATTTCGAAGGTAAGGATGAAAGAGAACCGTAATTTCTAACTAATTATCTCAGTTTCAAAAGTAGAACAGCATTTATGAAACATAAAATACTAAACGGTCATAAAAGTCCGTTGGGAAATCTTGAAAATGTTTTAAAACATACTATGATGCAATTTGTAATACACGTGGACAAAGTACAGTTAATGAGCTGGAATGGAAATAAATATAACACCAGAGCAGGTACCTAGTAAAAAAATATACACCTATTTTATATAAAATACATAATTTTAAATCAACACTTATTAAATTTTATTAACCATCTGTCGTAGTTTGGACGAGAAATGACCTTAAAAATTTTCTTTAGATATAAAGGCATGCAATGAGAGAACCGAATTCAGCTAAAGTTATTAAAAACATATTGATATAGCTTTACATTTATACTGTCCTACAAAAACCTCGAGAATAAAGTGAGTAGTACGTTGTACCAAATACAGATTCGCCCAAAACAGCGTTACATAAATTTAGGTCACACACACACTTGCGAATTCAACAGAATTTCAGTCATATCCGTTGATGTGAATGAAAATACATTTTCTGGAAACGTGTTATTGGCGATTGTATAAATTGCGGCTAGACTTTGTTACAATAGAAATCAATCATAAAATAAACGCATAAAATTTACAATGTTGGCTATGCTATTATAAACTAGCATTAGTTTAGAATAGCATTATGCTTTTTGGGGTAAACCACCTATTTATAAGAGAAGCTTTTGTAGGTCTGTTACATGTTATTTAAATAAGTAATAACGCCAATGAGGGCCTTTCTCCATAAATAATATAGATGATGCTGAGAATTAACGTGATAATTACCCATTTTCTCATTATTCAGATACATAATTATTCAAAAATACAATAGAGAAGCATTATAAAAGTAATTGTTGCTTGATATTTGGATTATTATGTATAGAATTATATTGCTATCAATATTGCTTCTCTTTATTTTGATCAGAATATTCTTAATAATGTGTGGAAGATGTAATTATGCCTGGACGTAATAAAAAGGGTCATAATTTATAAAAAAAAGCATTTATTTCAGGCGATGCCCATAAAAAAGTTACACACAGACAACATAATTACATTACACACGGACAAAAAAAACACACCAATTAAGAAAAACAAACAATTAAAAGAATTAAAAGGCCACGTGGATCGCATTCCAGTGCCTCCAAAAAGGGCAATCTGGCTTATCTGATAATGCCTTCAGAATGCCGTTCGGGCTACATCTCACTCTGCACATCAGGGAAGCGATTCGTTTGCGAATGATGGCGTGAAAGCCATCAACACGCGCCGCCGCAAACATCCCTGACGCGCTACAGTACCTAGGAAGACCCACGAGAATCCTAAAAGCATTATTATACTGGACGCGCAGAGAGTTGATGGCACGCTGCGTATAGTACCCAAAAACAAAGATAAAAGATGCATAATGTCTGTTATCCGTGAAATTAGAAGGTTAAACAAAGGAAAGTTTTTGCAGCGCCATCTATATAATTTGAGGAGCGTAGCCCGGAAAGTCCCTCATTCAAGCGGTTATCTTTCAATATCCATTGCTTTACATAAACTGCCTATATACGTCCCACTGCTGGGCACAGGCCTCCCCTCAATCAACCGGAGGGGGTATGGAGCATACTCACTTAAATATTTGTACGGTCTTGGATAAGAGTTGTTTATATTATATTATTCCTTTCTACAACATGGAATACCTACGTAGATAGAATAACATCCTGTCAATCGGCATCGGCATTTCGGAATACGGATACTTACGGCTTCCTTATTGACGTTTTGTTTGCTTCAATATTGGCAAAATGAACCTTATGACGTTCAAAGAAAGAAAAAGAAAGAAAGAAAAATCTACTATATAGGACACCACAGACACGGATTACATATATATACATTATAATGACATCACATCAAAAGACAACGCACACACGAAATATTTTCTATATAGAAACATGGAAAACGAACACAGAACCTTATATCTAAATTTCTAATTTTGATATGTGTATGTTTCGTTGTTCAAGTAAATAATTTATTAAAATACATTTCAGTCTCCACAATTGAAATCGGCTATGATGGGGGTATCAGGAAAGTTGATCGATGGAGTAGTACATCTTACTAAGCAAATGGCTCATGGAGCAATGCACGAAGCCTGCCTCATCGAAGTCATCAAAACGGTCGAAGAAGAAGCCTTCCTTCTCTTGGGTAAAGTAAAAAAATGTGTCTACAAAAACGACAGTCGTGTACAAGAAGAAGTAGATAAATATATTCGTGAAAATAATGCCACTGTTCTTGATGTAAATCAAAGAGCTAAAGACAAAGATGAGAAAGAGAAAGATGAAGTACTAGATCATACAGAGAAAGATATAGTTGAAGTTACGATGGATAAAAGAGATAACGCAGAGAAAAAAGAAGTCAAAAAAGAAATTAAAGAGGGGACAGAAATGAAAACGATATTGAGAAGAATGTTAAAGGAAAGTAAGAATCAAGAAGGTTTAGACAAGAAATTCAAAGAAAATATTCTAAAAATACAGAAAGAATTAGGAGAAGAATCTAATGCCCTTGGTGGCGATGGAATTAAGGTTGTAGATTAATAATAAAAATGACATTGACCTAATTAGAAATAAAATAAATGCTTCTTAAAAATATATCGAATTTCATTTTATAATGATACATTTGCAGATTATTTTAATTTTATAAAAAAGATATTTTTTTTTACTGCAATAAAAAAATAATTTAATCTATATCTGAACATCATTATTTTAGAAAACTCCATTTTAATTATAATGATTGACTCAAATAAAGACATATAATATTAATAATTAATAGTCCAATAAATATATGTTTCCAAAAGAACTGAAAAGAATTGTAGCATTTAATCACCTTCACCTAAATAAACACGGCAACAACCCACTTTCCCGAACCACATTCACACAAAAACCGGCGCAAACGCACATACACATTAAACCAGAAACACTTCACTGACAAGCGTCTGATGTTCTTCCATTAAAACTTGGATTATTGCCAGGATAAAAAATGTAATTAGAGATAAGGGCGTTCACCTTTGAAGTTACGCGGGTTAGGTGTCATATTATGACTCTCTTTTTGCTGAAGAGTGAAGATCTAAGGACGATATGGCCTATTGTGGTTGACATTATAAAGGTCGTTGATGGAGCTATGGATGAAATTTTTCAATGTGACGGAGTTTTATTGGAGAAATCTGTATAAGGTCTAACCTAACAACAACCTTCAGGAATGGAACGCAAGCCAAGAAGAAGTCTTATTAAAACGGATCGGGTCAAGCCAATGAGGGACTTTCCAATCGGCGCGCAAAAACACGATAGATGGCGTTGTTAAATTTTTTCTTCGTTTGAACTTACAATAACAGACATATGCATCTTATATCTTTGTTTTTGGGTATAGATGATGACCCTTTTTATTACACCCAGGCGCAACTACATCTTCCACCCATTATTATTCTGATCAAAATAAAGAGAAGCAATATAGCAACATCATTCTATACATAGCGGAATATTGCATTGAGACAAACCTGCAAGGTTTAGCAATGCGATTCAATTATATCATTATGTAAAATGTTTTCAACAATAAATAAAAAAATAAAAAATAATAATGATACAAATATCATGCAACAATTAGTTTTATATTATGCTTCTGCCATTACATTACATTTTTGAATAATTACGTACCCCAGCAATGAGAAAATAAATAATTATCACGTTAAAAATGAACAACGCCATCTATAGTGTGTTTAGGGAACGTCGGTTGGAAAGTCCCTTATTTAATTTGCAAATGATTATGACTCGATTATGACAATGGTTGTTGTTGTTGTTTAAATTCGCCTTATATAAGGCAGGCAAAGATCTGAGGACCATACAGCCTTGACTTTAGTAATTTAATATTCGAAAATCACGATCAAAATAGGCATAAGCCTTGTCTTCAGTTTTCAATATCCAATTTAGGCCAGTGCCGTGACAACAGTTACAGTGACAATGGTAAAAATGTATGAGATTGACATGATACCTCATTGATTGATTGTGTTGACAACCCTAATTTGTGTCTATTGATTGCCAACTATTTAGTCTTTTAGATTGCGACAAGATTTTTTAAGTATGTGTCTTGGTGTTTTTTTTTTTTTTTAATAATATAGGCCCACGTTTGATAACATAGGCCCGATCTCGCATCTCCTAAACATCACTATTCGGAAGAGTTTCAGAGAAATATACCTACTTTCTTGTGTCGCGTAATTTTTTTGTAGTAGGGTTTTAGTTTTTCTATATTATTTTTTTTGTCTTATAACTGAATCGTAATCACTATATCGTTGTTTATTATTGGAGGCGATTACTCCACCGACAAGAGCGTAGCTCTTAAATAAAGAGAGAGAGAAAGAATCATTATAATATTACGATGAAAAGACTTATTCCGGGCTAAAGAACTTCTACTTTACACATTTATTATGCGCCATGATTCTAATTACGTATTTGGTACGCATTTAGAATTGATTGTCAGTGATCGATATGATCTCAGGAATGTTCTTTGACTGTGTGTTTTATAGCATACCATCATTTATAGAATTGTGGCGCGTGATTGCAAAGATCACTAGATATTAGATAATAATGATGAAATTCAATCTAATATTAGACCAAACAGCCTCTGTGGTCTAGTGGTTAGAGCGTTAGGCTCACGATCTGAAGGAGAGGGTTTGCTTTCCTATGGGGACATTGCCGAAATCACTTTGTGAGACTGTCCTTTGTTTGGTAAGGACATTGCAAACTTAAAAACACCACCAACCCGCAGTGGAGCAGCGTGGTGGAGTATGCTCCATACTCCCTCCGGTTGGTTGAGGGGAGGCCTGTGCCCAGCAGTTTTTTTATTGGACCAAAGCAAGCTAAAAATCTTAAAGCTTCTATAAGGTACTTAGGTACATGTTCTGTACAATTAGTAGTTATATTTTCCTATATTGATAAAGTTTTACAATATCTACAGTGAAGCCAGTGCTGTGATGTCTTCTCACTATACTAATGATAGTATTTTGAAACGACCCACAAAGATTAACTTCAATTCAAAGATTAACTTTTGCAAACAACGCGACACATCAACAAAGTACATTTGTCTTTACCAAGAAACTCAATTTCCCAACGCAATTTTTCGTCTGACTTATCCTTTTTCCTAAAAACACAGAGAAGGATACTCAACTTTAAATAAACATTAAGAATAAAATAAACATTATCTAATAGTAGTACCTTGTATCGTAAACAATCGGGATACGATTACGTCAGCGACCTCTTTTAACGCATAAATAGTTCACATTTGGATCCCATAAAACTGGATTAACCCACATAATTTGGTACTACGAAGATCGATACGGCGTTTGATACTTTAGCTTCCAAACGTTTTTTCGATTCTGCTCCGCACCACCCAAATCCCCTGGTAGTTGCGGCTTCCGAGTACATTCCGCTTAGGGACGGTACTGCAAAGTATCGGCGTCCGAAGGACGTAATATACGATCCCGACGACCCGATTACTCTAGCCATAGAGGCAGCCAATCAGCTCGCGACACCAAACACTTCAGGTCCCCGATACCGACCCCGCCGGCGTGGTCGACTATTTCCCTCATTCAGCGCTTATCGCTATCGACCCACTAGGGTCGATTAATTCTTTCAAATATTTTTCCTCTCAGACGACGCCCTGAGCCGAGGTCGCGCCCAACTGGGCACCCTCAGGCCTGTTGTCTTAAACGTTGTACCGGGTGAGAGAGCCTTCAGCGCTCCCCATTTGTCCGGCCAAGTAGTTAATGCCATCTGCGGCAAATCTACAATAAGTCACGTTAAAAAAAAAAGTGTTTGATACTTTTGATAGTCAGCTTCGGGTGATGAATGGTATTTGATCAACCGTCTTCTTTTCTGATTCTCTGTGGTTCGCATCTTCGGCGCTATCCGCGTGTTTTTTTTTTATTTTTGGTGAAAATTACGCCACCTTGAGACCTGGCTCATCCGATAACGCACATCAAGAAGTAAAAATCTGGGTTGCCTTAGCCTTAGCTTTAGCCATCAGAAAATAAATTTAAAGCTATGTGAAGCTTACTTTATGTAAAAAAGCTTATTATAAGATCCTAAATGATAAAAATGTCTGGTGTTAAATGTGTTCCTCTAGTTATTGAATTGCTTGTAATGTATACCTACATTGACTTAAAAGATGTGTTGCTGTTGCAGTTTCTTGTCATTTCTTCTCCTCAGCCATAACACCTTGCGAAATGATGTAAATTCAAAAATGTTACATTGACCTTCAACAAGTTTATCCATGATAATTGCGTTGAATAAATGATTCTGATTTCTGATTTCTTGTCCTACCCTGCCTGCCTGCCTGAAATAAGAGTGGAGAAAAAATTGCACCATTTAGTAGTTCAGATAACCTGATACTGGTACCTATAATTATTTGATATGATGTTGTTGTCTTTTTGTTGTGGGTGGCGTCCTTTTATAATAAACTTTTTCTATTCTATTCTTTTTTTATATATAAAAAAACATGGTTCGCAACGAATAATATGAAGGTACACACATTGCAATGTGGTCCAGTCATTTGTAATTTGGTCGTATATTGGAAATAAACAATATTATTATATTTTTTGAAATAAATGAATTACCTACTTTATTTTATCTGTTTTCAGTTTATTCTAACCACTAGACCACGGAGCGTTAGGCTCACGATCTGGAGGTCCGGTTTCGATTCCCGATGGGGACATTGTCGATATCACTTTGTGAGACTGTCCTTTGTTTGGTAAGGACCTTTCAGGCTTGAATCACCTGATTGTCCGAAAAAGTAAGATGATTCCGTGCTTCGGAGGGCATGATAAGCCGTTGGTCCCGGCTATTAGCCGTAAAAACACCTCCACCAACCCGCATTGGAGCAGCGTGGTGGAGTATGCTCCATACCCCCTCCGGTTGATTGAGGGGAGGCCTGTGCCCAGCAGTGGGACGTATATAGGCTGTTTATGTTATGTATGTTTATTCAACAAATTATAAATGTCTGTGTGTATAAACTTTGCAAAAGTTCACTTTAGTAGCATCCAAAAGTTCGCTTACAACTATACTAACATCCTGTTAGTAATATGGAATTCACGGAATAGTATGAAATAATCATTCCGTATCTATAAGGAAAAACCTAAATTTTATATTTAAGAAAGATTTCCAGAATACAGTATTGCTTTTTTTCTTTCTTTCTATATTTGTAGTATTATTTTATGTTTTATAAAATAAAAGAAAATGTTGAATACATGGCAGAAGAGACTTAGAGTAGAATGCTTTTGCCACTGTTAGTACAGTCATGAGCAATATAATGTACCCACTTTAGGACTCTGTCGCACTAACATATTTGACATTTAGTGAGACTTACAGTTCAATTGGTCAAAAAAGTTAATGTGACATGGTACCAAAGTGTATACATATTAATGCTCGTGACCGTACACACAATATTTTATATATTTTGTTATGTTATGTTGATAATATATAATTTTACTCTCATCTCAATCATTCTCTCGGCGGCAGGACTTTAATTAAAGTTTCATACACCGCCATTGTTAAGTCTTCACAGTACTATGCCAATAGCACTATTATTACTATTCGCCTGTTATTAATATATGCCAAGGTTTTTGCTGACGCTATCGACATTAGATCCCCATGAGTAATGTTACTAAAATAAAGTCACTACCGAACACTAGCGAAGATTAAGGGAAACACTTATTTTTATGGGTTTAGATTTGACTTTATTCAAATAATATTCTAAAGTTAATTCCACCCACTCCAATCCATCTACGGACAACCAGACGTCGGCGGGCATTTCATCCTTATATTGTGGATATACCATTAATCAGCAGTAATTGTTTTGCCTCTTCCTTTTTGATGCGAATAGCAAAGGACGAATTATCTACCGTCGTCTGTTTTTCCAACTCGTTATAATCTGGGAGTCTTCAAGGCTTGAGTGAATATGCTTTTGCTAGGTAAGCTTGATCCACGTCACTTACCTATCAGGTGAGATTATGGTCAAACGCAATCCTATATTATTTAAAAGTATGTATGTAGTCGTTACATGAATCATCTCATGGAAATTTGGCTGCTCAATAATAACCCTAACACCAGTGTTGATGAGGTTGATAATCCGCCTTACATCCCACACGTTAATGTTGTACTTTTTTTTAAGAACGTCTAGAGCCCTGTGCTGAGGTTTTTCTTGCAGCTTCTTTTCCCTGGCTATTGTAGCGATAAAGAAGAGGAGTCGCTAGCAATTAAATAAATTTAATGGGAAATGCAGTTTTAAGTAATTTAAATTATTATAAATTAACATGAACATAGTTAAAAGGTAACAACAGTAAAAAAAGGAATCGAACCTCACCTACCTCCGTTGATCAACGAAAGTTTTTAAAGATTATGCCAAATGGAATACCAATCTCAGAAACGATGCCGCGCGGGGCTTTAAGAATTTTGAAAAGGCTTCCTAAATAAATATTCACAAATAGCGGAAATAATATTTAAAAAAAGGTTCAGGAATATAAAAAGGAACACAAAAGCAATTTGGTTCTTCGCAGCCGTAGTTATTCCGTCGATCCGTCCGTCTCGTAGGGACCGTTGAAGCGATACAGCTTCGGGTCAGGAAACGGGTAACGGCAAGTGACAAGAACCGCAGAGTCGGAGCGATCGTAGCGACTTCGCAGTCGCAACTCGAATCATATATAGGATCCGTGGGGATGGGGCGGCTTCGCACACGATGTAGCTCCAGGTAAAAACCAAAACCCAAGGGGATTTCCCTTATCTACAAAGATAAATAATAAAATAGAAAAGAGGAATCAAAGAAAAAGAAGAAAGAAGAGCAAACCAACACGAACTTACCAGGGAAAATGAAATACTATAATTATATCACCAGAAATTACGTTTTACGTTTCACAATTTAAACAGCACATTTAAAAACACATACAGAACATTAAATTAGATTTTCCAGATAAAATACAAGAAAACCAATAGTCAGCCACAAAGAATATCTCTCAAATGTCAAGAAACAAACAAACAAACCATGGAGACAAATTCATATTTCAAATTTTAAATATAGCATACGTCCAAAAAGCCAGAAAAAGAAAACTTGATAAGCAAAAAGATTGCGCTGCAGCAAAATTACGCTGCACTATACAGGTTGTGAGGAGCTGCAGTAGTTTTAGGCGGATGAGACATTCGTTATGTAAAAAATTACGATTCAAAGTGTTACCTACTAAATAAAGATATTTTTGAATTTGTTTTTGGACATGATAGAAGAAGCAGTAAATAAAACACTTACCAGCATCAGTGAAGAATGCAGAATGTCGACTGGGGCTGGAGGGTACGGAGGCAGATGCTGACGTGAGGAAGGCCCTTTTAACCTTCGTCCATTTGGAGGGCCGAGGGGTGCGGTGCTGCGGAGGCCTGGCCCCAAGCTCCAGGGAGCGCTGCTTCCGTAGTATTGGGTGAGATGGCTCGGATTCTGATGGAATGGAAACGAAAGGGCCATATAATCTTTGCTCTTCAGATTTTGCAAATATTTTTGATGCCAGTTGCTTACTTACTTTTCCCCATTACCTTTAAAAAAACTTTTTTATACATTATACTTTACATACATTTTATGTAAGTATATACGTATTTCTAAATTATTATAATCATTATTTGTTGCTTTTAACATAGTTTCTGCAGATTTACTCGTAATAAATTTCTAACTTTTTTTGCACTGTCTATCCCGTCCCGCTTTTGTTTATTATGAGTGCAATAGCAGCTTTGTATTGTATTGTATTGCATTGCATTAAATTACATTACATTGCATTGCATTGTATTACATGATAAGACGAAAGTCATGTTTAATGACCTCGTCGCTCCGAGACCTCTAACCGTTGATGATTCAACCAATGTATTTCCCATCATGACATACGGAGCCGAGACATGGACACTAACAGTGGGGCTAATCTGTAATTTAAAGTCGCTAAGTATGTACGTACGTACGTAAGTATGGAAAGAGCTACGGATGGAGATAGAATCCGAAATGTTCCAACATAGCTAGCATATAGCATAGCATAGAAAGTTAGCAAACTGAAGGGGCAGTGGTCTGGCCACATTTGACGCAGAACCGACAACCGCTGGTGCATGGCGTGTTCTGAAGTGGAGACCACGTCTAGGGAAACGCAGTGTGGGTCGACTCCTTGCGAGATGGCGGGATGACTTGCAAAAGGTGTCTGGAAGCGTTTGGATACGTCAGGCTGAGGATAAGCTTTGTGTCTCGTCTTGGAAGTGGCCTATGTCCAGCAGTGGCCTGCTATGGGCTGATGAACACTTACCAAGCTCTTCAGAAGACGGTATAGTCAAGGTCAGCGCAGGAGGCGCATCACTGTCTCCACCGTCGCTGAACGAGCGTCTTCTAGTCGGAACCACGTCTGGTGAACTCTTAGACCCTCTGGTCTTCTTCTTGACAGACTCCCGGCGAGTCTGGATGATGTCCCTCATCTTCACCCAGGGACTCTTGTGGAGTTTGTTTGGAGATGGCGAGGTGGAACTGTCGTCCTGTGGTCGAGGAGTTTACGTTATTGGAGACAGAATACGTAGAAAGAAAGAAAGAAGATTTTCATTCTTAGGGTTGGAATCTTCTTCTTCTATTGTGTGGGTCGTGAGGTGGATTACCAACCTCATCAACCCTGGTGTCACGGTTATTATTGGATTATTGAGCCGCCAAAGGCCCCTGACATGGCTCATGTAACGACTACTTACTTACATCAGCAAGTAGTAACCAGGACCAACGGCTTAACCTGCCTTCTGTCGCATGGATCATCTTACTTTTTGGACAATCAGGTGATCAGCCTGTAATGTCCTAACCAAACTAGAGATGACAAAGTGATTTTTGTGATTTGTCCCCACCGGGATTCGAAACCGGAACCTCCGGATCGCGAGCACGACGCTCAACTGCTGGACTACGGAGGTCGTTAATACCTCCGAAAATGCATTTCTCAGGAATGTGAGTTTCCTCATGATGTTTTCAACCGTCACCAGATGATGACAAATGATTTCGCAAAAATCGAAAAAATAATGGTTAAGACGCGATTGAGCCGTGAAATTGAAATATTTTTTTACAATGTATACTTTTTATCATTAGTATCTACACAATTTTAATAATAATAATAATAAAATAATGAATGCATGCCAAAGAGAGTTATTACCTGCGTGGGCGCATGTAAGAATGTGTTGTCGTTCTCGTCACAGCGCAGCATGCTCTTGCGAGAGATTCCTGAAACAAAACATACGTTGATGTACAGTCACGAACAATATCATGTACCCACTTTAGAACCCTGTCACACTATCATATTTGTCAAATAAGTGAATGTATCATGGTTTCAAAGTGTATACATATTAATGCTCGTGACCGTACATCGATCGAATGTGAACCAAATACCCACACTTCACCGAGCTTTCTATAATGGTCTATGAATTGATGACGTTCGGTATCTGAGTGCATCCCCAAATATGCCTCTGTGATATCTCTTCGCGGTTTACTCGACATATCTTTGATCATACAAACTGTCTGCGCAGGAGTTTACGTTACCGACTGGGATTAATATTAAAATTATTTATCGTCTGTGGGCTAAATGCGGTTGAGAAAATCTCTCCTTTAAATAATGACTTGTTGACTGCGTGTTATTTGCATAAACTGATATTAAAATCAAAATTAAGTACTGTGGGTTGTTGAAAAATTTCAAAATTTTTTGAGTGTAAAATAATAGCGCGATAGCCTTGTTCGGAGAACGCATGACTCATATTACGTATGGTCACGGGTTCGAATCCTGGGCCGGGCTTTAAACCACTGAATTCGACTTTTTGAGTTTGAATTCATGTTCATCATCATGGTAAAGAAAACCAGGTATGCTCAATCCTATGACAAGCCGCCATTGCTAGCCCTTTGACGACGTAAGTGATACCACTGTGTTACCATTAAATTGGTATCTCCAACATTCCAAGGACGTAAATTTTATTATTGATAATGAAGTGAATTACTGATAATGTATTTAATTATTTAATTATAAAAATCATTAAAACTGTAAGTAAATCTGTGTACTAAAAGTTCAAAATTTTCTTGCAAAGTAAATATAAAAACATTGGTTGTGGGTAATTTAATTTTAACAAAATGGCAACGCGGGGTGGGATGACGTCAGCTGGGCCAACCTTGAAATGTTAGCTGTTACTTTTGAGCATACCTGGTGGGTTAAAAAGGCCACATTGAAGCAATACATCTAATAATATTGCTTTCTTTTTATACCATGACTGACATCACATAGTTTCCAGGATTTGTGGATATTAGTGCCAATTTTAGCACTGAATTGTATAATACAATTTGTAAGCCAACACATGAATAAATGTTTTGTGCTGCGTTAGATGCTTCACATTTCTGTTTGCTTGCCAAACTGCTGTGAAATACGGACGATACAATAATTTTATTTGACAATATCTAATTTGGCCCAATCATTTAGGGGAAATGTGTCGGCAACTTATTTATGATGTGCTTCAAAAGGCATAAAGGAGTCTTTCTAACGTACTTTGTAATTATTGTGCCTGTAGGGTGTCTCCTTATAAAATATATAGCTTCTGTAGTTTAGTGGAAAGAGTATTGGCCTCTCGATCTGGAGATCTCGGGTTTGATACTATGTACCCGCTATTATTATACTTAAGTACAAAATGTTCCTGTACCCAAAGGTTGCCTGGAAGAAATTGCTGCATGAGCAATAAGGCCGCCTGTTGTGCTTTTTTGTGTCCTGTATTTTGTGTCCATTGTGCTCAATAAAGTATTTTATCTATCTATCTATACTCCGCCTGGACATATTACAAAAATACGTTATAGGTATTATTGTAAACATGGTAATAGGTATGATGTATATTGGAAAGTCCTTCGGTATCTACACCTAATGATGACTCAGCCATTGCGTTTTACGGTCATAACGAATGACACATTATAATCATAATTATCAAAACTAGATATCCAGGTGAACTTCGTATATCACCCTCTTCAAAATTTTCTCACCGTTCAAAACTTCCCTGGACTTCCCTGAATATTTTAAGACTAAAATTTGCCAAATTGGTTCAGCCGCTCTTGAGTTTTAGCGACACAGGATTTATTTTTTATCACTACATAGTATAAAACAAAGATGCTTTTTCTGTCTCTATATCCCTATATAATATACGCTTAAATCTTTAAAACTTTAAAACTTAGCAACGGATTTTGATGCGGTTTTTTTAATAGATAGAGTGATTTAAGAGGAAGGTTTATAATGTATAATAACATGGAGAAATACTGTTATTTTTGAGGTTTTTAATGTGATGTCGTAAATATTTTTCATTTTTTCCTCAGCATTGCACCCGAGCGAAGCCGGGGCGGGTCGCTAGTATATTATTTAGATAGGTAGTTCTTTAAAAACCGGACCTGTCAAATCTTAGGTAAGCGAACCCTGTGAAAAATAAGATAAATCTAGGGAGATGATGATGATTATAGATAGATAGTACCCACCTGAATCCAACCTTAACTCCTCACACGAAGAGTTAGGAGTAAGAGACAGGGCGCTGCCCGGAGTGAGGCTAGCGGAGTCTCTGGGCTCAGGGTTGGCCAGGCCAGGACCCGGAGACGGTGAAGACCCCGCCAGCGCCACAGCCCCGACCATGGCTCCCGCGGCCACGGCCCCCGCGGCTCCTGTTGCTGGCCACTGAGCTTTCTCCCATCTGAGGATGAACAAAGTTAACTGTCATCATCATCAAATCAATTCAAATCAATTTCAACAATGGCCACAGTACAATTCGGGCGGCCTTATTGCTCTAGAGAAATTTCTTCCAGGCAACCATTACGCCATTCTTTTATGCCATAGTGCGAAAGAGGGTGGCCTCGCTGTGGCATAGGACGTGGAACAGCACCAACGGTCTCCTGGAGATTGTAGCCGGGCGGGTCGATGGCCCTGTGCTTAAACACTGGGTCGGTGTCCATGTTGTTGGGGCTTCGCGCACGTTTTAGACGGAACAATTTTCTTAGAGGAAAAAAAGAAAAAAGGGTGAAATGATAATATTATATATTCCACACTACATTTCTGCCATCTAATTTAATGTTGATTTTGTGTTTTTGTGTTTTTTTATTGATACGTAAAAATTATTAATGATTTTTAATTTTAATTTCTTGTTTATAATTTTTATGTATTTGTACTTTTATTTTTTAACAATTTTTTTACTTATTTAGTGTTTATTATTATTTATTTTTTCTATGGACATTATTATGGTCTGAAATAAATTATTTGAATTTGAATTTGAATTACCAGGAACAAACATTTACTAAACTTGGATGCGGGATGGTGCAACAAGAAATAAATACCTAATAGCCTCTCTCTTTATTTAAAAGCTGCGCTCTTGTCGGTGGAGTAATCGCCATTACTCCATAGATAGGGCGTGTAGAACGGTGGTTGCCCCAATCGCCTTCCGTTCCGCAGTACATAAACTGCTTATACGTCCCACTGCTGGGCACAGGCCTCCCCTCAATCAACCGGAGGGGGTATGGAGCATACTCCACCACGCTGCTCCAGTGCGGGTTGGTGGAGGTGTTTTTACGGCTGAAAGCCGGGACCAACGGCTTAACGTGCCCTCCGAAGCACGGAATCATCTTACTTTTTCAGACAATCAGGTGATTCAAGCCTGAAAAGTCCTTACCAAACAAAGGACAGTCTCACAAAGTGATTTCGACAATGTCCCCATCGGGAATCGAAGCCGGACCTCCAGATCGTGAGCCTAACGCTCTAACCACTAGACCACGGAGGCTGTTACGCAGTACACCGACCAATTTCTCAATCGGTGATGTTCTAGCTAGAGCCCTACCAGTATCCATTTCCTCGGCTTCAAACCAGTACTGATACCACTGCTGCCCGGCATCAGGGGTGCGCTTTTGAAGTAGCGGCGCCTATTCGTTACGTCACAAGATCGTCATAGAACCTAAGTAGCATTTTATAGGTTAGCCCGTCCCAATGAGCTACCTACTACGTTCTACTAATCCTACTGACTGACTGATCTCTCCGACCGATTTCGGCCATGGCCACCACTTCGACTCCTAGTCGGCACGACGCTGATGCGCCCGAAGATGGCTTATGTAGCCTATCTTTACAGTGAACTCCCGCGCACAGTGAGGGCACGTGAGCACACCGTTTTGGTAATTATAATGAATAGCGGCAGGGGGACGGGCCTTCAACTCATCACGTTTAGCGTCGAGGTCTGCCGTGCGCTGCTAATCCTAATAGTAAACTAAAGTCAATATAATAAATGCTCTATACATGAGTCATAACTAGATTCATCATAGAGTACTTTAAACTAGCAAGCATGCATGAGTCTTTGATGAGATTGGTGTCAGGATCATAGTAAGTGAAATTCCATGATCTCTGCCTACCCCAACCGGAAATAGGCGTGATCTTAAGTATGTACGTATCTTAAGAGTTTGTACTGAAAGTTATCTTCTAATAACTTTGGCTAAACCCCTAGACATAAGTTAGCGTGCGTTTATGCATGCATATTTTGATATTTTATCGTTATGAAGAACCGCAAGGAGGCCGCGATAGTAAAACTATTGCTTTCTCTTTCGTGTGGGTAATAGGGTCCATGACCAACGTTATTAACCATAGTGTCACGGTCCCTATTGAGCCGCCAAACTCCCCTGATATAGCTCATGTAAATACTATATACTTAAGAATACCCTTTGAGGTGCAAATCATCTTACTGCCGATTCGGGTGATCAGCCTGCAATGTCCTGCAATATGAGCACCTGGAAACTAACCCTGGACCACCAGATCGACAAACCGATTTGAGAACTTAATAGTTAGAGTGACCATACTCGTACCTGTTTGTTCACACACACACAATAAACAAAAACAATGATGCTAATTCCTATTAAAACCATCTAATTCTATTTTAAGTTATATCTGTCATTTTCTTATCCGCCGAAAAGGAAAGGGACGGGTAATCGACAAGCATAAAATTTATGGAAGAGAAATTTAAAAAACCTGTCCATAATTTTATATTGGCCAATAACCCGACATAATTAAGTAGACAGCACAACAAACGGATTGCATACCAGCGAGATGCTTATTTTATTCGCACGGGTTATTCATTCATTTTAAAATTAACTTGTTGACAATCATCTGTCCCTTTCCTTTTCGGCGGATAAGAAAATGACAGGTATAACTTAAAATTATTCTGTATAGCATTAATAAGACTTGTCAATTAGTTTCATTAAAATCCGCCGACTTCTTTAGTGCGCGGATTATCAATTTAAACATATTTTATCTTAAGACATGGTTTTGTAATACACTGAAATGATTTTGGATTTTGACGTTGAGTTGAATCATATTATTATCAAAAAGTTTATTTCCAAATTCATCCGACCGACAATGGGACCCCTCTGGCGATTTCATCCCCCTAGCATTATCGCGTTTTTTACAGGGTCCACTTACCTTATTTGGAGATTTGACAGATCCTGTTTTTTACAGAAGCGACTGCCTGTCTGACCTTCCAACCCGCGAAGGGAAAACCAGCCCTTTCCTCACGATGTTTTCCTTCACCGCTACCTAGTACATGACCCAATTCATGATCACATGCGATATGGTAAGCTGCTGGAGGAATCGCCTTTTATAATGGTCTAGCAAACTGTGTTAGTGGAAAGTGCATCACATCACTAATTTAAGAGCCACTCTCTTGTCAGTGTAGCGTCCTCCATGGTCATCATCATCATCAGCCCATTAACGTCCCCACTGCTGGGGCAAGGGCCTTCCCTATGGATGGGTAGGGAGATCGGGCCTTAAACCATCACGCGGGCCCAATGCGGATTGATGGTTATTAAAGACTGCTAATGCAGCCGGGACCAACGGCTTAACGTGCCTTCCGAAGCACGGAGGAGCAAGTATTGTAGGTACATATGATTTTTGTTTACTTCCAGTCCAGCAAAGACGCCTACTTTACTATTTACCCACGAAGCTCAACACAGAAAGATTTATTTCGTAAACTGAAGGAAAATGGCGCTCTCGTTTATGACGAAGTGCATTCTAATAGCGGATTTATGTTCTAATTAAGTATGTCATATAGTCGCATACCAAACGATACAGCTGATGTTTAGTGCTGTAAACATCATTATAATTGATTTACTGTAGATAAATCGCCAGAGCGGTATGCCGTGGTATCCCAGTTGGTAGAACGCTTGCCTCTCACTTTGAGGTTGCAGGTTCGAATCCAGCACAAGCCTAAACCAATGATTGTCGAATTTGTTTTCGAATTCATGTTTGGATCATAAATGATTACCACATGCTCAGCGGTGAAGGAAAGTGATACTTACATCAGTAAGTAGTAACCGGGACCAACGGCTTAACGTGCCTTCCGAATCACGGAAAGTTGGTTTTAGGGTTCCGTAGCCTAATGGCAAAAAACGGAACCCTTATAGATTCGTCATGTCTGTCCGTCCGTCCGTATATCACAGCCACTTTTCTCCGAAACTATAATAGCTATACTGTTGAAACTTGATAAATATGTGTATTCTGTGAACCGCATTAAGATTTTTACGCAATGATAGAAAAAAACAAACAATTGGGGGTCTCCATACATAGAACTGAAACTCAAAAAAAATTTTTTCATCCAACCCAAACGTGTGGGGTATCTATGGATAGGTCTTACTACGAACTAAAAAAAAACTTTTATATTATGTTACTTGCTGTTACGGAACCCTTCATGGGCGAGTCCGACTCGCACTTGGCCGCTTTTTAATATGGTTCAGTGAGTTCAGTGATGAACCTCAGAATCACGCTAAAGAACTGTGCATTGGTATCTTTAGACTCTAATGCATATTATAGGCGCGAATAATGTTTATCTATACGTAAAATATTATTGAAAGCGTTATTCTAGCTAGGTACGGAATCATAAAATATAGTTTACACTTAAAGTCAGGAACTAACGACTATGTAATAAAGTTCTATTTTAATGTTTTCACTGGCAGAACGTTATTGTTACGTGTGTAGAATACCTATTACGTCATATTATGTTGTTCTTCTTGTCGTGTGGGTTGTGAGGTGGATTACCAACTTATCATCCCTGGTGTCAGGGTTATTATTGAGCCGCCAGAGGCCCCTGACATGGCTCATGTAACAATTACTCACTTACATCAGTAAGTAGTACTAAGCGGGACCAACGGCTTAACAGATCACCCTGTAATGACCTAACAAAACTAGGGATCCCAATGTGTTTTTTGAGATATGTCCCCACCGGGATTCAAACCCGGGGCCTCCGGATCCTGAGCCCAACGCTCAACCACTGGACCACGGGGGTCGTTATTTATACTGTTGAAAACATAAGTCGTGTGCGTCCAGCAGTCGTCATGACCTCGTCACCTGATTGTCGGAAAGTAAGATGATCCGTGATTCGGAAGGCACGTTAAGCTGTTGGTCCCGGTTACTACTTACTGATGTTAATGAGTAGTCCTTATATGAGCCATGTCAAGGGCCTTAGGCGGCTCGATAGTAACCTTTACACCAGGGTTGACGAGGTTGGTACTCCACCTCACAACCCACATGATAGAAGAAGGAGAATTGATTGCCTCATATGTGTTAACAATGTTCAACCGGGTTAACCAGAACCGGAATCGGACCGGCCAGATAAGGCGAATGCTCTTATGACTGCGTCAGAAAATAACGTGTTATCTAAAAATCACAACATAAAGCAACACGAACCTCTTTGATAAATCTATTATAAAATATTAACACATTTATCAAACCTCACCTGAACGCCGCTTTCACTCTTGTCCACTTCGAGACCTTGGACTTCTCCACTTCCTTAGAGAACACTCCCTCCGATCGTCTCCTCAGAGGAGTGCCTGGAGGGGCATCGCTGTCCTCCCCTCCAGCTGACCTTGACCTTTGCTTCCTCAGAAGTGACCCTCCAAACTTCCCATGACCCCTCCACTTCGACCCTGACCTTTTCATCCGACTCCCAGCGATGGAATCAAATATCACTTGCCCGTATTCACACTCCAATTCAGCATCTAAGGCTTCGTTTATCAACTCTATCTCTCTTGTTTCCGATTTCAACAACTCATTCTCTTTATCTATTCTCTTGTGAGCATTGTGGAGTCTCTTCAAATGGTTCACATCTCTCAATCTTTTCATCAGTTTACCGTGTTGTTCCTTCAAAGTCACGAACTGATCTAGCAATTCTAAAAGCCTCTCTAACTGATCGAGAATTTCTAACGTTTCTTTAGTTTTGACGGCGACATCTTTGCCTCTGTTGGAGACAGGGTCGTCTTTGTCTTTCAGTCTTTGAAGCATGCTGTTGCAGAAGGCTTCGGGGTCTATGGCTTCTGGGTCTGGACTCCAGTAGTCTTCTGATGTGGGGCCAGCGGTACATGGCGAAGATCCTTCGGCATCAGAAGGCGTTTGAGGTTTGACGGATAATGAAGCAGGTGGTTCTCCTCTTCGACGTTTGTGTAGGGAGGTGCCACTGGGAGGCAGTTCCGCTTCTTTGTCTTTCCGTTTATCCTCGCCATCGATGACGTCACCCTCCTTCAGTGACGTCATAATGTTTCTGTCTGTCTGCGCTATTTATAAATGAAAATAAACGCACGTGCACCCGTAGTCTCCGAATGAGTGTTAACGGAATGCATTTTTTTTTCGAATGCTTCGTGAATCACTTACGCATTTCGGTTGCTTTAATTTTCACTGACTTTGATTTTGGAACTTTTATTTATTACTATTCTAATTAAATAGGTAGTAAGTATATTAAATTATTTACGAGTCTATTTTTGATTATTTGCGAGTAATTGGAGTGTAAATTAATAATTATCATGTCAAAAATTAATTGACTTTTTTTACACAAATATAACTAACACAGTAAACACTTTCACTTTCTTCACAAGCTGACATTTTTATTACACAAAAGACAATTTCACTTTTACATTTGCCTCAAAACACATTTTAATTATTACATTTAATGCAACTTTAAATAGAAATGTATTTATCAGTACGGGGATATTGCGTTAAACATTTTATATGAGACTAATTTAAATATGTACTTAGTTTAGTTAATAGGATGTAAAATTTTCGAAGCCGCCTAGAGGCGTACGCGCAGCGCAGGGCGGGCGGCCGACTGCCGATCGCTTCCGAAGATCTCCGAAGAAAGCCGATCGCTTCCGAAAACATATTTTTAACTCCACAGAAATTTCTTCAGCTTTCTACCCGTTGAAATATAGTTCTTCTAACTTCGTTTTAAGGTGGAATGTCAGTTTGAATGGGAAATGCCACTAATACTTTCCTAATGTTGAGACACGGATACCGCACCGGGCCCATTAACCCATTTTTGTTGTAAAAGGGAAATAACGAAAACCTTGTGTTACTGTCTTGACTACCGAAATTAAAATTTATCGATTTTCTATTCCGAGTCTATTTGACAACATAACATAACGTAAGCTTACGACTGTATCCCAATTGGGGAATACATAGAGAGATACAACCATCGCAAGACGAACTAAGTATCCACACCTCGCCGAGCTTTCTGTTAGCCAACGTGATAGGCTGCGAGCCGTATCGCCGAGCCAACTGTGTTAGTGAAAATTGCACATAAGATAAATTCTTCTTCTTCTATCGTGTGGGTTATGAAGTGGATTACCAACCTCATCAATCCATGAGGTTGGTAAGATAAATTAATAACTCATTTGTGCAAGTCCGGTGCAGGAGTTCGAACCATTATTCGTTATTATTATTTGTAAGTCGTTTCCATATCTCGGGAATATGAAATCCCGGAATTTTGAACGCGTGTGTGGGGCCGAAGTCAACACTATACTAGTCTATTATTCATTTTTGTAAGTCTAATCGTGCAGGACTGAAGGGGCAAGTCACAGGAACTGAAACCTGGAACCTGACAGAGGGCAACAGTAACTGTCAGTGCTATTCAGAGGCGGAGGACAAGAGTTCTAGTACGGCTTTGAAATAGCTTACTCTGGGTGCCTTCCTACTCGCGTCAGACAGTTTTGCGGAGCGGAAAACAAGAGGGAAACCACTGCCCTATTTTTTCCTATAAAAGTAGCATGGAGAATGCTACAATGACAAGAGCGTGGTTCTTAAATTGGTGATCTGAAGCATAAATGGAAATATTACATAACATTTATATGTACCTCTATTTTTGTACTATAAAATTTCAGGCACTTTATACTCCTTTCATCAACTAGATACAAAACTTTTTGCTAAAACACCAAAAAGAGTTCCCCGACATTAAAAAGGAGCTGGTACAAAAATTCTTCTTTTAAATTCTTGCCAACGTTTTCTTAAAAAGAATATTTGCTATCTCAAAAACAAAGAAACTGACAGACAAAGAAATTCTTGTTATGTAGAACGTTTGTGTTCGTTATTTTGGATACGTTTTTTTTTCTATTCAAAATTAAAATAAGTGATACAATGTCAAGGCGGGCGGTATCCTAACGTTGGTAAGAATTGTTTTATATTTTGCATCGTTTTATGACTTCGTAAAATGGCGTTCGGGTCTTAGAAATGTGGAACTTCTTCAAGTAAGTATTGCTTTAGTTTCTAAGTATTTAGATCTAGATTGCGTCTCTAAGTTTTAAAAGTCAAAATGTTGTATGATCCCATGACCCGAAAAGTATGTACCTTTATCGTACCTTGGCACTAACACTTCCATGTAACCTACCTAAGCTGTGTGATAATTTACTGGAATTCTGTTAAATACACCTTTACATTTGCTGAAGATGCATTAGGGAAGCAGTTGATAGAACGCTTGCCTCTCACTTTGACGTCGCAGGTTCGAATCCAGCATAGGCCTAAACCAATGATTGTCAAATTTGTTATCGAATTCATGTTTGGATCATGTGATTACCACGTGCTCTGCGGTGAAGGAAAACATCGTAAGGTATGCCCAACCTGTATTGGGCTGGTTTTCCCTTCGCCGGAGGGTCAGACATAGTGCCTTCTGTAAAAACCGGACCTGTCAAATCTTAGGTTAGGTAATACCCTGTGAAAACCGGGAAAATGCCAGGGAGATGATGATGATTTGCTGATGATGATAGCACCAGCGCTGCAGCCTCAACAAACATAGTTACAAGGTTCGAAACGACCGTAAAATTAATATGGGACAGGCAACCATGTATAAATCCCACACCTGGGATGTCGAGAATGGCAAAACTACTTGAATCCCTATTCGAAGCCACATTTGATTCGAAATTCGAAGATGGGTACGATGAACCGGCGAGCATGAAAATATTAACACCTTTCACCTTAGCAAATATGAATAATTAACGGTACAGTCACCGCCTAACTAATGTGACAGAATCATAATTAAGTACTTATTTTATTATTGTTTTGGTTTTTGGATTTTTTGCCTGTCAGAGGGCAGCAGGAACTGTCAGTACTATTCAGAGGCGGAGGACAGGAGTCCTAATATGGCTTTGTAATAGACTACTCTGGGCGCCATCCCACTTGCGTCAGACAGAGTACTGCGGGGCGGAAGGCAAGAGGGAAACCACTGCCCTATTTTTCCCTAAAAAAGTAGCATGGAAAATGCTGCACCGACAAGAGCGTGGCTCTTAAATTGACGATGATGATGAGTTTTTGGGCCTGATAAAAGAGATTTATGATACAGGTGTAAGTGAAGAGTCGACAGACAAAGGTCTAAATCACATTCAGAAAGAGAATGAAGACTTTGATGAGAATGGAAGAAGTGAAAGTGTGTCAGGATCGTAGTAAGTGGAATTCCGTGGTCTCTGCCTACCCCGACAGGAAATAGGCGTGATCATAAGATGACAAGATAATGCATGTATGTCTGCATGTATATGATGAACCGTATGGTGACAGGAGATCCTTTGACCCATATAATGGGCCATCATGTCTGAAAGGATAAGATCTTCGAAAATAAAACTGAAGGCATTTATGCGTTTAGTCACTCTTGTGTTCCAGTGGTTGAGCATTGCAGGTTGATCACCCGTCAGGGGCCTTTGACGGCTCAGTAGTACCCCATGACACCAGGGTTAATGAGGTTGGTTATAGGTCTCACATTAAGAAGATTTACTTCTAGTGCAGCATAGAAGCCAAGCAACCAATCAACCGACCAACCAGAGAACTTACATCCAGTTATAGTTAAAGTATAGTTGTTGGTTGAAGAATGTGGAGGAAACAAGAGAAGTGTGTCAGGATCGAAAATGGAATTCCATGATCTTTACTTACCCCGGTGGGAAAGAGGCACGAGTTTGTGTATGTATGTAACTACGTGTTGTTCTCAGGCGTCGCTGTCAAGGTAGCAGCGACAACATGGAGTCCAACAACAACGAGCAGGAGAAGAAGAAGGTGAACGAGGACCTGGTGGTGTTTATGCGCAAGCGCAGCGACCATGAAGTGCCGCGCTACACCGCCCGCCTCAAGACCTACGTCGACATCCAGCGGAAGTGAGTGCATAACATATAGTAATAGCCTATATACGGCCCTCAGCTGAGCATTGACCCCTCCCCCCCCTCAATCAACGGGTTGGTGAAGGCATTTGGGCTAGTAGCCTTAAACGACTTAACCTACTTACTTACGAATCGTCTTATTTTTTGGACAACCAGGCGATCAAGCCATGTCCTAGCCAAACAATGGTCAGTTTCATAGTGATTTTCGACATTGTAATGAACCAGATCCAGATCGTGAGCCCAATTATCTAACCACTACACCACGAGGTTGTTGTGGTTGGCGCACAAGTGTTTAAAATAAGAAGTTGACGTAGCATATAAAACAACAAATACTTTATTGCACAAAGAGAATACAAAACAAAATGGAAATAGAAAGACGCAACTCACAACTACCTACGTCATTAAAATAAATCTTTAATGTCACTCCTGGCAATGAAGCTGATTCAAAGACGCTATGGAGTGTGATTGCTGTAACATTTTTTGCAGGCGCCGCCGAGCCGCTGCTGCACGTCGTCTCTCTGACCACAACTGCATCCACGACAAGAAGGGCTCCACTTCACCCTTAGGACGGAAGAAAAGTGGGAAAAATGACGACCAAAAGGAAAAAGCTGAAAACAGGTATGTAAATGTATGTAGATACAGGTCAGTTAACTAAAGCTGGCAGTTTACAGTATTAATTATTTCTATGAAATATTATGTAATACAACATGTTTAAAATTTTGGGAAAATAACATTTTAAGTTCAAATTCAAATTCAAATTCAAAAATATCTTTATTCAATAGGTAACATAGTTACACTTTAAGTTCAAACAAAAATCATCTATGTGCAGATGGTTGCAATTAGGACTAAAATAAGAATAACAGGTCGCGGTCGAGACGAGCCTAATGACTACTGATGGGCAGTTCCGGCTAAGTAGTTAATGCCATCTGCGGCAGATCTACAATAAGTCACGTCAAAAAAAGATGGACAGTTTTTCTTGACGTCATCAACATGCCAGCTTTAGTTAATTGAGTTGTACATAGAGTATGTATCAACAGAAGTGGTGTTACCAGGTTTCCTAAGACTCCGCTGAATCACGCGTCATTTATTTTAGCCGTTATTTTCAAAATATAACAAACATTACTTAACAATTTCCTAAAATCCACGGTACGCATAGATTTTTACCTCTGTCCCGCTTTTTGCCAACAACACGCCATCATGTTGCTTGGCAACACGTGGGCTGCCGTTGCTAACAGATGTGTTGCTCGCTCGCAGATTGCTGGGGCCAGCCTGCATGATCACGGAGTCAAACCCTGACCCAGCGCTGGTGATCGAGCAACAACTTAGCATGGCGGGACCCCCGAGGTCAATAATAGTTCCAGTAGTAGTTAGAAAAGAAGTGAACGATCAAGTTCAGGGAGTCCCTAACTACACATAAGAACTTGATTGTTCAAGACGTCCTTAAGTGGACTTAAGGACTTCTTAAGCCATTCAGAACTCTTATGCTATAAAAATCTTTGTTTGTAGGATCGAATATGGTCGCATGCTTTACTTTAGCAAGCCTTGAGGTCAGTTAATAAAAAAGCGGAAGGTCAACTACGTCAGTGTAAATACACTTTTGAGTAGTCATTCAAAATGTTTGTTTAATAATGTGGATGCAAGATGTTCCTAAGCATTCTTAAACTCAACTCAAATGATGAATTCAATAATAGTCACACGTGCACACGTCAACATCACGTGTATTTAAAACGTTCTCTTTCTTGTTTCAGTGAACATCCTGCATCAGAAGATGGCAGAATGAGCCGCAGGTACTCATTTAAACTTTTAACACATTTTCACAATCAGGTTACCAGCTCTTAACGGACTCTTAAGATGGTATTTATGTATATTTTAAGGGCGAGTTCGAAAACAAGAAAATAGTCTTACAGTAGAAATTCTGTAAGTAACCAGTTTTCGAACGCACTCTAAGTATAGAATTTTTCTATTTGTTAGTGTATCACGCGAGAACCCCGGAATGAAAATCGCTGATATCTCGACTAACTTAGAGCCAATAACGCACAGGTAATTTGAGTTTTATCTTGGTCTATATTCGAAAGGAATACTTCTAACTTCTAGCTATTTACATGAAACCAGTCCTGGCTACCAATGAGCATTATAGGATCTAGCAAAGCTCTACTGCATCGAAATTTTGTCTCCGATTTTGAACTAACTTACCCTCCTCTTGAATTTATTTTTGACTCCACTGGAAGATCCATAATACCTTTCTAGTGAAATGGATTAGTTAATAGCTTTTTCAAACGTCGATGCAATTTCCAAGATATTTTTGTTGATTATGCATGTGATGCTTCGTCGCCACGCCACGCGCGCAATTTTAGAATAAATAATACACAAAATATGTTCGTAAATTGTTCGTTATTTGTTCTATATTGAAAAAAATGTACTATAGTAGATTAAGAAATAATAAATAAAATATGTGGCGTTGCGACGAAGCCTACTTTCTGCCCACGCCACACTTAATGAGATTTAATAAGGTCTTCTATGGTTCCAAATACATCATTAAATAAATGTACTGTTATTGTTCGTTGCATTAAACTTATAATTCTAGGAAATAAATAGACAGAACAAGAAATAATTAAAAAATAAAAATAAGGAGTGGTAACTTTCGATGTATAAGTTCACTAGCAATACGCACAATGAACGTTTGCATTGAGAGAAACATCAGGCGTTTATTCAGTTAGTTTCCGTCACAAACTATTTTCTACTAATTACTACTACTAATTTTACTAATTTTACTATAATTTTTTTATTATACTAATTTTTTACTAATAATACGTAAATAAAAATAAAAATTGTTAATTTTTTATAGGTTTAATTCCCTATGTGTAAAAAATCTTCAGAATTATTTACTTTTACTCGTTACTTAAGGATGTACACATAATTTAATTGTTTGTGTGATGTGCAGAGAACAAAATATGATTTACTATATAAATAGATAAACGCCCTTTTTTTATCCTTTCCTTATTTTTAATTATTTCTCTATATTTCTTGAAACTGTATGTTTAATAAAACTAACAATAACAGTACATTAATTTATTTAATTTATATGGAATCTGACCAATAACGCCTGATGTTTCTCTCAATGCAAACGTTCATTGTGCGTATTGCTAGTGAACTTATACATCGAAAGTTACCACTCCTAATTTTTAATTTTTTAATTATTTCTTGTTCTGTCTATTTATTTCCTAGAATTATAAGTTTAATGCAACGAACAATAACAGTACATTTATTTAATGATGTATTTGGAACCATAGAAGACCTTATTAAATCTCATTAAGTGTGGCGTGGGCAGAAAGTAGGCTTCGTCGCAACGCCACATATTTTATTTATTATTTCTTAATCTACTATAGTACATTTTTTTTCAATATAGAACAAATAACGAACAATTTACGAACATATTTTGTGTATTATTTATTCTAAAATTGCGCGCGTGGCGTGGCGACGAAGCATCACATGATTATGCACCAGATTAAGACCTTTGCGACCGTAACTTTACAAGGTTTAATGTTAGACAATTCATTCTTCGTACAGCTTAATCATGATACATATGGGATGACCAGAGTCACAATTAAACAGAAGCCAACTTGGATGTAATGATTCTTATGGTGACAGGTGATCATTTTAGCGCCCATGCAATGATGCATCATGTTAGGATTAATTCCGCTCGGTTTTTACGACATGCCCGGGAAGAATAGCAGCTGACAGTTCTATGCTTGATCCTTTGTCACTTCCAGTCCAGCATAGAAGCAACTGAAAGGCTGAGTTTAAGGAGTTTATAAGTCCAGTTAAGGATTTTATGCCTTATTAACACTTTGATGATCTATCCATGCAATAGGGTAGTTTCAAACTGGTCAAATCAGTTACATTAGAACGTCAAAATACGAAATGACATTACATTTTTATTTATTAAGTCATAAATAGGTTAAATAGAAAAAATAAAATGTTTATTGTCACCTTTACGTCTATCTTTATTTAGTACTTAATCAGAATTTCATAATTTATCTTTGACCCAGGAAACTACCCAATTGCTTAGGAGCAATAAGGCCTTGTGCCTTTGTGTATTCGTTTGTTCTTATTTCTGTATCTTATTCCCTTTGTGCTGAATAAAGTATCTATAGCAAATCTTTTGATAATGTTTTAAATTTAGGACTTACTTGAATTAAGTGGACTTGGTTGTTAGGATTTGAACTTAGACTTTTTGAACTTGGCCATTCACTTGGTCAAGGTGTTTTTCCTTAATACAAAACGAACAGGGGATTATCCGGCAGACGTGGCGGTGGCAATATCGACGACAAGACCATTCGCGCGAGATCGTTCTCGCGGTCCCGCTCTGACGAGGAACCCTCCGAGGCGTGTTGCCGCCGCCGGCGCAAGCGCAAGAAATGTGGTGTAAGTGCCTTTCAATTCTTTCTCATCGTCGTCATTATTATCTGCTTTATACAATTCCATTTGGGGTCAAGGGGGTTAAAAACACATCAAAGCATTTCATATAAAAAGCAATATTGTTATTTGACATTTGTTTGCATTGCGCGCTTACTTTTATCTGTGTTCGTTAAAAAGGCTACCCTTTTTAACCCCCCAGCTCTCCGTGCCATTCTTCCCAATTTTGCGTCAATTCAGTGGTTCATTCTTTCCAAGTCAGAAAAATAATATATTAGACTAGGGTTAGTCTAATATATTATTATTCTTCTGAGAATCCATAGATAATGTATGTAGCGTAACTTAATCTGCAAGATAAGTCAATAGTTGCGTTTTCCTTGTTTCGAAATGTCCTATTGTAATTGATAAACTGTCAACATGGTCAGGCAGGAATTTGCTAATTATATATGTAGGGATAATGTCCGTAAGATTCAGAAATATGCAGATCAGAAATCAGAAATAGCCGCAACTGAGACAGCAGCAACTTCCTTGTAAGTCCTGCGTGTTAGTGCAACCTTTGCTAAGTTACCCGAGATCCAAGTAGAGCATCCGCCCTTAGTGTGTGTAGTGGTCGTTTCTTAGTGACCCATGTATAGGTCACGGAGCTAGTCCGTCTTGACCCGTATATGGATCACTAGACTTCAACGTGTTAATCCTAGCCGCCATGTACACAATTATATGCGACTGTACAATATCACCAAGTACAAATTATTTATTTCTGTGAAAAGCGCCGCAAGCGCCGCCGCCGTAGTTGTCGTCGCAAGCGTCGCCGCCGTCGCAGTTGTCGGCGCAAGAAGCGCCGACGTCGCCGAAGCTGCAGCCGCCGTCGCCGTCGTCGCAGCTGCCGACGACGTCGCCGCAAGAGACGCCGCTGTCGCTAGCTCTCTGGGGCTCGTCCTTACCCCCAAAATCTCTGAGAGCAATACCACAAAAAAACACTGTGTTCGTTTTTTGATGTTTATTTTTTTTAGTACAAAATGTCCCTAAAATCAGTTTGTCTTTTATTCCTTTTTGAGCAATAACAACACCTAACAAGAATACTTTACAAATTAGGACAGTCTCATCACATTACACAATTGTTTTTCTGTTTTGTGGTACCCACACTCCAGCCTTCTTTCCGACTATTCAAATCCTAACCATAATTTCTTCCAAGGGTTTCCTCTGAAGGTCTGGTACGGTAGCGTCTTCATGGGGTCTTCCCACTGGTAGGAGGAGTTCCAGCCTTTCGTGTGATGGTCTGCTGAGCAGGTCGCGCAATCGTGCGTTGCAGTTGAGAGGCGTCGATGTAAGGGCCACCAAACCGCAGTACTGTAGAGAAAGAAGGAATATTTTGATAGCTTTACTCCGCCCTAGAGTCCAGCCTATTCCTTGGATTTGGTCAGATAAGAAAAAAGTAGTACACCTGGGGACATTGTTCCAAAGATAATTATACCCTTCTTCCCCACCGCACTACCAAGCCGCACTACCAGTTGTGCCGTGGGGAATATTTATTCCCTTCTGCACTACCAGCTAGTAGTGTCGTAGGGAATTTAGAATTTCAAAACACCCTTATTCCCTTCAACACATGTCCGTATACACAACAGGACCCTTCGTCTGATTCGATCGACAACCAGAGTTTCACTTTCGTAATATTTAGTACCTTCCGAGTAGTGTAAGAAAAATAATAGTACCTTTACAGTTAAACAAAAAACTTGAATTAATTTCCAGCAGGACCCTCCGTGGTTTGAAGGTCTTCGGACCATTGGTGTATATCCCTGTATAGCGGTGCATTAGTACCTTCAGATTATCTTCGTTTTCTTTTAAAACAAATATTAGTTTATAAGAAATAAATCTACAAAATTTTTATACTGCCAGCAGGACCCTTTTTTGTTTTGGTGCTTTCAGTCCAGACATTCATATTTCCTAGCAGCAGTATATTAGTACTTTTCAAAAAAATATCGCTTAATTAAAAAAAAAATGTATTAAAAAGTAATAAGACTGATTCTTTATCAGAGAAAATATTCTAACACTTTTATTTATGTGATGCAACCAATGATCTACTATGATCTTTATTAACCCACGCTGAACAACGTTTGATTGATAATTTCTATTGGTAATTGTAATTTTGATTGGTAATTGTAATTTTGATTGATAATTCCTAATGTAAATTTTTGTAAATATAATTTATTTTTTGTTATAATTTTCATTGTGTTTTCCTTTTTGACGATATCAAACTACGTACCTACCTAATATAACATGAAAACTGTTTTTTATTTCATTGGTTGCATCACATAAATAAAAGTGTTAGAATATTTTCTCTGATAAAGAATCAGTCTTATTACTTTTTAATACATTTTTTTTTAATTAAGCGATATTTTTTTGAAAAGTACTAATATACTGCTGCTAGGAAATATGAATGTCTGGACTGAAAGCACCAAAACAAAAAAGGGTCCTGCTGGCAGTATAAAAATTTTGTAGATTTATTTCTTATAAACTAATATTTGTTTTAAAAGAAAACGAAGATAATCTGAAGGTACTAATGCACCGCTATACAGGGATATACACCAATGGTCTGAAGACCTTCAAACCACGGAGGGTCCTGCTGGAAATTAATTCAAGTTTTTTGTTTAACTGTAAAGGTACTATTATTTTTCTTACACTACTCGGAAGGTACTAAATATTACGAAAGTGAAACTCTGGTTGTCGATCGAATCAGACGAAGGGTCCTGTTGTGTATACGGACATCTTCAACACTACTCTATTAATTTACTAATAATACCAATGCGTGGATGAGAAACGAATATAATATTACTTCTTTGAAATCATTTCAGTCTCCTTGTATTTTCGTTTTTGACTAGTGCTGCAAAGGACTTTAGGCTTTTAGCCCTAAATTTCAGCCTACCGAGTCCTTTTTGGGACTAGACCAGTAAAATAGGGCTTTAAAAGCTTCGTCATTTTAAAAAACTTTTAGCCATTTTTAAAGTAGTAGGCTTTAAAAAAGCCTATAGCCTTTTTAATGTAGTAGGCTTTTAAAAAGCCTATAGCTTTTTTTAAAGTAGTAGGCTTTTTGGGACTGGAGTCTTTATTATCATTTTTTAGTAAAAGCCTTTTTACCGATTTCAAAAAAGGGAGTTATCAATTCGATACGTATGTATATAATATTATTGGAGCTACATAAAATTCACACATGATATTGGCCTTAAAAATCGGTTCTTCTAGCGTAAGTAATTTGTATGGGGCTGACGGGACGTGCTGTTACGTATTACTATAATTATTAGACTATTTCCATACTAATTGATAGTAAGAAGTTATTTTCAATATTCATAGTTAGTTAGCTAGTTGTGCATCTAACAATAAATCAATTTTTCACAGTGTTTGTGTAGGTATATATGTTTTTAAAGTTTGTTGTACCCACCCACACTTTTACTTTTTTTTACTTGAGAAAGGGACTGTATGTATAGCCTAAATAACCTTAAGGTCTAAGAGCTTCATAGGCTTTTTGAGCGTCTTATTTTATTAAATTAGTCTTAAACAAGATTAGGCCTTTTTAAGGCCTTTAGGCTTATAACCAATAGGCTTGAATAGGCTTAACCCTAGCCTAGCCGCAAGTACTAAATGGCTTTATAGGTTTTTAGCCTACTAAGCTTTTTATTTAACAGTCTAGTCTTAAAATAAGGGCTAAAAGCCTAAAGTTCTTTGCAGCACTATTTTTGACAGAATCTTTTTAGATCAACCAGGTGCTGTAGAAAATAAAAAATAAGAAGACTGACACTGATCGCACTGACATAATATTTGTTTATTAAACGGACAGGAAAATTATAATTATTGTTTGAATTGTAATAATATTATTTATCGTTTAGTTAGTTCTACTTACATCATTGCACTATTACTTATTGGCGAGTAAAATCATACTCCATTGTTCCTATTTTATATATATCAACCAGGTCAAATTACATTATTACTACTTTATTACTACTCAATATATTATGTTACCTACGTAATTTAGAACTATTGAAATTTAAATTCATAAAATAATAATTGTAGTTTTTATTTACAGACATTAACAGACGAACTTATAATATAGATCGAGTATCGTAGATCCCTGCTCCGTCCCAAGTAGTAGATGGATTATCGTAACTTATCTAGTGCATGACCTAATGTTATCTCCCCATTAACTAATTGCATTTGTACACGTGTGATAACATCGTCGTTTTGGATGCGGAATTTTTGTCTTGTTGCATTGGTTTTGTTGATCGTTTTTATATTTGAAACTGTTTGAAATTCATACAAAACTTTCAGCAAACGCAAAAGTGTTACTGTGTTTTTGTTGACTGATCGGTTTAATTTAGAATGCCAACCTTCTAAAATGTTATTCGTCCGATGTCGTTCTCCAAATACACTAATAATGTTGTTCGAATACGACTTGTTTATCCAAAACCGCTGTATGTAGTTAATAAATTTTGGCATTTGAATTTCATCTCCACACTCTGCTTTAATATAAGACCAGCCCTCGCGAAAATTTTCTTCTGGGATAAGTGAAAGCGCCGCAGTTAGAGCTACAATTCTCCTCTCTGCCTTACTTTTCGTGTGTCCTAAACGTTTTGCTTTACGCCATACAGTTCTACACCAATGGTAATGATGTAAGTAGAACTAATTAAACGATAAATAATATTATTACAATTCAAACAATAATTATAATTTTCCTGTCCGTTTAATAAACAAATATTATGTCAGTGCGATCAGTGTCAGTCTTCTTATTTTTTATTTTCTACAGCACCTGGTTGATCTAAAAAGATTCTGTCAAAAACGAAAATACAAGGAGACTGAAATGATTTCAAAGAAGTAATATTATATTCGTTTCTCATCCACGCATTGGTATTATTAGTAAATTAATAGAGTAGTGTTGAAGGGAATAAGGGTGTTTTGAAATTCTAAATTCCCTACGACACTACTGGCTGGTAGTGCAGAAGGGAATAAATATTCCCCACGGCACAACTGGTAGTGCGGCTTGGTAGTGCGGTGGGGAAGAAGGGTAATTATAATTATCATTGTTCTCAAAGAATGTACTCATGCAAAAAAGAAGCTTGAACATACATACATAAACGCCTATTTCCTACCCGGATAAGCGGAGACAACGGAATTCTATTACCTTCGACCCTTACATGCTTCTCTTGCTTCTACCCATTCACCATTTGTTTGATTATATGCACTTGAAATAGAAAATCGTGATCCAGCATCTTCAGAATATTTGACTAAATCGAAACATCTATTTCTTCGCGTTACGTGGATCTACCCTTACAAATTCCAATAAAAAAATTACCTGAATAGCTGCTAAAAGAATTCCAGCAGCAATAGCAACGCTAACTTCGCTGTAATAATGCATCCGCTTCTTGCCGTCTGGTCTCCACGAGTGAGTCTGCCTAAAGACAAGGACTAGCGCAGGAGCTTCTGATAAATATGGCTTCACATGCATTGTATGGAATGGCTTCAGATCTGTCACCCATTGTCTGGACATTCTCTTGTTATAGTTCTGTTCTTCTTCCTCTTCGACTATATCTCTGATGGCTGCTTTCATTTCCGGATCCTGTACCACGACGTATGTCCAAGGTTCTGTGTGAGCGCCGGATGGGGCTGTGCCTGGAATTGGAAAGTAACAGCTAAATTAACTATAGTAAGAGCATCAGATAGGAGAATAAACTTTTCAATTATTAATAGAAATAAACTGTTTTAAAAGGACAAGCGAGCAAAAACAAGACACAGATTATCCCCTTACTATCGGACCAGGTACTATATATAAAGTAAAATCTTAAGAAAATCGAATGTTTCTAGTGAAGGGTGAAAACCAGTCACTCATTTTTGAGCTTCTCACAATGTATAGGTGTACCAGAATCTGATGGTAAATAGGGAAATAAAATTTCTATAGTAAACAACACTCGGGTAATTGGATGAAAACGTCTTGATACTTTTTATTTTTTATCTATACCTACGTTGTGCATTAACTTGGCATAAACGACTCAAACCTTTATGCTTAAGAACTTTAGTAAAACTTACTTGAAAAAGTACTCTTGTTCCATTATGGTTTCATTCTTCTACTTGACCTATGGACTTGACCATGTCAAAACACATGATTTAGACATATGTTCATTTTAATTTTTTATTCATTATGTGTCATCACTACTGATTATTACTGTTATGGGGACAAATGATAAAGCTATCTAATGTAATATGATAGTAATTTAACACAATTGTCCTAATGGAAGTATAAATTTCCGTTTACAAAATGTTCGATAGTAACACTATAGAACTCATCCGAAAGTATGAGAAAGCAGTGTTTGCTATATTAGTTTTGGGTGTTACTTTTATCTTATTTTTTAGCACCATAGTGGATAACAAAAATGAATGGAATGAGTTCCTCTTCAAAGATTATGAGTTCGACAATATCTCTAATTATACCGATGTAATTGTGAAAATTGAAGCACGCCATCAAAAATTTCAGAAGCTCGTTAATATCAAGAAGAAAATTCTGAGGATCAACAAGGAACAAGCGGTGTATAACGAAGGCCTTTTCGAAATATTTAATTATCTATCCATAATCATTGTTATTGAAGTACATAATGATACTTACAGACTTGCAAAACTACTACAGTCTTTAGAAAATGTCACAGCAATTTCGAAAGCTGTGTTAATATTTGCTCACAACAGTTATAATGAAAGGATTAACTCCATAGTGGAGTCTGTAGAATTTGCGAAGTATATGCAAATATTCTACCCATACAGCAGTCAGCTGTATCCTACAATTTTTCCTGGTAACGATACCAAGTTTTGTTCTACAGGCTACTTTTGCCACACCAGCAATAAGCGAAATTCTGTTTTGGCGCAGAGGAAGCTTTTCTGGTGGTGGTATGTACGACACGTCTTTGACATCTTAGAGGAAACAAGCTGTATCGAGCACTTCATACTGTTCCTACGGTACGATCAAGTAGTAGCTGAGGATTTGCTTTACATGCTACATGTGATGAGCTCCCCAAGATTTCGTTCGATAATATGCCCTCAATGCGAGGTTATCAACCTTGGAGCTTACGAACCTTGTGTCAAAAATTACCATGTTAACAATATCGACATCATCATTGGAGCATTTGGCGAAACGGAAAGAAATATGGGCATCGCTTTTAACAGGTCTTTTTGGAACAAGATCAAAACGCATCACGAACATTTTTGTTACTTCAATGATTCAAGATGGGATGAGTCTTTGAAATATTTGGGTACGAAATTGCCATTTGGTGAAGTGACGATGATGTCGACTGCGGGACCTAGGGTTTTTAGTACTGCATGTGGAAACAGTCCTGATGATGATTCGTGTGATGTCATTGACGTAGTGGAGAATGTGACGAGGTTTGTTAAGCAGGTTAATAGAGGGTTGTTCCCAAGAGATATCAACTTCAAAGTAAGGAATATGGCAATGAACATCGAACCAGCAGGCTACTTTGATGATGTGAGAGATATAGATTTATGCAAATTCATTCTGTCAGATGCATATATAAGACTCAACGACCCGTGATTCAAATAGTAGATGATAATATAGACAATGTCGTGGGATGATGGTATATTTTTAATTATGGGCAAGGTTCCACATTCAAAATGAGTTTTACTATACTTACTAAAACTGTAGATTTTATTTTATGATATTTATTTATTTTATAAATTGTTATTAATTTGATAACATTTTTATTAAAATTTTATTCTTTTGACTGTATATTTTATTGCTTAACTAAACTAGGGACTGTCTTTGGAAATATTTTCTTCAACTGTTTCATTGAAAATCAAACCCAGATCGAATCGTGGGTCACGTAAGTTTTTGGGTTTTTTAACCTAGTTGACATAAAGTAAGATTTTTGTTTTGACGTGACTTATTGTAGATTTGCCGCAAATAGCGTAACTACTTGGACGGTATAATGTAATAGGTCACTAAGTATTTAGGAGATAGGATTTCGCCTGTCAAAAATGGGAATAAGCGCCTGGGAATGGGGGAACCAATTATGTGGCAGCCAAAATACTGAAAGGGCATACAATATAGTTTTGTCTTTTAAAAAAAAAACGTCTAGGGCCCTGCTCTGAGGTTTTTCTTGCAGCTACTTTGCCTCGACTATACGGGTTGTAAGAAGCTGCAGTAGTTTTAGGCGGATGAGACGTTCGGGAAATATTATATTTATGTAAACTTTATGATTCAGAGTGTAACTATATGTTATCTGATTAATCATCATCTTCCTCGCATTATCCCATTTTTCGCGGGGTCCGCTTACCTAACCTGGCGAATTGACAGGTCCGTTTTTACAGAAGCGTTTGACCTTCCAACCCGCGAAGGGAAAATCTGGGCTGATTTTCAGCCCATTTACAGATTAGGTCACATACCACCGAAAACGCATTCCTCACGATGTTTTACTTCACCGCTGGGCACGAGATAATCATTTATGATCTAATCCAAACATGAATTCGAAAACAAATTCGACAATACTTCGTTCAGGCCTATGCTGAATCTGAACCTCAAAGTGAGAGGCAAGCGTTAGAACCAACTGAAAAAAATAGTTAAGATATTTATGAGTTTGACTTTGAATTAAAGAAGGTTAGTCTTACCGGCAGTTTTGATAATGTTGTCCAGGACTTCTCGAGGAATAGGATCAGGGCTGAAAGCTCTGACAGTTCGTCTTTTGGCCATCAGCTCGTAATACTCCCGGGACCGCTGAAGGATTTCCTCATCAGACCTTCGGGGAGGCCTGTAGGGAATGTGCGGGGTGTCCTCTGGTATTGCTGACGCCAGAGCGTCAGGGTCTTCGTCTGGATTGTTCGGGAAGTTGCGTTCTGGTACAAAATATAAAAAAATATGTTAGTACTAGAAGATGCTCTGTACCCCCTCCTGTTGATATAGGAGAGTCCTGTGCCCAGCGAATATAGGCTGTTTATGTTATGTATAAGTAACTAAGGAAACTATTGGTTTATGTTATGTTAAGTAAGTTGGTGGTTTTCAGTTTAGTATCATTTGCTACAGAACTATTCTGTTGTTGTTTTAATTTTGGTATTAATTTTAGTCAAGACGCGGTGAAGGAAAACATCGTGAGGAAACCCACATTCTCGAGTAATGCATTTTCGGAGGTATGTGACCTAATTTCTATTGGGCTGGTTTTCCCTTCGCGGGTTGGAAGGTCAGACAGGCAGTCGCTTCTGTAAAAAACCGGACCTGTCGAAACGTCTGGTTAGGTAAGCGGACCCTGTGAAAAACGGGATATTGCTGGGATGATACTGACTATTACGATGGAAAATTCCACTTGATATCAACTCAGATTCAAGGTCAGTTACACTATTATTCTTTCTACTGACCTAGTCTCTAAAACCGAATTTATCATCGACCTACATTACTTCTTTCCGCTATTGAATTATAAAATAAAATTGACACATTTTGTCAATAGTTCATTCTAGAACAAATGTTTTTTTCTATTTTTACATCATCTACTAGGTGCATTATCTCGTTTTCCACGAGGTCCGCTTACCTAACCTAACTATTTTGGCCAAGTAGTTAATACCATCTGCGGCAGATCTACAACAAGTAAATAAAATATAGTTCATTTTTAAGACTTTAAGACTTCATTTCAGATTATTTTTATCGTCCATAAAAATTTCGTGAAATAAAACAAATAATAACCTAGCTCCTGTTAATATCTTATCAGATAATAATATGATGAGCTGCTGATAAATTCCATAAAAGATCCGTTTTTAACTTTATATTTTTTCGAGTACACCTTAACCTTTTTTTATTATCTTTCAGATATTTTAATTTACATTACATTGACCAAATTGGAGATGTTCTTAGAAAAGGTTTAATACGATCTACTCTGAACCGTCGTGCGTGTATGAAACGATTGATGAATGTGGAGGAAGCAAGACAAGTGTGTCAGGATGGAAGCAAATGGAATTCCTGGATTTTTTGGAATTTTGAATGTTTTTTTAGTCTCTGCTTACCCCGGTGGGAAATAGGTGTGAGTTTATGTATGTATGTATGTATTTTAATGTAGATTAATTTTCTATAAAACCGGTGTCAACAAATCTATGAATCTTTTTCTTTCGTTGTTATGTGAGCGAATAAAAACATAAAAATACAATAAAACACAATAAATAAAACAACAACAAAACATAGTAATTTGTACGTATATTTTTTTATTTTTTTTTCTTTATATCCTTAATCTAAATACATGGTTTGAATGATGCCGTTAAACCACAGAAGTTATATAATATTATACGTTGAATGTCTCTCTTGTCACGTGGGTCAGCTGGAAGAAATCTCTTTGTTTATAGATAAGCTTACCTGTATGAACTGTTTTCTTTGTAAGTTCCTTGTGTCTGTTTTATTGTGTACAAATAAATAAATAAAACACGCTCAGCTTCTTTTTCTTTTTTGCTTCACTGCAGTCGGGTAAAAATTGATTTCAATAAGGGAGTTTCCAAGCTGCGCTTCTCAAAAAATATATAAATGGCGCTGTACAGTTTTCCCATCGTTTAACCTTCTAATTACATGGATTACAGACTATGCATCTTTCATCTTTGTTTTTGAGCATAAATGATGACCCTTGTTATTACATCCAGACACAACACATCTTCCACCCATTATTATTCTGATCAAAGTCAAATTCAAAAAATTCAAATTCAAAAATATCTTTATTGAGTAGGTAACATAGTTACACTTTGAATCAATTTTTACATAACGAACGTCTCATCCTCCTAAAACTACTACAGCTTCTCAGAACCTGTAAAGCCGGGGAAAAGAAGCTGCAAGAAAAACCTCGGCACAGGGCCCTAGATGTTCAACATAATTCGATACATAATGTGAGCCAAATATCAAGCATGAATTATTTTTATATACGCCTCTGCAATTACATTACATGTTTGAATAATAATGTACCCAGAGCAATGAGAAAATAAGTAATTATCACGTAAAATCAGAACAGCGCCATCTCTATTTCTTTCCGGGAACGTAGCCTGGAGCCATTATGAGCGAAGTATAATCGCGAGGAATTATAAGTACCAATTGAAGATAGAATACACGTTAGAAATGAGTTTCTAGTCAATAGAATTTGAATAATCGATACAAAAGGAAGTCAGTCATATCGATTACATATTCCAAGGCAGTGTCGGGATCTGGCGATGAATTATAAATGAATTGTATATCGAAAGTGTACTTACTGTCGCCGCCTTACACTTGATAAAATCGGGGAGAGAAAATTGTTAACAAAGTTATGTAAAGTACTTTTCTGGTTAATAGGTTAGTGTCTTTATTTGGTAATCAGAATTTCAAAATTTATCTTGAACCTAGTGCACGACCCAAATCTTCAAATATTCAACCAATCGGCATTATGCCGAATAATCGATAATTTATTATCAATCGGTATTATTCGGCTTTATTGTTTTTTGTTTTTTTTTTTTTTGACGTGATATATTGTATATTAGCCGCAGATGGCATTAACTACTTGGCCGGACGAATGGGGAGCGCTGAAGGTTCTCACCCGGTACAACGTTTAAGACAACAGGCCTGAGGGTGCCCAGTTGGGCGCGAACCTCGACTCAGGGCGAGTCTGAGAGGAAAAATATTTGAAAGAATTAATCGACCCTAGCGGGTCGATAGCGATAAGTGCTGATTGAGGCAAATCGTCGAACACGCCGGCGGGGTCGGTATCGGGGTCCTGAGGCTTTATTGTTTTATGCTAGGACAACATAGCATTGCGTTCATTATGTTACTATAGTTATCTCATTCCGCACTGGGCCCGCGTGATGGTTTAAGGGAAGGCCCGTGCCTCAGCAGTGGGGACGTTAATGGGCTGGTGATGAGTTACCTCATTGTCTACTAGTAAATACTAGTACCTAATATACAGGGGGGATAAAATGGCCACATCGAAGCGATTCATCTAAGAAAGCAATATTGCAATTTGACATTTGCGCATGTGTGCAATGCAAACAAATGTCAAATAGCAATATTGCTTTCTCAGATGAATTGCTTCGATGTGGCCATTTTAACCCGCCAGTTGTGTAGACTCTACTTTTACATCATCTCCTAGGGAGATGCATTATCCCGTTTTTATTTTTTTTGCAAATTACCATTGTTTTTTTCCAGTGTAGGTACCTACCTAATTTTATCCAATTAGAGTGAGATCTCTATTTAAATTGCAAATTAGCAATCGGAAGTGTAACGCCCTTGACATACAAAACATGTAACATGTTATCCTTAGATTAGACGACCTCTGTGGTCCAGTGGTTGAGCGTTGGACTCACGATCCGGAGGCCCCGGGTTCGAATCCCGGTGGGGACATATCACAAAAATCACTTTGTGATCCCTAGTTTGGTTAGGACATTACAGGCTGATCACCTGATTGTCCGAAAGTAAGATGATCCGTGCTTCAGAAGGCACGTTAAGCCGTTGGTCCCGGTTATTACTTACTGATGTAAGTACGTAGTCGTTTCGTTACATGTGTCATGTCAGGGGTGGTAATTATTATTTACCTCACAATCCACACGATAGAAGAGAAGATTCAATGAAGAAAGCAACCGTCCCGTTCCGGCCAAAAAGACTCAACCAGAGATAATAAAGAATAATAGTTGTCCAAGGTTAATAGAGGTTACCTAATGCTCATAACATCAACATTGTCTGCATATTTGTATGAACTAAGTAATGATATAATAATTATTCACCTTCCGGTTTTACCGCTGTCACTAATACACTATAACATTAAGTAATTACAATAATTAGTATAATTATTGATGAGTCTGGCCGTTTTTATGATAATAATGATCATAATTCGTAATCATTTATTCACAATAAAAATGGTATTACGGTTTGAAGTTGATCAGCATTTAACATTTGGTCTACATTTTTAGTTATTTAAATTATAGCATGCAAATATTAAAAGTAAAATAAAATAAAATTGATAATTTAAATGTCAACCATTAAGTATATTAATTATGTAATGATAATAAAATAAATTACAATGTCATTATTCACATTACACATCACAAAAAAAAAACAATACACAAAAAGAGAAAAAATAAAAAAGAAAAACATTGACATGCAACTTCTAACGATCCATTCGATCGTTATAATAATCGATATGGTTGTTCTAGTTCGGTATAATTCAGCGCAATTTGATACGAACGAATGCATAGATAAGTATTTGAATTTTAAACTATTCTAGCAAATGTCAAATATAATTTATTGCGGCCATGACATTTTATGAATCTGCCTCGATGCTGGACTGGGAGCGTGCTTATCTTACCGGATGTGCGTTGAAAATAAAGAGTTGTTATTTATACATTGTTTTAAGTTTACGCGATTTTATTTTAAGACACCGCCTAATTTTATTTTAAGTTATATCCGTCATTTTCATATCCGTCGAAAAGGAAAGGGACGGATGATTCACAGCTCTTAATTTTAGGAAGAATGAGTAAATGAATGAATAACCCGGGCGAATCAAAAAGGTACGTCGCTGGTATGCAATCCGTTTGACGTGCTGTCTACTTAACTGTGTCGGGTTATTGACTGATGTAAAATTTTTAGACGGTTATTTCGACATCGTTGCACGTGTCATCAGTCATCCCGTGATCATGGCACTTGCAACAGTGTCGAAATTTTGGGAGTCTCATATCCCTATTTTAAACGCGGTAAGAACCCGTTAATATGTGTTTTAATTATGAGTTGTTATTTGTGATATGTTTATTGATATCGTGTGGATTGATAGACAGAAATAAAGTATTTATTATTAGAGGACGCCACAGAAACAATACAAAAGTAGTAACTGTAGGGGAAAAAAAATAAACATACACGAAATTACATTTAATTAACAGAAACGTCAAAAGCACAGATAAATAATAATAAAATATAAGTAAAATTAGTTTTTTGGTTAGGACATTACAGGCTGATCACCTGATTGTCCGAAAGAAAGATGACCTGTGCTTCGGAAGGCACGTTAAGCCGTTGGTCCCGGTTATTACTTACTGATGCCGTTACATGAGTCATGCAAGAGCCTATGGCGGCTCAATAATCAACAGTCATGTGGCTGTCCTCAATAAATGTACCTCGCTCAGCATAAGCCTAGCCGTGGCGTGAGCCATGACGCTGGTATTGCGTGGCCAGCTGGGTTTCTAGGATTGTTTCCCGGTACCTAATGTAAGCTGAGAAGCTCGGTCTGCGATTGTTGAAGTTAAGCAACTTTCGCAAAGACCGGTCATAGGATGGGTGACCACAAAAAAAAACATTTTCATCTCGAGCTCCTCCGTGCTTCGGAAGGCACGTTAAGCCGTTGGTCCCGACTGCGTTAGCAGTCGTTAATAACCATCAATCCGCACTGGGCCCGCGTGATGGTTTAAGGCCCGATCTCCCTATCCATCCATAGGGAAGGCCCGTGCCCCAGCAGTGGGGACGTTAATGGGCTGATGATGATGATGATGACCTAATGTAAATAGACTCGCCCCTATTACACGGGACTTAAACATAACTGGCGAGGTGTGGGTATTGGTATAAATATACCTCAGTGCCTACCCCCTCAGGCGTCATTCTATGTTTAAGTTTCTTGCCTAATATAGGGTGTTAGTGACATCGTAACGAAAACTTTGAGCGATGATTAAGACCACGATTGGTATCAAAATTTTCATAAATTTCCAGCGTAAACCAAATCAATTAGCTAGTTCGACGATTGAACTAATGAGAAAAATAATTCTCACTAGTTCGACGATCTAACTAATGACTAACTAGTGAGAACAAATCAAAATTAAAATTACACGAACGAAGACGACGAACCGATTAGACGAACGAAGTGTAGTAAGTGACATCGTAACAAATAGGTAGGGGATGATGCATCTCATTATTCTGAGTTAATATCTAGTGGAATTTTCCATCGCAAAAGTATAGAATTGAAAATATCATGAAAACTAAAAAGAACATGAACTTTGCGACGGGTCATTCCCCTTAGTATTCTTTGCGATGCCACTAACACCTTGTGTATTACAGACGTTCAAAGTTCAATAGGATAGCCTTTTTGGGTCAAGAGAACATAAAAAAGAAATAATGATATTTACTTTTTGTTTCGGATGAAGTTTGTTATCATTATCAATTTCAAAAATATCTTTATTCAGTAGGTAAAATAGTTACACTTTGAATCGTCAATTTTTACATAACGAACGACTCATCCGCCTAAAACTACTGCAGCTTCTCACAACCAGTATAGCCGGGGAAAAGAAGCTGCAAGAAAAACCTCGGCACATGGCCCTAGACGTTCTTTAAAAAAATAAAAAAAAACATAAAATATTGGTATACAATTGAGTAATTTAGCTGCCTAATATCAGTTCTCAGACAGTTAATCCCATGCGTTCATATGTTCTAAATAATCACTAACTTTATAATAACCTTTTTTGTAAAGTTTTTGTTTAACTACCGTCTTAAAACAGTTGAAAGGCAAATTCTGAATGTCAATGGGAATCTTATTGTAAAAACGTATCATATAATCTTATTGTAAGATTTAGTAATCTTATGTAATCGACTGACTTGTAAAGCAAGTTTATTTTTATTCCTGGTATTAACAATGTGCCGAACGCTATCAGTAACCTTATTTAAAAATGTGACTACAAAAAGGAACTGGGGTATTGAACTCTTTGATAATATTGTGTTCAACCTTAGCCAAGTAGCAAACAATTACGAAAAACGACAAAAAAAATCGAATAAAATGTATGGGCTTGACATGTCACCTTACAAGCAACGACCACCGTGGTCCACTGGAAACACCAAACACTTCAGGACCCCGATACCGACCCCGCCGGCGTGGTCGACGATTTCCCTCATTCAGCGCTTATCGCTATCGACCCACTAGGGTCGATTAATTCTTTCAAATATTTTTCCTCTCAGACGACGCCCTGAGCCGAGGTTCGCGTCCAACTGGGCACCCTCAGGCCTGTTGTCTTAAACGTTGTACCGGGTGAGAGCCTTCAGCGCTCCCCATTTGTCCGGCCAAGTAGTTAATGCCATCTGCGGCAAATCTACAATAAGTCACGTCAAAAAAAAAAAAAGTGGTCCACTGGTTCGAATCCTGGTGGGGGTCTATTACAAAAATCACTTCGTGAGACCATGTGTGCCTAGGGCATTCCAGGCTGGTCAGCCGATTCTTCTAAAGCAAGATAATCTGAACTTTGGAAGGAACGTTAAGCCGTTGGTCCCGTTTACTACTTAAGTCAGTATGTACTTCGTCGTTATATGAGACATTTCAGGGGCAAGTATAAACTCACGCCTATTTCCCACCGGGGTAAGCAGTGATTATAGAATTCCATTTGATCCTGACACACTTCTCTTGCTTCCTCCACATTCATCAACCAACCACTACACTAGATCGCTATTTATTCTTAGACGTTAATTGCTTATAACTTCCCACGATGGGTAAATATAAATAATGCTTTAATTATAGACTCATTTTTTCCTTAAGCCTACGTAGGTACCTATACAGGGTGTTAGTGACACCCTAACGAAAACTTTGAGGAATGATTCAGACCAGGATTCTGAGTTGATATCAAGTGGAATTATCCGTCGCCAAAGTATGGAACAGAAAAATACTAACATTTACATTAATTTTCCGACAGCAAATTGATATCAACTTTGAATTATCCGCCAATGTTTTCGTTACGGTGACACTTACGATAGGGTAGTATTTATAAACTAATCTCAGCTGAGACTGCCCTCAAATAAGCATGATCATGCTCAAGTCCATGTTTTTCTATAAGAACTGTCTCGAAATTGAGATTAGTTTATTAATACCACCCTAACACCGATACGTCCTTATACGGCTACATCGTAACTGATCCAGCGCATTCCAACGCAAAAAAAGTATAGAATTGAAAATAATTGAAAAAAGCACAAGAATTCCATTCCATTTGATTTTAACTCAGTATTATGGTCTGAATCATCACCCTCAGTATTGGGTACGGCGTCAATAACACCCTGTATACGTACAGTCATGCGCAATATAATGTACTTACCCACTTTAGAACTCTGTCGCACTAACATATTTGACATTTAGTGAGACTTACAGTTCAATTTGTCAAAAAAGTTAATGTGACATGGTACCAAAGTGCATACATATTAATGCTCGTGACCGTACTTCTGTAATACAACGTTCGTTCTTCGTTTAGTTATTAATTGATATAATCGAGTAAGAATCATATTACAGCTTCGTCGGACGTAAATGAAAACCTTTTTGCGTGTCAAACTTGCAGACGAAGGTTTAACTACCAATGACTAGGTAAGGTCTTCTTCTTCTTCTATTGTGTGGGTTCTTAGGGGGATTACCAACCTCATCAACCCTGGTGTCAGGGTTATTATTGAGTCACAAAGGCCCCTGATATGACTAGGTAACGTGAGAATAGTGTAATTATATTTTGCGATGTAGTATGCTCCAAAGTATCTCAAGATGAAGGAGATTTAAATTAGCCTATGTTTATGAGGTTTCTGTTACGTGAATTATAAAAAAAAAACTAATCGTTATGTTTGTCACGAAAAAATGTAGGACTAAGAAAAAAATGTGTTAAAAAACCACAGTCATGGCTTTGTCCATATACTTAGACGTAGATGTTTATTAAACTCACCATCACCATCAGCCCATTAACGTCTCCTCTGCTGGGGCACGGGCCTTCCCTATGGATGGATAGGGAGATCGGGCCTTAAACCACCACGGGGGCCCAGTGCAGATTGGTGGTTATTAACGACTGCTAATGCAGCCGGGACCAACGGCTTAACGTGCCTTCCGAAGCACGGAGGAGCTCGAGATGTAAACTTTTTTTTTTATTAAACTATGAACTATGTTTATATAAAGTTATGGAGTAAAGTGACGCCCTGAGTCGAATTAGTCCAGTTAGAAGTACTATCTATTTTGAAAATACTGTCTATTTTCTCCCTGTCTCTTTCTCAATCGTTTTTTTGATTCACTTCATTTCTATTTCTAAGGAACTAGACACAGTAACAAATATAAAATAAAAAACACGGAATAAAATATAACTTATAATTAAAACACGTAATAAAAACAACTAACACAAAAGAGTACAAATAAATAATTGAGTTTGGTTTGTTGTATGGATAATGTGTGTAAGTAATTTGTATGTAACTATGCGATAATGTGTTATTTGAGTGCATACGTATCACTCACTTTCCATTCGTTCGTATTCTGTGAATGTCACGCACTGTGTGATACGAAATGTGTGTATGTATACATACATACATAAACTCACACCTATTTCCCACCGGGTTAAGCTGAGACTATAGAATTCCATTTGCTTCGATCCTGTCACACTTCTCTTGCTTCCTTCACATTCATCAATCGCTTCATACACGCACGCCGCCGGTTCATAGGAGACCGTACTAAACCTTTTCTAAGGACATCTCCAATTATTTACGTGTGAAAATCGAATATTGCATGCTCGATCACCGAAAAGACTTACCTAATTAAAATGTTCAAAAATAAGACGATTCCGTGCTTTGAAAGACCTGGTTGCTAGCTAATAGTTTTGTATTGTAGAACAATTTAAAAAAGAAAAGCAACCAGGTTCTTTCTATTCTTCTTCTTATCGTGTGGGTTACATTGGCCTTATACGTCTGTTTCAGACGATTTATGACGTCATTGCCTCGAAGAAATGCACTTTCTTTCATGGCTGTGCAAGCCAATCCTAGAGCGGCAAACTCTACCGCACACTCTGCAGGAGAAGTCTCCAACTGGTGGATTGTTGTCGGTTTGATGGCGTTTCATTCTCCTGCTTGCCAGTGTGTCAAACCAGGTGTGGTCATGAGTGTCGCGTCCATCGAGCACACGCTTCTTCCACAGGGCTCGATCATCGGCGAGCTCCTCCCATGCCTCGTGGTAAATTCCAAATGAGCTCATGTCTCTTTTGACGCAATCTTTAAATCGAAGCACCGGTCTTCCAACATCTCTCTTACCGTGTGCTATTGCGCCAAGTAAAACACGACGTGGTAGACGGGAGGGTTCCATTCGGAACACGTGCCCCAGCCACCTCAAGCGCCTCTGTTTTAACAGATGGATTACCAACCTCATCAACCCTACTCTCAAGGTTGAGCCGCCAAAGGCCCCTGACATGGCTCATGTAACGACTACATACTTACATCAGTAAGTAGTAACCGGGAGCAACGGCTTAAAGTACTTAAAGTCCTTTCTATTAAAGAGTTTTTATTACGAGAATTTTCCACTTTGAGAACATTCCCGGAAACGGCACATCCCTGATTAGTCTCAGTATGTTATTAGGTTGTTAATCGTATACTTGACTCATCACATCATCATCATCAGCCGTACGACGCCCACTGCTGGGCATAGGCCTCCCCCAAGGATCTCCACGACGATCGGTCCCGCGCTGCCCGCATCCAACGGCTTCCCGCGACCTTCACCAGATCGTCGGTCCACCTTGTAGCGGGCCTACCCACTGAGCGTCGTCCGACACGTGGTCGCCATTCCAGAACCCTTCCGCCCCAGCGGCCATCGGTTCTCCTCGCTATGTGTCCTGCCCACTGCCACTTCATCTTTGCAATTCTTCGAGCTATGTCGGTGACTTTATTTCTCCTGCGGGTCTCCTATACTTGACTATCATAAATAAATAAAAAAAAAAAACGGTGAAGAATATGAGAGTGGAAAAAACGAAAGTAGTGTGTCAGGATCGTAGGAATTCTATGGTCTCTGCCTACCCTAATGGGAAATAGGCGTGATCTTATAAATGTATGTACGGTCACGAGCATTAATGCAAAAACACTTTGGTACCACGTCACATTAACTTTTTTGACAAATTGAACTGTAAGTCTCACTAAATGTCAAATATGTTAGTGCGACAGAGTCCCAAAGTGGGAACATTATATTACTCATGACTGTAAGTATGTAAAAATATGATCCGGTAGGTGGTGGTAAAAAAACTTACGTTAACTTGACCTTTTTGCTGTTTTTTCATCGACGACCAAGGTCGTCATATTCTCTAACTTAACTGACTAGAAATCTTCATACACACATACATCAACAATCTCACGACCATTATCCCTTAGTAGGTGGACAGAGGACTCTTGAGTAGTATCAATACCAACGCGTCTCTCATAAAGGCAATTAGGCATAAACAACATTTGCTTTTGCCGAATAAGAAGTAACCCACACTTTAAAAAATAAATAATCTTACCTGCAAAATGCTGGACTAACTTAGTAGCTACCTATTTCTAGTGTATCCGTTGCATTACTCGTTAATTTACAAGAAAACAACACAAAAAACGGAAGCAAAGACCGTATAAACTTCATTCCTTTGCACGGGTGTCTGAAAAAAAGACAAATGTCACTGACCTCTCCCGGCGGCTGTTCGCGCCAAAACTTCCTTCTTCATGGCTATTCTGCTGTGCTCTTCTATCTTACGTTTGTGGTAATATGTGAACGCGACAAAACATACCATCATGGTCGTATAAACAATAAAACAATTATTTTCTAAAGTCCAAACTGTTAACGAAATTATATTCATGTTTTATTTATTTTATTTTAAATTCTATTTTTAAATTAAAATACAATTTAATTAATTTGAATTCGAAAATCAATATTTTTGGTAATGTTTTTCGTTACCTACCTACTTATTTTATTCTATGAATTTAATTTCATTTACAAACTCAACACCACTTTTTATGTATTATTTTCTATTATAATTATATTTTTCACTATTTTTAATCAAATTATATTTAATTTTACGCGATGTCTTTTTTAAAAAAAAAACAACGTACATCCGCGTCCTATCGATTCAAATGCACGACTAAACTTTGTTGTCTTTATTATTGTATCAGACTAATTATTTTGCTGTTTGAACACACTAACTACTTTATTTTCAACCTTATCTCTTTCACTTATGATAGTTGAATGTATTTTGGCGTGATAAATAATAATAGTTGGCGTGTGGAGGGCATGTCGATTCAAGTATAAACGGCCTTGACTTTATAACAGAGAAATATAATTTTAAAAATTGAATTTATAGTTTTTGTGAAAATAAATTGGAGTAACTAGTTACTAGATAGAACTAGGAAGAATGTTACGCATTGTACCTAATACGTAAAATGTATTTTTGTATTTGTCACAGATAAAAAATAGGTCGTGCGTGCGTCGTGCACATGGGTTATGTCTGTCTGTAGGTACCTATTTGAATTAACGTTTTGTTTTAAGTTTTAATGCATGGCCAGAAAAGAAAATAAAATAATGGTGCTAATTCCTGAAGACGCCATCAATTGTATATTATTATTTTAAGATAGATAGATAGATAGATAAAATACTTTATTGAGCACAATGGACACAAAATACAGAGATAAGGACAGCATATACAGAAAAGCACAACAGGCGGCCTTATTGCTCATGCAGCAATAAGTAAGTTATACCTGTCATTTTCTTACCCGTTGAAAAACAAAGGGACGGTTAATCGACAGGCATAAAATTTATGGAATACACGTCAATTTTAAGTAGAAATATAAAACAACCGTCTAAAAATTTTACATCGGCCAATAACCCGACAGAATTAAGTAGACAGCACGTCAAATGAATTGCATATCAGCCAGATGCCTATGTTATTCGCACGGGTTATTCATTCATTTTACAATTAACTTGTTAAAAATAATCTGTCCCTTTCCTTTTCGTGGGATAAGAAAATGACAGGTATAACTTAAAATAAAATTAGAAGGTGTCTGCAGGAATCGGGGCCAATGGTGCTAATTCCTGTAAATACCATCTAATTTTATTTTAAGTTATATCTGTCATTTTCTTATCCGCCGAAAAGGAAAGGGACGGGTAATCGACAAGCATAAAATTTATGGAACACACGTCAATTTTAAGCACAAATCTAAACCAACCGTCTAAAAATTTTACATCCGTCAATAACCCGACACAGTTAAGTAGACAGCACGTCAAATGGATTGCATACCAGCGACGTACCTTTTGATTCGCCCGGGTTATTCGTTCATTTACTCATTCTTCCTAAAATTAAGAGCTGTGAATCATCCATCATCCATCCCTTTCCTTTTTGACGGATATGAAAATGACGGATATAACTTAAAATAAAATTAGGCGGTGTCTGCAGGAATCGGGGCCAATACCTATCTAAACTAAACTATAATAATATGTTCTCCACAAATACATTTTATATAAGTAAGTACTTAACAAAATCATTCGCTTTGAACATACAAATTTGTGAAAAGCTATAAAATAGGTGAAACTCATAGACTTAGCGCGATAAAAGTCCTCATACGGGCGAAGAACTCAACGGTTGTAGAGGCGGAGGTTCGAGCCATCGGTTCGGCAATGCAGGACGGAAGAGGCAAGTCACAGAGACTGTAACCTGGAACCTGACAGAGGGCAGCAGTAACTGTCAGTACTATTCAGAGGTGAAGGAAAGGAGTCCTAGTACGTCTTTGAAAGAGACTACTCTGGGCGCCATCCCACTCGCGTCAGACAGAGTACTGCGGGGCGGAAGGCAAGAGGGCAACCACTGCCCTATTTAAAAAAATATATATATCATGGAGAATGCTACACTGACACGAGGGTGGCTCTTAGATCAGTGAAGATGTTGTTACTGGGAATATTCCCGTGGTAAAAAACTCATTAATAGTAAGGATCATCATCATCATCAGCCCATTAACGTCCCCACTGCTGGGGCACGGGCCTTCCCTATGGATGGATAGGGAGATCGGGCCTTAAACCATCACGCGGGCCCAGTGCGGATTGATGGTTATTAACGACTACTAATGCAGCCGGGACCAACAGCTTAACGTGCTTCCCGAAGCACGGAGGAGCTCGAGATGAAAACTTTTTTTTGTGGTCACCCATCCTATGACCGGCCTTTGCGAAAGTGGCTTAACTTCAATAATCGCAAACCGAGCGCGTTTACCGCTGCGTCAATAGTAAGGATATTGGCTGCTTTTCTTTGTAAAATTGTGTTTTTTGTACTCTAAAATATGTAGGCAGCATAATAACGAATGACTACAGATGTACTTTGAACGGTAAAACCAGAATAGCAAGGGCAAAACATGCCTTCCATAAAAAGGAGTGCATATTCAAGGCTAAGATAGCTAAAGCAATCAGAAAACGTTGCATTAAAACTTTCGTATGGAGTATAGCCCTCCATGGATGTGAAACTTGGACACTGACACGAAAAGACAAAGAGAGACTCGAGGCCTTTGAAATGTGGTGTTGGAGGAAGATGGGAAGAATGAGTTGGACTGAAAGAGTTACTAATGAGGATGTGTTAGTAAGACTAAGGGAAAAGAGGCAAATATTGAAAGTTATTGAGGACAGAAGAGGAAAGATGATTGGACACTTAATATCACACGACAAATTTATTAAAAACATCATAGAAGGAAAGCTACACAAGGAAAGAGAGGAAGGGGAAGACCAAGAAAAGCTTACATGGAACAGATTAAAGAGAAGGTGAACGTCGTGTCTTATAAGGAAGTTAAGGAATTGGCCTTTGGTAGACAAGAATGGAAAATGCTACACCGAGAAGAGCGTGGCTCTTAAATTAGTGATGGTGATGGTGTTATCTGCGTAAGGGGTAGGTAGGTAATAAAGATCTTTTTTTATATAAGTTTTGTGCCTTTTTGATTGTCGAAATCACTTTGTGAGACTGTCCTTTGTTTGGTAAGGACTTTTCAGGCTTGAATCACCTGATTGTCCGAGAAAGTAAGATAATTCCGTGCTTCGGAGGACACTTTAAGACGTTGGTCCCGGCTATTAGCCGTAAAAATACCTCCACCAAACCGTTGTGGAGCAGCGTGGTAGAGTATGCTCCATACCCCCTCCGGTTGATTGAGGGGAGGCCCGTGCCCAGCAGTGGGACATATATAGGCTGTTTATGTGTGTTGTGCCTTTTTACTGCCGGGAACGTTCCCAAAGTTTAAATTCCCAGGAACTTCACACCACTGGGTATTATCTTGATTGATCAATTAATAAAAAAAAATCTGTTATCAATTAATAAAAAAAGCAATGCACATAGACGAAACAAACACAAATGTAACTGTAGGATATTATCATGAAGTATTATCAAGTATACAATTATAATGTGGGACAGCGATAAAGTTGTGACATCTTTGTCCTATTTTGCGCGTGCGACGAAGCGAGCTGCTATCAGCGATCATAATAAAATTACACACTCTAGTCGTGTATCGGAAGGCACGTTAAGCCGTTGGTCCCGGTTACTACTTACTGATGTAAGTAGTCGTTACATGAGCCATGTCAGCGGCCTTAACGGCTCAATAATAATCCTGACACCAGGGTTTATGAGGTTGGTACTCCACCTCACAACCCACACGATAGAAGAAGACACTCCAGTCCAGTCCAGTAATTCTCAAAGTTATAGACCCGGGAAACTAACACTTTAAAACATGTAAATTCACCAGGGTAAGCTTCCATAGTCTCTATAGAAGTTAGTTGCTTATTATTATATTTATTATACTTACATAAGTTATTAAATGTAAGTTTTTTTTAACAGAAACACACCAATCCCACACACACAATACCAACAGAAAGCTCGGTGAGGTGTGGGTACTAAGTTCATCTTGCGATGGATGTACCTCTGACTAACCTAGATGAGATATAGGTAGTGGCGATCTTGTTATGTTTTTTTTTCATTATTAAAAGTATTTTTGTATAATTTGATTTAAGTACAAAACGTACATTAACTGATTTGATTTGTTTTTGTTTTTTAGAATATTCAAAAAATATTTTTTGTTTTTACTTGAACTACAAAAATAATTTTAAATATTCATCAATTTAGAGTTACAGAAATACAATATAATATTTATTATTTTACATATGAGGCTTCCTTCTAAAACATTAATTTAATTAGAGGCATGATAGTTTAACCTTTCTCTTCACGTTGAAAGGTAGAATGACAATAGCTTCTTTAAAAACCAAACCAGGAACATTTTTTTAAGTCTAAAAGGCCAAGATCTATCTAGGCTTTAGTTCTTTCTAGGCCCTTCTCCATTTCAAACTCGGAACTTACAAAACAACCAGTTTTGCAGGTTGACAACCTATTAACAAACCGGCTGGTTGCACCATAGGATAGAACAAATATGTAAAGTATACACATGACAAATTGAATTCAATTCATTCATGTAATTAAATTTTGTATTTTTTTAATAATAAGTATTTTTTGTTCAAAGTACCATTTTTTTTATTATATATTTTTTTTAATGTATATTTGTACGCCTGCATGCAGGCCGAACACATCACCACATTGTTATTTGAATTATTTTATCACATTTTTGTATGTTATATTTTGTCGCAAATAAATTGATTTGATTTGACGTGCGGGGCACATGCTTCGGAATGTCTGTATCAGCCTTTATCGCCTTATTACTTTTTCCGGTCGCTAAAAAAGTAACTGCGAAAAAGACACGACGACATACTAGGTATTTTATACCTTGACTATATATATATAAGGCAGTCGCTTCTGTTAAAACCGGACCTGTCAAATCTTCAAATTCAAATATACACTTCTCATCAAAAAAATCGAAACACCTTGCAAGTTTACGTTTTGTCAGGATTATCAGAAAAATGTGTACATTTAGGAATAAATGTTAAATGTCGTTTAATAGTGAGTAATATGAGCTTATCAAATCTTAATGTTAATGTTCTAAATTTAAATGAATTTTTCATAGGTTTCGTATTTTGTTAAATGAGTCATTTTTATTCCGTATGGAGTATAAAGGAAATGGATAAAACAACACACGTAAATGAAAAAAAAAAAGCTAAAAAACGTTTATTTAATAACTTGTATTCCCTCCCCGAGCTCTAATTACTGCTTCCATACGGTTCTTCATCGATCGGATGAGAGTCACGATCACATGCTGTGGTATATTGTCCCATTCCTCTTGGATTGCATCTTGCAGCTGGCTAAGTGTTTCTGGGGCAGGATCTCTTGCTCGAATTCGTCTCTTTAATTCATCCCACAGATGTTCAATGGGATTCATGTCCGGGCTTCTTGCTGGCCATTCCGTAATAGAGATATCGACTTCGTTAAGATAATCTCGTACGACGCCCGCGGTGTGAGCCCTAGCATTGTCGTGCATGAATATGAAGCCGTTGCCAATAAAATGTGCATAGGGCATCACATGAGGCTCGAGACACTCTTCGACGTACCGATGACAGTTTAGTGCAGGCAGACGTGGCCCAGACACGAAAGCAAGCTCTGTCTTACCGTCGGCGCTGATTCCTCCCCAAACCGTCCACGAACCGCCACCATAGCTGACCTTTTCTTCAATGCAGCATTGTGCATAGCGTTCTCCGTCTCTTCTGTAGACCTTGTTCCTTCCGTCGTTACCATACAGCATAATTTTACACTCATCAGAAAAGAGAACTTTGCTCCACTGTAGGTATGACCAATTTAGGTGCTCACGTGCAAAGTTAAGGCGCGCTCTTCGATGGTCTGCAGTTAATTTCGGCCCATTTGCTGGCTTATGCGGTACCAGTCCACGATCCTTCAACCTTCTTCTAATTGTAGAGTCACTTACAGCCACCCTTCGTACAACACGAAGCCGCTGCTGCAGTTGAAAAGCGTTAAGGCGTCGATTTCTTAAAGAAGTTGTTACAATAAATCGATCATCTCGCTCAGAAGTGACCCGATTCCTGCCAGATCCTGAACGGCGCGTGAACAAACCAGTCTCCCGATAACGTTTATAGACTCTATGAACAGATGACAGGCTTAGATGCAGTCTTGCAGCCACAACACGCTGACTAAGGCCAGAATCCAGCAATGCCACAACTTGGGCGGCTTCTGTGGGCGAAGTATCCATACGTTTTAGAAAAAAAACCTTTTTTCAGACGTCCCAAAGTCACAGTATTGAAATAAAAAACAAAAAGTTTAAGGATAGGCACCAATTTTTAGTTTTTAAACGCTAAATTTACTCCAACCCTAAACACACATTTGTCTCAAAACAGTGATTCATTTCGTTTATAAGATAAACAAATGAAATTCTAATTTTGAATTTAGAATTTTCGCTTATTACTGTAATGGCCAAACTGCCAGCTATACATTTATGTATTTTTTTTCATCGTATGAATTCTTTTTTGTGTTAAATTCGGACAGAAACAATGAAAACGGAAGTGTTTCGATTTTTTTGATGAGAAGTGTATCTTTATTCAGTTGGTAACATAGTTACACTTTGAATCGTCAATTTTTACATAACGAACGTCTCATCCGCCTAAAACTACTGCTTCAGGTTAGGTAAGTGGACCCTGTGAGACACGGGATAACACTATGGAGATTATGTCCGTAGACAGATATCCTGAGACGTTTGGGATATGAAGTTTCGGTTTTTGATATAGAAATATATTTTTTTACAGGATCACCCAGATCGTGAGCTCAACGCTTTAAGCTCTTTTTTGTCGTAACTTATCGTAGATTTTCCGCATCTGACATTAACTACTTGGCCGGACAAATGGGGAACGCTGAGGGCTCTCACCCGGTAAGCGCTCTAAGCATTAGACCACGGATTCTTGTTTAACATGTACGGTCACGAGTACTAATATATACACTTTGATACCATGTCACATTAACTTTTTTGACAAATTACACCGTAAGTCTCATTAAATGTCAAATATGATAGTGCGACAGGGTTCTAAAGTGGGTATACGATATTACTCATGACTGTACGTAGGTACATTTCCCAACGTAAATCATGAAGTAAACTTAATTTGTTAATTATATTGTGCCATTTAACAACTAAGAACAAAGGTACCTAACGAAACTAATAGTTTTGTTCGATATTTAAATTTAATCAAATTTATTTTAATAGGTTAACAGACTATCACTTTCTAGCAATAATTTATACATAAAAAGTATCATAAGTACCTACCTATTATGATGAAATTATGAGGTCCGAATCCAGCACAGGCCAAAACCAATGATTGTCGAATTTGTTTTCGAATTCGTGTTTGGATCATAAATTATTATCACGTGCTCAGCGGTGAAGGAAAACATCGTGAGGAAACCCACAAAAGTTGTGGGATGGAAATAAAACACTCTCTTACAATAAAGAACAATTTTAAAAGAAAACCAGCTAGTCTTCAGGTTGTGAGGTGGATTACCAACCCCATCAGCCCTGGTGTCAGGGTACTATTGAGCCGCCAAAGGCCCCTGACATGGCTCATGTAACGACTACTTACATTAGTAAGTAGTAACCGGGACCAACGGCTTAACGTGCCTTCCGAAGCACGGATCATCATACTTTTTGGACAATTAGGTGATCAGCCTGTAATGTCCTAACCAAACTAGGGATCACAGAGTGATTTTCGTCCCCAACGGGATTTGTACTGGACCACGGAGGCCATTAGGGTTACTATTGAGCCGCCAAAGACCCCTGACTCCTGACTAGCTCTTCTACCAAAAACATACTTACTTTTGTTTGTTTTGGTTTAGTTAATAATTAGCACATAATAACGGGTTCTTACCGCGTTTAAATGGGGATATGAGACTCCCGATATATCGACACTGTTGCAAGTGCCATGATCACGGGATGACTGTTTGGTTTAGTTAAAACTTAAAACACTATATCAAAGTTTCTAAGGTCGTTACTTGTTTTATTGTACCTACTTATGCAATTGTTGATAGCAAGTCAGACTTATCGTTCGTTGATAGCGATCAAAAAGACTTGATATTGTTTTACAATTCAAACGCCTGACAGTTTTTATTCGCAATTACATACATAAGCCACTTTGCTCGTGTGTTTTTTGCAGGAAGAGAAAAGCGTTGCCACGAACGTGTACCTCTTATTCTTTATGTATAAGGTCCTGATTGCTACAGACACCTCCTAATTTTATTTTATGTTATACCCGTCATTTTCTTATCCGTCGAAAGGGAAAGGGACGGATGATTGAAACTGTTCATTTTAAAATTAATGAGAGTGAATACAAGTCATTTACTGTGTGCTGTCAATTTGTTTTGTATTCATATTTATGTTATACATGATTGTTGTAACTTAGTTCTGTGCAATAAAGTACCTACATTTGATTTGATTTGATTTAATTCTGTCGAGTTATTAGCCAATATAAAATTTTAAAACGATTTTTTAAACTTCTGCCTAAAATTGATATGTGTTCCATAAATGTTATGCCTGTCGATTATCCGTCCCTTTCCTTTTAGGCGGATCAGAAAAGGACAGGTATGACTTTAAATAAAATTAGAGGGTGTGCACGGGAATCAGCAATAAGGCCTCCGTGGTCCAGTGGTTGAGCGTTGTGGTCACGATCCGGAGGCCCCGGGTTCGAACCCGGTGGGGACAAATCACAAAAATCACTTTGTGATCCCTAGTTTGTTAGGACATTACAGGCTGATCACCTGATTGTCCTAAAAGTAAAAAGATCCGTGCTTCGGGAGGCACGTTAAGCCGTTGGTCCCGGTTATTACTTACTGATGTAAGTACGTAGTCGTTACATGAGCCATGTCAGGGGCCTATGGCGGCTCAGTAATAACCCTGACACCAGGGTTGATGGGGTTGGTAATTCACCTCATAATCCACACGATAGAAGAAGAAGCAATAATGTAGAACTTAGAGATGACTTGTTGATGATGTGTTGAACTTTGATATGAGGCGGCGATCACAATAAATCTTACAGGTGGACTGCATCAGCAGTCCATGAAGTAAGGACGCATAGCACCAGCTTAAAAAAAGAAAAATAAACTCGGATATACTTACGTAGATACGATGCTTTTTGACGTCACCCAAACATTCTCAAATTCTGATTACTTAGTTGTTTGTGGTATGATACATTACCAGTTATTCTTTTGCCAAACCAGTTCCAACATCCTGAGTAAGTTATTTGACGTCATAAAACACAATAAGTTTAACCCAATGTTGATTTTTCGAAGTCGCTTATTTTGTCGCATTGGCAAGAACATAGAGTTACTTATTGAAGCGAGATGCCGCGCGAGCATAGTCGGACCGTCGGTAAGACTACTGGGAATTTGGGAAAATAATATGCACAAAACGAAACGTTTTACTGAGAGAACCGTGTGATGCTCTGTCGCGGGGCCACCACCTCCAATTCAGTTGAAAACGATATAGATTACTGTACGTACCATGTACATAGTGTACGTGAAAAGATTTTATGTGTACGTGCTATAATTAGAAAGAAAACAACAAATTAAAGTGGCTTCGCTGGAGAGCATACTCCCCAGCGGAGCCACTCAGTTTGCATACTTCGAGATGTTTTCTTCCTGTAAATTGAAGTATAGTTTGATGTACGTACTACGTACATAGTGTACGTGAAAAGATTTTATGTGTACGTGCTATAATTAGAAAGAAAACAACAAATTAAAGTGGCTTCGCTGGAGAGCATACTCCCCAGCGGAGCCACTCAGTTTGCATACTTCGAGATGTTTTCTTCCTGTAAATTGTAGTATAGTTTGATGTACGTACTACGTACATAGTGTACGTGAAAAGATTTTATGTGTACGTGCTATAATTAGAAAGAAAACAACAAATTAAAGTGTATATGATGGCATGAACAAAACGTGAAGCGCTGAAGATTTTAAGAAACAATCTCCTTGCGAGAACTTTTTATCTATGCACAAACTACTAAGAGAACCTATTTCAGACGAACGTCTCTCATACAAAACAAAGAGCCTCAGAATTTAGATTATGACACTTGATTTGACATATAAAATTATATTGCCACACGCAAAAATAATTGTGGGGTTGCCATAGTAATGATATGGCACGGCGTGGCAGTAGTGATAGCTTTAAATTATTTAGATTACTTTAAATTTTGATGACAAGGTTTATAAAAAAAGACTGCAGTTTACTTGTATAACATTTTATTTTTTAATTTTGTTTTATATTTTATGTTTTTTTTTTTCTGAAATAGAGCTTTATTATTATTATTTTAAATATGCCTTTTTGCATTAATGGCAAACTTTCCTCTAAACTCTCTAATCTAGAGACATCTGTACCCTTTAATATTTTGTTTATAATAACACTGCTAATCTTGAGAGACCCGGATAGTTTTTAATAAAAATGTCTTTGTGCAATCCGCATGGCAAACACAATTGTTCCCAGTAGTCCTAAGCCTTCGCAAATTGTCATCACACAAACACTGTAACTTCTGCACTTCTAGAGTTCTTCCTAGCTCACTTTTAGGAAACTGGTGAAATATAGCGTCTTTTCGTCTTTTCGCTTACTTATCTTACACTCATACTGTATGGATATCACAGTTTTCTAGTTGAGAGGCTAACTACGGAATTTATTCAACGCAAATTTCACTCGATCACTTACATTTATAAAACTACAATGAAACAATGATTGATTTTGGATTTTGTTTGGTTAGGACGCCGAACGGGCAGCGCTTGCCCTTGTGTCTATGTTTATATCCTAACCTAAGATTGTCCCAAGATGGCGGAAGATCGCAGAGGGGTGAAATGAAGTAGGAGAGGGGTGAAGTAGCTGTCATTTTCTAAACTCGGTACATTTACGCTATGGTACAATTTTTTTGTATGAACATTTTCGGCCGTGTATCTATGACAGATTTGACATAAATTGTCAGTGCCGTACCGATCCGTCACCAAACCTTGTCATCAAAATTTAAAGTAATCTAAATAATTTAAAGCTATCACTACTGCCACGCCGCCGTGCCATATCATTACTATGGCAACCCCACAATTATTTTTGCGTGTGGCAATATAATTTTATATGTCAAATCAAGTGTCATAATCTAAATTCTGAGGCTCTTTGTTTTGTATGAGAGACGTTCGTCTGAAATAGGTTCTCTTAGTAGTTTGTGCATAGATAAAAAGTTCTCGCAAGGAGATTGTTTCTTAAAATCTTCAGCGCTTCACGTTTTGTTCATGCCATCATATACACTTTAATTTGTTGTTTTCTTTCTAATTATAGCACGTACACATAAAATCTTTTCACGTACACTATGTACGTAGTACGTACATCAAACTATACTACAATTTACAGGAAGAAAACATCTCGAAGTATGCAAACTGAGTGGCTCCGCTGGGGAGTATGCTCTCCAGCGAAGCCACTTTAATTTGTTGTTTTCTTTCTAATTATAGCACGTACACATAAAATCTTTTCACGTACACTATGTACGTAGTACGTACATCAAACTATACTTCAATTTACAGGAAGAAAACATCTCGAAGTATGCAAACTGAGTGGCTCCGCTGGGGAGTATGTTCTCCAGCGAAGCCACTTTAATTTGTTGTTTTCTTTCTAATTATAGCACGTACACATAAAATCTTTTCACGTACACTATGTACATGGTACGTACAGTAATCTGTATCGTTTTCAACTGAATTGGAGGTGGTGGCTCCGCGACAGAGCATCACACAGAGAACCGTGTTATCAAATTCTCCACGTCATTCATTGCTTCTTTATTATCACGCAACCAAAATTAACGCTTGTGTTACTATGCTTTTATTATTGAATCAACTCAACGACTTCCGTGGTCCAGTGGTTGAGCGTTGGGCTCACGATCCGGAGGTCCTGGGTTCGATTCCTGGTGGGGACATATCACAAAAATTACTTTGTGATCCTTAGTTTGGTTAAGACATTACAGGCTGATCACCTGATTGCCCGAAAGTAAGATGATCCGTGCTCCGGAAGGCACGTTAAGCCGTTGGTCCCGGTTACTACTTACTGATGTAAGTAGTCGTTACACGAGTCATGTCAGGGGCCTTTGGCTCTTCAATACTGACACTCTGGTGCCCGTTGATGAGGTTGGCAATCCACCTCACAACCCACACAAGAAGATTACATGGGAATCAAAACATAGGTAGCTGGCATAAGTGGCGAGTGGGTGTACAGTCATGAGCAATATAATATACCCACTTTAGGACTCTGTCGCACTAACATGTTTGACATTTAGTGAGACTTACAGTTCAATTTGTCAAAAGAGTTAATGTGACATGGTACCAAAGTGTATATTAATGCTCGTTACCGTACATACTGTAAACCTCTGCCCACTTCTTCGGGTATACAGGCATGTTGCTATGTTTATGTTATGTGTTTCTATGCAATGATTAAGGCTTTCCCACATTCAGCGCTTATCGCTATCGACCCACTAGGGTCGATTAATTCTTTCAAATATTCTTCCTCTCAGACGACGCCCTGAGCCGAGGTTCGCGCCCTCGGGCACCGTCAGGCCTGTTGTCTTAAACCTTGTACCGGGTGAGAGCCCTCAGCGCTCCCCATTTGTCCGGCCAAGTTAATGCCATCTGCGGCAAATCTACAATGAATAAAATAAAAATAAAAATGTTCATTACTCTCACCACAAAAATGTACAACTTCGTGCTGTCTTAGCTCTCTCTCTCTATTTAAGAGCTGCACTCTTGTCGGTGGAGTAATCGCCATTACTCCATAGATAGGGCGTGTAGAACGGTGGTTGCCCCAATCGCCTTCCGTTCCGCAGTACACCGACCAATTTCTCAATCGGTGATGTTCTAGCTAGAGCCCTACCAGGATCCATTTCCTCGGCCTCCAACCAGTACTGATACCGCTGCTACCCGGCATCAGGGGTGCGCTTTTGAAGTAGCGGCGCCTACTCGCTACGTCACAAGATCGTCATAGAACCTAAGTAGCATTTTATAGGTTAGCCCCTCCCAGTGAGCTACCCACTACGTTCTGCTAATCCTGTCGCTGTTTGGTCGGGGACTGCTTATTTTTATATTCGCAGCTAACCATCATATCTGATGGCTGTCTTAGCTAAGAACTTAAAATTTTTGTGCCACAATACGTCCCGCCAAAAAAAAAATGATTGGGGGTAAATCGACGTAATCCAACAACAAAAATGTCTTGTAGCGGTCGCTTCACACGCCGATGTAAGTTGACAGGCGACATGCGGACTCGTCGTTGTGCTGATGGCATATCTCCTTTCTTTCTATAATCTGTGGCCAGGATATTACAATACCTTTAGAATATTTGTTTTTGACCTTGTGCTTGCGGTTGTTTGAATAACACAGATTCAAGTTTAGATGTGAGGAAGGAATTCCTTTGTGTATTCTGCTATAATTATAAGTACTTTAACCAATGAGGATAAAAAGTGCCTATTTCTGTCATCAGGGGGGTTAAAAAGGCTACATCGGAGCAATTCATCGAAAGCAATTTGACAGTAATTTGCGCATACAAAAGTTAGCGCGCAATGCAAACAAATGTCAAAGAGCAATATTGTTTTCTTAGATGAATGGCTTTGATGTGGCCATTTTAACACCCCAGGTGTTGCTACTGTTGAGTGTTCTTAAATTTTGACAATTCCCCGACACTATTTAAGTATACAACAAACATATTGTTTTGCTTATATTCTTACACTATAACCCTTTGCGCAGCGTTGAATTGTTTTTTTTTTTTGACTTATTGTAGATTTGCCGCAGATGGCATTAACTACTTGGCCGGACAAATGGGGAGCGCTGAAGGCTCTCACCCGGTACAACGTTTAAGACAACAGGCCTGAGGGTGCCCAGTTGGGCGCGAACCTCGGCTCAGGGCGTCGTCTGAAAGGAAAAATATTTGAAAGAATTAATCGACCCTAGTGGGTCGATAGCGATAAGCGCTGAATGAGGGAAATCGTCGACCTCGCCGGCGGGGTCGGTATCGGGGTCCTGAAGTGTTTGGTGTCGCGAGCTGATTGGCTGCCACTATGGCTAGAGTAATCGGGTCGTCGGGATCGTATATTACGTCCTTCGGACGCCGATACTTTTCAGTACCGTCCCTAAGCGGGATGTATTCGGAAGCCGCAACTACCAGGGGATTTGGGTGGTGCGGAGCAGAATCGAAAAAACGTTCGTTGAATTGCAAAACCATAGTGTTATATTTATTCCCTAAAGATTGGGAAGAACAAAACTTAAAAAAAAACTTGTTTTTACGAAACTGCCTTTTTACAACGGGCTGCTTTTTTTTCGTAACTCATCCTTCAGACGAGATCCAGGTGCCGGCTTCGAATTCTGGTGGGATAATATCACAAAAATCAACCTGATTGTTCGAAAGTAAGGTAAGTAAGTTGTTGGTCCCGGTTACTACTTACTGATGTAAGTAAGTAATCGTTACATGAGCTATGTCAGGGGCCTTTGGCGGCTGAATAATAGCCCTGACACCAGGGTTGATAATTCATCTCATAACCCACACGATAGAAGAAGACAAGACTAAGCTCTATTCGTATTTTATACCTACTTGCTGTATTGTAGACGTGTCATCAGGGGGGTTAAAAAAGTAACATCAAAGCAATTCATCTAAAAAAGCAATATTGCTATTTGACATTTGTTTTCATTGCGCACTTACTTATACAAGCGCAAATGTCAAATTGCAATATTGCTTTTGTAGATGAATTGCATAGATGTGGCCTTTTTAACCCCCAGATGTGAAAAGGCTGTAGGTTACGTGCGTAGGCAAAGGCATTCTCTTATTGTCTGCCTATTCAATTACCTGTTTACCGTTTATTTTCACAGTTTCATCCGCGTAGCGATAAAGTTGCATTAAACATTAAATTATTTATATAATCATTACTACCAGTCTCTACTAATAATATAATCTCTACTAATAATATAATTCATGAATTGTAATTTAAATATATTAGAATTAAAATTGTACACCTAGACTGGTATGCTGCAGTGGATGTATGTAATATTGTTTAAGACCTTCTTGACCTGAAGCAATGCAATAAATTATTATTATTATTTATTTATAAAGGTACATACAACATTACAGTGTAATCCAATGCGCTGTATGACGAGAAAAAAAAAGACAACATAAAAACTAATATAACACAAAATAAACCAAAGCCAAAGCAACGTTGAAGGGAAGAGAGGAAGTGTGTATTAAAATTAAAACTTATCATTTAAAAAATCGTCTACAGTTTTGGATTTTCCCACTTTTGGAATATTCCCGGCAGTATATAGGCGCAGAACTTATGTAAAAATAGCTTTATTATAACTCCCGGCAAACTTCTTGAGCATCGAGTGTTGTAGTGGGGGAAAGTTCGCGCACGTACACTTCCGTGCAAAAAAAATTAACTTTTGATTATTTTCTTAACTCATTAAAAAAACAATTATTATATTATTTAATTATGTAAATAAAACTAAACGTATATTATTATAGTTTATTAAAACATATTATATTTAATAAAAAACTAATCGTCAGGTAAGTATAATATTCCTTCCATGGGGTTGATGAGCTAGTAACTAATTCTTAAACTTAAACAAATGAGCAATAACAAAAAAAACTAACAAAAGAGCAATAACAAAAACGTGACAGTTTCACTGCACGCAAGTGTATTCGGGAGTCAAAGGGACGAAGACAAGAGTGCGCGGGGGAAGTATCGACTGATCTACCAATGGCCGGTCGATGCGGGACTCACCCGCCCCCGCGCCCCGTACCGTACCACCAAAGAGATCTAAAATTCGGTTGTGCGCAGTGAAGGTCGATGCTCAAGAAGTTTGCCGGGACCTATACCTAACCTTTAGGCAGATAAGACTGGAGTACTAGAAAGAACAATTTGAAAAAGAAAAGTAACCAGTGTCCTTACTATTAAAGAGTTTTTACAACGGGAATATTCCCACTTTGGGAACTTTCCCGGGAACTGATTGTAAAGTCTATGCATTATTGTCTTGCATTCGTTACTCGTACAGACACAGGTCACTATACCGACCCCGCCGGCGTGGTCGACGATTTCCCTCATTCAGCGCTTATCGCTATCGACCCACTAGGGTCGATTAATTCTTTCAAATATTTTTCCTCTCAGATGACGCCCTGAGCCGAGGTTCGCGCCCAACTGGGCACCCTCAGGCCTGTTGTCTTAAACGTTGTACCGGGTGAGAGCCCTCAGCGCTCCCCATTTGTCCGGCCAAGTTAATGCCATCTGCGGCAAATCTACAATAAGTCACGTCAAAAAAAAAAAGACACAGGTCACTAAATTTCTAAAAATACCGGGAAATCCTGGGTATTTACTTAGTGAATCCCGGGATTTCCGGATGCACTATACGCATGCGCTATTAGCCGCAGTTGTGTGCCGTTTCCGGGAATATTCCGAAAGTGGGAATGAGTACCCACACCTCACCAACACTAACAGAAAGCTTTCTAGAAAGCTCGGTGATGTGTGGGTACTTAGTTCATCTTGCGATGTACCTCTGACCGATGTAGTCGTGAACTTATGTGTTCTACAATAGTAGTTGTTGAATAAGAAAATGAATACATTAAGGTACACACTTCAAGACAATTCCGGCCAAGTAGTTAATGCTATTTGCGGCAAATCCACAATTATAAGTCACGTCTAAAATAGGCTGGAGTCCTAAAATATAGGGTATCCTAGTTTAGGATCCACCCTCAACAAATATTACCATGTATTTTTGTAGAGGCCTGTTGTCTTAAACGTTGTACCGAGTGAGAGCCTTCAGCGCTCCCCATTTGTCCGGCCAAGTAGTTAATGCCATCTGCGGCAAATCTACAATAAGTCAAAAATAAATGTAGAGGAAATAAAGATTTTACTTACTTACGTCAACTGGGGGTGCGACTAGGAAATGAATCCAAGAAATTTTGGTACAACTCAGTTGGCCTGAAACATTCAAAGCAGCTGATTAGACCTTTTTCTAAGAAATTATCATCAGAAATCCTTACTCTCACTAGGGGGCAGGTTAGGATTTTGATACGGGCCCTCACGGGGCATTGTAGACTCAATAAGCACCTAAACAGAATGGAGCTGACCGAGTCTCCTCTATGCAGATTCTGCTTAGGGGAAGATGAGACGCCACTACATCTGCTATGCAGCTGTGAGGCTCTCATACATAGTAGAAGCAGTACACTTGGGGGCCACATAATGGACCCCCAGGAAGTCATGGAGCTTTCTCCCAAAAAGACGTTGGATCTATTCGAACGGATCGGTCTAGAGGAGGATATTTAAATGTAGGGATTTAAGGTCACAATAGATCTGTCAAGGTGTAACGACCCCCCCTTTATGATATATTACTTAAAAACCCCACACACTCAACTCCAATGACTAAACGACCAGGATTCGACCCTGGGTTATAGTCAACTAAGTGAATAAATTGGCCATTATTATTGTTGTGATCGTCTAGTATAAAGATAGGACCTTATGTTGTGTTTTGTAGTAACTCAAATTCTTTTATATGAAGGTAGCTGAGTCAGATATGAATGCATGTTATTGAGGGCATGTAAATAAAGAATAATACTAACTTAATATACTACATATATACTTAATAACAATACAAATAGGTTATAATTATGTCGCTATGGTATATGAGAAAGTCAAGTAAATATCTAAGTAATAGGGCAATGGGATGTGAGATATTATAAGCATTTATAGTTTAAAAACAGTCAAATCAACGCCAAGCAAACCTAAACTTAATGACACTGATTAAAGCTTATAATTAAACAAGAGAGACTTACAAGAAGGTAAGAAATTAGTTAGTTATTTAAAATATGTTTAGGAATTTGGTTTTATTATTGTAAAAGATCTAGGAACACAGGAAAAGGATTAGAATACCATACCAACAATCTAATAGTATAGGGTGCCGTTTCGAGCCCCGACCACGCTCACCGGCGAATGAGGCCCTACCCTGATTTAGGCCCCTCTCCGAAAGAACAAATAGGTCTTTTTAAGATAAGCACATAAATGTGACATATCAGGAGCATTAGGTAAAATAAGTTGGTAGGTAAAGGGAAGAGCTTACCAACACCAATTTCACATATGTAATAAAATCATTTAAGTTAGACAGATTTACATCCAATCTAACAACACAACTCATTGTGATGCATAGCTAGCACCATAGCCATGGCGCAAAAAGGTGAGTATGTGAGCGACTTAGCAACCGGAAGCCAATATGCAGCTACTCATCACTGTCCTCCCCCCAATACACCACAGTGCAAGAGGATCAACAGAAGCAGAGACTACCGAACTGGATTGACCCCAAATATACTAAGCAAAAGGTCCCTAACAAAACGAATGAGCGACTTAGCAACCGAAGGCAATACGCAGCTACTCATCACTGTCCTCCCCCCAATACACCACAGTGCAAGAGGATCAACAGAAGCAGAGACTACCGAACTGGATTGACCCCGAGTATACTAAGCAAAAATGTCCCTAACGTCCCTACTATGGCTTCAGCGGCATTGCAATAACACCAGCCATAGGAATAAGTATGATTGTGAGATGGATGGTCATGAATATGACACCAACCATGAATCACAAGAATATATGCAGTCAAACTGGATGTAATTGTTATGCATAAATGCATTATAGCAATAATATTGCATATTAGTAAGCAAACAAGTTGCATAGTGAAATCAGGCCAGGTAAACCCCCGGACAAGGTATAGGTAATAATGTTAGGTATGTCACAAACTAGCAGCAGTGACATTAAGGTATTATCAGGTAAAAGAAAAGTAAAATAACACAAATAAATTGTGTTGAATTGGTTTGTATATCAGTGTAATCAAGCCAGGCAGGCCCGGACAATACAAGTAAGTAAGTATATAAGAAGTCATGTTAAGTCACATAGGTGAAATAACAACACAGATTCAGAGTATATAAGTTTATTCAAAAGCCATTATGAATACCATTACCTTCATCTCATGGTATCCAGACTTTTATAATTCAATTCAAATTAGTAATTAATTGTATTATTTACATGGCTTAATAAGCCACAATAAACTGATAGATCCAGAGTGGGTCATAATAAATTTACATTATAACACAAGAGGACAAAGTTGACCCATACCATACAATACTACTACTGATTATATGGCATCGGCTAGAGTCTTCATACTCGAAAGCATCGCCACGCACAACCGCTCATCAGGAGGAGGCAATCCAACCTGACTATCCAAGTCGCAGCGCTGGCTCGATACTGATTATCTAGCTTCATCTCATATTGGCGGATGGTCATCCTGTCCCAATATCAGAAAGAAGGTCATGGATAATAATATCTCACCGCCCCACTCCTGTAGATAGCTGTATCTCCCAAAGCACCACTATAGAACAATCCAGAACCATGTTACAGTGGTAACAACAACTGTTCCTACAATTATTCTACATTGACACAGTGAGGTAGCAGGCCGTAAACCATAAAGGTTCACCCTGTGTAACTTCAGATTGGTTTTCGAATAGAATCCTCGGGGAAATTCTAACTACAATAAAACACAGCAAGATTACAATCCAACCTGGACCAACAGTCTAGGTTCACAATATAAGGTAAAAATCTAAATCCATGAGGTTACCTCTAAAACAAGGATACCTCATTCTGCATACTGATCTCCCCATCTCCAGGCAATAATTATATTACCTCGAAATGTGAATCGCAACACACAGAACTACAAGAAGAACATTTTTGTTCAGTCTATGCGTCAATATGTACAATTTTCATTGTAAACATTGACACACAGCCCAAACATAACCAATAAGATAATAAAATCCAGTCAGAATATATCGCAAGCAGTCATTCCCTACGCGTCAGTAAAATGTCAGTCAAAAGTTAAATAGATAAACATACATAAACTAAATACATAAAATAACATAAATAATAACAAAACACAAACAAAGGTAAACAATCACAAGCAGCACATGATCCCTACGTTCGAAGGTTCCCTACACACTTTTGACACATCCTACTCCTATCGGGCCCTATCTTTAGCGTAAAATTGTACCTGTCGTCTGAGATCTGATGATCTCAGACCTGTTTCCAACGATGCCTGAAAGAAAAGGTAATTAGTACACCACACTTCCTATTTTAAACCTAACAAGGTCCCTACAGCGCACTCCGCGGACTTTTGTCGGACAAAACCCTAAATATTTCACGTAATCTACGCACGGAAACTAATTCTAATCCCTATTCTAGCGCGGTAGACGACCAGCTACACCACGGAAGGTTCGAATAGCTGATTAAAGAGCAAATTTACATATTTTGACAAAATAATAATCGCGCACTGTAATCCTGAGCTACGGAGCTCTCAAAAGTCGCGACAGCTGGTAATCCAGCAGAACGGATCCCTACCAACTTACAGAATAGCTAGTCCGACTTGAAATTCCTAAACCGGCAGCACCTCCTGCTGTTCTTGCTCCGAGCGAAGTTCCTCAAAAAATCGTGCAAAACCCCTTTTATACCCGTTATGCTCCCTCTCATCTATCAGGCAATCGCGATATTGCTACCACTAGCGCCTCAAAAACATCCAAATGACATTTACCCGACATTGACAATCGAGGTATTTATTGAAAATCTCATACTTCCTATTGACATAAAAATATTCATTTAATTTTATTTTTATTCTTAAGTAGACTATAATACTAATGATGTTATTTATTTAATCAAATTCTATTTAATTTATCAAATCAGAACTGCAGAATTTTAGATAAAAAATATATCCAATTTTGTAGAATTTCTAAAAAGCCAAACACTCGCTCGACCATTTGCCTGACGTTTCTCGCACACATCTGTAATTTACATAATCTACACAAACCAAGCTCCTCAACCTTATTGGCTGTTTCTCTGTGTACGCGAAAGTGGCGTGACTTCTAGATTGTTCTATTTTAGGGTCTAAAACGCGTACAATACAACACCTTGTCAACAATCCAAAAACGGTTCCGTTTTTGGAGACAAAAACCATGAAAATACCTAAATTCCTCTATATCTCTTAAACTGTGACAATTAGGTAGCTGAAACTTTCAAAAACAATGCATCTCCATTGCCATCACAACTACAAATTCAAAGAAACACAATAAATCAAACATTTAAAAAGATCCCCCACTCTACAAACCCGATCCTCCAATGCATGTTTTGGCTTGTCATTAACAACGACAACATACTAGCAATATAAAATTCACGATCAATTCACGTTCATGTTTTTGTTCACTAAATGTTCTTTCAATTGTAGGCACGGAACCCCTCCAAATAATGCGATTCACACTTGGCATTATTTTAGTTTTACTTTTTTTTTCCATGATTTTTTCAATTTTCGCGAATTACAGTTCTAAAAAATTAGAATAATATTTTAAACGATAGGTACGAACTTCGTATGCTTTATAAATCAATTTCAACAAGAAATACTACGTAATATAGCTAGTATTTTCAATTTTTGTAAAATATACCAGCTCAAAACCCTTCGTTCATATATTTTTACATCGACACCCTATAGGTGCTTGCTACTCCCGCGAAAATTCAAACTATCCTAATGTCTATTTTTGTATTTTAAATAATTTTATTCCATAAATTCGTACATATTCTTTCAAAATTACATCCCTATCTCGACTCCTAATTAACAAACTTTAAAATTTCGTATACCTTTTTATAATCTATGTATTCCTGTGACGTAAACTGAACATATCCTTCATTCGTTCTCACAGTTAAACAAAACACTTGAATCAAGTAGTGTGGTTTGTATTGTTTGGACAATTAGTGTACCTTTTGTGTTAAATATAATTATGAAACCTTTCAGATCGTGTTTAATACGACTACAGAATAGTGGGAAACATAATGGAAGGAAGACAAAATGAGATGCAACGTACGGGATTTAGCTACAATAATTAATAAGATTGAAGACTTCTTGACGATGTTTATAATGTATCCTATAAAATATTCACTCGCCAGGTAAGAAATTAATAAATACCTTTTGTATTCGTTAAGTATTTTATACAAAAAATCGTAATGCAAAATGTCACTGTTTCAACCATTTGTTCCAATTTTTCTTATGATAATTTCAACTATTAAACAGCAATCAACCTAAATTTTATTACTTAACTCCATGTGTGGGGAGATAGTTCTTATCAGGACTACAAGAATTATTTGAATCTGTTTAGGATTTAATGAGATATTAACAGATGAAATTTTTCAAATATTCCTTAGATTCCTACACATGCTCAGTCACTAACAACCTTGTTTTATTGATGAGTAATATAATAATTAGTAAATTACATACCCACCAGACATGAAATCAACCAATAGTTTCTGGACTGATAAATAAAATATAAAGTTATTAGCAAAACGGTTTCGGTTAAAACTGGCTTTCATGATGAGATTTGATCTCCCTTCATATTCTTTTGAGAATAAGAATGAATCCTACTTCTATTGTATTCACATGTTTTTATTCGTTTATTAGAGTCCTGTGAGTCATAAATAATACCTGTGGAAACAATAAGTAAATGCAAGTCATCGTCTTAGTAGGTACTAGACAGTGATTATGCTCTTACATAAAATTTACCCCTAATTTCAGTTATTAATTACTTTCAGAATCGTCCAAAGATTCAGGAGGGACAGATATCTACTCCAAACCTGGTATCTGTTGCAGATATTCAAGAAAATTATAGGAAAACAAATGTGAATGACGGACAGATTTAGCAAGATGAAAGATTTAAGCCTACAAGCACGCTACTGTTTCTCACATCAAAGGTACATTGTTAATTATGAACATCAATAGTAAATAAAGCAGTTTTGGAGAAAAATAGTATGTTTCATTAATAATACCCTGGTTGATTATTTTTATTGATATCGTACAGCTCCATCTATTGGCAAGCTATGGTACTACAATGACTTCTAGCTATCAAGCTGCCTAGAATTGAAGTCCTGCTTTTCACAAATGTCAGTCCTTTTCCCACTCCATCTATGTACGAGTAGACGCACTTATCCAAATCTATTCCCTAATAGATGGCGTTAAATTTATAAAAATAATAAAAAAAGTTGCCTTATAGAAACACTAGATTCGAATTAAGAATTAAGTAGTTTAATAATGGTATAACCACTAGAAAATCATTATCACTTCCATATTGGTTTGTAGATACATACATACATAAACTCACGCCCACTTCCCACCAGGGCAAGCAGAGACCACTGAATTCCATTTGTTTGTAGGTCTATGAAATTATGAAGCCTAAAGGTGAAACAAAGCCTACATGTTTCTCAAAGTTCCAATTATGGTTTTTTCCCTGTCTAAAGTCTAAAAATAAAAGAATATTATAATAATAAAAATATAAATTCAAAAGGACGAAAATAATAAATAAATGTCGAAAAAATATTTCACCCCATAGCTAAACCTTTTAGTTACTGTTAAGTACCTACTAACTTTTAGACAAATATTTGTACACATTGATGTACATTAAAGTTTATTGAAAATAAACTAGATGACTCCAACCGCGACGATTATTGTGGTGCGTTCTGTTACAAAGGTCGCAGTTATCTCGCGGGCTGCATTCGGTCCGGCCTTCACAACTTTCAAATAATAAATAATAAATACTTACGTCAAAAAAAAATAGCGAATTGGATGGCCCTTAGTCCAAAGGTTCAAGTAGTTAATGCCATCTGCGGAAAATCTACAATGAGTCACGTCAAGAAAAAGTTCAAATGTCCAAACACCTCCACCAACCTGCAGTGTAGCAGCCTGGTGGAACATTTTTGACGTGCCTTATTGTAAATTTGCCTTAGGCATCAACTTCTTGGCCGGACAAATGGTGAGCGCGGATTGTAACCCGGTACATGACTTAAGACAACCAACCTTTAAAACAACATTTGAGACAAATTTGCAGTACCTGAGTTACATTAACAAAAACATGCATCGCATATCGCAACATAGTTTCCAACCATTTTGATCCTTGATCCTAACGCACGTGAACAACTTGTGTAACAAACATAGTTATGAGCGCACACATAGTTATTTACTAGAATATGATGCTGCACATTAATTAAACTAGAAACAGTATCCGACTTTGCTTAGATATTGATGTGGAAATGGAAAGGTATGATGCATGAAAAGGAACGTTTGGAGCGAGAAAGTATGAGAGAGAGAGAGACGGAAAGAGGAAGCGGAAGTGGTATTACTCTTTTTTTGAAGATGGCGAAATGTAAGGTGCGTAGCGTAGGTGTAGAGAAATGAAGAAAGAAAGAAAATATTTATTCGGCAAAAAATACATAATAAAGAAAAGTAATTAAAAATAGAATTATAAATAATGCCGAAACGGCTGCAGCTCAGCAAATGCCATAGCCTAGATGTAGATTATAAATAAAAGACGAATTAAATAAGACAGTGTTTTCTTTTTTCTGTGTGGCGCCCTTTTATAATAAACTATTTCTATTCGATTCTATTCTATTCTCGTTTATTTGAAGACGACGAAGTCCCTTCCTACATTGATGTTGGCAACACCAACACAGAATTTATATTTAAAAGAAGTGGCTTTTTGGCGGGAAACGGGAACGAAACAGTTGCTTTCTTCATTGAAAAATCTAAATAATTAATACGAAGAGGTGTTTTGTGGTTAATGATCGCATTAAGTTAGTCGGAAGACATTCGCGAGTGTTATTATATCGGAGTATTCAATGACCAAATTGTATCTGCCTATTTTCGCTTCGTGCCAGGAAGCCGCTTCATAACTCAAAAGTTTATGCGGACTTTTGAGTTAATTCGTTTGGGGTTCGGAGTAGGAGTCTACTCCGAGGGTGGGGGCTTAGGTTTCATCATCATCATTCATCACCTTTCATCATTTCATTAATCATCAAGAAAAAAAAATACGTAAGACATGGCTGTATGGGCATAGTTCCCTTTGCCTTACCCTTCGGGGAAAACCAAAACAAAAAAAATTATATGTATTTAAAAAATATAAACTTACATTTTGTTGACGTCACTACGTACGTACGTGCGTACGTATATACGCTTATATACGCTTTGTATAACTCCGCGTCTTACCGCAAATAAAACTGTTCTTTCAAGTACCAAGGTGTTTACTTTGTAGTGAAAACAGCTTTAGACCTACAAGCAACCCTACAGTCCACTGGCCCAGGCTAACAATTGGCAAAAGTATAATTATAATTAAAATACCTGTTTTTGGACGCAATTGTAGATTGAAAGAAAGAATAAAAGAAACGTTTATTATAAAGGGACCTGTGGCCAATTGCCGCATATGGCATTCACTACTTGTCCGAACAAATGGGAAGCGGGCTCTCAACCGTTACAAAATTTAAGCCAACAAGCCTGAGCGTGGCCAGTTGAACGCGAACCTCAGCTCGGAGACGATTGTAATTGAAAGAATTAATCGACCTTCATCATCATCATCAGCCCATTAACGTCCCCACTGCTGGGGCACGGGCCTTCCCTATGGATGGATAGGGAGATCGGGTATAAACCATCACGCAGGCCCAGAGCGGATTGATGGTTATTAACGACTGCTAAAGCAGCCGGGACCAACGGCTTAACGTACCTTCCGAAGCACGGAGGAGCTCGAGATGAAAACTTTTTTTTGTGGTCACCCATCCTATGACCGGCCTTTGCGAAAGTTGCTTAACTTCAACAATCGCAGACCGAGCGCGTTTACCGCTGCGCCACCGAGCTCCTCGCAACTACACATTTCGGGATCGCTATCGGAGTCCCGAAATATGTAGTTGCGAGGTATGGCTAGAAAACACTTATGTAATTACGTACGGAAGCCTGAAGTGTTTGTAGTTGAGAGCTGATTAGCCGCCTCTATATCTAGAAAAATACCTGCGTACATAAATAACAGACAAACAGATCATGTTATTTACAAAAACAATTGCAATTTCAATAAAAAAAAATACTACATCACATCACGTGCGTCACAAAAAAAAAAACGACTCACAGATGACATGCGGCAAAATAACAGAGTTCACCATCATTCTTTGATTAGCGTCATTCATAATTTCCTTAACACTGCGTCTTAATCGTGAATTAATCGGAAATCTGTTATTTTTCACGTTTGCTAGTTAAGTGGTTTTTACGTGACAACTTTATCAGCATTTATGTATGTTTTACTGAGTAATACGGTACTGAAATGATGGAATATGCTTCGTCATCTTCGATTAGGTTTAAGACAAGTTAAAATTCAAACATATCTTTATTCAGTAGGCAACATAGTTACACTGAATCATTTTTGACATAATGAACTTCCCGTCTGCCTAAAACTACTACAGCTTCTCACAACCTATGTAGCCGGGGAAAAGAAGCTGCAAGAATAACCTCGGCACAGGATCCTAGACGTTCTTTATAAAAAAAACATAAAAAATATTTATACATATAAGCTACTTTTGCGGCGTCAGGAGCCGTGATAGTCCAGTTGGTAGAACGCTTGCCTCTCAATTTGAGGTCGCAGGTTCGAATCCAGCAAATGCCTAAAACAATAATTGTCGAACTTGTTTTCAAATTTATGTTTGGATCATAAATGATTATCACGTGCTCAGTGGTGACGGAAAACATCGTGAGGAAGCCACACTCTCTTGAAATACTCCTCCTGCAAACAGATAACTACGATAGCTCTACTGCTTCTCAAATTTCATAGCCACTTTACCAGCAATGTGATGATGATGATGATGTGATCCAGCCGATTTCGGCTACGGCGACTGCTTCAACTCCGACGTTCATGTGCTCGCATGTGGCTTATATAGCCAATCTTATTGGTAAAGATCCTCGCACATAGCAATGTATATATTTTATGTGATAGGCTACAATCTAACCATTACTTTTATAATGCATACAAAAGTATTTTTTTGATAAACATTCGATCATACTAAGATTTTTAGCTTTCCTGTGACAAGAAGGGATCTTACATATAGTCAATATTTGTTTTTTTGCCCTGCAAGTTATAATGCACAAGACGACGTTTTAATATACTATCGCATCTGCGGCAAATCTACAATAAGTCACGTCAAAAAAAAAGTGCGTCGTTAAGTTTGCGGACGCGTGGAGAGCTAAGTTGAATAATATAATGAACTATTTGCTCATACATGTATGGCGCGCGTTTCGCACTGACTTGGCCCTTCCAACCTCTTTCTTCTACTCTGTGGTTATCGGCAACCAATTAGCCGATCACCCAGCCATCGCCTGTTTATAATAGATGTCGTGGCCAGATCTCAGAATTGATCATTTTATGATCAAATCAAATCAAATATACTTTATAGCACAGAACTACATTTAAACAATCAGACATAACACATGAATACAGTACAGTTTGGGCGGCCTTATGGTACGATGTCTTCGACCATTTCGCAAAATTGACATATTTCATGGAATAGCCAACTTAAGTTGACCATATCGTTAAAACGTCAACGTTTAATGATATTTAAATCAACGTTTGGCCATATCGTTAATGTAGGCGTTGTCCATACTATATGGTGTAATAGAAATGCGAATAGTCGATTAATTACTGAGGTTCTAAATTAATTACCTAATCGATTTTGAAAATTGTACAATTACATCGATTCATCGATTGTAATATCAATGAAGTTTTAAATATAATCGAAATCAGCGCCTCTACCGGTGGATAATGTTACTAATTTTACGATGTAATTGCCAACGTTTGGCTATATCATGAAGTAATCATGCATTTAGTTGCTCATATCGTTAAACGTTTTGTGTTCATTGATCTGGCCAAACTACATCATAATGTGGCTGACGAGTGACATTCAAATTCAAAAATATCTTTTTCAGTAGGTAACATAGTTACACTTACAGTCGTGAATTTTTACATAACGAACGTCTCATCCGCCTAAAACTACTGCAGCTTCTCACAACCTGTATAGCCTGTATTCTATGACCATTTTCATCAAATGGTCAATTCTGGCCACGACACAGATATTTCCTAACATTATTAAAAACCCATACATGACCACGTCGATAATAATAATTCCTTATAATAATTAACATCCATTGATAAACCTTAACCCTTCTTATACACGGACGTATTATTATTATTATTAAGTATATTATTATTATATAATTATTGCATAATGAGATAACATAATTACAATAAGTGCATTGCCATTATAAATTGTATAACTCCTAGTAATTATAATAATACATTTTGTTTAAAAAATATTAAAATAAGTAGGTATTGTATGTATTTACGTTATTATAAATGTAGGTACTTTAGTATTTTCTTGAGGGTGGGGGGTTTGGATCTAAAAACAATGCTAATTAAAAAGAGTTATTATATTGTAGACGAGTTGTTTAAATGATAAGTTTTAATTTTAATACACACTTCCTCTCTTCCCTTCAACGTTGCTGTGCCCTACAGGGTCCATGTTTTAGTTCCTATGCCTATGTAACACCCCATTGTACTACATGGAATGCAATAAATAATTGAGTATTGGGGAAGTGTTTCGTATATATGTAAATTAAATACATACATACCTCCTTATGAGTAATATATTTGGTATTTTAAGTAACTGAAATATACATTATAAATGATTATCACTTTCTCAGCGGTGAAGGAAAACATCGTGAGGTCCCACATTCCTGAGAAATACATTTTCGGTATGTGACCTAACCGGTATTGGGCTGGTTTTCCTTTCGCGGATTGGAAGATCAGACAGGCAGTCGCTTCTGTAAAAACCGGACCTGTCAAATCTTCAGGTAAGGTAAGCGGATTCTGTGAAAAACGGGATGATGAAGTAATTGAAATATAATTATAATGATTATTTATTTATATAAAAGTATATTTACGTTTCATCATCATCATCATCATCATTAGCCCATTAACGTCACCACTGCTGGGGCACGGGCCTTCCCTATCCATCCATAGATCGATAGGGAGATCGGGCCTTAAACCATCACGCGGGCCCAGTGCGGATTGATGGTTATTAACGACTGCTAATGCAGCCGGGACCAACGGCTTAACGTGCCTTCCGAAGCACAGAGGAGCTCGAGATGAAAACTTTTTTTTTGTGGTCACCCATCCTATGACCGGCCTTTGCGAAAGTTGCTTTACTTCAACAATCGCAGACCGAGCGCGTTTATAGCTGCGCCACCGAGGTCCTCGGTATTTACGTTTAATGATATATATTTATGTATTTATAAGTGTTGTTAATACACTTCTCATCAAAAAAATCGAAACACCTTGCAAGTTTACGTTTTGTCAGGATTATCAGAAAAATGTGTACATTTAGGAATAAATGTTAAATGTCGTTTAATAGTGAGTAATATGAGCTTATCAAATCTTAATGTTAATGTTCTAAATTTAAATGAATTTTTCATAGGTTTCGTATTTTGTTAAATGAGTCATTTTTATTCCGTATGGAGTATAAAGGAAATGGATAAAACAACACACGTAAATGAAAAAAAAAGCTAAAAAACGTTTATTTAATAACTTGTATTCCCTCCCCGAGCTCTAATTACTGCTTCCATACGGTTCTTCATCGATCGGATGAGAGTCACGATCACATGCTGTGGTATATTGTCCCATTCCTCTTGGATTGCATCTTGCAGCTGGCTAAGTGTTTCTGGGGCAGGATCTCTTGCTCGAATTCGTCTCTTTAATTCATCCCACAGATGTTCAATGGGATTCATGTCCGGGCTTCTTGCTGGCCATTCCATAATAGAGATATCGACTTCGTTAAGATAATCTCGTACGACGCCCGCGGTGTGAGCCCTAGCATTGTCGTGCATGAATATGAAGCCGTTGCCAATAAAATGTGCATAGGGCATCACATGAGGCTCGAGACACTCTTCGACGTACCGATGACAGTTTAGTGCAGGCAGACGTGGCCCAGACACAAAAGCAAGCTCTGTCTTACCGTCGGCGCTGATTCCTCCCCAAACCGTCCACGAACCGCCACCATAGCTGACCTTTTCTTCAATGCAGCATTGTGCATAGCGTTCTCCGTCTCTTCTGTAGACCTTGTTCCTTCCGTCGTTACCATACAGCATAATTTTACACTCATCAGAAAAGAGAACTTTGCTCCACTGTAGGTATGACCAATTTAGGTTCTCACGTGCAAAGTTAAGGCGCGCTCTTCGATGGTCTGCAGTTAATTTCGGCCCATTTGCTGGCTTATGCGGTACCAGTCCACGATCCTTCAACCTTCTTCTAATTGTAGAGTCACTTACAGCCACCCTTCGTACAACACGAAGCCGCTGCTGCAGTTGAAAAGCGTTAAGGCGTCGATTTCTTAAAGAAGTTGTTACAATAAATCGATCATCTCGCTCAGAAGTGACCCGATTCCTGCCAGATCCTGAACGGCGCGTGAACAAACCAGTCTCCCGATAACGTTTATAGACTCTATGAACAGATGACAGGCTTAGATGCAGTCTTGCAGCCACAACACGCTGACTAAGGCCAGAATCCAGCAATGCCACAACTTGGGCGGCTTCTGTGGGCGAAGTATCCATACGTTTTAGAAAAAAAAACCTTTTTTCAGACGTCCCAAAGTCACAGTATTGAAATAAAAAACAAGTTTAAGGATAGGCGCCAATTTTTAGTTTTTGAACGCTAAATGTACTCCAACCCTAAACACACATTTGTCTCAAAACAGTGATTCATTTCGTTTATAAGGTAAACAAATGAAATTCTAATTTTGAATTTAGAATTTTCGCTTATTACTGTAATGGCCAAACTGCCAGCTATACATTTATGTATTTTTTTTCATCGTATGAATTCTTTTTTGTGTTAAATTCGGACAGAAACAATGAAAACGGAAGTGTTTCGATTTTTTTGATGAGAAGTGTATATTGTATGTGTTTTTCCATTGTTTATTACTTAAATTTAACTTGTCATTGATATACACGCCTATCTCTCAGTTTCAAGTTTATCTCTTATCCGGTATACTGGAAGAGATTTCTACTAGAAATAAGCTGAACCGTTTGTTGGTCTTGTGTTAGTCTAATTGTTTCTGGAAAGAGGGAGAGAAGAAGACATGAAGACGCCAGGTCTCAAAGATCATCATCATCTCCATAGCATTATCCTGTTGTTCACAGGGTCCGCTTACCTAACCTGGAGATCTGACAGGTCCGGTTTTTACAGAAGCGACTGCCTGTCTGACCTTCCAACCCGCGAAGGGATAACCAGCCCAATACAGGTTAGGTCACATACCTCCGAAAATGCATTTCTCGGTAATGTGGGTTTCCTGAGCACGTGATAATCATTTACGATCCAAACATGAACTGGAAAACAAATTCGACAATTATTGGTTTAGGCCTCTGCTTGATTCGAACTTGCGACCTCAAAGTGAGAGGCGAGCGTTCTATTGGATTAAATTTCATCTTGTAACAAGGCTGTATGCAAATCTGCCTTTGCTTTCTTCATTAATATTGTTTTCTCTTATGTCAACCGAGACACGGCAGAGCTGTATTATTCTTTAGTTTTGTTTTTTTTTTTTATATTAAAACAACCTTGTTTCTGTAGAAATCGTATTTATTATTTATAATAGTCATTACGTTCTACCAATTGGGCTACTACAGCTTTTTTAAAAGCTGGGTCTTAAAGATGTTTACCATTATTCTACGGTCTGGCGGTTTGACACACAAACACCCATTATTTTTAACATTACTTAAACAGTACCGTTGAAGTTATACTGACGCAAATACCAACCGGTAGTGTCATCTCAAACAATTAGCACCTACGTACCAACACAATAAGGGCCATAGAATAAGGTATAATACTACGCAGAGGTGGGGGGCGTGCGTCGACACCATAGCCATTAATCTGTAAGCGCATTTAAGTAGATACATTATGAATAGGTCATGAAAAACTCTTCTTATAGGAAGTAAAGGCTGCGTTTGCATTGACGCGGAGCCGGGCGGAGAGGAGCGGAGATATGCAGGAAACTACCAATCACCGTGAGGGAGAGAGTGACAGAGCGTCTTCGTTTTTCGCTCTATCGAACGCTGTGATTGGTCAAATCCACGCATCTCCGCTCTTCTCCGCTCATCTCCGCGTCTGTGGAAACCCGGCTTAACTGACACAGAATACAGTCAAGTTCTTACATTAAAATTTACAACGTTTCGTCGGGAAACTTACTACACTAGTTTTACACTTCCAGATAACATAATGCAGATAGCTTTATTATTTATACATAACAAAGTATATACACTTTAAAAAAGGCATATTTTTTGGCATCAAATGCAAAAATCTCTTTAGAAAATAAGTAAGTAAATAATATTATAAGCATTATTACAAGGAATGAATCTGACCTAACCTGTGTTGGGCTGGGTTTCCCTCGCAGGTTGGAAGGTCAGACAAGCAGTCGTTTCTGTAAAATTCCGGCCCTGTCAAATCTTTAGGTTAGGTAAGCGGACCCTGTGAAAAACGAGATAATGCAAGTGAGATGATGATGATGATTACAAGGAATGAATCGTTAGATGTTAAGTGTAATTTTTTTATGTGTTGTTTGTTTTTTGTGATGTAAGTAATGTAATGACTAATGACACAGTAATTTATTATTATTTTGCAATTCATATACTTAATTGATGTCATATTTCAATTTTTTATTCTATTTGTATTATTATTTTAATAAATAAAAATGTAGACCAAATGTTAAATGCCTAACTGCAAACTGTACCATGTTTATTGCGATTAAATGAATTATGAATTCTCTCTCTCTCTATTTAAGAGCTGCGCTCTTGTCGGTGGAGTAACCGCCATTCCTCTCTTCTTCCCGCCAAAACCTTCACCTCCCGATACGACACGACCTGCACCTTCTCTTTTATTTGTTTCATAAATGTTATCCTAGGTCTACCCCTTCCTCTCTTCCCTTCAATTTTTCCTTCTATAATGTTTGTTATAAATGAATCGTGTCGTATCAGGTGGCCAATCATATTTCCTCTCCGGTTCTCTATAGTCTTCAATATGGTTCTCTTTTCTTCAACTCTTTCCAGTACTTTTTCATTTGCCACCATTTCAGTCCAGCTTATACCCTCCATCCTTCGCCAACACCACATCTCAAACGCTTCCAATCTCTCTCTGTCTCTCTGTGTCATAGTCCACGTGTCACTTCCATAGAGTGCAATGCTCCAAATATATGATTTAATAAACCGTTTCCTTATTTTTAATGATATGGTTTTGGTTTTCAAAATGTATTTTTTCCTGTTAAATGCTTGTTTGGCTATTGCAATTCTGGCTATTATGTCTTGTGTGCATCTAGAGTCACTATTTATTATACTTCCAAGATATTTGAAACTATCAACTCTTTCTAATATGTTGTCATTCAGTTTAACAGGTCTATAGTTTGCTGGATGTTTGGATGTTGTCATTATTTTAGTTTTGCTCGCGTTCATCTTTAACTGAAATTTTTTGATTACAATGTCCATGGTTGTTATCAGATTTTCTAATGCTATTTCATTTTCTGCAAGCAGCAATGTCATCTGCGAATCTTACAAATTTGATGTTTTCCCCATTGATTTTAACCCCCCCTTCCGAACTTTCCTTGATTTCTTTAATGGCGCACTCTATGAATATGTTGAATATCAACGGTGAAAGGGGACAACCCTGTCTAACTCCTTGTCGTATTCTTGCTATTCCCTTTTCTTCTCCAATCTCAATCACTGCTTCTTGTTCTCTATATAATTCCATTATTATTTTCCGGTCTCTGTAATCCACTCCAATGTCCATTGAATTATGAATTAGAACTACTTATATCTGAACGGTTGAGGTCAGACAGGGAGTAGCTTCTGTAAAAAACTGGACCTGTCAAACCTTCGTGTTAAGTAAGCGGACCCTGTAAAAACGGGATAACGCTAGGAGATGATGATCTGATTGCTTGTGTTTTAAATAATTATAGTTTATACAATTATATAAATAAATGAAAAAAAAAACATTAGTACATTACTAGTAGTTCATGTCGCTGAGTTGAGTTGTTGTTGTCGTGTTTAGTTATTGTTACTGTTGGTTGCGTTACCAGTAATAAACCAAGTGAGGAAGAGTTAAAATTCTACTGCATAGGTTGTTGATGGCGTGAACATGGTTGCGCGAGTTAAATCACCTAATTGTCAGAATAAGTGAAATGAAAAGCATGTTAAGCTGGTGGACCAATGAACCCGGGCTAGTAGGATAAAATGTCTACATCAATCCGCACTGGGGCAATGTGATGGAGTATGCTCCATACCCCCTCCGGTTGTATGAGGGGAGGCACAGGCCCAGTGGAATAGGAGGTGCCTATATAAATTATGCTTACCTGCCTAAGATCTCAATAAAATTCAATGCATTAAAATAAGGCAATCAATCCTTTATGATTATCAAGATAAAACTACAATTTATAAATGTGATAAAAAAGCTATGTGGTATAAAATCGATATAAAAAAAAACTAGACGTAAATGTTACGTTAAAGTGTTGCGTGTCAGATCGATTCTCGAACTTTATGGTTTATTATTTGGTAAAAACAATAAAAAAGACGTTTCCTTAAAAACCTACGTAATATGGGCTTGTCCCACTAAAAAAATCTGGCAAGTGTATGTCGGTCACACGTTGCAAAGGGTTCCGTAGCAGATTTTGTTTTCGCAACCCATTTTGACGACTGCTTGTCAGCTATATTTTATCGGGTTATTGGCCAATATAAAATTTGAGAGGGGTTTTTAAATTTCTGCTTCTCTGCTGTGTTTATGGGACATACGTCAATTTATGTCAATATCAATACATTTTATGCCTGTTCGTGTGATTACCGGTCCCTTTCGTTTTCGGCGAATAAGAAAATGACAGGTATAACTTAAAGTCAACTAAGCATTTTTATGACGTGACTTATTGTAGATTTGCCGCAGATGGCATTAACTACTTGGCCGGACAAATGGGTAGTGCAGAGGGCTCTCACCCTTTGGAATCAGCACCAAAAAGTAATTATTTTTTTCTTTTCTCCAGGTCCTGCTGATAAGTACCGACACACGAAGAAGAAGAATGATCAATACGGAACCCCAAAAGTGACCATTCATTTGTTTTTCACCTATTCAGGTGTAATGACGTATCATCTTGATTATCATCTTCGCGCAAAATTAATATCGCTTGTACTTGTAATTTATTAATATTGCTATCCTTGTCTCGGACGCATATGTCATCTGCATACAGAGCGAGACAAACAGTCAGTCAATGCGACGGTTTGCTTTTTTTTGACGTGAATTATTGTAGATTTGCCGCAGATGGCATTAACTACTTGACCGGATAAATGGGGAGCGCTGAAGGCTCTCACCCGGTAGCGACGGTCTGCCTGTACAGAATGATGGTGTGTTGGCGAGCATCATGGCAGTATACAAAAGGTGTACACTACATCGCTTATCAAAAAAAAAATGCGTTTAGTCACAGTTCAATTCCTACTACACGTAATAGTTATTACAGAAACACTAATGGGTACATAATCAATTGACCACCTTGACATGTTTCATATCGTCGTTGCCAGTTTAAAAGCTCTTTAAAACAGCCTCCGTGGTCTAGTGGCTAGAATGTTAGGCTCACGATCTGGAGGTCCGGGTTCGATTCCCGATGGGGACATTGTCGAAATCACTTAGTGAGACTGTCCTTTGTTTGACTTTTCAGGCGTGAATCACCTGATTGTCTGAAAAAGTAAGAGGATTCCGTGCTTTAATGGGCACGTTAAGACCTTGGTCCCGGTTACTACGTACTGATGTAAGTAAGTAGTCGTTACATGAGCCTTGTCAGGGGCCTTTGGCGGCTATTGAGCCAGGGTTACTATTGAGTAACCCTGACACCAGGGTTGATGAGGTTGGTACTCCACCTCACAACCCACATGATAGAAGAAGAAGACTTTACGCAAATGTCCAATTGCAATATTGCTTTTTTAGATTAATTGCTTCGATATGGCCTTATTAACCTCCTATAACTACAAGTAACCAGAATATAACTTGCAGCTGTCGATAGGAAGTTCTAAGATAACATTTGTTCTAGAATGAACTATTGACAAAATGTGTCAATTTTATTTTATAATTCAATAGCGGGAAGAAGTAATGTAGGTCGATGATAAATTCGGTTTTAGAGACTAGGTCAGTAGAAAGAATAATAGTCTAACTGGCTATGAATCTGAGTTGATATCAAGTGGAATTTTCCATCGTAATAGTCAGTATCATCCCACCATTATCCCGTTTTTCACAGGGTCCGCTTACCTAACCTGACGATTTGACAGGTCCGGTTTTTTACAGCAGCGACTGCCTGTCTGACCTTTAACCCCGCAAAGGGAAAACCAGCCCTATACAGGTTAAGTTACATAACTCCGAAAATGCATTTCTGGGGAATGTGGGTTTCCTAACGATGTTTTTCTTCACCGTTGAGCACGTGAGAATAGCGTTAGAATCATATTATAAAGAGGAATATAAAATAAAAATAAATCATAATATTAATACGAGATCCAAGGCACAGGGTAAACTTGTCCAGACACCTGCTAGAAACTGTTATGGAGAGAGGACTAGAAAATATATAATACCAAGGTTATGTAATAATATTCCATTTCTGTTAGAACAAAATAAAATTATATGTACTGGTAGTCTTAAGAAAAAACTGAAGGAATATATGCTGGAATAAATAATGAGTGTAGTTAAGTTTAGTAGGTAAAGTGTGTGTAGTATAAGTCAATTTATAGGATTTTAGTGGGTGGAGGGTAGTTGTTGTAAATGCTGGTAATTAAACAAAATTAGGGAATGAGCGCGACGCCAACAAACTACGGTTGTAGTTTGGCGATAGTATTAAAATGTATATGTATGTAATTTTGTTTATAAATAAATTAAAAAAAAAAAAGAAATTGATACAAATTTCATAATCATTGGTTTAGCGCTGTGCTGGATTCGAACCTGCGACTTCAAAGTGAGAGGCAAGCGTGCTACCAACTGGACTACCATGGTTCCATATAACGCCACGTTGGTTTCCGTTGAAAAAGTATGTAATTGAAATAAATTATAAAAGAAACTTCCAATTGTCATGACTTTTCCGACAGGAAATTCCACTTGTTATAAACTCAGAATCATCCCCCAAAGTTTTTCTTACCCTGACAGGGTTCACTACTGAGCCGCGAAAAATCTATCTACAATGGTTCACCCCCTATTCATGGCATTTAACCATATGTAGCGAGGAATGGGCGTATACCCTATACAACTCTGCCTACCCTTTCGGGAATACAGGCGCGATGTTACGTTAGCTTATCAAGGTTACGTATGTGTATCTAACCCGATGCGACCCGCGAAAGGCCTTATATTAGTGAGTTAATTGATAAATTCTTATAAATCTGGGGGCACGGGAGTGCTCACGCCAAGACGAGCAAAGCGAAGCGCAAAGACAGGGCAGCAATCTTGTCTCGAAACGTTTTATCAATTTTTTTAATCATCATAACTCTGGTTTGGATTATTATACCATCATCATCATCAATTTAAGAGCCACGCTCTTGTCGGTGCAGCATTTTCCATGCTACTTTTTCAGGGAAAAATAGAGCAGTGGTTTCCCTCTTGCATTCCGCCCCGCAGTACTCTATCTGACGTAAGTGGGATAGCGCCCAGTCTATTATAAAGCCACACTAGGACTCGTGTCCATATCAGGACATAGTGTCATATTCATAGTGTGTTGTGTAGTGTGTAGTTATAGTATGTCATAGTATGGATTATACCAGGTAAACCAAATTATCAGGATATATATTATAGGCTTGGCCTTTTCGCTACCATCACATGAGCGTAAGGTGAAAAAAAATAGAATTTTATGCCGTCGCCATGGGTAACTTTGACTGTGCATTGCCATGCTGTAATCTTCTTTTATCGTGTGGGTTGTGAGGTGGAGTATCAACCTTCATCGACCCTGGTATCAGGGTTATTCTGTGATTATAGTTCTTGTAGGAACGAAACGGACCAGCCCGAAATTTTGCCTAAAGTGTAGACTTTGTAAACTTAGGATATATGTAGTTAGCTCATGTAGAGTTAGAAGCTTAGGTCTACATGAGATCTGATAACTTTTTGACACTGCGATCGATATGATCTCGCCTTGGCAACATTTTACATGAAAATGTTTTTGTTGGGATAAAACATTTTTAAAACAGCTACGAACTTGAACTCTGTTACTAAGTAATTGATCTAAAATAACATAAAATTGTTTTTTGTTTTTATTAGACGATATCGCTCGCAAGGTACTTACCTCGAAGGTTGCTTGCGGGACCCGGATTAAACCATGTTCCGGAATTCGTTTAGTAGTTCATGTATCACTTATTGATAATACCATGTGATGGAATAAAAAAATAAACATTACTGAAATTTTAATCAATAATATTAATTTATTTATATATTCAAGTAACAAGACTCATTGGGTTAGTATATCTTATTCTAAACAGTACAAAACAAAATTACAAGCATTTGGCAGGTACGTAAGTCACCCCTAGTTTTCTTAACATTGGAAAATTTCTTAGCATTGCCGCCATGGGGACCACCATGGTGTAGGAAGATCAAGTATGCTCAAAACTGACAGCTAGCATTTCAAGGTTAGTCCAGCTGACGTCATCCAACCCTGCGTTGCCATTTCGTAAAAAATAAATAACCCACGTCCAATGTCTTTAATTTACTTTGCAAGGAAATTTTGTACTTTTAGTAAAAGATCAGTTATCAAGACAGTTTTCATGACTTTTATATATGTGACAAATAATAATAATTAAATACGTTAGTCAGTAATTCATTTAATTTTCAATAATAAAATTTACGTCCTTGCAAAGTTGGAGATACCAATTTAATGGTAACACTTACGTCATCAATGGGCTAGCAATGGCGGCTTCTCATAGGATTGAGCATACCTGGTCTTCTTATACCAAGGGGATGATGACGACTTATGTGGGACTCCACGATCTCAAGTATCCCGCCTACCCACTAAAACCCAAATGTAATGGCAGAGCCCTATAGAAAAAATATTTGTTGCTTGACATTTGGATCGGATATTATGTAATTGTAACCTGGTACCTGATAGAGGGCAGCTGTATCTGTCAGTACTAATTATTTATTATTTATTTATTTATTTATTTATTTATTTATTTATTTATTTATTTATTTATTTATTTATTTATTTATTTATTTATTTATTTATTTATTTATTTATTTATTTATTTATTTATTTATTTATTTATTTATTTATTTATTTATTTATTTATTTATTTATTTATTTATTTATTTATTTATTTATTTATTTATTTATTTATTTATTTATTTATTTATTTATTTAGATTTCGCGACTTTACAGTGCAGAAGCGCCAATGCGCCGTGAAACTTTAAATATAAACAGTATAATAAAAAACATATGAAACTTAAGTTTAAACAATATAAAAACATATTTAATTTTCACACATTATTCATCATCTCGCAGAACCTCAGACACTCGCGACACACATACGTCCACTCACTCACAAACAGATCACACTCTGGTGCTGATGCAAGATGATGATGTACTATTCAGTGGGGAAGAACAGGAGTCCTAGTACCGCTTTGAAATATACTTCTCTGGGCGCCATTTCACTCGCATCAGACAGAGTGCTGCGGGGCGGAAGGCAAGAGGGAAACCACTGGCCTGTTAAAAAAGCAGCATGGAGAATGTCGATAAGAGCGTGGCTCTTAAGTGATAACGGATTACACAATGCCACATAACCTACATTCCTATCACAGTCATTTGCCCTCCAATGTTATGTTCTATGGATTCTTATCATTTGAATTATGTTTCGCAATTACTTCCTCATTTTTAAAGCTCTACTTTATGTCTCATCGTACTATTGATAAGACGTGGCAAAGTGTTGGAATCTTCTTGATTCCTCGCTGTGACTGTATCAGTGTTGCCCTGTGTGTAAATTTTCACTGAACCCTGGCCTTTTTTGGTGAGCTGCGGCACCCATATAATTATATACCTTTATGTTTTCCAACTAAATATTAATGTGTGTATATTTCATTGTTGTACTTAAATATAATTACATATATGTGTGTCGTAGGTTTACCTAAAGAAACTTTTTTTTTATTTAATTTTGTATATAATATTATGTTATGTAATATCACAGTCCCTTGTTTGGTAAGGACATTGTTTGGAGGGCACGTTATGCAGTCTCCTTCTATCGTGTGGGTTGTGAGGTGGATTACCAACCCCATCAACCTTGGTGTCCAGGTTACTATTGAGCTGCCAAAGGCTCCTGACATGGCTCATGTAACGACTTACATCACTTACGTACTTACATCAGTAAGTAGTAACCGGGACCAACTGCCTAACGTGCCTTTTGAAGCACGGATCATCTTTCTTTCGGACAAGCAGGTGATCAGCCTGTAATTTCCAAACCAAACTAGCGATTACAAAGTGATTTTTGTGATTTGTCCCCACCGGGATTAGAACCCGGGACCTCCGATGGTGAGCACAGCGCTCAACCACTGGAGCACGGAGGCCGTTACAAGACTCATGTAACGCTGCATATTTAACGTGCCCTCCGAAGCACGGATTCTCTTAGTTTTAGGCAAAAGGGTGATCAGCCTAAAGTCCTATTCAACCTAGAGATCACAAAGTGATTATTTGTAATTATGTCCTCACCGGGATTCGAACTTGGAGCCTCCGGATCGTGTACGGAGTAAACAGATTCACTAACCTATTGAGATTTTTATTTCCTTGAATAATAAAACGTAGGTATCTCAGAAAAACACAACATCGTTCATATTTGTATTCTCTTAAAACTGTAATTTGCATGTTGCAGACAATTAATTTGCGATATTGTGGCAATGACGCGTTATACTCCAAGTGATCAAAATGTCTATTAATATCTGCAAAGGTTGTTAATTCAGTGCATAAATAGCTAGTTAGACTTATTATGTATATGTCGTGGCCAGATCGTAAAATTGATCATTTCATGATGTGGTCGACAATGGTCGATGGTGGTGATAGCATGGACACCGCCTACATTGACGATATAGCCAAACGTTGATTGATATATCATTAAACGTTGACGTTTCAACGATATGGTCAACTTAAGTTGGCCATTTCATGAAATATGACCATTTCATGAAATGATCGAGCACATCATGAAATGATCAATTCTATGATCTGGCCACGAGAATACACTTTGGTACCATGTCACATTAACTTTTTTGACCAATTGAACTGTAAGTCTCACTAAATGTCAAATATGTTAGTGAAGTCCTAAAGTGGGTACATTATATTGCTCATAACTGTACACAAATCAAGATTTGTGACAACAAGTTGTTACAGTGTGTCGCGTAGCGCTTAAGTGCAAGCGGGACAAACTGTCTGCGCGCTCCCACTTACTCCTTAGGCCATTCAGGACTAAAGTAAGACCCAGAGGGGGTGAGGTCCGCGCCTGGTACGAATTGGTGTGGGGGGGAGATTTGCCGTTCTATACGGATTATTACAAATACAAATATACTTTGTGCACCAAAATAAAAGCAAGTATTTATAAAAGACTTATATATATCACGTAGGTAGGTATATATACTGGGTGTTAGGGACATCGTAACGAAAAAAAAAATGGAACGCCTATATGATTGTACTAAAAACGATGGTGGGTGTTTTTCTTGTCGCAAATGTTTAATTAAGATTTTGAATTTTTACTGTGCCGCAATGTAAGTCGAACAACGCGGCACACAGACGTTAAACCTACGCACGGCTACGTTACGCGTGCGTGCGTGATACGATGTTGTATCTAGGTAGGAGTTTTCATTCTCTTGTATTTAGATGCTTAGTGGTGCAACGTTTAAAAATGTTGAGTTTGTTGAAGTAGAACACCTACTGCCACGATTTTTCACGCACGGTACCTACCTACCTAAATAGTATTAGTTCAGCTTGTTACGCTCTCAGAAGCTTGCGTGACGAACTAACTACAGATCAGTTGAAGACTGTATATTACGCTTTGGTGGAATCCAAGCTAAGGTACAGCATCAAATGGTGGGGCAATAGCTACCAATATAATATAAATATAGCCTTCGTTGCGCAAAAAAGGGCAATTAGAACGATAGTGAGAATACCACCATGGGAGTCTTGTAAGCAATATTTTCAAGATCTTGAAATTCTAACTGTTCCTTGTCTATATATTTTTGTACTTTTGTGTGACCTACAGAAACATATTTATGACTTGGAAACGGATGAGGAACGAAATGAAAGACTAAGTACGCGAAGGAAGGACTTACAACAAAGAAATAATCCACGATTGAATGTTGTCCGGCATAGTGCTCACTACCAGGGAGTTAAATTATATAATAAACTGCCAATGGGCCTAAAAACGATTACGAAGTTCAATGAATTTAAGACCAAGTTGAGATGCCTTTTGCTCAATAAGCGCTATTATACCATTGATGAATATTTGAATGATAAATAAACGATGCATGCGATTTACGTCTTCTTGTTATAACTTTTAATTATAGGCACTTTTAGTCGCTTACTTTTCTATTTTATTGTAGTTTTTAATCAGTGCTGTTGACATCATGTAGCCATAATGAAATTAGGTAATAATTTTTGTCATTAATTTTATTCGCATAGTGACGCTTTTGTGACTTTATTAACTTTATTTGATTGTTTTTATTGTTTATTTTTTTTTACTGTTCTCGTACATCATATTTTATTACCAGTGACATCCTATTTTAAATTTACTATGTTTGGCTACTGATATATTGTTATTATTTTTTTGTATAATTTTCGACACAATGTAAAAATTGTTCAGAAATAAATAAACTTGAAACTTGATACCAGTTATTAAAACGTTCCTAACTTGTTAACAATAAAAACCCTACTCTTGCCTTACCTTAATTGTTATTCCTTCGGATGAAGTACCTAGGTAGGTACCCTAGAACATGTCACGTCACGTAGGTATGAAACATCGCGTTTCCTCCGCGGTAGGTAGGTATCACACGCACTCACAAACACAACACCTTGCTCTTTAATAAACATCAACAATCTTCCATACTTTTGTGCAGTAAATGGTCTATGATCTATCATCATAGTCGACACTACTCATTTACAGAATAAAACAAACACAAAACACTCACAAACACGAAAAAAATATCCTCGAAAAACATCACGCGATTCGGGTCAAGCTTAGTATTCGACTGAGCGGAAGCGCGCGGCGGCGTTAGCGCAAAGCATCAAAGGCGCGCCGACGACGCGCCGGCCGCGGCCGAGTCGAGCCGACGACTAGACAGAGAGAGAGAAGTATGTTTATGGTGCAAGTGACAGAGAAAGAAATAGTATCTGTTCGTATGCCTACTTTATTGGCGAGCGTTGCCCTTGACCCGTGCGCCGGCTATTCACCTGCGCATAGCTGAATTGTAGATACGTTATTATTATTATTGATGACATTGATAAAATTTAATAATTAGTAATTTTTATTTGTTTATTTTAAATGTGCGTTCTATGCAGCTTAAAACACAATATGGGACTGAAAAAAATCTATTTTTTTTATGAATTTTGCGACAGGAAACTTCACTTGATACCTATCAACTCAAAGAAATACCTAGTATCTGTTCGTAATGCCTACTTTATTGGCGCGCGTTGCCCTTGATCCGTGAGGCTATTCACGTCCGAGTATCCATCAAGACAGATCAAACAAGTCCTAACTCGGAGGTCTTGCGTCCCAGGATCCTTTAATTATGTCTTAGAACCTTCTTGGCCTATGTGGTCCAGTGGTTGAGCGATGGGATGCGGAGGGTCCGGGTTCGTATTCCGGTGGGGACATATCACAAAAATCTGTTTATAAGGTCTTTGGTTGGGACGTTACAGGCTGATCACCTGATTGTCCGAAAGTAAAATGATCCGTGCTTCGGAAGGTACGTTAAGTCGTTGCTCCCGTCTACTAGGTACTTATGTAAGCACGTAGCCGTTACATGAATATTGTACACAGAACAGGATAGGTTTAATTAGTTCTTTACTGATGATTTAACAATGAGATTTAAAACACGAATAACTTAGTATGTACTTAGTACCTCGGTACCAACATGTAACAAGAAAAATAAGATCACTCCTCTCGGACAATTTTTTTCTTTGAACATGCCGACATTGCCTACGCGGCGGAGTTGCCGAACTATCGATAGGTAGATTATCAATTGTTGAACTTGAAAATTGTCTAAACTATCGAAAGTAGTGATAGTACATTTAGATCGATACTAGCGATAGTACCGATAGGTCTTGCTTTGTAACAATAATGGGTATTGATCTAAAAGATCTATCGATAGGTACCTACTATTGGTTTTTTTTAACTAGGTATCGATAGAATATCGATAGGCAACACTCTGGCGGAGTGTCCGCCCAATTCTAGACGCGATCTCGCTCGATTTTTGTGTAGCGAAGTTTTGCGTAGGTACTTACATACTAAGTTGGTGGATGGTTGACATAGTAGGTAACTAATTACCTAATCTGTGGTGGTTGTGTTAGTTGGTTGTTAGTTATTCTAATGACAACAAAGAATACAATTATTTACTGTTTCAACTGTTTTAGGTAGATAATGGCCCCGATTCCTATGAGTAAATGAATGAATAACCCGGTCGAATCAAAAAGGTATCTCGCTGGTATGCAAACCGTTTGACGTGTGCTGTCAACTTAATTCTGTCGGTTGTTTTAGATTTCTGCTTAAAATTGACGTGTATTCCATAAATTTTATGCCTGTTGATTATCCGTCCATTTAAGAATAAGAATAAAATAAATTTATAATTTACGATAGACAGAGAAAGAAATAGGATCGGTTCGTAGTGCCTACTTTGTAGGCCGCGCCGCCGCCGCGCCGCCGCCGGCGTGCGGCGCGGGGCGCGCGGAGCGGGGCGTGTGGAGCGGGGCGCGCGGCGCGCGGTGCGTGTGGCCGTTGACCCGTTCGAGCAGCTGTTGTCTCCATTACATCGAAAATTTTCGATAATTTGTCATTATTGTTTTTTTTATTGAAATTTGGGTTCTATGCAGCTAAAAGCACAATATGGAATTGAAAATAATTAAAAACAAAACTCAAAATTTCATGAATTTTGCGACGGAAAATTCCACTAGATATTAACTCAGAATCATGGTCTGAATCATCCCTCTCAGTATTCGTTACGATGTCACTAACACCCAGTATATATATATATATATATTTATACCGGTATATAGATATAATTGATATAATGTGTTATTGTTTATTCAATAACCAAAATGAGACTCAGAGGGGGTGAGGTAAATATAGGCACGAATTGCGGGGCGCAGTTTCCGTTCTACAACGTATTATCTTTTATACCATGACCTTGGGGAAAATAAAGTATATTTTTACCGATATTAAGTATATATGTGACAAATACAATTCACATCTGTAAACCCAGTGAATCATACGTTACATAAAGACTAGTAGCTAGCTGGTCAATACTAAATAAAGTAAATTTGAACAGTAACAGTAACTATTCAAGATTACAAATATTTGTCGAGTATACTTGGAAGCTGGTAAATAGTATCTGACTTCAGGGAATGTCCTTAACCCAGTGATTCTTGTGATTATCACAATTTTATGAAGAATCATGAGCTGGTTGGTTATTCCGTCAAATTTGTAGCTAACGTTACTAATATCAAATACTTACCTATACGATTTGTCATCAGTTTAAATGCGGTTTTAAAAGGAGCTGACAAGTTAGCCACAAAGCATCTGTTTACAACTGCAAACATTTTTTTTTATCAATACTTCCACGCTTTTTTTACCTTTGATGGGTTTGCTTTTGGCCCCAGACTTGCCCGAAGGCATCGACGAGGCCTAAGATGGAATGAGCTCACTCAGAATCAAATCAAAAACACTTTCTTGCATACAAACAAAATATACTTACATTTTTCAAACATTTACCTCTACAGTACAAATGGACGGCCTTATTGCTCTGGAGCAATTTCTTCCAGGCAGACACTACCAGCAGGGCTAACATGTGCAACGTGATAAAATTTTGCCTGGTCACTCTGGCCTTGAAAGCACCCGGGTTATATGTATTCGGAAATACAGAAGACGGCAGAGAATTCCACTCCTTTAGCAAAGTACGCTGGTTAGTTAGTTAATGGTTAGTTAGTTAATTAAGTTATTGAGCGTTAGGCTTTGACCCTGGGTTCGATTCCCAGTGAGGACGAGAATCACGATAAACACTCTCTGAGACTCTCCCTGGTTTGGTCAGGACCACAGAATAGGGAAGTCTTTCTTCTACAGGGTGTAACGGAAGGGGGGTATCAAGCCGAAAGGGGACAAAACTATACCTTATGTAGATCTTATCTGCAAAATTTCAATTAAAAAAAAACACTTTTGATATTTTTTTCAATTTCAGTTAAAAAAATATTTTAATATTTCCAGCATGTAAAAAACACGGCACAGCACTATTGAGGTCACTGTTCTTAATCCACTCAAATATTGGCACTACACAAATCTCCTAGCGCGTCCTGGTCGCCTGGTACTCGCGGCGCTCGCACGGCCGCGATAGGTACGAAATTCGAGCGGGCGGCGGCTTTGGCGGCAACGTCAAAAGGAGTCGGCGGCCGATTGGAACAATCCGAGTCGGCGGCACGTCGGCGACTGTAACAAACAAGAATGACACTAAAGCATCTAATAATTGGAGTCATTTTGCTTTGACAACTATTCTCACATTATTTTATGACGTGTAAAATAAGTTAAAATTACCTACTTGTTTAGGTAAGGTATTTAATTTAATAGTAAATAGGAAAAAAAGTGTGAAAGTGTGGGTAAGTAGGTAGGTAATTAATAATTAGACTTACGTTTTACAAGAAAGGTTCGAAATGTCGTCATCCCCGTTCGATGCACAGACCTGCCGCTTCATCTGTCCACAACACTTTCGAAGCAAAGTCTGGTGAGCTTTCCACTTGAACTCGGTACCATTCTCAGAATGCCACACGAGGTAAATAATCAGCAGGAATTAGCTCGGGCGTACGTTGCATGTGGTAAGGTTCGCGTGGTAGTCCTTGGGTTGGCTGCACGGCTAGTACGGCTTCTTCAAACTCCGGATCACGGGTCGCCGAGCGGCCAGTCTCGGATGACGCGTGGAAAGAGCCCGTTAAATGCAGTAGGCGATTGACCATTTTCCTGAAGCAATGCAGTGAAGGCAGTTGCCTGGCTTCATCAGCTGGTCTACCTTCTATGAATCGCTGATACAAGTTCCGTGCTTCACTTAAGTTGCCATCGCCGGCACCCACACACATCATCATTTCATAATAACCTACATTACTCAAAGACACCTCGAACTATCACTGATCACAGTTATCACAACAAATCCAAATTTCGAACTTCACTCCACAGATAGTAAACAAGCACTGACAAATAATTTGACAGTTTACTTTCGTGTGCATGTTTCTATCTCTTTTGGAATGCTAGTATCCTGGTACTTAAGGGTGTGTTATTTCTTTGTGCGCAATAAAATATTTTTATGGTATTGTTTGAATGAATGAATGAATGTATTGTATTTTATGAAAGTAGGTACGTATTTTACTTTGAACCTAGAAAAGTAAAAAAGTCGTTTATCTAATAAGGATCACCCGCGCTCACACTCTGGCACTAACACAGAATTGCCACGTTTCTTCGCAAATATCCCGCGCAATAGCAGAAGGCGAAATTAATCTGTCAATAATAAGACATACTATCACTCTGCCCGTATCCCTAATGGGGTGGGCAGAGTCACAAGAACATCCCATTAGCGGTACGAGCATGATAATTATTTATGTACCTATGTTATGATTACTTGTGGCTCTGTCTGCCCCATAAGAGATAAAGGCGTGATATTATGTATGTATGTTTGGTACGGGCATGTAGCGATACGAGCGTGTAGTGGTAAGTGAAATTCCGCAGTCTCTGCCTACTCCAATGGGAAAAAGGCGTGATGTTATTGTTCACTGTTGGATAATACACGACTACAATTTAGGAAGGAAAAAAAATACAAAAAAAAAAAATATTTTTTATCATGGTTAATGATAACTTCCCCTTAACAGCACCGCCATTTTGAATTTCGGGTGCATTAGGGCTTGCCGATCAAAAAATGTCTATCGATAATCTATCCCGACCGAGAGTCGATCGATAGCAAGACTATTGATAACTCGGAAAGTGGGAACATTTTCGATTTTATTACCTAAGTGCAATACAATCGATAGTATCGTTGCGGATTAATAACAAACTATCGATAATTTTGCCCTCAGTCAGTAGTATTGCTACACTCCGATAGTATGGTTATTTTGAGTGGGCTGATTGTCTAAACTGAATTTCAATAACTCAAAAGTCCATGGATTTAGATTTTTTGAAAAGCTATTTTTTTATTTCTACCAATCAAAATCGTAGTTGAAAATGATTATGATCGATAATCGATACTGAACTATCGATAGTTTGAAACACTAGCGTGCCTTTTTCTATTCGCGAGCCCTGGCATCCTGGTACAGGGTATAAATCCCATTAACTGTCCCAATGCAATTTGCAATTCCGTGCTTCGGAAGGCACGGTTGGTCCCGGTGACTACTTACTCATGTAAGAAAGTAGTTATTACATGAGTCATGTCAGGGGCCTCTGGCGGCTCAATAGTTACCCTGACACCAGGGTTGATGAGGTTGGTAATCCACCTCACAACCCACACGATAGAAAGATTTAAAAAAATACTGTTATGTGTTTTTAATTCCTTGTACGCAATAAAGTATTATTGTATTGTACGAAAGTACTTATTTTAAGATTACTTTTACCATGTCATAGTAAAAGTAAAGTTATGTTAGGTAGGTACTTTACTTGAGAAATTGATTTTGTCTTTACTATGTTGTAAACGTAACATTAATGTCTCGTTAATAAGATACACAATCACTTGCAGCTGCTCGTATCCCTAATGGGGTGGGCAGAGCCATAAGTAATCAGAACATACTAACATAATATCACGCCCGTATCACTAAGGGGTAGGCAGTCACAACGGTACTTGAGAAATTTATTTTGCTTTTACTATGTTGTAAATCCCCAAGGAATTCTAAGAAGCCTCTGACGTTGCCGGTCGCCTCAGGGAGGCACCCCGTCTGGCCAAGGTGCCGGACCCGGTAGTTGGCGGCTCCTTCACACTCCAGTAGCACATGGGCCGCTGTCTCGTCCATGCAGGTTCTGCACAGGGGCTTGTCGGTGACACCTAGTGTAAACAGATGTTTGTTGATATCACCGTGACCACACAGCTACACCTGCTACCTGCAGCTGTTACCTGTATTAGTGGAGACCTCTTCACATTTAGAATTCTTTTGGAGAGACAACTATTGATGTTGGGTAGTGCCAACTTAGCCTGCCTGCATTTATTTACGGTGGTTCATAGTCTGGTGTGTTTGTTCATTCCCAAATACCCTAATACCGAACTAGCTTTATTTGCGGATGATACAGCCATCTATTCTTCGTGCCGTGGTCGAGTTATGATGACCGGAATTCTCCAACGCGCCAATGCCTTGGGCAAGTAGTTTCGCAAATGGAGAATCAAGGTAAACCCGGAGAAAAGTGCAGCGGTGTACTTTTCAAAGGGCTATTATAATACGTCACGGTCACGCTGTCAACTTAAGTCATCAAGATGTCTGGCAAGCCGATCCCTTGGGAGGAGCAAGTCAAATATCTCGGCGTAGTCTTAGATAGACGTCTTACTTTCAAGGCCCATATCAAACGTGTGCGCGATCGCGCCACGTTTGTAATGGGCCGTGTTCATTGTCTCCTTAACAAGCGTAGTAAATTATCCCTTTGGAATCTACACGACTTGCATCCGTCCGATCATGACCTATGCAGGGGTAGTTTTCGCTCACGCGAGTCTCTCTCAAATCCACCGTCTACAGGAAATACAAAATCGTTCGTGGTTCCATCGCAATGAAAATCTGCACATTGACCTAAGTCTGCCAACCATTGCCCAATGGCTCAAATTAGTTTTTTTGATTCTGCTCCGCACCAACCAAATCCCCTGGTAGTTGCGGCTTCCGAATACATCCCGCTTAGGAACGGTACTGAATAGCATCGGCGTCCGAAGTATGTAATACGATCCCGACGACCCGATTACTCTAGCCATAGAATCAGCCAATCAGCTCGCGACAACAAACATTTCAGGACCCCGATACCGACACCGCCGGCGTGGTCGACGACTTCCCTCAATCAGCGCTTATCGCTATCGACTTACTAGGGTCGTTTAATTCTTTCAAATATTTTTCCTCTCAGACGACGCCCTGAGCCGAGGTTCGCGCCCAACTGGGCACCCTCAGGCCTGTTGTCTTAAACGTTGTACCGGGTGAGAGCCTTCAGCGCTCCCCATTTGTCCGGCCAAGTAGTTAATGTCATTTGCGGCAAAACTTCGATAAGTCACGTCAAAAAAAGGTGTGTTTGTTGGCTGCTCTCGTTCGTAGCAGCGAGCGGACCTGTCCGAATGAGATCGGCAATATCGGTTCCGGACCGATGGCTGTTACCTCCCGTTCCCCTTCTGGCCAACTCGTCCGCCGCGTCGTTACCTCTTGAATCACTGTGTCCTTTGATCCATTGTAAAGTGAGGTGTTAGTATTTGCACACCTTAGTCAGTGATTGGTGGTAACTGTGTATGAGTAGTAGTAGTTGTTTAGGGCCTGCAAAACTCTGAAAGTATTCTAATGAAACTGTCCCGTACCTAGCTAGCCATGAACGCATTCGCCGCTAGCGTGATGCCCATTTGACCTGGATGACGGTGTTAAGGGAGCCTGATATTACGTAATCATAAAATAAAGCATACTACACAAGGAGACGAGATGCATTGTAAAGTACATTTCTTTATCAACTATTAATGTAGGTAATCGACTACATTTTTGGACAAAACTTGTACAACAAAGTGACTCTGCCCATCTCAGTAGCGCAGTAAGTGTGATATTAGATATGTGTAATTACTTGTAGCTCTGTCTGGTCCATTAGGGATAAAGCCGTGATTTATGTATGTTCACATCTTGTTCTATCCTATTGGTTGTGAGGTGGATAACCAACCTCGTCAATCCTGGTGCGAGGGTTATTATTGAGCCGCCAAATGCCCCTGACATGGCTCATGTAACGACTACTTATTACATCAGTAAGCAGTAACCGGGACCAATGCCCATTGTTTTTTTAACTATTGTGTCTGGAAATCTTGGCCTCACAAGGATGAAACAAAACAATTTAAAAAATATTGATTAATATGGCCATCACTGGCACGTTTACCCTTTACTAGGGCAGGCATAAATAAAAGAGGTGGTAGCTGTTCACTCAAAAGTTAAATACCTTGAACAGCTGATTGCTACGTAGTGTTGTGCAAATTTGAATTTATTACATGAAGACCTGGAATTCAATTGCTCATAACTAATGCAAATATGAATTTAGGCGGCCAATACTCTCGCATGTGATTTGTAGATAGTGACAGAGTAGGCACACTTCGGGTTGATACCCCCGTTCCGTTACACCCTGTATTTTGTGTGTATATTACAGGATATCACTTGATTGTCTAGGTGATATCACCCTGATACCGACCCCGCCGGCATGGTCGACGATTTTCCTCAATAGCGCTTATCGCTATCGACCCACTAGGGTCGATTCATTCTTTCAAATATTTTTCCTATCAAACGACGCCCTGAACCGAGGTTCGCGCCTAACTGGGCACTGGGCCTGTTGTCTTAAACGTTGTACCGGGTGGGAGCGCCGGCCCCCCATTTTGTCCGGCCAAGTAGTTAATGCCATCTGCGGAAAATCTACAATAAGGCACGTCAAAAAAAACAAGTTTCGCGCCAGCGTTTACCTAAAACTGTATTGTTATCACATTTATCGACCTAATTACGCTCAGTCTACGTTTATACGTGTTACTTTTGATTTATATCAATAAATATATCGCGAAATCAGTCAGTGTTTCTATTAACATTCATCATCAAGTTCAATCTCCACAGTCCACCTCTTCGCTCAAGAACTAAGTACTTGGTCTTTGTCTTCGGTATTGACTTCCAAGAGATAGTTTCATAATATTTATGAGATTATGATCACTATTCATCATCATCATCATCAGCCCATTAACGTCCCCACTGCTGGGGCACGGCCCTTCCCTGTGGATGGATAGGGAGATCGGGTATAAACCATCACGCGGGCCCAGTGCGGATTGATGGTTATTAACGACTGCCAATGCAGCCGGGACCAACGGCTTAACGTGCCTTCACAGAGGAGCTCGAGATAAAAACTTTTTTTTTGGTCACCCATCCTATGACCGGCCTTTGCGAAAGTTGCTTAACTTCAACAATCGCAGACCGAGCGCGTTTACCGCTGCGCCACCGAGCTCCTCAATATTATATTATTATAATGATCACTATTATAGAATTGATAATAATTTCAAAAACTAAAAAAATCCACAAACTTTGCGACGGAAAATTAAGTCGAAATCATGATCTGAATCAGCAAAGCCACGTTGACATTAAACTTGATCAAAATAATGTTGTAATTTAAGTAAGTAACTTAAGCTTCTTTTACGTCATAACATCAATTAAAAACACTATTTGGATAGTTATTTTTTTTATTTATAACTCTACCAGGTCATAACGTTGCATTTAAGTTTATTTTTAGAAAACAAGTGTATGTTATTGTTTGCCTCTTTCCTCTTTAGGATAATATAATGTTGTCTTTGCACTTTTGATAACAGAGGGTTAATAAGGCCACATCGAAGTAATTAATCTAAAAAAGCAATATTGCTATTGACCCAGTTGTTTATTTTGGATTAACGCACAGTTTTTACTTATTTGGATCAACCCAGAGACCTAGCCAAACCGAAAAGTTATGTTCGATTCTGCTCCGCATGACCCAAATCCCCTGGTATTTGTGGCTTCCGAATACATCCCTCCCGTTCAAGGACGGTACTGAAAAGTATAGGCGTCTGGAGATCGATTCCTCTAGAGGCGGCCAATCAGCTCGTGACACCAAACACTTCAGAACCCCGATGCCGACCCCGCCGGCGTGGACTTCGATTTCCCTCATTCAGCGCCGGTCCATTCGAGTCAATTAATTCTTTCAAATAAATCGTCTTAGATGTCGCTCTGAGCCGCCCAAATGGGCACCCTCAGGTCTGTTGTCTTAAATTTTGTACCGGGTGTGAGCCCATAGCAGTTTGCGGTAAATCTACAAGAAGACATGTCTTAGAAACTGTCGCTTTTCGTAATCGTTTGCAACATGGCTAACTCACTGCTTCTATACACTAGTGTAGGAATTCACAGCGGGTGCACTGACTTCTCAATGGCGTTAGTCAGAGATTCAATGTAATTGGGCCTTATGAGGGCTAAATTCCGTAGTATCTGCTTACTCCGGGGGCCGGGGTGGGGGGAGGGATCCATGAAAAAATCACGAAATATCATAAGGGGGGAGGTGGGGTGTAGTGATATATCACGAGTATTTATTTTTTTCGGCAAACGCGCGATACTGAAACGAAAAGCGGCATTTCGTGCAATTATTTTGGTCGGTACATTGTTTTAAGTTTACGCGGTTATTATCATAATTAAAACACATAATAACGGGTTCGGGATTATGGATCTACCTACTCCACTCCAATCTCATCAGTCATCCCGTGATCATGGCACTTGCAACAGTGTCGAAATATCGGGAGTCTCATATCCCCATTTAAACGCGGTAAGAACCCGTTATTATGTGTTTTAATTATTTTGGTCGGTACTAAAAAATACACGTGATATAGGGAGTCTTGAACCTCACCATGTATCACCGGGGGGGGGGGGGGGAAGGGGGGGGGTTAAAATCCCAAAAAAAAAACATCACATGATTAATGGACAGCCTCCCGGTGGGAAGGCGTGACTTTATGTATGTATCTTTACGGGGGTTAAATGACAAATGTTACACGTTGTTCGAGGTTCAAGCGGTTATTATCATAATTAAAACACCATAATGGTGCTAATTCGCCAGACGCCATAAAATTTTATTTTGTCATTTTCTTATCCGTTGAAAGAGAAAGGGACGGGTATTCGACAGGCATAAAATTTATGGAATACACGTCAATTTTAAGCAGAAATCTAAAACAACCGTCTAAAATTTTTACATCAGCCAATAACCCTACAGAGTTAAGAAGACAGCTCGTCAAACGGATTGCATACCAGCGAGATGCCTATTTTATTCGCCCGGGTTATTCATTCGTTTTAAAATTAACTTGTTGACAATCATCCGTCCCTACCCTTTTCGGCGGATAAGAAAATGACGGGTATAACTTAATATAAAATTAGGAGGTGTCTGCGGGAATCGGGGCCAATACCGGGTTCTTACCGTATTAAAATCAGGGATATGAGACTTCCGTGATCACGGCGCTAGCACCAGTTTGAAATACCGTGGATTTCATATCCCGGATATTAACGCGGTAAGAACCCGGTATTATGTCTTAACTATGTTACGTTTGACATATTTTTACACGCGAGCTCGAATTTTATCATACAGCAACCAATTACGACTCCTTATCAGTAGATCTCTAATAATAAGTAAATACAAAACTAAATTACTTGTAGTCAAAACGACCAATTAGATAAATACCTATGAGTTTTGATTGGTTTTTGATTTGTATTATTACAGAGAGATGTGGTGTAAAGACAATATAGTGGATTAAGATTGAGAATGGAATGTTAAGTTGGTTTAGACACGTAGAGCGGATGAAGGATAATAGGATTACAAAACCGGTATATAAACCTAAGGTTGGTGGTAGGGCTGGCAGAGGAAGACCTAGAAGGACGTACATTGACCTACTACTTTGAACAGGCGTGCATATATAAAACTATTGAAGATTGTGGAGGAAGCAAGAGACGTCACGATCGAAATAAATGGAATTCCAGAGTCACTGCTTACCCTGGTGCGAAATAGGGGTGTGTTTATGTATGTATGAACCTATTATTATATTGAATGATCAAGTTTTATAGTGTCACTAATGAGTCCCGGCTTTCTGGACAGCTGAATTCGACTTTATGAATTGATATCACGTAGTTTCCAGGATTACAATCAATTGATCAATAATTCAACGCGTAATAAGGCCTTTGTTGACTACGCTAAGGCGTTTGACAGTGTTTCACATACCGCGATATTTTTCACCATTCTCAATCAATACATTGACCCAACTTATGTGTAACTCTTCAACATTATGAGCACGGCCACAATAAAGATACAGGACACGGGGTCTCCTTCGATGTCGATAGAGAAGTACAACAAGGCGACCAGTTAAGTACGACCCCGGCGACCCGATTCCTCTAGTCATAGAGGCAGCCAATCAGCTCGCGACATCAGCACTTATCGCTATCGACCCACTAGAGTCGATTAATTCTTTCAAATATTTTTTCCTCTCAGACGACGCCTTGAGCCGAGGTTCGCGCCCAACTGGGCACCCTCAGGCCTGTTGTCTTAAACGTTCCGGTTGAGAGCCTTCAGCGCTCCCCATTTGTCCGGCCAAGTAGTTAATGCCACCTGCGGCAAATCACACCAAAAAACAAAACCACCTGTTATCCCTTAAACTATTTACGCTCCATCTTAGGCCTCGTCAATGCCTTCGGGCAAGTCTGGGGCCAAGAGCAAACCAAAGGCAAAAAAAAACTTTGGAAGATTTTTCCGAAAACTGCAACCAGACTGGATGTCCAAGGGCATAGAAGTGGAAGCAAGAAACTCACTAACCTAGGATTTGCAGACGACATCGTCCTGTTCTCCACTTCAGCCAAAAAGCTCGAGATTATGCTGGACGAGCTAAATGAGGCGAGCCTTGAGGTGGGACTTGAGATGAATCGATCAAAAACACAAAAATTATGACCAATAGCACCAATTTAAAAATAGAGTTGTATGGGCAAATATTGCACTATGTTGTCGAGAATACTTGGGTCAGATAACGTTCTTCCAGTGGGTTAGCGTTGGGCTCATGATCCGGAGGTCCTGGGTTCGATTCCCGGTGGGGACATATCACAAAAAATACTTTGTGGTCCCTAGTTTGGTTAGGACATTACAGGCTGATCATTTGATTGTCCGAAAGTAAGAAGATCCGTGCTTCGGCGGGCATTTTAAGGCGTTGGTCCCGGTTACTACTTACTGATGTTAGTAAGTTTAGATAATATAGATGTTTTTTTTTATAAATAGTAGATTAAATTAAGGTTTTGTCTTCGGCTAACTTTCAAAGCATATTAACTTATTAAACTGACAATGTTAAACAACATTGTCAAAGACTTACGAGTACTAAAAACTTATAAACCAGCCTTGAATCCTTAATTCACCATAAATGATTCACCATTAACGTAGAACAGTGTTATAGTATATATAAGTTTACTTTTATTATATAACTTGTATGTAAATAAGTTAGACTAAGTATAAAAAAAATGTAAACTTATTAATTTTGAGACCCGTTTACAGACGTCATGAACTTTTAAATAATAAATGGCGGAGGCAGTAACGGACTTATTGAGATTGGGTTCCGTATCTACTTAATCGGATTTTTATCCTTAACTGAGATGAGCTTCACAGAAAATATTAAAGATTAAAAATACTAATTTCTTTCTTTTATTATGTGGCTTGTTATTTATTTACTTGCGTACATAGGCAAAATTCTTGTCACTAGAACTTAAAATGTCAGATAACTTGAGAATCGTGTATGATCGAAACATGTATTCGAAGTCAAATTCGTAAATTATTTAACAGTTGTAACTTATTGACTTAACCCAACACAACAGTTCACCAGAAAAATACATAATATACAAATCCCAAAGTCTCTTCTTCTATCGTGTCGACTGGATGAGGTGGATTACCAACCCCATCAACCTTGGTGTCAGGGTTATTACTGAGCCGCCATAGGCCCCTGACATGAGTCATGTAACGACTACTAACATACATCAGTAAGTAATAATCGGGACCAACGTGCCGATGCCGCCGGGCTTAACGTGCCCTCCGAAGCACACACAATCCCAAAGTAAGAACAGTTAATTCTATATTACATAGCATGTGACATACAAGGTGACCGCTTGGAAGTCGGGCAGGCCACAAACAAATATATTTTCTCCTTTTCGCGATCCTGTTAAGTGTGTGGAGCATATTTAGAGTCAAGCCTTTTGCCAACTGGTCTGCCACGGCTCTGACCGTCCACTCTACCTGCTCACAAAATAATGAGCTTCCATAATATACCAGACAGACAAAGAGAGGTTGGAAGCATTTGATATGTGATGTTTTCGAAGGACGGAAGGTAAGCTGAACTGAAATGGTGTCAAATAAAAAAGCGCTGGAAAGAGTTGAAGAAAATAAAATCGTAATAGATACTTTAAAGAACCGGAGAGAGACAAATATGATTGGCTACCTGATACGACTCGATTCTTTTATAAAGAACATCATAGAAGGAAAAATTGGGGGAAAGAGAGGAAGGGGTAGACCTAGGAGAACATTTATGAAAGAAAAAAAGAGAAGGGGCAGGTCGTGTCGTACCAGGAGGTAAAGGATTTGGCGCAGACAAGAGAGGAATGGCGATAAATGCACCCAAAATAGCGCAGCCTTTAAATAATGTGAGGTATATATATATACATACATACATAAACTCACGCCTATTTCCCACCGGGGTAAGCAGAGACTATAGAATTCCATTTGCTTCGATCCTGACACACTTCTCTTGCTTCCTCCACATTCATCAATCGCTTCATAAACGCACGCCGGTTCAGAGTAGATCGTATTAAACCTTTTCTAAGGACATCTTCAATTTAGTATTTGGTTGGTTTGGTTTCGTTGAGAGGTATATAATATACCAATATTCCCCAGCACTGGACAGAGAATTAATGTACACTTAGTGAAAGATCGTAACTGCATGCATATCCATTCAGTAATTCTCAAAATTAGCCCGAATAAGTCGAAGGTCAGTTGTACAACTTCTTTTTTCCTATAGGCCATACATACGTGCATAAACTCACGCCAAAATCCCTAATGTGATGACAGAAACACAAGAAAGTAAATAAAACTTGCAGCCACCGTTCAATATTGAACCTTACGGGTGACAAGGAATCAACCTACAGCCCATATCTATTGTTCATCATGTTAGAAAAGACACTTCTCTCTGTCGGATTTTAGGACATACCCGGCAGTATTCTAGGATAGCTATTGTTTCGGATGTGTAACTGAACATGCCGTTCACAAGTTGTTTATTAAACGAATGTGTTTTTTATGTTGACATCTGTCAACTTTGACTTTTGTATTGCCGCCTAGAGATAGCGCAATAAAGGCTTATAGTGAATATTATTATTTTCATTTACTAAAAATAACAGCTATTATACTAATGAATAGTAAACAAATTCCCAATACGGACCCCTAATGAATTGCAAGGCGTTTAGCCGAGTTTGTTTATAAAGCATATCGTGTCGCGCCTCCTGTCAGTTGTATCCAACAAGCGCGCGCGCAAGTCAGACCTTACTGGCTGAATTCGGTGGTGTTGTGATTTAAAAAAATTGTGATTTTGTTTTTTTTTTTTTCAAGTTTTTCGAATAAGGTGTTATTAGGTAAGTGCGACTGTGTTAACTTTATTCATTATTGTTAAATAAATCTAGTTAAATTCATATTTTTACTATTAATTTATTATTATTGGTAAGTAAATAAAACAAATTTTCTTAATTTTACTTAAAATATACAATATTTTATGCATTGTGTCTACCCAGGTACTAATTTTAAAATATTTATTTCATAAATAAAATATTATCTGTTTTTAGTATTCAATAATAATAAACTTGGTAAAATAATAAATTTAAACATTTTTAATAAAATTTACGACATTTTAATTAAAGTAAATAAAACACAATTATAATAAAGTAAGTATAACAAAAACACGCACAAACTTTATTGAAATACACGCACGACGGTTGTATCTATATTAATATACTCGGTTGAAAAATAAATGTTTATCTTTTTATTGAAACAAATAAAAAGTAGCACACTTTAGTAATAACAACAAAACATAAATTATCAAAAGCGGTTATTAATAACTCTCTTCGAAATGATAAAACAATAATAAATAATAATATTAACAATTAATAATCATTATTGCAACAAAAATATAATGGATAATTGATACAATAACTGTTTCATCCATATTATTACTATTTATTAAAACGAACATTATCGTGACAAATAAATATATTTGCCAGTACTGATAAATCTTATTTCTATTTATTTTTATCAAATTAGGTTCCTCTAATTGGGTTCCTTAAATTGAACATTGGTACTGAATAATAACATTGCATTCGACACGTGACAATGCCGGCGTGTTCGATATTTTTCGCCTTTCGATCGATCTCTGGGTTGCTTCACTCCGACATAACCTTCTCAGAGCCGAGATTCTCCCCTGAGTCCAGATTAGCTTCCAACTAGGGGTTGAACTTAAAAAGCATTACTTACTGTGATACTTCTCAGCGCTTCTTATTTGTCAGACCAAGTTGTGAGTTTTACTATTACTTTTTTAGGGGTTTTACTACTACTGCAATAGTATGTGAATGAATAATTAAAATACGTAATAGGTACTATAATTGAATTTACGGAGTGTGTCTCTCTAAGAGCTTTCTAAAGTTCTATCTATCTACGAGTATCTACTCAACCTGTATCCACAGCTATAGGCCTCCGAGAGGACTGAGAAGTCATACCACCCTTTCCAGTCCTGTGCAAGTCTCATCCGTTGCTTTAAAAGTAGCATGGAGAATGCTACACCGATAAGAGCGTGGCTATTAAAGGGCATTGAACATTTCACTATGGAGGCTGGCATAGCCTGGTGGCGCCACCTAGCGGATTTTTTAAAACTGCGGCGCACGATGAAACCTGTGCATATCGATAGGGGGCACTTTTTTGAACAAAAAAGCTTTAATGAACCTATGCTCTAAAGCGTCACGTTTTCAAGATATTTAGCTTGAAAGTTCCGAAAAGTGTTGTATGAACAAATCGATTTTACTTTTATATGCAATTGGAATATAGTGACTAAGTGATTATGCATGGAATATTAGTGTTTAATATACCACATATTTACTTTATTGAAAAATAAATAAATAGAAAATAGGTAAAATAAATATCTATAACTTACTTTTATGTGTAACATAAAAGAAATCCAGAAACACGTCGTGAGATGTACAGCTCATGACTTATTCTCGTGGTAATCACGCTCAAAGTTATTTGCTATGATTGTCTAACAATTTCACACTTTTTGAGTTTTTATGTTTATTCAATGAAAGGCAGCTTAAATGTCTAATCACAGTGAAAGCAGGTGGGGTGTGAAAATTCGCTTTTAGGACTACTTTACTTTACAGCAGTGTATGGAACATACCTAGTTCGTATAGACACACCAACGGGGTGTGTGCCTTCAATGCAACGGGACCTTAAGCTGTTTAGTTCATAACAATCATATTACATGAACACATTGTTCAATTATTCATCGATTTTCTTAGTTGTGTTTTTATAAGTATGAAATAAAACATCGTAAAAGTAGTCATATAGTTATTTATATTTTGCTTAAAATAAAATCAATACTAATTGTTATTGAATACATACAGTGTATATGTCACCGTAAAATTGTAAATAACGTTAGATTATAATCTATCGATTTGAATCTCGCGAGATTGTGAACTGTCGAATAATTATGAATCGTATCATATTGCTTACAATTTAACGTATTATTTTTCGGTAGATTATAATTTATCGAAGTGAAACCGTCAAATTGTGATATACGAAACGCACCTCGCGTGCTATACCATAGAGTTACAAAACTATTAGAGTGAGCATAATGTTAATTTGGGATTCTCTTAAAATGCATAAATATTTTTGTCATAATTTTAATTATCATAATCCTTTTTGCATAACGTTTTTTAGCATAATAGTTTTACTTTCCCGTAATAACATCTAGGAATACTGGTTTGTTAGGTATAACTTATTTTTGGGATTAATAAATAGATATCCATAATTCTTTTTTAGAATAATAGTGTTTTGTCATAATTTTTACAAGGCATAACAGTAGGTTAGGGTGCGGCGGGGGTGGCCCTTGGGCCACCCCAATGCCGCCAGCATGTTTATCTTACACACGAAAAGTATACTGAATGATACGTTTCAGATTTTTTAATTTTTATACATTTTTTCTTACCATGTGATGTCAGAATTATTGATTACTTACTAAATAATTAATAAATACGTACTTGATTTCACAATCTTGAAGAGCATTTATTTTATTTGACTGACACCTGTGTTTTATTCCTAACTCTATGGACACAGAACGGTCTACTGTAAGGCCGACCAATCAGGGACAGCCAGTTGACAGTTGACAATTTGACAATTGTAAGATTGTGATTTAACAGTTTTACTTCGATAGATTATAATCTGACGAATAATAATACGTTAAATTGTAAGCAGTATATTACGTTTCACAATTTTTCGACAGTTCACAATCTCGCGAGATAGATTATAATCTAACGTTATTTACAATTTTACGGTGACATATATACTTATAACAAATAGGCTTTTTTTATACAAATTCGTACCTATTAGGATAATGAATATCAGTCTTCTTGAATAATCAATCTTCTTCTTCATCAGAAATAATAACTTGATCTAAAAAGGCAGCAGGGGGTTGAATTTCTTGGTGCCGAGCCCATCCCATATACCAAACTATGCACATGACATGAGCATAGCACCCGAGTGTCCGTTTTCCAACTATACAGCTGCAATAGTGACCGACAAGTTTATTTCTGTTTTTCAAACTATTATTTAGCAAGATATATACAAAATAAATTCTGTTGCTCTGGTGCCTCGAGAGTATTTTAGCTCTTGTCAGCCAAGGATCACAAACTACTAAGTTGTATTGATTTAAATTATAGTCAACTTCAAAATCTTCATACACTTCAATGAAAAACGTTCCGTTTTCTTTTAGGTGTTCGCCATAGTAGCTTCTTGCCTGCGTCACTTGATACGGCCCCAGAGACATTATCAACAGATCCTCATATGATAAGATGGGAAACTGTTGAAAGCCTTCACTTGAGTTCATAGCTTGGAAAGCGGCTCTGCGTTGATTTAAATTGTTTTGTATTACAAACTCGCACAGATAGTTTGGGGCGTCGTGCTTAAGGTATATATCGTTGCTTATTTCATTTACGAGTGGGTGATCTGTCACCCGTTTTCCGAAGGCATTTATTAGGGCGCAAGCAATCCTCACTTCCTCTTTTAAATGTGGCATATTCGGTATTGCGTAGTTAGCTGGAAACGATAAGAATACTGTTCCATCAATAATGAAGTAAGTACGTCACATTTAGACTGCGTTTCCACCAGTAACATGCTAGATGCTACGTTGCATACCCTACAATCGGGTTCATTGTGCCGATCAGAATCAGACCCAATTATCTGATTGGTGGATATTAAACCTAGCAACGTAGCACATGTCAGATGAAAAAACAGCCTTACCGTTGTGCTTGCATTAATATGAACTGATTACTCTCTACTGTTACAAAAAATGCAAATATCATTTATTATACATAATTAAGTGGTAATAGTTGGCTATAAAATCTATTGAAAGCGTAAGTCTGGTACACAAGTGATACGCTTGGCGTAAGAGCTATCTCTGGCTAATTATAATAGAGATAAGTTGACGACTTTCTGTTAAAAATGTTTTGCGTTGATTACACTCCGTCTAAGACGCTACATAATGAGAGCTTCGATAAAGTAGGATATATATTATTTTCATACACGAATTTTTTTTCATATGACATTTCGATTATGAAAAGCACGATTGAGAAACGAGCCGAATTATACATTGTCATTTTATGTATTATACTGACCAGGGACTATAATATAGATACCAGATACACTGCATACTGAGATTTTTAATTTTTGCAATGTTCAAATAAGATTACTTAGCTCTCGATCGTCAAATAAGTGGCGAGCATAATTCAGGATGTTGGGGTGCCTAGCAATATAATCTTCAGTTGTCAAGTAAGACTATATAGGACGCCGAGATCTTCGGCGCGGGCCACGAACAGTGCTTACACCACAACAAAAAACATTGCTTGGCACCAACATGACTGGACATCTTGCCAAGACAACAACAACAAATTCAACAATAACACTAACAAAGTCAACAAAAATACTAACAAACTCAAGAGCAATATTAACAAACTCAACAGTGGTAACAAATACAACAGAATGAACAGGATAGAGTCTCAGAACAGAGAAAAGCGCGTGCGCACGTTGAAGATGAAAGTGGCAAACTGACTGAAAGTTCACCCGGCTGCCAATCGTCCTATTGTATTTATTGTATGATGTTGTCTCACTCACACTTATTGTATCCTTGTTGATTCCGCCGAAATAATAGAAATTCGTGCAACTTTAAACAAAGGACCTCCATTTTCGTAGTTCCTGGAATTAAACGAGAAAGCAAAATGGCAGTTAATAAGTACACCATTTTGTTTCTCTTACACAGATTTCTCAAACTTCGAGAATTCTGCTTTTTAACGAGTACTAATGATGCCGCACTAAACGCATTGCGTTTATAAAAATGTAAACTTTATTTTATATTTCATTAGATCCTATCGTTGTGTCAAGTAAAATCAAGTTAAGGAGTAAATGACGCCTATATCATACATAACACAAACTGATAAACTCAGTTTGCAATTAGTAACCTTAGATAAGGTGTGCACAGTTAAGTACCTATGTACTTCCTATATAATGTAGCAAAGACAAAAACCATTAATGTTGTTGCAAGTATTTATTAATTTCATTTTTTCAATAAGATAAATATGTTGTATATTAAATAATGTTTCATGTATAATCAATCACTTTGTCACTATATTACGATTGTATATAGATAAATAGTAAAATCGATTTATCCATACGACACTTTTCGTAACTTTCAAGCTAGATATCTTGAAAACGTGACACTTTAGAGCATAGGTCCATTAAAGCTTTTTTGTTCAGACAAGTGTCCCCTATCGATTTGCACAGGTTTCATCGTGCGCCGCAGTTTTAAAAAATCCGCTAGGTGGCGCCACTGAGATATGCCAGAAAGGTTCATAGCCCTTAGTGATGTGAACAAATATAATTAGTATTATGTGTTGTATAGTATATAATATAATACGGCAACACTGTGCCCGCTAATTAAGAAGTATAATGTCATGTACGATTTTTCCTTGTCTAATTAACTGGTCGATTAAATCCATTAATCATTTCCCTTTAATTTTCAGAAAAAGTGTTAGGTTATAATTTTCACACAATTTTCTATACGGCTTTACTAATAGGACACACTTATTTTTTTATTTTATTAACCATCACACACGCTTTTGATTCGTTTCTTGCTCGTCGCCAATGTTAAATGTAAAATTAAATATATTTTTATTAAATTATTTTCAAATATTTACACTATAAACAAGACAGTTACACATTCTAGAAATATTCTCTATAGTCTCAGTCGTGAAGTGTTAAATTTTATTCCGGGTGAGAGCCCTGAGGGCATATGTTTATGTTCTTAAAATGTGAAAAGATATATGAGAAGTCTTACAATGCATAAACAAAAGACCTATTTTAGAAACAAACTGTTATGTAATTTAAATTTATGACAAACTCAAACAATGACTAAATAAGCCAAATCGGGTACCTAGGTACTAAATACCATATAATTTGCAATAGTTACATCCTTGTTTTTTGGGGAATTGACTTTTTCGTTTTGCGCATACTTATAACGCTTATTAGCATTGGCTACTGAATTCCACATAAGCACGTTGATATTAGTGCTTCTGTCACACCCATATATAAGTCCTTAAATGAGACAGTTTAGAGTAGATACTTTTTATCTGACCCACCCACAGTTGCTATAATACAAAAGCTTCGTATGTTTTGCTCTATAACTATAGGAGAAAAGGGATGGTTCATCAACATATTGTCACCTTTTTTATCCCGGTAAAGATATATGATATGTTATAGTTTCGGCCCACCAGAGTCGATCGATTCTTTCAAATAAAATCCTCTCAGTAGACGCGCTGAGCCGAGGTTCGGGCCAACTAGTCTCAGGCCTGAAGTGTTAAATTTTATTCCGGGTGAGAGCCCTGAGGGCATGGTTTACGTGTGATTTATGCACGATCTTCAATGTTTCAATATGCAGTACCATGATTTTAGATCTGCTTTATGATAATATTGTATATCTTAATATCTAGTCGTGTCTGTACATTTAATACTAGTGCCATAGAGTAAACAATAAGCAAAAGATGTCAAGGGCCAATGACTCAAAGAATAATCTGTGGTAAAATAATTTAGGCGTCTGTGTTTACTACGTTTAATTATTTGTAAATGCGTAGACTGAAACAAAGAGATTGACTAAGAACTACAGACACAAATCGCCCTCGTAATTCCTATGGGGGTGCGTATAGAAGAAAAGTTGCAGCACGCTTCCAAAAAACCGTGTCAATCAAATTCGTACCGACGCGGGACGAAGAGTGTTGTTTGTATTATACGTATTTATATTATTTACCTGAGAGTCATTTTATTATTTTCTAAGAGCCCTGAGTGGCAAAATCTCTGGAAATAGTAGTAAGTAAATGCATATGGCTGAACTATACAGGGTGTTAGTGAAGGGTCTGAATCATCTCCCAAAGTTTTCGTTACGATGTCACTAACACACAAACATACACATATGGCTACCTGTAAGTACTTGGTGTTAGTGAAATCTTAACGAATACTGAGGGGGATGATTCGGCTCATGATTCTGATGAATTTTCGCAAAAGTATAGAATTGAAAAATAGAAAAAAATACAAAAAAAAAACATGAATTTTGCGACGGAAGATTCCACATGATATTAACTCAGAATCATGGTCTGAATCCCCTCAGTATTCAGTCCGATGTCACTAACACCCTATATACCTACATTAATATATTTTATAAATATCAACGCACGCCTGTGAACCCTATTAGGTTGTTAAGTAATCAGAAGGCAAATTGCACCCACTTTTGATACGACGTCCTAAAGTACAATTCTTAATGTCTTATCTTGTGCAGGATAACTAACCCCAAATAGTCATGCAAAGGATTCTTTAGATCGAATGCCTTTCAACCTGCCATAATTTATACTTCCTCTAAAGTAAATGGCATCCAAATGAGGGGTTTGCTTAGAATTTTAATTCCACATAACCTAGAGAGCGTGTTCCGAATAGTTTCGACAGCCGGCTGTTGTCATATTTACCTTACGGTTTTGGTCAAAATATTTGGTTAAAATGATTAAGGAACCCACAATGAAGTGGTACTCATTTGTTAATTGATATTTGTCTTTTTTGACGTAAGTAAATAACCAAATTGTAGATTTGCCTCGAATTCATTCACTGCTTAGCTGAAATGGATTTGAAAACAAATTAGTAAAGTGTGTAAAGATATTATTTCATTGCCATAGTTCATTAATGCTCATAATCTCTGACATATATAAACAAAGCACAGCATTTCAATGAAGATATGCTCGTTTCATTTTAAGAATTCATTAACAAATGCTGTTCTTGTTATGAACACTTCTTGTTTTTACCGTGTGCCGCTTTACTCTGTGCGTCTGAGTGAGACAGACAATCTGCACGCGCTCCTTTTTTTTAATGGCTGCCTTAAGTAGACTAAATTGACAGAAAGTAAGACGATCCGTGCTTCGGAAGGCATGTTATGCCGTTGGTCAATAGTAACCCTAACACCAGGGTTGATGAGGTTGGTAATCCACCTCACAACCCACACTCAAATCAAGCTCGCACCAAGCTCGTTGATGCGGGGCGGAATTCTGTCTATAACATAACATCAGGCTTGTATTTCCGAAGGGGTAGGCAGAGGTGTATAGTATATACAATTATACACCTAATCCTCGCCAGCTGCGATCAGGTTCCGTGTAATATGGGGCAAGCCATTATCCGGGCACAAATCCTGGAAACTATGTGATATTAAATTAAATTATCTAAGATCCAACCATACGAGACGCAATACAAGGCGTTGCCACAGAAACGCTGTATAAATCATTTGATCAAGATGTAAAGGATGTACGATCCAAACATGAATTCAAAAAACTTACGAAGCTGAATTTATTTATGGCTTGGAGTCCTTTATTATATGTTTGTGACCACTACCCGATAAGAATTGCAACAACAGACGTGAATTTTGACAGACAAAATTCACAAACTAACAGTTTAAGTGAGTAAAGACAGCAACCGTGTAGAGGCGCGCTTATATTAATTTTTTATGTAACATTTTGCATTGGCCTCAAATGGCCTTTTGTAAGGCCAATGCCGCGCGCTGAGGAAGATTAGCAGACAATATTTGACGCGACAAAATTTTCCAGCAACGCATATATTTGAAGATAAACATGTCCGAAAAATGCACATATTTGATTGTTTTTATGACACACTTCCTTCCTTTTTGCTAGATTTGAGACGTATTTTAATCATTATAATATATTAGCAATGGTTATTGTAACTAATATATATATATATATATATATATATATATATATTAGTTACAATATAAAATAATATTTGATAAAATGCATAAGTATAGATATTATTTTATTTAAAAATATATACCTCTAATGATGGTTATAAAATGAAATTACGAATATTTAAACAATTAATTACTTACTAGAAGTAAGAACATACCCTGAGAGCCGTGCTAGCAAAGTTTGTAGAACGTTTGTCTCTCACTTTGAGGTCATAGGTTCGAACCAGCATAGACCAATTTTCGAATTTGTTTTCGGATCATAAATTATTATCACGTGCTCAGCGGTGAAGGTAAACATCGTGAAGAAACCCACATTCCCTAGAAATGCGTTTCGGAGGCAGTGGGCAGTTTGGTTGTGGCAGTGGGCAGGACACATAGCGAGGAGAACCGATGGCCGATGGGGCGGAAAGGTTCTGGAATGGCGACCACGCGTCGGACGACGCTCAGTGGGTAGGCCCGCTACAAGGTGGACCGACGATCTGGTGAAGGTCGCGGGAAGCCGCTGGATGCGGGCAGCGCAGAACCGATCGTCGTGGAGATCCTTGTGGGAGGCCTATGCCCAGCAGTGGGCGTCATACGGCTGATGATGATGGCGTTTCGGAGGTATATGACCTAACCTATATTGGGCTGGTTTTCCCTTCGCGGGTTGGAAGGTCAGACAGGGAGTCGCTTCTGTAAAACACCGGACCTGTCATATCTTCAGGTTAGGTTAGCCAACCCTGTGAAAAACGGGATAATGCTAAGGAGATGGGAATGAAGTACGATCATACCCTCCCTTCCATAAGGGGCCATATTAGACCATAATTTGTCAATACAATGGAAGGACATTAATTTCCTGGGGGTTAAAATGGCTACATCGAAGCGATTCATCTAAGAAAGCTATATTGCCATTTGACATTTGTTTGCATTGCGCACTTACTTGTACATGCGCAAATGTCAAATTGCAATATTGCTTTCTTAGATTAATTGCTTCGATGTAGCCATTTTAACTCCCCTGTAATTGAGTTACGAATTTAAAACTATTCAAACTGCTGGAATCTAACAACACACTATGTTTTCTGTCGGTTATGGTTGTGGTTTTATGTATTGTCCTCTACAAAATTAACACTATTAACACTTACGTAAATACTAAAACTAAACCTTTTAAGTAAGTATCCACTATGATTCTACGAAGCAACATTAACACATAAAACAAACAATAATATAACGTATAGAACGGTGATTCTCCGCCCCGCCCCTATTCGTATCGGGCGCCGGTCCTTACCTCCTCTGAGTCTCCTCTGAGTGTGAGTTGCGAGGTGGATTACCAACCCCATCAACCTTGGTGTCAGGGTTACTATTGAGCCGCCAAAAGCCCCTGACATGACTCATGTAATGACTACTAACTTACATTAGTAAGTAGTAACCGGGACCAACGGCTTAACGTGTCTTCTGAAGCAAAGATCATCTTAAATGTCTGTAAGAAATTTTGGCGGTGAGAGTATGCTGCAGCCAAAGGATGTTTCCGTGGTACCGAACAGAGCATAGTACCCCTCTAGCCACAATTTGGTAGTGTGACTAGGGATCGACGATCCATTGGAGTTGTATATATGCGTCGCCCTGTGCAAACTTCGGTAGCTCGTTTCAGGACTGCATTATTGGATGGTGGCGCCATCTGTTGCATGTGGGCGGAACTAGCTGGTGAGTTAGTTGGGTCCGCCACAGAAAAAAGGGGGCGAATACCGTAATATTTGACATGACTAGTCACTGCCCAAAACATCTTTCAAATAGGCTGCGTACGTGATTTATAGAACGTAGACTTGCCTATGCAAAATCCTAACTAACTTGACCTTTACCTATAATTTAAACGTTAAGGAACAGATTTTTATCAATGAAATATCTATCGCAAACATAAAATTTGCAATATAGCCGAAATTCCGGTTTTAACTCGAAGCACCTGATTAATTATATGCAAGATTCGGTATACTGTAATTAATATAATATATGTTTCTAATTAAATAATTTATGCATGTGACGCAAGTTTTGACGTCAAGTAAACACAGAGAAAATAATTAATCATTAGTACTTTAAGATGATATCTTAGATTTTTTGTGGAGTCTAACGCATTAGCATTATCGTAGCCAAAATTTACTTATTCATACTCGTATTGATCACTCATAGAGATATAGTTTGTCTACACCCCTTATAAATGTGCGCACTTGGGTAAGTCCATTCTCACATAAACTACCCTGAGTTCGCGCCTATTTGCACTCAGGGCTGTCGTTCTTTATTACCAGGTGAGATCCCTGAGATTTACCTATTTACTCAGGAAAGTAATAACTTCCGCCATAAACAGATTTACAATGAATTATGTCACGAAAAATAATATTTAAACATTGTTTAAATGTAAATAGATATACAATGTCTCGTACTGTGACCTGCAGACAACTTATTCAAAAGGTTACATCACCTACGTCATATACAAATGATAGACAACGACAAGATACAAATCGGCAAGTTTCCTGCTTATTACAATAAAAACTGGATATATTGCTTATTAATGAATAAATTACTAGTAAATACATGTTAGGATCTACTAGTTTTTCATACGAGACGATGACAAACATAGGTACCTATTTGGGGTAAAAAAAAATACACGAGGAGCGTTTTTATTTTATTATTATTCTTACTTCGGAAGGCAGGTAAAGCCGTTGGTCCCGGTCATTACTTACTAATGTAAGTTAGTAGTCGTTACATGAGTCACGTCAGAGGCCTTTGGCGGTTCAATAGAAACCCTGACACCTCGGTTGATGATGTTGATAATCCACCTCACAACCCACACGATAGAAGATTATTATTCTAAACTAGCTTGCAAGAAGCAAGCGTCCAAGTCGTAATGCCATCTTTTCCGAGGTCTACCATGACGTCTGTACCCGTCATGTGGCACCCAATGCGTGACACGTGCCCACTACTCCAGGTGCACTATGAGTACGATGAAGTATTAAACATATGACATTAAACTTAGCGTAAGTATAAATTCGTGTCCGTAAGCACCAATTTGTGTCTATGTTCCTTTGTACAACACTTCATAAAATACACACACACTGCTTATCTCACCAGGGCACCATGTACAGTCATGAGCAATATAATGTACCCACTTTAGGACTCTGTCGCACTAACATATTTGACATTTAGTGAGACTTACAGTTCAATTTGTTAAAAAAGTTAATGTGACATGGTACCATTAATGCTCGTGACCGTACACGCCTGCAGTGGGATATTCGTAATTCGATTGGTGCCACCGGATGAGAGCCCTCAGCGGTTCACATTTGTCTGGCTAAGTAGTTAGCGCCATGTGCGGCGCAGTCTATGACACGTCATATACATAACATACATAAGCAGCCTATATACGTCCCACTGCTGGGCACAGGCCTCCCCCCAACCAACCGGAGGGGGTAGGGAGCATACTCCACCACGCCGCTCCAATGCGGGTTGGTGAAGGTGTTTTTACGGCTAATAGCCGGGACCAACGGCTTAACGTGCCCTCCGAAGCACGGAATCATCTTACTTTTTCGGACAATCTGGTGATTCAAGCCTGAAAGTCCTTACCAAACAAAGGACAGTCTCACAAAGTGTTTTCGACAATGTCCCCATCGGGAATCGAACCCGGACCTCCAGATCGTGAGCCTAACGCTCTAACCACTAGACCACGGAGGCTGTCATATAAGTCACGTTAAAAAAACGGTCACAAAGTGGTTGCGCAACCTTGTTGTTAGAAGCCACTGTGGTGTCCTAGTGAGATAGGGACTTAGAGTCACAAAATCAGCTACCACTATTATTGTTCGCGTCTTTATCATTATGTGATCAAAGTTCAATGTTGACAAACAAGATATTACACGATTTTTTGATTATTGTAATGTTATGTAAATTATCCGACAATATTTGGGTGGTATATTTATAACGATATAACAAAATAATTCTTTATTATTCACTGTTCATTATCATTAACAGACAAATGGGTATCACTGAGGGCTCTCACCCAGCCATAAACTAAGATGTTGTGTACTGGAATCAGCACCAATAGTAATGTTATACTTAATACACTACATTTTTTACTACATTACTACATCGGCCTGGGAAAACATGATAATAAATAATATTCTTTTACATATTTTATGTAATTTTATTGCATAATTTTTATTATTTATTTATTTATTTATTTATCATAGATACAATTTAATGCTACATTTTAAATAGTTAACATCGGAAAACCCTAAAAGGGTTTGTCCCGACATTAATCCATTAATCCACATATTTTATTTTAGTTTTATTTTATTTTATTGTATCTTTTATTTTTGTATATGGGTTTTTTATGCCTGAAATAAACGACTTATTATTATATTATTATTAATAAAAAAAAACAGCAGGCCTGAGGGTGCCCAGTTCCTCGGCTCAGGGATGTATTCGGTAGCCGCAACTGCCAGTTAAGGAAAGTCTAACGCAGTCCGAAAACATTTCCACATTTATTTATTTATTTATATATTTAATAGACACTTGCAACATTACAGTAGAAACCATTGCGTTACAAACAAGATTCTTATGGGCCTAAAACTAATTTACAATATTACAATGATAAATTTAACAACAATAAAGGAAGGATACACAAAATAATAACAAAACAATTCAATTAATAATAATGAGGCAATACATAACAATAAAACTAAAAATATTTAACTTATGCTACTGACAGGCATCAAATTTTCAAATGCTTTTGCACATTCACTCAACAATATCAAATACTTATCCGAAAACCCTAATAATGTTTTTATTAATAAAAAAACTGAATCAGTGGTTTATAACCCGACCTTAGATACGAACCCGCGACCTTACGAATGAAGTCACACGTTTTTTCAACTGGGCAAATTGGATCGTGTACTAAGTTCAAGATTAATTATGAAATTCTGATTACTAAATAAAGGCAGATCTAAAACTAACGAAAAACATTTTCTTTTTTTCTATTTAACTTATTTATGAATTTTAATTAAGAAAAACGTAATAATAAGTCCGACATTATCACGTTTGTGGCGATTTCACAATCCCACATGAAAAATATGGAATTCTAAATCTGTCCTTTGTCTGGAATAACTGGAATTCCATTATACAACATGTGCCTTACATTTTATATTTGTTTGTATAAATTATTATAAAATGTTTGTGTTATAATAGTATTTTATGCAACAGTTGTATAAGAAGGGTCAAAAAATGCGAGTGGCGTGAGTTGCGATGTGAGCCTTGGCGAACATCGCAATAAGAGACGCCACGAGCATTTTTTGACCTAGTTATACAACGTTGCATACAATACTTTTTCTACGACGACGTAATTTTAAATGAAACAAAAATTATACAAAGAAAAATTTTATTTATAAAAAATATTTTCCAACGCGCGGGAAAATGGCGGCAAATGTATACTTTTTTTATAGTATATCTATGGCACCAAACAAAGTAAAGGTGCCAGTTTCCAGGTCAAAAAAAAAAACAACAACAATGCTTTTTTGGCGACATTATAGTACAGTTACACTTTGTAAACAATGCTTTTATAGACCATAGAGCGTACACTTTTTCAAAGAGTTTAACCCAGATCCCCCTACTGGCCTTTTAAACGCCCGCCAATACTTATCAAATCTACCCTCGATTATTTGTAGAATAAATGTTTTCTACCCTATTTATCTCTGCGTTATTCTCCTTAGTGTTAATTAAACTTCATGACAGTAAATTGTTTATGCTATTTGTGTGCCTATTTTCAATTAATTTTGCGGTTTTAAGTGACAGTTAATAAAATATTTCGAAATATGGCTTCTAAGAGGTAAGTTTTTATTAGTTTTTCGAGACATTATTGTTTATTACTTATAGCTTATATGTATGTACTTATATTAGACTTTTTGGTTATTTAAATGCCAGATTAAAGTAGAGGAGTAGAAAAAATAAATTAATATGAACGTTTGTCTATGACGTCACAGTGTGCTTTTTCATACAAATTCTACAGTGATATACTAGTATAGTTATTGTGGACACTCTTTGTCTTCATTTATCACTATGTAACACATAAATGCTGTATTATGACTGTATGTTGTTCAAAATAAAATAAAATAAATATATTGTTTTGACGTTTAGTAAAAAGTAACTGATTTGACTAGTTGGAAACTATCCTATCACTTCTGGCGACTCAGGATATCGTCAGTTAAAAATAGAATTTATGTAACATACTTAATATTACGAATACACGATAAAAATAACCAGAATAACGTAACATTGACATTTATATCGAGTTTGAGAAATTTCACCACGCTACGATATTTCGCAAGCGATATAATGCAAAATCTAAATTAGCAAATATATCTCTCCATTCAACGATTACCGACATCCACTTATGACTATCACTGTGGTTCTCAAACTAATAAAAACGCCAGAGACGTAAATGGATGAGTCGTAAAAAAGAGTTAAATAAAATACACTTTAAAAAAAACTTTTTCCTATGGCGAGGTTAGATGTAAACGTCAAGACGTCACATGAACAGTCATGCAATTTAGCAAGATATTGCAAGTCAGCAATATCATGTACCCACTTTAGAACCCTGTCGCACTATCATATTTGACATTTAATGAGACTCATGGTTTAATTTGTCAAAAAAGTTAATGTGACATGGTTTCAAAATGAATACATGTTAGTACTCGTGACCGTACGTAGTATCGCATATTAATAAAATAATATTTAAAAAAATTGTACCTGAACTGTACTCAATAGTACCTAATATTACACTTTACTACCTCATCGTGGACTTTCAATTTAACGTTCAAAGTGTTTAGGTACTAATAAATACAATTAAAGTACAGTTTTTTAGAATACATTTCATCGAGGTATACGACACTATGTGTCTTCCCGGGCATGTTGTAAAAACTGACAGAGGGATTGCGTCCTCTAACATGATGGACTAATGTTATGGGCGATAGGCTGATCCCTTATCACCATAAGGTTCATCATATCCATCTTAGGACTTCGTATCAACAGTGGCTGCAAGTTGTCTTTGATTACTTGTGGCTCTGCCCACCCCATTTGGGATTACGGGCGTGAGTTTATGTATGTATGTATGTATATTTAAATCAACATTAATAAAAATTATTGAAATTATCCTCTTGATGCTAAATTTTATATTTTTTTATTTGATAAGTTTGAGAAACGCTGTAAATTAAACCGAACTAATATTTACTATAACCATTGATATAAGCATGCGTCTAAATACGTGCGCCACAATTATATTTAATAGCCTTAAAAAACATTGTAAAGCTTTTTTTTATTTTTAAACCAAAATGGTTTTTTTTCTAAGTTACAATACCTTTTTATAGATATAATATCTACCATTAAACAAAAACTTAATAGTAGATATTATATTATATTATATCCGTAATAATTATCTTTTTTTACAAAAGTAAAACTAATAATTATAATACTTAGAGTAGACGATGAAATGAATTTCCTCCTTTTGTTCACCAGATAAGTAGATTGACGTCAATATGGCAGAAGCGATTTTTGCCGTGACTTATTTTAGATCAGACGCATATAGCTTTCACTCCTTGGCCGGACGGTTGGGGTGCGCTAAATAAAAAAGGGTTTTTTTAATTAGTTAATAATAGTTTTTTTTAATTATATATATTTTTATCGTCAGCATACCTAACCTTAATATTTAACAAGTCCGGTTTTTTACAGAAGCGACTGCCTGTCTGACCAATCCGCGAAGAGAAAACTAACCCAATACAGGTTAGGTTAGAATAAATTGTTAATTCGAAAACAAAATAATCGACCTAAATTGTTTTGTGGTTTTTACCTTATAGAATTAAATAACGTATGAATCTATGAAGTTAGTGAGTAATCTCCAAATGTGTCAGACTTTGACCGATAAACTAATGCGTCAATATTTACTGGTTATTATGCTTGTACTTACCCGTAATTATGTTGACTTTGCATTGCTAACATGGCTCTAAGGTCACTGTCTACACTTTTAGCAATGAACTGTTTCTTTTAAGAGGTCAATGGTAAAAATAACTTGTAGTTACGTTTGTCGATCGCAAACGATCACGAAAGTCAAGCGACGTATGAGAGTATTTGTGAATGGACGCTTTTAGGGATCCAGAAACTCTTAGATAAAACTGATACGGAACCGTTATAAGACCGCTTAAGTCATATCGAGTTATTCATTGATCTCAACGGCCTCTGTGGTCTAGTGGTTTGAGCGTTGAGCTCACGATCCGGAGGTCCCGGGTTCAAATCCCGGTGGGGACATGTCACAAAATACACAGTATGATCCCTAGTTTGGTTAGGATATTACAGGATGATCACCTGATTATCCGAAAGTAAGATGATCCGTGCTTCGGAAGGCACGTTAAGCCGTTGATCCCGGTTACTATACTATGTTAGTAGTCGTTACATGAGTCATCTCAGGGGTCTTTGACGGCTCAATAGTAACCCTGACACCAGAGTTGATGGGGTTGGTAATCCACCTCACAATCCACACGATAGAAGAAGATTCATTGATCTTAAGTGAAAACTCGCTTTAGAGGGCACTTAAGCAGTCGGTTCCAACTACTATTTCGTTACAACACGTTTTTCAATCATTTTCAATGCAATACTTTTGCGATGGAAAACTCTCAGAATAGTCTAGTATGGAAAATTCTCAGATATTAAAATTTTATGTGATAATAGGTAAGATATTTGATAAGTTTAGTATCTAGGTATATAAGTATAATATTGTAAATATTGAAATAATAATTTAAGTTTATATTAACTTATGTGTCTAAGTTACCGCCTTGGGCATATGCCTGTATGGTAACTTATAGTTGTAATTATTAGATAAATAAATAAATAAATAAATATTAACTCAGAATAGTCAGCTGAATCATCCTCCTCAGTATTCGTTACGATGTCACTTACACCCCGTACAAGTACATACGGTAGCCATACAAGTAGGTATGAGCGTTAGTGACACCATAAAGTATACTGAGGGGGATGATTCAGACCCTGATCCTGAGTTGATATCAAGTGGAATTTCCTGTCGGAAAATTCATGATCATTTTAGTGTTTTTCTTAAATTATGTTCCGTTCAATATTTTTGCAACAGAAAATTACACTTGATATCAATTCAGAGTCATGGTCTGAATAATCCCTCAAAGTTTTTACGATGTCACTAACACCCTGTATTTTGACGGAGCTCCGTAAGTCATAAAGTTTGCGGACGAGTACAGTGCAAAGTTGAATATTTCACACTTGTATGGCGCGCGTGGAGCGCTCCTTTGGCTTCCAAACTCTTTCATCTATTCCGTGTTTACAGAAATCGTTCCGTCGCAAAAAACAAATGAATTATAAAAATTACCGTGGCGCATTTGTTAGACTAGTAAACATTTTTATTGTTCTTGAATTCTTATTTGTGTACCTAGTACATGTGTTAAAATATTTTTTGTCTATTTACAAGTTTCGCGACAGGTAAGTATCGTATTAACAAAAAATGTGTAAAGATTTGTCTCTGTCAAAACAATAATAAAGGTACCATGTTTTCTCATTGTTCTGTTGTGAAAATTCCGCAATTGAACTTTGTATCTTACGGAAATTGCGTATTTTCGTGACTTGTTCGTATAGGTTAAAAAAAACGATTTATGTTATTATGGGTTTGGCCCATTTGTTATAGTCATTGCTCATTAGAGTAAGGAATGCTGGAATTTTCCTTTTATGCTTGACACGCCTAATGCCTCATTGGAAAAAAGCAAAAAAATATCAAAATTCAGAAAAATTTTGACGTAACAAAACTAAAAACAATTTATTAAATAAAATATATTTTAAAAATAAAAATCTCAGTTTAGTGAGAATATAATTATAAATTTAAAATAAATAAATAATATTATGCTCATTTCGAAACATTTACAAAAAAATGATTAATCGATTTAATTTTATTACGATGTATTTAATAATTTTGTATAAGAGGTAACAACAAAACATAAATTTCAACGAAATATGAATTTTAACCAAGGTGTGCCGTTTTTTTATACCAATCTATTCTTACGCGATCCATTATTACTCAGATTATTTTAGTCAATCTATATTCAAATTTGATTTAATAATAAAAATTTTCATATTGGTTGGTTTTTATTTAAGTACGTTATCATTTTTATATTCTTCTATTTTTATAATGATACCTAGCAATAATATTTATATTGCTATCAATATAAAAATGATATACCTAGACACCTGTAGGCAAGGAAACGATTTAATCCGTGCGTTCCATTTTTATGATACGATAATTTTTCTGGCCTCATAATTCCTCCATTATCGGCCAAAAACAACAAAATTGTCTAAACAAATAAATATAAATTGTGATTAAAAAAAACTTGTAAAACAAAATTTTTATTCGATTTACACGGTATAAAATTACTACTTTTAACAAATGACGGGTGCTGAGGGCTCTCACTCTCAGGGTGTTCAGGCGCTGCAAACATCGGCTGAGGCCTAAAAAAGGCCTCATTGAGCATAACATCTAAAAAGCAATATTGTTACTTGACATGTAAAAGTAAGTACGCAATGCCAAACAAATGTTAAATAGCACTAATAGCTTTTTTGCGGGAATGCTCAATGTGGCCAATTTAGACCTTCTGGGCGTTGTTTGGAAAGAATCCATCGAAGAAAAATGACTCAGGGTGTTATTATAGTCATACCTAAGCCGTGAGGGAATCCCCTAAACTTGCCGGTATTGAGAGCACACGAGTCGAATATAATATTTACAGAGTTTGTTGTCAAGATTCTAATATAAATATCAAAATACAGTTAAACAGGTCTATAAAATGTCTGAATATTAAATTATGATATTTACATACGTCTAACCACAAGATGTCCTAGACAGATGTGAACTTTTCCGATGTTTTGTCATAATTTTGTGATTGGTTTGTTATCGTATCAAATTTAATAACACATGAAAATAAGGCAGAGGTATACAGTACGGTCACGAGTATTAATATCTATACACATTGAAACCATGTCACATTAACTTTTTTGACAAATATGATAGTGCGACAGGGTTCTAAAGTGGGTACATGATATTGCTCATGACTGTACATACACCAGTAATTTTAGGCGGATGAGACGTTCGTTATGTAAAAATTGACGATTCAAGGTGTAACTATGTTACCTATTGAATAAAGGAATTTTTGAATTTGAATTTGAACACCAAATCCTCACCAGCTATGTATAAGTCCCAGGTAATACAAGTATAGCAAGCCTAATGTAAAAAAAAATAACAATTTTAATAGCCTATATACGTCCCACTGCTGCGCACAGCCCTCCCCTCAATTAACCGGTGGGGGTATGAAGCATACTCCACCACACTGTTCCACTGCGGGTTAGTGGATGTGTTTTACGGCTATTAGCCGAGACCAATGGCTTACGACCGACAACAACTTACAACGGCAACGGTATCATCTTACTAATGTCATTAATCGGACACAAATTCTCGGAACCACGTGATCTGAACAAACAAACATAAATAAGCAAATAAATATCAATCGTCGCATAAAAGTAGACTTTTTGGCGCCAATGAAATAAAATTTTGCATGTAAGCTTACTAAAGATTTAAAAATAGAACGGTATATATTTTATTCCATTTTAGTTTTAAAAAGTTTTTCATTTCGGCCAGTTATCAAACAAGCAGATTACTATCTATTTTTCGTAAATCGTAAATAAAAAGTCCGCATAGTTGAGTTATCCTGCGTAAATCTGGTACAGCTTAGTATATATCTAGTAATAGCTTAAAGTTTTCTAAAGTAAAACGATACTCCAAAAAAATAATAAATACATTTATAATTCGTTTTATTATTATATTTATAATTCAATATATGTTTATTTATAACTTTTATTATAATTATAAAATATATAATACTTAAAATTAAATTTATTTAATTAGAAATAAATATTTTTTGGCACCACTAGCAAAGAATATTAAATGAGTTCATTATTTTTAGATACCTAATAAGTATATCGTTGGCTTATAGCGAAAATGGCGTGAGCGCCATTTTGAAAAATCACATTCTGACGTGATTTCTGTTAACAAAACCTCGGAACACATTATATTTTCTACAAAACTGGTCTCAGTTATTATCCGGAATAATATTATTAACAGTGGCTGCAAGTTGTCTTTGATTACTTGTGGCTCTGCCCACCCCATTAGGGATTACGGGCGTGAGTTTATGTATGTATGTATGTATGTATGTAATATTATTAATTGAAAGAAATCGAGAAATCAAGCAGAGGCAAAGGTATAATGTAATAATCTCCCTAGCATTATCCCGTTTTTACCCGCTTACCTAACTTGACGATTTGTCAGGTCCGGTTTTTTTTACAGAAGCGACTGCCTATCTGACCTTCCAACCCGCGACGGAAAACGACCCCAATATAGGTCACACTCATTCGAAAATGCATTTCTCGGGAATGTGGGTTTCCTCACGATGTTTTCCTTCACCGCTGAGCACGTGATAAAAGTAGAATATATTAATGTAATGGCTAAATTAAAATAAATGACCGTGGTTGTCCAAATCGTGACCGCTATCTGGCACCTAACAACAGGGGTCATAAAATAGCAAAATAAATTATTATTTAATTTATTATTTTCCTTCATTAGGTAGTAAAGGACAAATATATGCGCATAAATTTCAATGTACTTACTTACTTATATTTCTATGCTTATAACTAATTTGTAAGAAGTCATGGTCACAAAATTTGCGGTGTTTTTTTTTTTGGAAGATTCAAGATCAATTTTGACAGATCCTTTAATAAGTTCCGTATACGAAGCAAGGTTCGCCTGACTGTGTTTTTAAGGTGAAATATTTATTTATTGTTATTCAATGGTGTAGTGGTTAGAGCTCAGAATCTGAAGGTTTCGCGTTTCGCGATGGGGACATTTTTTACTAAACACTTTGTGAGGTCGTTCTATGAATCCGTGCTTCGGAAGGCACGTTAAGCCATTAGTCTCGGGCTACTAGCCCAAACACCTCTACCAACCCGCAGTGGAGCAGCGTGGTGGAGTATGCCCCCTCCGGTTGATTGAGGGGAGGCATGTGCCTAGCTGTGGGACGTATATAGACTAATCAATTTTATGTTATATAAATTCAAACAATATCCCAATATGGTTAGTCATAGAGTCAAGATGAACGAAGTACCCACACCGCACTGAGCTTTCTGTTAGACCAACGTGATAGGCGGTGAGCCGTATCGCCGCCTATAATGGTCGAGCCAACTATATTTTGTGTGTTGTGAGAAGACATTGAACAGCCTCCGTGGTCTAGTGGTTAGAGCGTTAGGCTCACGGTCTGGAGGTCCGGGTTCGATTCCCGATGGGGACATTGTCGAAATCACTTTGTGAGACTGTCCTTTGTTTGGTAAGGACTTTTCAGGCTTGAATCACCTGATTGTCCGAAAAAGTAAGAAGATTCCGTGCTTCGGAGGGCACGTTAAGCCGTTGGTCCCGGCTATTAGCCGTAAAAACACCTCCACCAACCCGCATTGGAGCAGCGTGGTGGAGTATGCTCCGTACCCCCTCCGGTTGATTGAGGGGAGGCCTGTGCCCAGCAGTGGGACGTATATAGGCAGTTTATGTATGTATGTATGTAAGTATGAGAAGACATTGATGTTAATACATACATACATAAACTCACGCCCGTAATCCCTAATGGGGTGGGCAGAGCCACAAGTAATCAAAGACAATTTGCAGCCACTATTGATACGATGTCGTAAGCTGGATATGATAAACCTTAAGGTGATAAGGGATCAGCCTATCGCCCATAACATTAGTCCATCATGTTAGATGACACAATCCCTTTGTCGGTTTTTACGACATGCCCGGGAAGAGAAGCAGCTGAACGTGTTCTATGTTGTATTGATGTTAGTAAAAAAGGTTATAATAATCAGTACAGGTTCACCAACTATAACTACAGAACCCTAAACTTATGACGTCAATGCTTGTCATTTGCTTGTACCTACCGCTAATGTGCTTTTTGTAATTTTTCGCTATTCGAGAGAGTCATAAAGTCATTATCCTTTGTCACTGTTCTGCTAATGACTTCATGGAACAGAATAACATTGTTTTTACTTATAAACGTAATGTACCACTTCCATTTTTACCGTAGGCGTGCGAAGTTTACGGTGGACATGGATATAATATATTTAGTTATTTTGTTCATCATCATCATCACTAATTTAAGAGCGACGCTCTTGTCGGTGTAGCATTTAATTCTTCATGCTACTTTTTAGGGACAAGGGAATAGTTTCCCTCTTAATTAAAACACATAATAACGGGTTCTTACCGCGTTTAAATGGGGATATGAGACTCCCGAGTTTCCCTCTTGCCTTCGGCCCCCGTTAGATATTTTATTATTCGGATAAAAACTCTTAGTGCACTTAACATTTTGCAGTCAAGGTTTTTTTATACGCGACTATATCCTAATTAGACTAGTCAGTGGATGAACTAAATAATCACACTTCACCGAGCTTTCTGTTAGACCAACGTGATAGGTTGTTATTATTCGAAAATAAATGCTATCTCATTTTTCTTACTCATCATGAAGTCTCTGTTTTCGGAGGGATGTGACCTAACCCGTATTGGGCTGGTTTTCCCTTCGCCGGTTCGTAAGTCAGACAGTCAGGCAGTCGCTTCTGTAAACAATCGGACCTGTCAAATCTTCAGGTTAGGTAAGCGGATCCTGTGAGAAACGTGATAATGCTAGGGGGATGATACATTTTGGTCTTCTTCTATCTTGTGGGTGGTGGGTTGGAGTACTAATCTCATCAACCCTGGTTGGTTACTGTTGAACCGCCAAAGGCCCCGACATGGCTCATTATAACGACTACTTGCTTACATCAGTAGGTAACCAATGGCTTAACGTGCCTTCCGAAGTACAGATTATCTTACTTTTGGACAATCTGTCCATACCGGGGAATCGAACCCGGGACCTCCGGATCGTGAGCACAGCGCTTAACCAGTAAACCACGGAAGTCGTGTTCGGTGATGGCATTACTGATGGTGATGACCTGGAGATAGGGAAAGATATTATGATGTCACTAAAATGTCAGAAAAGATCGTGTTTCCTTGTCGTCGTCTATTCTAAGAACTTATAAAAAGATTTTTATCTATAAAGAGATTTCCCCGGCTATACAGGATGTGAGAAGCTGCAGTAGTTTTAGGCGGATGAGTCGTTCGTTATGTAAAAATTGACGATTCAAAGTGTAACTATGTTACCAACTGAATAAAGATAATAATTAATTTTTGTATTTGAATTTTTGAATTTGAATTTAATTTAATATTGTTAACTGTTCCAGGAAAGGAAGTTGCACATTTAGTTAAAAAAAGCAGCTTATGTCATTCGTCATTTGTCTGCTTTCGGACATCTCTTGACAAACTTGTATTTAGAATACGATTTTATCACTGTTGCAAGAAAAATACTTTATCCTCATTTTAGTCTAAAAATTACTTAGAAACAGTAAATAGGTACTTGTAAAGAACCTTATCTAAGCAGAACTTGCAAAAAGAAGTAAGTGAAATTGACGAGAGAAAATGTATCTATAGACAGATAGATAGGTAAAATACTTTATTGAGCACAATGGACACAAAATACAGATATAAGGACAACATATACAGAAAAGCACAACAGGCGGCCTTATTGCTCATGCAGCAATTTCTTCCAGGCAACCTTTGGGTACAGGAAAATTTTATCTATGTTAACAATTGCATAAAACTATTTTTGAGGCCCTATTTTGGGGGCCGATTTCACTAGGACTCCATGGTGTTGCCACCAACAAACCTAAGTCCTAGTGAAATAGGGCAGTGAGAAAATACTACTACTTATTACTACTATCATCATCACTCCTGCTCTGCTGTTTTACTACTTTTCCTCTTTGTGCAATAAAGTATTTGTAATGTTATGTTAATAACTCACTGGTGCAAGTAAGGCACAAAGGTTCAAACCGGTGCTTCCCGTTTTGAAGTAAGCCAGTAACACAACATAAGATCACGATGAACTACATGAGCCCATGGGGCCTTTGGCAGCTCAATAACAACCCTGCCACCAGGGTTGCTGGGGTTGGTAATCCACCTCACAACCCACACGATAGAAGACCGGGCTTTTTGTTAGACCAACGTGATAGGTTTTTTCTTATTCGAAAATAAATCCTATTTTTTTTTGACGTGACTTATTGTAGATTTGCCGCAGATGGCATTAACTACTTGGCCGAACAAATGGGGAGCGCTGAAGGCTCTCACCCGGTACAAATGGGGAGCGCTGAACGCTCTCACCCGGTGAATGCTATCTCACTTTTCTTACTCATTATGAAGTCTCTGAAATTTTCGGTGGGATGTGACCTAACCTGTATTGGGCTGGTTTTCCCTTCGCCGGTTCGATGGTCAGACAGGCAGTCGCTTCTGTAAAAAACCGGACCTGTCAATCCTCACCAAACCAGTGACTTCATTACATACATCACAAATACTAAATCTCTCTGTCGACGTAAGACCGATAACCATCTTGGAACGGAGAGGTTGCTGGTTGACGTAATATGATCATAATTAAGACTGTCCATTTTGTAAACGTATCTACGAATTGTCAAGGCGGATACAACAGACATTACGAGGCATGTATCATGAGTAATATCATATACCCACTTAAGAACCCTGTCGCACTATCATATTTGACATTTCATTAAGACTTACGGTTTTATTTGGCAAAAAACTTAATGTGACATGGTATCAATATATATATGGTATATATATATTAGTACTCGTGACCGTACCCCGTGCGCCTTGCTATGGTGTTATTTATAATTTTACGTAGCATATGCCTCGCCACGAATATGAAAGTACAACATCTGTATTCGCTTTTATAAGTCATCACTAATTTAAGAACTACACTCTTGTCAGTGTAGCATTCTCCACGCTACTTTTTAGGGAAAACTAGGACAGTGATCCCTCTTGCCTTCCGCCCCGCAGTACTCTGTCTGACGCGAGTGGGATGGCGCCCAGAGTAGTCTATTTCAAAGCCGGCCACAGTACCGGTGGCTTTTATAACAATAAATGAAATTGTTGTAGTTGTTTATAAGTGGTCACTGTAATAAATGCTGTTGGTCCCGGCTGCACTAGCAGTCGTTAATAACCATCAATCCGCACTGGGCCCGCGTGGTGGTTTAAGGCCCGATCTCCCTATCCATCCATAGGGAAGGCCCGTGCCCCAGCAGTGGGGACGTTATTGGGCTGGTGATGATGATGATGATCTGTCTAGGAATCGACATTAGGCCGCTAAATCACTGAATTGTATAACTAATTTTTGTTATTTAAAAAAACAATCTAGGACCCTATGCCGAAGTTTTTCTTGCAGCTTCTTTTCCCCTACCGTTGTGAGAAGCTGCAGCAGTTTTACGCGGATTAATATTTATTTATATAAAATAGGAACAATAATACAAACAGTTTTTACAGTCGACGGTGTAACAAAAACCAACTTTGGTATTAGACGTTGGTTATGTAAAAACAGACGAATCAAAGTGTAACTAACTATGTTACCTACCGCATAAATATATTTTTGAATTTAAGTAAAGATTTAGCTGTAGCAGTCATTTAATATTTTTAGTCGTTTTATCTACGTTTTTCACGTATACCTATTCGTTTAAGCGTAACGCGTAGCCGCTACGCCGTCGTAGCAAATGTAATTAATAGTAATTTATGCAGTTCATTGTATTTTTATGGCTAGCCTTTATCACTTACGCACATGATCCGTACCATTTTTGCGACAGATTATAAAAAAAATTGGCCTCGGGCTTTATAAGATAAGATAAGTTTCTTAGTCAGTGATCTTTCACTGAATTCGACTGTTATGGTCATAGATATTACGTGGTTTTGAGGATTTGTGTCCGATTTATATAGACTCACTCCCTATTACACGGAACTTAAACATAGCTGGCGAGGATTGTGTGTATATCAGTGTGATGCTACGAGTATTAATATACTCGATCGCAATAACTTAATAGTTACTTAAAAAATAAAAACCTGAATATTTGCTCCGCGCTGAGCGCCTTTACGCGATAAAAATATAAGAAAATATTGAATGTAAAAGCTTATGTGGGCGCGAATACCGACTCAGTGCACGTCGGAGAGAAGTAACTCTGAGTAGCTTAGTGCAAATCAATCAACTTTACAATAACAAAATGATGTTTTCTAATAGATTTTACTTAATAGTAACCCCGGTTGGTGAGGTTGGTATTCCACCTCACAACCCACACGATAAGAAGAAGAAGGACCAAAAAGTCTCCTATTTGATTAAAATACTTTCTAAACAGTATCATAAGCGAGAGATGTTCTGTAAATACGATATAGTGACTAAGATTGAGAAGGGAATGTTAAGTTGGTTTGGAAATGTAGAGCGGATGAAGGATAATAGGATTACCAAAGCGATATAAATAAAGCGAAAGTTGGTGGTAGGACTGGCGGAGGAAGACCTAGGACGTCCATTGACCAAATTGGAGATGTCTTTAGAAAAAGGTTCAGTACGATCTAATCTGAACCGACGTGCGTGTATGAAACCATTAGGATTAGGAAGCAAGAGAAGTGTGTCAGGATCGAAGCAAATAGTATTCCATAGTCTCTGCTTACCCCAGCGGGAAATAGGCGTGAGTTTATGTATGTGTGTATCGTTTTATAACAACTAAGAGATCAAGGCGTCAGTATAAAAAGTTCAGGTCAAAAAAACCATAAATGATAATGACAGACGAGATTTATATGCCATTGTTTCAGTCACGTGTTGGACATGCGCTCTTGTAATAACTATGATAGTGTTGATTGTAAAATAATTGATATACTTACTCACTAGCATAGTAGTTTGCGCGTAAGTTCTGTCACCACGTGTTTATGAGCGGCAGAAAAGGGTAGACAAGCACAGGTTGGATACTTCAGGCAGTGACATATTAAGGCGATTCTCACACTGCCCCGCACGATGCAGCGTAGCGCGTGGTAGCGTTTTCGTCAATTGCTTGTAAGTATCTCCGTTTGTATAGAAAACACGCACAGTCTAACACACAGAAAATGCATCCACGCGCATTCATGCGGAGAAACATGCACCCCCGCGCGTGGGTGCGGGGCGAGACGCAAGGTATGGCACACCGCATCCCGCAGTGCCGCGCGTGATTTTGGAACGGCTTTGAATGAAATGAGAGCCGCCGTGCGTTAATCTAAAAAACGCCCCTACGCGCGTGAGTGCGTAAAAAACTCGCACGATGATGCAAATCTGCACTCCCGCAGGTATGCGCGTAGGTGCGTCGACATGCAACATTCAGCATGATGCGGGGCAGTGTGAGAATCGCCTAATTTACTATTTTTCGACGTAACTTATTGGAGCCGTAAATAATAATATATCTGTCGTAAGTATTTATTTATTTATTTTATTTATTTATTTTTAGGGAAATTTACAGCAAAATTACACAAAATATACACAACTCTAAGAAGCTACATGCCAACAAAAAATTTCCACATATATGAGTCTAAACAGTTAACTACATACTACAAAACGTAAACCGTTTGTTAACGGGATAAGTCCGATAACAGCAGCATTAACAAATAACTAGAAGAAACGAATTAATCAAACACTATAAGCCTAATCTATTAAAATGGCTCTGGGTTAACAATCTCTTTACGGATGCAATGCTAGTGCAGAAAAGGTCTATGTCAAGATCAGTAGACGCCTTGTTGAAACTATTACATGCTCTAATTATAAAAGTGTTACTACAGTAGTTTGTAGTTGCAGGCTGCAACGATAGGAGTGGTCTCTGACGAAAGCGTAGCTGGTTAGTGCGAATTCTAATCTTATTGAGTAATTCAGGGCTGTCAATCCTACCTCTAGCGACGTTCATTAAATAACAAATATCAGCGATGTTCCGTCGTACAGCTAGGGGTAAAAAATGATATTGTTTACAGCGATACTCATAGTCGGGAAGCTTTTTATGAGCTTTATAGTCGAGAAAACGTAAAAATCGTTTCTGAACACCTTCAATACGGCCTATGTGAGTTGCATATTGAGGGTTCCATACCTGGGAGGCGTACTCTAAGTGGCTACGTACGAAGGCACAGTATAATATTTTTATTGACTTCAGAGTCCGGAAAGTAGCGGAAGTCCTCATAACAAATCCCAAAGCTCTTGAGGACTTGTTAATGACATAGTCGAGGTGGTTAGTAAATAACATTTTCCTATCATGTATTACACCAAGGTCTTTAATTTCGTTGACTTTAGAAACTTTTTTATTTAATAAAACATATTCAGAATCAAATAAAATATACCTACGCGTGAATGACATGAAAAAACATTTAGACACATTCAGATCTAATTTATTATGAATGCAATATGTTTCAAACCTGAATAAGTCAGCCTGAAGTTCAGTTACATCAGACGCTTTATTTATTACCTTAAGTATTTTCATGTCATCAGCAAACAGCAAGATATCAGAGTTGCAGAAGCAATTCTTGATGTCCATAATGAAAATTACAAACAGCATAGGCCCTAGTATCGATCCTTGAGGGACCCCAGAAGGAATGGTGGACCAGTCAGATGTGAATCCGTTAAGTACGACTGCTTGAGTGCGATTGTCAATGTACGAAGCAAACCATCTATACAAGTCACCGTGTATGCCAGCCGCCATCAGTTTTTCCAACAGCACACTATGGTCGATCCGATCGAAACATTTGCTATAATCTGTATAAATTACGTCAACCTGAGTTCCATTCTCCATACCCTTAGTGATACAGTCATTTGCCAGGATAAGGTTAGATACTGTTGAACGGTTCCTTAAGAATCCATGCTGTTCATTTCCAAAGTAACATTTAAGAGCATTGTATACTTCACCATGTACTAACCTCTCAAATATTTTAGCAAACAGGCACAATTTAGAAATGGGACGGTAATTCTCAACATTACTCTTGTTACCTTTTTTCAATACAGGAGTAATAAATGCAGCTTTCCAAATCGATGGGACCAAACCCTCATCCAGCGAACGCTTAAACAATATACACAACGGTACCACCAGGGCTTCCGCACAACTAACAATGAAAACAGGCGGTATCATATCTGGGCCTCCGGACTTGGACATATCTAAGGACTTTAACAACGACAACACGTAACTTACATTAATCTCAATATTACTAATATAATTATTACTTAAATCCGGAATACTACGGGTTGAAGGAGTAACGCTAGGCACAAGAAAGGTTGAGTGAAAATATTCGGCGAAAAGATTACTAATGCTCCGCCCGGTATCGGCTATTTTATCTTTGTAGTAAATAGTTTTAGGGTAAACACTACTCTTATTTTTACTTTTAACATACGTCCAGAAGGATTTAGGGTTGGCTACAATGGAAGATTCAATTTTAGTAATGTACTCATCAAAGCAGCTTTTTTCAAGCAATTTAGCTCTTTCACGAAGTATCGCAAACGATTGGTAATCTGACGCATTATTGTAAGTTTTATACTTGGAATGATATTTGTATTTTTCTTTTAAGATTTTTATTAAGGCTGGGCTATACCACGGCGGGTGCGAGTTAGTAACTATAGTTTTTATAGGAATGTATTTATCTCTAAGTTCATATAATTTATTATAAAAAAGATTAGTTGATTGGTCCAATTCGGGTGAGTTTAAATAGTTTTCCCAACCAATATTATCAAGTTCAGAGATGATAGAGGAGTAATCGCCACGATTGAACAAGTATTTAGTTTTTCTGCTATCTTCCAATGCATGTATTTCAACAAAGTTAGCAGAAATACGCAGGGCCTTGTGCTGGTCGTCCTCCTTTACAAGCGGGTCGTCGCAGTGCTGAACAGTAATATGATCATTAGACAACACCAAATCAAGCACTCTTTGATTGATATTGAATTCACCATTATACTGCGATAGACAAGAAGTTGTTATTTCGTCAAGGAATTCCGTTATGTAATCGGCTGTGTAATTGATCGGTATCATCTCATCCCCATCACTCGAGCGTACCCAAGCAACATCCTTACCGAAATTAAAGTCGCCTAATATAATAAATTTGTCCATGGGATGCGACAACATTAATGTAGACAAATTACTAAGAAAACTTTGAAGTTGTTCTTTATAAGAATTACCACCTTCTTCCTTAATTAAATACAACGAACAAATATGCAATTTATAAGTTATAGCCGGTTTAGTGCGTTTAAGAGTAATGGTTACCCAAATATCCTCAGCCGAACTTCGCCATTCGGGCCTATCGGTCACACACAGATCCTTACGTACAGCCAAAAGTACCCCTCCACCTAATTTTTGCCCGGTCTTTTCATAATTACGGTCACTACGCCATACCAAGTATCTCCCGTCAATTACCTCGCAATCAGAAATACTGTCCAAGAGCCAAGTTTCAGTTATCGAGAGCACATCATAGTTGTTCAAACAGACGCTTCCATAAAAATCACTGGTCTTCGTACGCAAGCCACGGACATTCTGATAATAAATGCTAAGTGAAGTCATTTCGGATAATTACTATAGCAAATATAAAAACACTCAACATGAATATGCAACTCAGACGATAGGGTTACAATACACATATACACATAAAATTGACTATTAGGTACATAATAAGATATTATTCTCATCGCTAGACCTAGGTACAATAAATAATATAAGAAATACCATTTAAAAATCAACATATTAACTATCGAAGGGTATACGAAAGTAAACTTCCTAGCGACAAGCTTGCACAATAAAATAACACTGTGTTCAATAGTGTACACTACCAAAATGTATGATGACGAGACCAGACAATGAGCAATCCATTCATGCCTACTGAGTACCGCATTCATAAATAACTCATAAAGCGATAACGCGCAACTCAAATGCAACTTAATTACAAACATAAAAACGCAGCAATTAACAACATCAACCGAGCAAAGATAGGTAAAATATAAAAGGCGCTTACCGGAATTGAATAGCACACATAGCAATAATAGAAAAGTGCAACTAGCACTGCAACCGGCTACGATACTCAAACTTTCTAAGACCATATTGATATATAAAAAAGTATAAATGATTAGGTAAGTTATATACAGTAAGAAATTAAGTATAAGTATTACACTTTGACCATTTTCGAGATATCCTTTTCCGACTTCAAAGCAATAATAGGTGATGTCTCGTCTCTTCTCACGTAGATTTTTGAATGCTTCACCCAAATATAGCGGAACCCCTGCTCATTGGCAACTCTCTTAGCTTTGGTGAGCAAGTTCTTGTTCTGTATCGTAAGATGGTCATTGACAAAAATCTTTTGACTTCCTTTTAATCCAAGGTCAGCAGGAGTAAGAGATCCTTTTTTCGCAGCAGTTCTGGCGGCAGCTATGAAATCTTCCTTAACGTACCTATTATTAAAACAAATTATAATAGGTTTCGGCTGGTTTTCATCCCGCGTAGGAACTCTTGCAATAAAATTGATTTGCTGCTTCGATACTGAATACTGAACTTTTTGGCCAATTTTACCTATTATGTCATATAAGTTTTCAGTAGAAGTCTGAGGTACTCCCTTAACTTCAATGTTGCTCATACGCGTCCATTGCTCCCTCGAACTGCACTCCCACTCAAGCTTATCCAACCTTGACTGTAGTGAGCTGACATTCACCTGTACATTCTCAACTTGTGTAAGCCTTTTCTCAATTTCCAGCACCTTAGCACCAAACTTTTTGACGCTATTATTAGCTTCGTTAACTGTAGACTTGAGCTCCACAAGATCTGCACGTAACGCCTTTACTTCTGCAGTTATTGCATCGAGCGGAGCAAGTTTTTCGGCAAGAGCTCTAATTTCCTGTAGAATAGTGGATTCCGACTCTGATTGTAAGGGAACCGGAGGAGGCAGCGGCGAGACCGGCGCCTCCACAACCGCGACCGCAGAAGGTTGAGATCGTGGCGTTGCCGGTGATATGCCTGCACTCGCCACCGATATTCCCGATTGTTTACACTTGGGACAGCGCCAAGTCTGTTTTCTCTCCCCCAATCTTCGGTAGCCAACTTCGGTAATACCAGCACAGTGGAAATGCAGTTCGCAGTTACAACCATAGCAACGAGCTCCATCAGTCAAAACTTCGACGCAGTTATTACACTTCGGATTCATGTTAAGTAATGATAGTTTGAGAACCGGTGAAATTGAATAGGTAAGCGAATAGGTACTGCTGTGGACTCGTCCGTACACCGAGAGGTCTACGTGTAAACTGAGTATATTGTTATTCCTTACCTTATGATCCTTTATTTCAAAATTTCGTTCCTATCCAAATTCCTTTCTCCATAAACGTTTCCTAAGTCTTTATCCTATACATTCAAATCTACATTTAAATGGCAAATATGCAAGTCGCATGACGCCAAAAACAGAAAAAATATATAACGCAATATATAATATATAACGTAACGTATATAAGGCATATTTTTCTTTTTTTATCTATTTTTATCTGTTTTTATCTATTTTTATATCTGTCGTGGCCAAATCTTAGAATTGATCATTTCATCATGTGCTCGTTCATAGCTCGATTACATGAAATAGTATATCAGTCGTTGACCACAGTTTGGCCAGATCAATAAACACAAAACGTTTAACGACATGAGCAACTAAAAGCATGATTACTTCATGATATGGCCAAACGTTGGCAATCATATCGTAAAATTAGTAACATTATCCACCGGTAGTGGCGCTGGTGTCGATTATATTTAAAACTTGATTGATATTATAATCGACGAATCAATGTAATTGTATAATTTTCCATATCGATAGTATAGATTAGGTAAATAATTTTGTACTTAAGAAATTAATCGACTATTCGCATTTTTATTACACTACATAGCATGGACACCGCTTAAATAAACGATATGACCAAACGTTAATTGAAATAATATCATTAAACGTTGACGTTTCAACGATAGCCGCCTGTTGTGCTTTTATGTATATTTATTTATTTATGTAATCGTTACATAAACTGCCTATATACGTCCCACTGCTGGGCACAGGCCCAGCAGTGGGCCCAGCAGTGGGTTTTATGTATGTAATCGTTAACAATTTTATATTATATATTATTTATTGTATATGCTGTCCTTATCTCTGTATTTTGTGTCCATTGTGCTCAATAAAGTATTTTATCTATCTATCTATCTATATGGTCAACTTAAGTTATGACCAATATGACCATTTCATGAAATGATCAATTGTAAGATTTGTGCGCGAACCTCAATTGCCATGTATTTTTTTAAGATTTAACCGAAAAAAAGTATAAATATGACCCTAGTGGGTCGATAGCGAAAAAACTTACACGCAGACTTTATTATTTTATCTAATAACTATGACTTGTGTCGATTGTAAAATAATTGCTAGTTTACGTGATTTATGTTATATGGACTTTGTGGTATGATAAATAGAGATTAAACTTAGTTGCTCAGTAAGACATATACAGGGTGTTAGTGACATCGTAACGAATACTAAGGGGGATTATTCAGATCATGATTCTGAGTTAATATCAAGTGAAATTTTCCGTCGCAAAATTCACGATTTTTTTTTAATATTTGATTTATTATTTATTTATTCATTTAATTGTTTTTATATTTTTTAATTATTTTCAATTCTATACTTTTGCAATCGAAAATTCCGCTTGATATTAACATACTGAGCTGAATCAGCCCTTTTAGTTTTATTCGTAGTTACGATATCACTTACATCCCGTACAAGTACGGTAGCCATACATACTTGTAAAAACATAAACAATTAGTATATTTTTAAATTATTTTCAGATCTAAACTTTTGCGACGGAAAATTCCACTTGATATCAACTCAGAATCATGGTTTGAATCATCCCTCAAAGTTTTCGTTACGATGTCAATAACACACTGTATAAATACCATTGGTTTTATTAAAGACACATGCAGTTGTAATGGTTTAATATGTGGGTATTTCTATGTAGCATGCAAATTGTCTTTTTACGACTATGCCGCTGTCCAACTCGAATAGGATAGACTTCTCTGGAGATAATGTGTGAACTTACCTATTACATATAATATCATTATCAGAACCCCGATACCGATCCCGCCGGCATGGTCGATGATTTCCCTCATTCAGTGCTGATCGCTATCGACCGGCTAGAGTCGATTAATACTTTCAAATTATTCTTCCTCTCACACGACGCCCTGAGCCGAGAGTCGCGCCGAAATGGGCACCCTCACGCCTGTTGTCTTAATGTTTGTACTGGGTTAGAGCCCTCAGCGCTCCCCATTTGTCCGGCCAAGTAGTTAATACCATCTGTGGAAAATCTACAATAATTCACATCAAAAAAACAATGTCATTACCTATACTGATGCATTCACATCACTCATTTAAAAGCCACACTCTTGTCGGTGTAGCGTTCCCCATTCTTGTCTATTAAAGGCCAAATTTTTCTAGCTTTTTTCTACGATGTAACAATATAATGCAATTGAACTAAATAATTAAATAAATACCTACTAAAAATTTGTACCAAAAAAATTCCGCACGAAATACAAAAGCAAACAAGCCTAAATGACTTACGTATTTAAATTATTAACTGCCCGACAAATGATGTAAAAAGCGTTACGTTTAATATACTTAAATAAATTCTCGTATTATACTCGTAACTCTAACATATCTAACATTACTATTTTCTGTTGTTTTTGTGCAATAAAGAAGGACTAAATTGAATGAGGTACTTTCCAGGCTACGTTTCCAAAAAAAAAGTGATGATGATAGAAACCTGTTTTCTTATTGCACGGGTACATAATTATTCAAATATATTAAATGCAATTGCAGAAGCATATTTGAAATACATAATTGTTGTTTGGTATTAATCAGATGTGGTATAGAATTAAGTATGTTGCTACCCATATTGCTTCTTCCTATTTTTATCTGAATAATAATGGTTGGAAGATGTGCTGTGCCTGGGTATAATAACAACGGTCATCATTTATACCCAAAAACAAAGATAAAAGTCAGATATGTTTGTTATCCATGAAATTAGAAGTTTAAACGAAGGCAAATCATCTATTTTTTTTTTTTGGTGAAAGTAGCCTGAAATGTCCCTCATTACATTTAAAGATACTACTTACTTATTAATTTTGTAAAAAAAGGTATATAATTAACTAATAATAATTTCCCTCGTTGCAGAATCCGTCCAGATGGTCGTGGGACGGAAATCCATCCAGCATGTCCAGAGCAAGGGACGGATGTCCATCATGAAGATCCAGAACTTTACAGTACAGAAAAGACGTAAGTAGACTTAAGTACTTTTTGCCAAAAATAAATACAGCTGATTTGACTTTGTATCAAAAAAACCGACAGATGAAGGCTAAGCTAAGCTAAGCTAAGGTTAAGCTTAAAGCCGACCCGAGCGTGTGAACCGTGGTAGCCCAGTTGACAGAGCGCTTGCCTCTCACCATAGAATAAGGAATAAATCTACTTATAGAACGGCAACTGTCCACACTCTCCACCGGCGTCTGAGCAACATAGTTTATACTTAAATCGTATGGTGTCAGACGTCACACACACAGATGCGCGTGTACGATAATGTCAATGTGTAGTGTCTGTGTAAAACGAGGTTGTTTGTATGAAGTGTTCGGGGTGTGCCCTCACTGTGAGGTCACAGGTTCGAATGCGTTATTATTATTATTTGTGAATCAAGAAGGATCAAACTAATGCAGCCCAAATGGCCACTGCGACCTATTCAGATCCATTGTGGCCATGTCCCTACATTCGAAACCGTTACCCCGATGGGTAATAGGCGTGAGTTTATGTATTTATTAGGCCAGGCGCGCACTACGAGTTTTTCGCCACGCGGCAGAAAAGAACAGCGGCATAATGTCGCACTGTAATACTGCGCCGCTGCGGTGGCTCTGCCGTCAAGTGCGCGCAATACAATTTAAAACCATTTGGTACAGTATTACAATGCGACATTATGCCGCTGCTTTTTTCTGCCGCGCGGCGAAAAACTCGTAGTGCGCGCCTGGCCTTAATAAGTTATCCAATAAATGTGACCTCAATTTTATAGCGTGAATAGCGATTTCTGTTTAATTATATATGGTAATACTCAGTGAGTTTACTGCGTGCAATATAATGAATTGTAGGTACAATAAAGTTAAGCTCTAAATGGTCATCTTAGTTCAAGTGTAATTAATAATTTTAATACTTCATCACGTATCGTGTAAGTGGACTGTGTGTTTTTATGAACTAGTTTACATTTTCCTTTTGCCTTCAACATCATCATCTCCTTAGTATTATCCAGTTCAGGGTCCGCTTACCTAACCTGAAGATATAACAGGTCTGGTTTATTACAGAAGCGACTGCCTATCTGACCTTCCAACCCGTGAAGGGAAGACCATCCAAATACAGTTTAAGTCACATACCTCCGAAACACATGAGTGTATCCCGAGAAATGCATTATTCATTTATGATTTTATGATTGAAACATGGCTTCGAAAACAAATTCTTTTTAGACCCGTGCTCGACCAATGATTTTCGAATTCGAATTTTTCATTGCACAGTCATCATTTTAATTAAAATATCAAAATACTTATGCGTATGTTACCCGGACTGTGAAGCGCCCAACTGGGCACCCTCAGCCCTCTCCATTTATCTGGCCAACTAGTTAATGCCATCTGCGGTAAATCTACAATAAGTCACGTCAAAAAAAAGACGGTGAAACAAATGATTTGATACTTGCCTCACGCTTTCAAGTATCTGATTATTTTTTCGAATGATGATTAGTAGACGTCAAATCATGGAATATGCCATTCGGCAATGCCTTCGAGGTTGTGTTTTATATTTTATGACATTATTTATAAGTTTGGCAAATGTGAAGGAAAATATAGTAATAAAACTATTTTAATTTCAGAATCGGTCATAAAAGTGGTGTATGGGGGTCTACTGGTCATCATTGCCATCATCATGGTCGCCATAGATCCCATAAATATCGTCACAAATTGGGTAAGATTTTATTTTGTTAATTTATATATTTTTTCTTTTGGATTTTTTTTTTATTTGCATATGCTGACGGGGATGATTCAGACCATGATTCTGAGTTAATATCAAGCGGAGTTTTTTGTCAGAAAAATCATTAAAATTTTAGTTTTTTTTTTAAATATTTTCAGTGCCATACGTTTGCGGCGGTTCACTTGATATCAACAGTCATGGTCTGAACCATCCCTTAAAGTTTTTGTTACGATGTCACTAATACCCTGTATGGATTTTTTACTAAGTTTCTTCAGTTACTCATTGAGTAGTAAATGTTTGGAAAAAACACTTAAAGCTCTTTTTTATCTTGAGAACTCTCACTTGGTAATATTATTACTTGTTTCTTTCAACTGTATACTGTTGATAATGTCGCATAACGTCACTATAGTGTTCTAGTGAGATAGAGTACTTTGAGTTCTGTCTCAAACATAGACATGACATTATAATCTTTGAGATATAAAAAAAAAACAAAAAATGACCTAAAAAAGCTTTCTTACAAAGATAAAAATCAATAGCTAATTATTGACGATTCTCCCATTAAACGCGGCAACATTGCAACAAAAAATTCTGTCAAATGAAAGAAAATTATTTTTTAAACTTTTACTGAAACAAAATCAGTAGTAACAAGGGTTAATGATGTCGGTCATTGACCTCACAACCCACGCAATAAAAAAGACAGAAACGAAGATAATTCATGTAATAAGATCGCAGTTACGGTTTTCAAGACTTCTCGTGTAATTGGGCAAAAAAATGCACGCTAATATACATACATATTGACCTTTACATTAAGGCTTGGGGGCTTGTGCGTCAATGGTCCGGTTCAAAACGTCTTTTTTTAATTCCCGCTACAATGATAAAGAAATCTTGCGGTACACTGGACTTGATGACGTCAAAGGCATGTATTTTTTTTTTAATAATATATGGTTTAAGTAATAATATTAAGAGACAATGTGGTCTAGGGTAAAAAAGAGATGCTTTTTCTAGTCATGCAATAAAGGGGCAGTTATGACAGAGCCTTTAGGGGGTCTAAAAAGTACACATTGTTGCAATTCATCTAAAAAAAGGAAAATTGCTGTTTGACATTTGATCACATTGCGCACTTACTTTAAAAAAAAAGACTTTTATATGCGCAAATGCCAATTGCAATATTGCTTTTTTAGATGAATTGTAACAGTGTGACCTAGGATCTCTCTCAATCTGTTATTTATTGCATGACTAGAAGAAGAAGAGAAGAAGGAGAGAAGTGTGTCAGGATCGAAGCAAATGGAATTCTATAGTCTCTGCTTACCCCGGTGGGAAATAGGCGTGAGTTTATGTATGTATGTACTAGAAGAAGCATTTCTTTTTTTTTAACTTAAGATTCACGATCTTGTCAGTTTGGCTCTTAGTAGCATTACATGACAGAAAAATAATACTTAAGTATTATTTTTTTCTGTCTCAGACTTGCAAGAAACAATAGTACGTAATTGTTATAATTTTTCTTTAATTATTATTTTTGCATATTTTTTTGTTCTGAGTTGTTAAACGTGCATTAAAGTATCAAAAAATTATACCATCTATCATCATACAAATTCACGTCAAACATAATTGATACTTGAAATGAAATAAACGTTTTGCAATGAAAAAATGGTACAAAAAAGCTTTGTAAAAAATCAGGTCCTTTTTTTTATATGTATCATTTATACTCAGTTTTTGCAGTATTATGTCAAAAACAATTATCAAGTCACTTTTTGTTATAAAAATAAATGTAATAGTATTATGATATCTTGATAATTGTTACATCTGTTTTTCCGGTCGATTTAACATTTTTTTACACCATATTATTCACCACGAGAACCACTGTTTGCATGAGTTTAGTTTTTAAAAAAAGAAAAATTGAAAAATAGGTTTTGAATAAACATTATGTGATGCTCTGCAGCGGGGACACTTTAATTAGTTGTTTTCTTTCTTACTAAAATCTTTTCACGTACACTATGTACATGGTACGTACATTAATCTATATCGTCTTCAACTGAATTGGAGGTGGTGGCCCCGCGACAGACATACATACATACATAAACTCACGCCCGTAATCCCTAATGGGGTAGGCAGAGCCACAAGTAATCAAAGACAACTTGCAGCCACTGTTGATACGATGTCGTAAGCTGGATATGATGAGCCTTATGGTGATAAGGGATCAGTCTATCGCCCATAACATTAGTCCATGATGTTAGAGGACACAATCCCTCTGTCAGTTTTTACGACATGCCCGGGAAGACAAGCAGCTGAACGTGTTCTATATTTTTTATTTGCTCCCAGAACAGCATAGAAGCACCGCGACAGAGCATCATACTAATACTCGTTACAGATGATTTTTGCCTGTTCTTTTATTCAAACATATCAGGACCCAAAACGCTTATCGCTATCCGACCACTGGAGTCGATTAATTCTTTGAAATATTATCCTCTCAGATGACACCATTGGCTCCCTGAGCCAAGGTTCGCGCCCAACAGGGCACCCTCAGGCCTGTTGTCTTAAATTGTGTACCGGGTGAAAGCATCGTGTGTTTGAGGACCGTCGATTGGAAAGTCTCTCATTAAACATCAAAAACTGATATTGGTGCTAATTCCTGTAAACACCATCTAATTTTATTTTAAGTTATATCTGTCATTTTCTTATCCGCCGAAAAGGAAAGGGACAGGTAATCGACAAGCATAAAATTTATGGGACACACGTCAATTTTAAACACAAATCTAAAACAACCGTCTAAAAATTTTACACTGGCCAATAACCCGACAGAATTATGTTGACAGCACACGTCAAACGGTTTGCATACCAGCGAGATACCTTTTTGATTCGCCGGGGTTATTCATTAATTTACTCATTCTTCCTAAAATTAAGAGCCGTCAATCATCCGACCCTTTCCTTTTCGGTAGATAAGATAATGACAGGTATAACTTAAAGTAAAATTAGGAGGTGTCTGCAGGAATTGGAGCCAATTTAACAAGTAGCCGGTTTGTAGTTCGACCGGGAACCGTTATGTATTTTTTTTCCTCATTCTGTGCCATTACATAATGTTAGATAGTTTAGTATTAGTATTCCATCTGTGTGCGGTCAGTGATCGAGGTTGTTGGGGGGGACAAGGTGAGACGGATTGCCTCATGAATATATAGGGCATTAGGATTTACGAAAAAAAAGTACCAAAAAAAAGGTTTTTTTTTTAAACAGGGTGTTAGTGACATCGTACCGAATACTGAGGGGGACGATTGACGCAAAAGTATGCAACTGAAAATAATAAAATAAAAAACATTCATTAAATTTCCGATCGCAAAATCCGCTTGATATCAACTCAGAATCATGGTCACTAACACCCTATCTACTTCTATGGCTACTTGCATGTACTTGTGCAGGGTGTAAGTGACATCGTAACAAATACTAAGTGGGATGATGCGGCTCATTTTTCTGAGTTAATATCAAGTGGAATTTTCCATCGCAAAATTATAGAATTGAAAATAATTTTACAAAACACAATGGTCAGAATCATCCCCCTCAGTATTCGTTGCGATGTCAATAGTGACAGGGTATAGACCCTGTATATCAATTGGGCTAACCAGAGGTACATCCGTCGCTAGATGAACTGAGTACCCACACCTCACCGAGCTTTCTGATCGACGACACGTGTATGTGAGACGAAGAAAAGTTTTAGTAAAATTTAATGTGTGATTTTTATAGAAAGTGCCTAACATTGTTTTGATTTGCATCAAAATACCATAACTAAAACGAAACTTTAGAAATGTGATCCTTTCACTTAACTGTTCATTGATTTAGTGTAGTGTTTACTTCGAATATTAATTTGGCATTTTTCTATATTCATATAAATAAATAAATATAAAAAATGAAAATTTAAAAAATTAGTCAGTCAATGTTCATATATTTTGAAATGGACAGCTGCCTAAACTAGGTAAAGGTTACAGTTAAATAACAAGGATAATAATTATAAAAATAAAAACTAAATTATGAAATCTGTCTAGCTTGTAATGAAAAAGGTTAAGTACTAGGTCACTGACTCACTGAGACAATTACAAGTAAACAAACAGTATTCCATTTGTCCGGTCAAGTACGGTGAGTGGAAAAAGTGTGAATGAGATATATATATATATATATATATATATATATTGTATATATATTTTTTATTTATTGTATATATATTTATGAATGAGATATATATTAGTATATATATCTCATTCATAAATATATATACAATAAATAAATAATTTCATTTTTTTTATTTTTTCACCCGAGCGAAGCCGGGGCGGGTCGCTAGTTTGTAATAAATTATTTGATTGATTGATAATCTTTGGTAACTTACTACAGTTTGTACGGAACCGTCAGTGCGCATTCGGACTCGCACTTCACAGGCTTTTTTATTTATATTTTTTCGTAACGTCTTTTTTCCCGTAAACAAACCGTAAAAAAACACGTAATTCGCGTAGACCTGTCAAAATGGTCACAAAAACAATATATTCATATAGTAATCGATAAACAGTTTTATCGTGAGATAGAAGGTGACGAACTTGATGGTCAAATGATATTTACTGAATGAACTGGAATGGTCACTTTGCGGTTCTAAGAAATTTCAAGGCAAAGGTCATAAGTAGAGTTGGAGGCAAACAAAAGTAATTAAAAGGTAAATAATAGTTATTTTTCGTAGATATGAAATAAAACAAAATATTATCGTTATATAGGGTCCTATCTCACTAGTACACCATTGTCTTCCTCTTCTATAGTGTGGGTTGTGAGGTGGATTACCAACTTCACCAACCCTGGGGTCAGGTCAACATGACTCATGTAACGAATACGTACATCGGTAAGGAGTAACCGGGACCAACGGCTTAACGTGCCTTTCGAAGCACGGATTATCTTACTTTTGGACACTCAGGTATCAGCCTGTAATGTCCAAACCAGGGCTCTTAAAGTCATTTTTGTGATATACCCCCACCGGGATTCGAACCCGGATCAACCACTGGACCACTGGAGGCCACACACCATGGTAGCGTAACTATTGTCGCGTACCAATAAAATGTATGTTGTTGTATGATAATGATGCTCCACGGTCCAGTGGTTGAGCGTTTGGCTCACGATCCGGAGGTCCTGGGTTCGATTCCCGGTGGGGACAAAACACAAATATTACTTTGTGGTCCCTAGTTTGGTTAGGACATTACAGGCCTTTGGCGGCTCAATAGTAACCCTGATACCAGGGTTGATGAGGTTGGTACTCCACCTCACAAGCCACGCGATAGAAGAAGAAGAGAATGACGCTAGCCCAATTAGTTATATACTCGTGGACTTATGTTATGCTATTATCCGTCCAAGAAGTGAATGCCATCCAAGGCAAATCTTCAACAACTCACCTCAAAAACAAATGTATTTAGTATTTAACCAATAGTTACAAAGTCATTAGGTATTATGATGATTAAACATAATACTAATATGTCGAAGTTAAACACTATAATTAAGAAAATCCTTGCAACGAGGCATATCCATTAATTCTAACGATTTGTGTAAGTATTTAATAAATATGATTGATAGATCTTCTGTCGTGTGGGTTGTCAGACCATTAACCGATCTCATCAACCCTGGTGTCAGGGTTACAATCGAGCCGCCAAAGACCCCATAAATTCATCAAAAAAAAAAAACAATATCAAATCCAAGCTTTGGCACTTTAAACCGTTGGTCCCGGTTAATTGTCAATGTCAGTGGCCTTTGGTGGTTCAATAATAACCCTGACACTAGGGTTGCTCCGGTTGGTTATCCACCTTACAACCCGTGCGATAGAAGAAGAAATGTCAAATCAATTATTTATTAATAAGTGGTTGCAAGTTGTCTTCGACTCGCTTGTTGCTCTGTCTAACCTATTAGGCATCATGAGCGTGAGGTTATGTATGTTTACCGTATGTTCATTGATCACAATGGATCCATGACCCTATTCAATAAACCGAAGACCGATCACTGACCTTACACACTATAAGGAAAGACTTTCCTCGAATACTATCGAAATAAATTACGTTCATTGTTATATTCGTTTGTAACCATAAAATAATATGCCAAATAAAAGTAGCAATGAAAACTATACCTACTGATTTCAACAGTCGTAAAAACTCAACGTGTTTTTAGAGTTCCGGGCTACAAAAGGTAAAACGGAACCTTTAATATAATACTCACTTATTTCAGCCAATAAAGCCATAGTTATAGAAAAATTACAAAAAAATATACAGAATAAATTAAAATAAAATAAAATTACAATTATAAAAAATTATATAAAATATAAAAAAATATAAATATAAAAAATATAAATTATAAAAATATAAATTATAAAAATAAAATTATTGTTAAAGTTCCGAACCTCAAAAGGAAAAACGGAATTCTTAGAGGATCAACTTGTTGTCCGCCAGTCTTCCTGTCTGTCTGTCTGTCTGTCCAGGCCTTTATTTTTCAGTAACGCGTGGAGGTATCAAGTTGAAATTAACATCCAATACTTATGTCTGCGGACTCTTGAAGCTGTATAAAAATCAAGCTTCTATCCAATGCAATTCAAAAATGTATCCAGTTTTTAACCTATTTTCATATATTTCGTCGGGGGAACAAAAATCTACTATAGAACTGCTTTTTTTTGACGTAACTTATTGTAGATTTACCGCAGATGGCATTAACTACTTGGCTTATAGACCTTTTTGTAGTTGGTAAACTAAACGCGACATCGTTGTATGGAGACAATAGTCAACGACAAAGTCAAAACCTCGGAACCCTCAGTGCGCGAGACAGACACTCACTTGACCGGATTTTTTAAGTATTTACTTAACGGATTGCTAGAAAGATTGACATGGCATATAGTCGAATGATTGAATAATACATTGGGCTTTTTTATTTTGAACGGAAGAGCAAATTAATGTTTTCTTTGATGAAATAAAAAAGAAAACTGGTTCCAGATCACAGCCGATTATGCTATTGACGCAAATGTATGTGATGGTAAAAAAAACGTTACTTAGCATCACGCCTGTAGCCCTGAAGGAGTAGCCAGTGGTGTATAATATACATACCCACTCCACACCAGCTATGTTTAGTCCCATGGAATCTACTGGAACCTAGGTGGGCGATCCTATTGCCATTCTTCTTATGGTGTCGATGGCAAACTAAATAGTATCGGCCCAAAATTTGGCAACAAGTATGGCGCTATCTGCAGCGCTCATCAGATCCTCCTGCGTGCAGGTGTTCGGGCACGCAGGACACGATATAAGATGTTCCATCGTTTAGGGAACAGTGCCCCAACCCCACCTGAAAAAATACTCCTTACTTCGGCCCACCTGAGTCCTATTACCACTAACCGAGCACAAATCCGGAAAACCAAACCAAACATGAACTCAAACTCATAAAATGTAATTCAGTGGTGGTAAAAGTGATGCTGTAAGAGTCCTTTCGCATAGCTGCTTTTCTCGAAACAATAATGAAATGCAAAAAACAGTACAATACAATACAAATACACTTTATTGTACCAAAATAAAAAGCAATAATTACAAAAAAAACTCTAAAAAACCTTAGGGTCGAACTGGGAGTGATAAAAAAGCAAAAAATAACACGTTGTAAATTGCGAATACAGAACACCTCCAGCTGCTTTATCTTCCCGTGTCTGTCGTAAAAACCGATAGAGGTCACTTAACATAAACAGCCTATATACGTCCCACTGCTGGACACAGGCCTCCCCTCAATCAACCGGAGGGGGTATGAAGCATACTCCACCACGCTGCTCCAATGCGGGTAGGTAGAGGTGGTTTTACGGCTAATAGCCAGGACCAACGGCTTAACGTGCCCTCTGAAGCACGGAATCATCTTACTTTTTCGGACTATCAGGTGATTCAAGCCTGAAAAGTCTTTACCAAACAAAGGACAGTGACAAAGGGACAAAGTGATTTCGACAATGTCCCCATCGGGAATCGAACTCGGACCTCCAGATCGTGAGCCTAACGTTCTAACCACTAGACCACGGAGGCTTTAATATTATTATTGTTATATTTATTCCCGCGGGATCTCGAATTTGTGATCTCGAATCGGGATTGCGTTCCCGCGCACCAAAGACGTGTATCGCTTCCTTATGGTCGTTAATATTACTTTCGAGCTGATAATCTAAGTTTTTTTAAACAAAACTTAATGTTTGTCTTAATGGCGTTAACTACTTGCCCAGAAATCGGGGAGCGCTGAGGACTCTCACCCTGTTGATGAACTAAGCATGGTTTATCGTATTCTACCTTAGTACTACATAATTGGCTGCAATTTTTTTTTCTCTGCTCACCCCAAACGGATTACAGACGTGATTTATGGTCGTCTGTTCATCAACACTTGTGTTTCATTTGACGTAAATCGTGTTATATTTTATAGAAATACAATTTTATCATATTTTTAGATTTTTCCGCGATTTTTAAATGACAACTCTATGATTCTTTATTATAATAAGTTTTTTGTTCGCGTTTATACGATTAATTTATTTAATATTCTAGTCATGGATTTACTGTTTTAGTGTTTTTTAACAAGTTCTACAACTTGTGAGACAATATAATTATACTTTTAAATGAGTTTTTGACGTCGTATGATGTAAGTAGAGAAAAAATATTTTAGAATTTGCCACCTAAAAATTTGAAAGGTGTCAATGATGTTTTATTTTATTTATTATAATATCGGTTGTTTATTTATGTACACACTGGCAACACCCGTTCAATCTAGATTGATATCTCGGATAGCATTTTAACGAGGTATTTTAAATGTGTGAATAATTCTTGAATTATGTCATAATAAATATCTTAATCGTATCTTTTTTATCTGTTTACGTCAAAGAAAGACGCCATATTGAGTTTTATCTTCAAAAGTATCTGGCGTTTCAACTGTTTATTTTACGAATAATAATATTTTTTATAATTGTTTTTTTTTAATAAGTGCCCTTTTATTTACTTATCAAGCTAGACAAGTGTTACATGAAATCGATAAATCGCAATAAAATTGGGTTAATGGCAATATGCCCTGTGGCGAACCTAACTAGTTGACCAGCTAGTTCCACCCACATGCAACAGATGGCGCCACCTTTCATTAATGCAGTCCTGAAACGTGCTATCGAAGTTTACACAGCGTGAAGTATATATGCAACTTCCAACATAACACCGTTGGATCGTCGATCCCTAGTCACACTACCACCTATACTCCGTTGAATATCCCGAACCCATCCAATGGCGGCAGCACACCCTCGCCATCAAAGGCGCGCTTTACATGGGACTTTACACACATAATGCAAAGTATAGACTATACATAATACTATGTGTAGTACTCCTTAGCTATGTCTAAGTCAGGGACACGACGTAATGCTAGGTTATGTCATAGAATAAGGAATGAACGACAACTTTCCGGTCCCCGCCAGCGGCTGAGTTAGGTTTACCGCACCCCCTCTCGGTCTTCCTTTAGTCTTCAATCGTATGGCGTCAGACGTCACACACACAGGTGCGCGTGTACGATAACGTAAGTGTGTAGTGTCTGTGTAAAACGAGGTATTTTGTATGAAATGTCTAGGGTGTGATTATGTTGTGAAATCGATCGACTAAGCACATCACTAATTGGACTGCCACACTCTATCTCCTGCGTCCATTTTGAAATTGTTGTAAAAGTTTCAAATATACCTAATAGTTGTTATTTGTGCTAAACAGTAGTAACACAGGGTGAGAGCCCTTAGCGCTCCTCATTTGTTCGGCCAAGTAGTTAATTCCATTTGCGGCAAATTTACAATAACATATACAAACAAAAAATGCTGAACAGTAGTAGTCGTATTATTTTTAAACCTCAATGCACCCAAGGCAAAAAATAGTAATTACAAACATTTAATGAGAGATTTGTCTACTGAAAGTAAGTCAAGGTGCCTAATTCAAATACTATCCAACAAGAGATTTAAATTGCAGACTATAGTTTTTTTTTTTTGACGTGACTTATTGTAGATTTGCCGCAGATGGCATTAACTACTTGGCCGGACAAATGGGGAGCGCTGAAGGCTCTCACCCGGTACAACGTTTAAGACAACAGGCCTGAGGGTGCCCAGTTGGGCGCGAACCTCGGCTCAGGGCGTCGTCTGAGAGGAAAAATATTTGAAAGAATTAATCGACCCTAGTGGGTCGATAGCGATAAGCGCTGAATGAGGGAAATCGTCGACCACGCCGGCGGGGTCGGTATCGGGGACCTGAAGTGTTTGGTGTCGCGAGCTGATTGGCTGCCTCTATGGCTAGAGTGAACGTTAGGACCGGCATAGATTTGAGCATGGTATAAGAAAACCATGTACGGTCACGAGCATTAAATGTATACACTTTGGTACCATGTCACATTAACTTTTTTGACAAATTCAACTGTAAGTCTCGCTAAATGTCAAACATGTAAGTGCTACAGAGTCCTAAAGTGGGTACATTATATTGCTCATGACTGTACTCAATCCTATGACAAGCCACCATTGCTAGCCCATTGATGACGTAACTCTTACCATTCAATTGGTATCTCCAACATTCCAAGGGTGTAAATTGTGACTGTGACTATGTATGTTACATGAAATATTTTGTTGTGAAAGTTCAAGCCGTTGGTTCCGGTTACTAGCTCAAATACTTCCACCAGCTCACGACTATATGCAATTGGGTAGTAACACACACACACATTCATGATGAACTAATCCACTCGTCACCGAGCATTCTCTTAGATCACCATAATAGTTACAGGTCACTAGCGACCCTCCCGGCTTCCCTCGGGTGCATTGCTGAGGAAAAAATAAAATTACGACACCACATTAAAAACCTCAAAAATAACAGTATTTCTCCACTATTTAATGTATGTTATTATACATATAAACCTTCGTCTTGAATCACTCTATCTATTAAAAAAAACCGCATCAAAATCCGTTGCGCAGTTTTAAAGATTTAAGCGTACATAGGGATCTCTCTCTCTCTCTATTTAAGAGCTGCGCACTTGTCGGTGGAGTAATCGCCATTCCTCTCTTCTTCCCGCCAAAACCTTCACCTCCCGATACGACACGACCTGCAACTTCTCTTTTATTTGTTTCATAAATGTTATCCTAGGTCTACCCCACAGGTCTACATAGGGATATACGGACAGAAATAGCGACTTTGTTTTATACTATGTAGTGATAAGTTGTATCAACCGTCTATCGTATCAAGGTCAAACCAACTGTACCAGTGAACTTTGCACTTTAGATAAAGTTAAATCAATAATTTACGAGCAAGTGGAATCGATCACTGTTAACTTTTTTTGTAGTTTTGTCACACCCCAGACACTTCATACAAACAACCTCGTTTTACACAGACACCACAAGTTGACGTTATCGTACACGCGCATCTGTGTGTGTGACGTCTGACGTCATACGATTCAAGTCTAAACAGTATTCGAGGGGGGGGGGGGGGGGTGAGGTAAACCTAGCTCAGCCGCTAATGGGAAGCGGAGAATTGCCGTTCTATGCAAAGTATAATTCTTTATTCTATGGTTTTGCCTTGGATAACGTTAACTACTTAACGTGCTGAGAGCTTTCACTCTCTCTCTCTCTCTACTCTATTTAAGAGCTGCGCTCTTGTCGGTGGTGGTGTATGGCATCATTGAAGGGAAGAGAGAATGGTAGACCTAGACCTAGGATAACATTTATGAAACAAATAAAAGAGAAGGTGCAGATCGTATCGTATCGGGAGGTGAAGGTTTTGGCGGGAAGAAGAGAGGAATGGCGATTACTCCACCGACAAGAGAGCTTTCACTAAGTACAAAAAATTAAGACGACCCGAGGGTGCCCAGTTATATAGAACCGGCGCGGCGTGGCACTTCCTTATTTTTTTTTTATGTTCTGTCCGATAATGTTCCGAAAGTAGGAATGTTCCTGTTGTAATAAAAAATCTTTAATAGAGAGTTGCTACTGAAAAAAGCCAGCTTTTCTTTTCAAATTTGTTCTTTATTGTACTTATCTGGTCTTACCTGCTTAAAGGTTAGGTAAACAAGCTCTTTTCACATATTTTTTTTCGCTTTTTTACTGCTGGTAATGTCCCCAAAGTGGGAACAAGTGATGTGTATAGTAAACTGTTCAATATATAAAAGTATATGTATTTAGTTTTGTACTAACAAGTCACAATTTTTTTTATAATAATACAATTTTTCGCATAATTAGAAACATACGTAACTTCGTCAATCAATCAATCAATCAATAATACTTTATTTTACAACAAGATATACAAAGGACATAAACATACGAATAAAACATATTGCTAAACAGCAATTTACAGGCACAATAGGCGGCCTTATTGCTAAACAGCAATTTCTGCCAGGCATTTCGTCACGTCCAACTAGGCGTTTAAGTGTTCTGAATCTGACCTGGTCCAAACGAACCCACTACACTAGCGGCATTGCCCCGTTCTACAGCCACTGACAGGCGTTGGACCAAGTAAGACGCACGAAAACTTTAGTTTTGTACTAAATTATATTTTTTCTTTGTCAACAGTACATGGATATGAAGGAAGGCTCGTTCCTTTTCAAGATGTACCAGAAACCGTCGTATCAGCTGTTTTCTGAAGTGTGGATCTACAACTACACAAACGTACCTGAATACTTGGCTGGCACTGACAGTGTTATGAAGCTGCAGGAAGTCGGACCTTTCCGGTTTCAGTAAGTATTTTTTTTTTCTCTCTCTCTCTCTCTTTCTTTATTTAAGAGTTGCGCTCTTGTCGGTGGAGGAATCGCCTTCATTACTCCATAGATAGGGTGTGTAGAATGGTGGTGAAGTATTTTTTTTAATGGCCAAGTATTTTTTTTTATGCCTGATGGTAAGCATAGAGAAGCCTTATTTCAGTAGCAACTGATATAACTGAGTCATTTCGACTCAGTAGCGACTGACTATCAAACTGGCCATAATTTTCATATTTTTGAACTTTTCTTTTATACAGGGTGTTAGTGACATCGTAACGAATACTGAGGGGATTGATTCAGACCATGATTCTGAGTTAATATCAAGTGGAATTTTCCGTCTCAAAATTGATGCTTTTTAGATTTTTTTTATTATTTTCGATTCCACATGATATTAACTCGGAATAATGACCTGAATTATCCCTCCCAATATTCGTTATTATAATATTCGTTACGTTACGTTAATTTTATACTTACATTGTTCACACTACTGTAATTCGGATCTGGTTACAAAACATAAACTCGTACATTGAAAATACATGATTCTGTTGTATTTTGCACATCTGCCTAATGGATTCAATCTGTTTTTTTACTTTATTTGGGTCATCAAACCAGTTTAGCCGAGAAGGACCTATTTTACTCCAAGTTTAGCCGAGAAGTACCTTATTTATACCCAATTTAGAAGAAAAGTACATCCTTCACTCCTAGTTTAGTCGAGAAGTACCTCCTCCCAGTTTAGCGGAGAAGTACCTTCTTTACACCCAATTTATCAGATAAATACCTTCTTAACTACCAGTTTAGGAAAGAAATACCATCTTTACTCCCAGTTTAACAGACAAGTACCGTCTTTATAGGTACCCAATTTAGCTGAGAAGTACCTCCTTTACTCCTAGTTTAGCGGAGAAGTACCTTCTTTATACTCAATTTAGCAGAGATGTACATTCTTTACTCCTAGTTAAGCCTAGAAGTACCTTCCTTGTTCCCAGTTTAACAGATAAACACCTTCTGTTCTGTCAGTTTAGCAGAAAAGTACCTTTATACCACATGATATCGCTTTAGATTTTCTAATACTTTATGTATATTTCTACAGAGAAACGAGAACGAATGAAGACATGAAGATAAACAAAGAGCAAGGGATACTGACTATAGTGCCGAAGATCACGCTCAAGTTCCTACCGGAGCGGTCAGTAGCGCACTACAAGGACGTATCTCTCTATATGCCGAATATTGCGCTTATTGTAAGTACCTATTATTTTAGTTTTTTTATTATTTTAGAGAACACGTAAAGACCTGTCAAATCTTTCGGTTAGGTTAGTAGACCCTGATATGAAATGGAATTAAATAAATTTATTCGCTCTAGAATTTTTTTTTTTTTTTTTTACTTGACTTATTGTAGGTTAGCCGCAGATGGTATTAATTACTTGGCCGGACAAATGGGGAGCGCTAAAGGCTCTCACCCGGTACAAAATTTAAGACAACAGGCCTGAGGGTGCCCAGTTAGGCGCGAACCTCGGCGTCAGGGCGTCGTCTGAGAGGATTACATGCGAAATAATTAATCGCCCTTAGACTTAACCGCCATGTCGATATGGAGTCCATAAAGTGTTTATTGTCGCGAGCTGATTGGAGATTATAAGAGGCGGGTCTTATAAGCTAACGAATTTTATGCTTCAATGAATTATTAGGTACGACACACCGCATTCATACCGTATGAATGGAATTTCATAGTCTCTGCTTACCCCGGTGAGAAATAGGCGTGAGTTTATGTATGTATGTTACCGAGATAGACAGTCCGCGCGTGCTCCTTCTTATTTAAAATAAAGTACGCCATAGAGGGGGTGAGGTAAATATATCTCGGCGCCCGATACGAATTAGTGCGTGTCGCACACAGATGTTGTGGTGCTCTGCCTGGTGTGTATGAGAAGATGTTAAAGAATACAGCGACTTTAAGTTGACCACGTTTTTTTATTAAATTAATTAGGCACACACAATTTGCGTTATTACACACTTGATCGTAGAAGAAGAAGGGAAAAAAAGTATTGCCATTTTATGAATTAAAAAGTAAAAAATAATAATTTTGTTGGATGTTGCCAACAGTGCGGGGCGAAGAGTTACCCTTCTACACGCAGTAGAGATATAATACCAACAAGCCTGAGGGCGCCCAGTTAGGCGCGACTCCTTAGTAGACACAACATACTTACACACGTTTACATTAGTAATCGATAAGAAAGAAGTAATCGGTCATTCATTCAATGTCTGGCTGGGTCCGATTATTGTAGATACTTACCTATTACATTAAAAGTTAATTGGAAACAAGATAAGATAGTAGGTATTTTTTTTTTGAACAATATAATAATAACTAACTGACACATTCCAGAACTACTAAAAGATCAATTTATTTCATTCATAAAGTTTATAAGTGTTTTGAGTTCATAATTAATTTATACATAAGTAAGTGTTATTTATAATAATTAACTGCGACAGATATCTTATTTTCATTGTGTATTATCATTTGAACTCTTCACTACTTTTACTATAATAACATAACATAAGTCCACGACTATATTCCAATTGGGTTAGTCAGAGGTACATCCATCGCAAGATGAACTCACCGAGCTTTCTGTTAGTTGACGAGCCGTATCGCCGTCTATTATCTCAGGCCTTTACATCTTTATCAGATGATTCAAACAGCGTTTCAAATTCAAATTCAAAATATTTATTTCGGAAACTAGTCCATATTTAGTTAGTAACAAAAAGCTTAACCTAGTATTAGTAACAGATTCGAAAGACGATAAAACATAAAAATAAAACACATGAGACCGGCCCGAATCACCGAAGCCGCGGGCAGCTATGTAACAGCGTTTCTGTGGCAGCTTTTAAAATGGCTGTAAAGTCCGATGCGAGAGCGACAGTAGCTGCCGTACGACTGGCATTGTAGTTGAGGGTTATTAGATGGTACAGGTGGTAAATCGGCCCTTTATTTCTATGTCGCCTCTCGCGCTTGTCGGCTAGTCGCCGTCTATAGTGGTCGAGCAAACTGAGTTAGTGAAAACTGCGCTTAAGATAAATTAATAACTCATTGGTGCAAGTCCGATACCGGGGTTGGAACCGGCGCTCTCTTTTTGAGAAGCAAGCCAGTGTACAGTCATGAGCACTTTAGGACTCTGTCGCACTAACATATTCGACATTTACTGAGACTTACAGTTCAATTTGTCAAAAAAGTTAATGTGACATGGTACCAAAGTGTATACATAATTATTAATGCTCGTGACCGTGCCACAGGATCACAGTGACTGTATTTTTAATACATCCATGGTATAAGAAGACCAGGTATGCTCACGCCTATGACAAGCCGCCATTGCTAGCCCATTGATGACGTAAGTGTTACCATTCAATTGGTGTCTCCAGCATTCCAAGGACGTAAATTTTATTATTGAAAATTAAGTGACTCATCATCATCAGCCCATCAACGCCCCCACTGCTGGAAGCACGGGCCTTCCCTATGGATGGATAGGGAGATCGGGCCTTAAACCATCACGCGGGGAATTACTGACTAAATGTATTTAATTACTTTTATTTGTCACATACATAAAAGACATTAAAACTGTATGTAAATCTTTAACTAAAAGTACAAAATTTCCTTGAAAAGTAAATTAAAAACATTGGACGTGGATAATTTATTTTTTACGAAATGGCAACGCAGGGTCGGATGACGTCAGCTGGGCTAACCTTGAAATGCTAGCTGTCAGTTTTGAGCTTACCTGCAGGCTTAGCACGGTAATCACGCGACTCTTTCTCGCCGCGACAGAGATCATCTGTCTCTTTCTGTGCAGTAAGTACTATGAGAGAGAGACATGTCATTTGTTTTGTTCCTCAATATACAATCTATCTTTCAAATGAAAGTTCAATTTCACCTATTTTATCTGTGGGACGGAACTGCAAGATAAAATAAAAAAAAAACAAAAACATGTTTTTGCATTTTATGTCAGACTTATAAACAATACGTCTTTGTGGCGGTCGCAAGGGTGCCTAACCCGCAGGGCTAACGCAACGTGATAAAATTACCTATCGAGTCGATAAATTTTATCGAAATTAATAATTTTGTCATTTTCCCTAACATGCGTGTCACGATCGATATAATTACCGTCACGATCGAAAAACCGAAATCACGAAACGAATTACGTCGAAAAACTGATGTAGCCATTTTGCTAAATAAATATTTTTGTATTTAGTATCACACCTACTTTTCGTGTTGATTCCTTTGTCAAATTCACATCAATTTGAGCCAAAAAAAACTATTACTTGGTCAAGTTCATTTTTTCCCAGTAAAAGATAAAAAGTGAGAGTATGGACATAATATTTTATCTAAGTATATCAATAGTTTTTCGCAATAGACTAATTTCCAACTAGTCAAATCAGTTACTTTTTAATAAACGTCAAAACACGAAATAACAAAAGAATTTGTATGAAAAAGCACACTGTGACGTCATAGAAAAACGTGATTAAATGTCGGACTTATTATTACGTTTTTCTTGAATTCATTTCATAAATAAGTTAAATAGAAAAAGGAAAATGATTTTCGTTAGTTTTAGATCTGTCTTTATTTAGCAATCAGAATTTCATGTACTTACACGACCCAATTTTGTTGCCGACACAACAACCAAATCAACGCTGGTGGCATAACCAAAGTGTCCCAGTGAAATAGGAACCTATAATGACAACCTGGCTCGCTTGCTTGAAGATGCCTGTGACTGTTTTTTTAATGTTATAATATACAAACAACTTTGAGGAGCTCGGCGGCGCAGCGGTAAACGCGCTCGGTCTGCGATTGTTAAAGTTAAGCAACTTTCGCAAAGGCCGGTCATAGGATGGGTGACCACAAAAAAGTAGTTTTCATCTCGAGCTCCTCCGTGCTTCGGAAGGCACGTTAAGCCGTTGGTCCCGGCTGCATTAGCAGTCGTTAATAACCACCAAGCCGCACTGGGCCCGCGTGGTGTTTTAAGGCCCGATCTCCCTATCCATCCATAGGGAAGGCCCGTGCCCCAGCAGTGGGGACGTTAATGGGCTGGTGATTATGATGATGATAAAAACAACTAATAATTAATGATTTTCTCTTTGCGTGGAAGTTCGTGCAGAACATATTAATTTGATTATCTGTGAGTTGTTATCGACAAATAAGTGGGCGAAACTTAAGTTATCTGTTCGTCTAAAGTTTATCTTAGAACAGGTTTAAAGTAACTAGGTATTAAAGTAACAAAAAAGTAATAAATAAACGTGGAAAACAGATTATCGGTATCGGTTTTATTTAGAAGAATTTTCCGGTTAAAAAACGAAACCGGTTTAAAAAATTATGTCGTCTCTTTTATATAAAGACAAGAGAAAAAGCGGGATTTCATTTGGATGGGAGTTATTATAATACTTCTTTTGTCCATTGGTTGAGCGTTAGGCTCATGATCTGGTCCCGGGTTCGAATCCCGATGGGGACACATCACAAAAACACATTTTGTGATCCGTGACGTCATAGAAAAACGTGACAAAATGTCACACTTGTTATTACCTGTATCTTTATTAAAATTCATAGAAAAAAGAAAATGTTTTATGTCAAGTTTTTTAGTAATCAGAATTTCAAAATTTATCTTTGACCTGGGAAACTACCCAATTGGGTATTTGACTGGGTCAAATTTAAATTATAAAATGCTTATCTAGAAATTGAAGCCAGTCTAAGATGTTCAAATATCAATCTCATTTTACTTTTCGACTTATCATTGAATTTTATTTATGAATTAAGTAGCAATGGACAGCCTCCGTGGTCTAGTGGTTAGAGCGTTAGGCTCACGATCTGGAGGTCCGGGTTCGATTCCCGATGGGGACATTGTCGAAATCACTTTGTGAGACTGTCCTTTGTTTGGTAAGGACTTTTCAGGCTTGAATCACCTGATTGTCCGAAAAAGTAAGATGATTCCGTGCTTCGGAGGGCACGTTAAGCCGTTGGTCCCGGCTATTAGCCGTAAAAACACCTCCACCAACCCGCAGTGGAGCAGCGTGGTGGAGTATGCTCCATACCCCCTCCGGTTGATTGAGGGGAGGCCTGTGCCCAGCAGTGGGACGTATATAGGCAGTTTATCGACGGGGAAGAAGCAAATACTCCTATCTTACAGTTAGGTCTGTGTAAGATAGGAGTATTTGCTTCTTCCCCGTCGTTATGTATGTTTGACCGCTTGTATTGATGACGTCACAGGGCAGTAATTCCATACAAACTGCAATGAAAACTTTCATTTTGACTTTTCTTAAAATGTATCTCATTTGACTAGGCTGCTTGACAAAAGCAGCATATTTTTGTATTATTAACCCTTTCACGGGCGGAGACCATGGGTCATTGATGGTTGATTATAGATAGTATGACACCTTAGAATCGCAATGTCATTACACGTTATGTCCTTGAAAGTGTTAATTCGTTTACAAATTCTATAGCCGCTAAAGGCCCCTGACATGGCTCATGTAACGATTACTCACTTACATCAGTAAATAGTAACCGGGACCAACGGCTTAACGTGCCTTCCGAAGTACGGATCGTCTTACTTTCGGACAATCGTGTGATCAGCCTGTAATGTCCTAACCAAACTAGGGATCACAAAGTGATTTTTGTGATATGTCCCCACGGGATTCGAACCCGGGGCCTCCGGATCGTGAGTCCAACGCTCAACCACTGGACCACAGAGACCGTTAACAAATAATAATAGGGAAAGTTATCTTTATTGAAATATAATCACTTATTGTACTGTTGGTTTTTCTGTTTAGACTTACTTATAATTTTAAATATAGAAATTAAATTAAACGTCGTGAATAACTGATTGGCCTCCTTTTTTATTTTGCGATAATATCGTTATCAAATTATTATTCATAATAGGGATTATTAATTGGAAGACTTCTTATTAATTAGAATATTCCTTCCAGAATTTTCTTACAAAAGTCATCTCAATTAAAGCACATAATAACGGGTTCTTACCGCGTTTAAATGGGGATATGAGACTCCCGATATTTCGACACTGTTGCAAGTGCCATGATCACGGGATGACTGATGAGATTGGATTGGAGTGTCGAAATATCGGGAGTCTCATATCCCCATTTAAACGCGGTAAGAACCCGTTATTATGTGTTTTAATTATGATAATAACCGCGTAAACTTAAAACAAAGGTCATATGGTCTATTATTGCGCAACTGGAAACTGCTTATGTGCTATTTGTACGTACATAACTACATAGATTCACACACACGACACAATGAATTTATTAAAAACATCATAGGATGGATGAAAGCTGGAAAGAGAGGAAGTGGAAGACCAAAAAGAGCTTACATGGAACAAATTAAAGAGAAGGCTAATATCGTGTCTTATAAGGAAGTCAAATATTGGCCCTTGATAGACAAGAATGGAGAATGCTACAATGATAACAGCGTGAATCTTAAATTGATGATGATGACATAAATTCACGTCCGTATCACCATAGAATAAATAATATCCCTACTGCGTGTAGAAGGGAAACTCTTCGCCCCGCACCAATTCTTATCGGGCGCCGAGCTATATTTACCTCACCCCCTCTGGGTCGCATTTTATTCTAAATAAGAAGGAGTACGCACAGACTACTTGAGGAGCTCGGTGGCGCAGCGGTTAACGCGCTCGGTCTGCGATTATTGAAGTAAAGCAACTTTCGCAAAGGCCGGTCATAGGATGGGTGACCACAAAAAAAAAAAGTTTTCATCTCGAGCTCCTCCGTGCTTCGGAAGGCACGTTAAGCCGTTAGTCCCGGCTGCATTAGCAGTCGTTAATAACCATCAATCCGCACTGGGCCCGCGTGATGGTTTAAGGCCCGATCTCCCTATCCACCCATAGGGAAGGCCCGTGCCCCAGCAGTGGGGACGTTAATGGGCTGATGATGATGACGCACAGACTGTCTGTCTCGGTAACATACGTACATAAACTTACGCCTATTTCCCACCGGGGTAAGCAGAGACTATGGAATTCGATTCATACGGTACGATACTGTAGTATATATTATTTATTATTCTTATTTAGTTATGTTGGTATCACTATATATGTTTATTGCACCAGCCCGTGCTCCAATGCATAATCTTCTTTCACCCTAAGGTTGCCTGGCAGAAATTGCTGTTTAGCAATAAGGCCGCCTATTGTGCTTATGTTTTATTCGTATGTTTATGTCCTTTGTATATGTTGTTGTGCAATAAAGTATTATTGATTGATTGATTTATTGAATGCAATTTTTGTATGAAGTATCCATTGTGTGGTACCTAATACTTAATTGAAGCATACTTCTTTAGCTTATAAGAGGTTACCTATCAGCTCGCGACAATAAACACTTTATGGACCCCGATATGGACATGGCGGTTAAGTCTAAGGGCGATTAATTGTTTTACATGTAATCCGCTCAGACGACGGACGCCCTGAGCCGAGGTTCGCGCCTAACTGGGCAACCTCAGGCCTATTGTCTTAAATTTTGTACTCCCTATTTGTCCAGCCAAGTAGTTAATGCCAGTCGCGGCAAATATACATAGGTAATTTAAAAAAAAGGTTAGCTTATGTTTTTATCCAGTCTATAATGAAAACATTATTTAATCGCAGTGTTTGTTTTGTTTCCTTCATCTTTATCGATCTTTTATCTTCAATGGTCCGACGTACAAACAACGTACAAATTACTAGAAGAATTGATGGGCCGAATTAACAGTTTTATTGGATTGCGTAGAATCGCCTACCGAACAAGTTGATCATGACTTGTGTTTATACGCACTTTATTACGTCGAAACATATCGATCGACGTTACGTCAATATTATAATAAGTCTAATATAAAAACCGTAATAATTGGAGGACGAGAATATATATTAAATATATATAATTTACTAAATGAATATAAATATATTATTTATTTATTTATCTACTTGTTAAGTTTGTAATATTTGTTAAATAGTTTTTAGATTGTACCTGTTATATAATTTCATTCGTGCCATAAGTAAAATAAATAGAAAAAAATAAGTAAAATAAAATAGAATTAAGCATGTTAGAGTGTTTAAAAATATATTTAAATATAAGAAAAATCTTGTTTGTATCTAATATTTCATTTATATTATAACATTGTGGTAAAATATTATTTACTAATAATATTATTATATTATTACTCACTAGCTAGTTTGCCCGTGACTCCTTCCTCGTGGATTTCGATTATCGGTCGCGGCTTGATTTTTCCACTACTAAATAATCTGACAACTATCCTATTCTTTTCCAAGTTCTAGTCTACCTTTGTACCAAATTTCATCAAAATCAGTGAAGTAGTTTTGCTTTAACCTTTAGTTTGGTTTCATACAAGACTATTAACCCGGCCCCAGAGGGGCAGAGTCATCTTCTCTGCCCTCCACTGCCGCGGCTTCAGTAGGCCGGGGATGTTGGCTGAGTTCGGATAGGGACCCAGACCTACGGTGTATAACTTAGAACCCTTGCCCAGAGATACGGGCGAAGACCTCAACGGTTGCAATGCAGGATGGAAGGGGCAAGTCACAGGGACTGTAACCTGGAACCTGACAGAGGGCAGCAGTAACTGTTACTACTGTTTAGAGACGGAGGACAGGGGTCCTAGTACGGCTTGAAAGTCTATAGACTATTCTGGACACTATCACCTGGTTAGAAAATTCCAAATACTTCTAAAGACTTTTTAATAAGACAGATATAGTAAACAGAAGTCAAACGAACCTAAAATATGCGTGTTACAAATTACAAGCGAATTGCCTAATTCTATCTCATTTACATTCACTAAAATGCAAAAGACTTCGGTCATGGTCAAAACACTTTCGATGCAGTTACACTGAACTTTATAAACAGACGATGGCGATAAGCTGCCGCGTTTTTGTACTTCCCTCATACACACGTGCTTAGTCGGACATAGAAAAGAAGTAAAAAAATAATAATTCAAAAACAAATTAACTTTACTGCATCCAAAAAAACACACAAACATTTAGCAACAGTACAAATGAGCGGCCTTTTTGCTCTGAAGCAATTTCTTCCTGGCAATCACTACTAGGAATCAACCAAAAAAAGACTTGGATGCGGGATGGAATAATTATGTTAGGATGCTACAGAAAGAGTACCAATACCAATGCAATCTTCATTAAATTTGGATTTTATGGTCTCGTTCAGATACTTGGAAGAACTACAAACGTTGTCACATTAAATAAGTTGCGTGTTAACACCGGCCCACTGAGTTTCTTTCAGGTAGTCCAAAGTTAGCTGGAAGAAATCCCAAGGATAAGCTTGCCTATGCTTTATGTAAAGATAATATTAAAGCAATAAAGAGTTTACAAACAAACAAATAAATATTATTATTATTATAATAAACAATTTAAAAGTAACAAGTATACTTACTGTAAAAATGTAATAAGATACATAATTTGTTAGGGCCTCATTGCTAATAAGAAATTCCTAAGAAACCTTAGAACCGACCAATTACCTATTTAATAGTTAAGGACACCTCCAATGATTCATTGGAATTTCCAACATTTTTAAATATTCACTATAAGAATATCCCTCATTCAGCGCTTATCGCTATCGACCCACTAGGGTCGATTAACTCTTTCAAATATTTTTCCTCTCAGACGACGCCCTGAGCCGAGGTTCACGCCCAACTGGGCACCCTCAGGCCTGTTGTCTTAAACGTTGTACCGGGTGAGAGCCTTCAGCGCCCCCATTTGTCCGGCTAAGTAGTTAATGCCATCTGCGGCAAATCTACAATCAGTCACGTCAAAAAAAAACACTATAAGAATATACGATGCGAATTTAATGTATTTACCTACTTTTACTTATTTTTTTTCTGCTTTGTTAGCAGTCAGGAACATAAAACATAATTAAGTACGTGAGTAATTAGCCGCTGCGTCAAAACGCCATCGTCTGTTTTTCAATCCGAATTTAACATAATAGGAAAACAAACATTGAGATCAGGTTCCAAAGATAATTTTAGGTAATTTTAAGGGCCTTATGTTATGTAAGACCCTTCAATAATTTGTTACTCTGATTTTAAACTGACAAGGCCAACTGCATCTTACTCTATCATTATGTAGGAAAATAGCATGTTGATTATTGATTGGTTGCACCGCTAATTACTATTACCGGTAGGGAAATAATTTAAATATTTAAAACCAAATTTATGTCTAACTTATCGATTAGTTTCCGAATCCATCCCGCTTAGCGACGGGACTGAAAAGTACCGATGATGATCCCGACGACCAGATTACTTTTTAACAACTTCCATGGTCAGCTTACTTTTTTGTACAATTAGATGAGTCAGCATGTCAGAGAAAGGATAGTCTTACAAAATGATTTCGAAAATCTCTCAACTCAAGCTCAACTATTTGACCTCGAAGGCCATTATTGGTATTAAAATCACCGTATTTCTTCTTCCTCAGGCGATCAGCACTCTGGCAGCAGACAAGCTGGGTTACTTCGCCAACGCCGGAGCCTATTACTCCATCTCAGCTTTGGGGTCCACCTTGTTCAGGAACCTCACTGCTGAAGAGCTTCTCTGGGGCTACCACGATCCGGTGGTCACCATCGCCAACAGTCTCCTGCCCGGGTGGATTGACTTCGGCAAGATTGGCATTTTGGATAGAGTGAGTACCTAATAAATAATTAATAGCCTATGTACGTTCCACTGCTGTGCACAGATCTTCTCTCAATACTCAGGGGTTGATTCAGACCATGATTCTGAGTTAATATCAAGTGGTATTTTCCGTTACGATGTCACTAACATCCTGTATACGAGTAAGGTCCGTGGTTAGAACATGAGCGCTAAAAAAGTGGAACGAAAAGTTAGAACATTATAGCGATGCGCGCTCTGACATTCCGGAGTACGCGATTAGGCGACGAACTGGCAACATGTGGATTTGTATAATCCAACCGTGTTATGAATCACCAATTCCTATAGATGCTATGAGGATGACCGTGCCTACGTAATTTTTCACGATTTTATGAAATCTATAAACCACTGCGTATGAATGCATAGCTAAGGTAAAGTCAAATCGTCAGATTTTTGTATGACGCGCTTTATAGATACATGGTATTTATCACAGATCATATAATACTAACGTGTATTTATATAACGATGGATATGGAACATACTCCACTAAGTTGCTCCATTGCGATTTGCTGGAGATGTTTAGGTTAGTAGCTGGAAGCAACAAGTGAATAGTTACCTATTTTGATCCAAATATTGATACTTCGCTGACTGTTCCTCAATTTTCCTCCATTTCGAGCTTTGCCAGAATTATGAACAATGCTTAACATAATGATGTTCCTTTCAGTTTTACGCTGAGAAACAAGAGAGTGCAGAGATTGAGCTGGCTAACGAATCCACGAGGTACTCCATCAAATCCTGGAACAACTCCACTGGGCTTATCGAACAAGGATTCACCGACTGGAACACCAGGTTAGTTAGAATTTTAATCATCATCATCACTAATTTAAGAGCCACGCTCTTGTCGGTGCAGCATTCTCCATGCTACTGTTTAAGGGAAAAATAGGGCAGTGGTTTCCCTCTTACGAACGAAGAACGATAAAAGCTAAGCCTAAGGTAATCTGCAGCCTTAAAAGAAAGCCTCAATGTCTCAGTTCATGTTGTCTAATACTTGCGTCTAATATCAGATTTTTGGTTTCAGCATTCCCTGCAATCGTATCAAGGGATCTTACGAGGGTATGATGGTGTCCCCCAAGGTGACCAAAGACAGAGTCATACCTATTTACCGACGACAGGCCTGCAGGATCTATCCCTTCTCGTTCAAGGAGGAGGTCAAAGGAAATTACGGATTCGACTACTATAGGTATGTTTTTAAGTGTTTTGTTCTTTCTCAGAAATGAACTGATAGTGTTCCATGGCATAATTTGAAAAAATTAAGTATGTTTTACTTAAAATTTATACTTTGCAATGCAATGTTCGTCAGAGCAATTTTGCTTCTTTTTTTTCTCAGGGGTTTTCTTTTTCGTTTTCGTTTTATTTTTGCCATTTTCCTACTCATCACTTTAAACAAAATGTAATGTGGTGTGTGCGATGTCTTTATCGACTTCTACCATACACTTCTACCATACACTTCGCGCTGTGACTTCTCCACATACTAAGTTTACTTTCAAGTTTGTCAAATCTTCAGGTGTGCTCACCCCGTGACAACGGAATAATGCTAAGAAGATGATGATGTTATGTGTATTAAAGATTGATATTAATGTTTTTGTTTCAGGTTTGCTTTAGAAAGGACGTCGTTTAATAGAACTTCAGAATACGCATGCAAATGCGAAGAAAACTGTCTTCCCGATGGTTTCGTCGATGTCAGCAAATGTTACTATGGTAATAATTGTATTTATTACTTTTTTTTTCTTCTTTTCCGTATCTTTCTATTTGAGATTTACTAGTTGTTATCTTTTACTAATTATTCCTATCAGCTTGTACTTCCACACTCTCTTCTTTCTTACTTTCGTTCAATCCATTTTCCTTTTTTTTATCTTCCTCTCTCCCTACATTCTCCCTACATTGACAATAATATAAAATAGCCGCATCGAAAAGATACGCAGAACAGTTTAGTATATTATACAACATACCCACTCCTCGCCTGCTATGTTCAAGTCCTATATAATAAGGGTGAGTCTACTGCCTTAAACCGGTCACATATCCTTAAAACCACGTGACATCAATTATCCATGATCCAAACATGAATTCAATCTCATAAAGTTCAATCATAATTGACCAATCTGAAACTGTCATAATAATACAAAGACAAACAAGTTAGATAAACCATTTGACTTGACTCCTCATTTATCATCAGACCACGATCAGGCATTAACCCCCGCCTTCCACCTTCCACCTCCAGTAATTCTATTGTAAGACCACAACGATTAGAATCATGATGTTACTTATATAAAACTCGTTTTCAATGAACATTAAAGCTACAGCCATGCAAGCTAGCTGATGTACGTAGCCGCTACACGAGTTATGTCAGGGGCCTTTGGTGGCTCAATAATAATAGGCTAGTTTCCAACTAGTCAAATCAGTTACTTTTTACTAAACGTCAAAACACGAAATTACTATGGAATTTGTATGAAAAAGCACTCTGTGACGTCATAGAAAAACGTGACAAAATGTCGGACTTATTATTACGTTTTTCTTGATTAAAATTCATAAATAAGTTTAATAGAAAAAAGAAAATGTTTTTCGTTAGTTTTAGATGTGTCTTTATTTAGTAATCAGAATTTCATAATTTATCTTGAACCTAGTACACGACCCTTAATAATCCTGTTGTTGAGGTTGGTCATTCGCTCCCCATTTGTCCGGCCAAGTAGTTAATGCCATCTGCGGAAAATCTACAATAAGTCACGTCAAAAACCATGTCATTCACCTCATAACTCATAAGATAGAAGATTTGTTTATATTGATAGTTAAATGAAGACGCCTTTTTAGGTTAATCTGTAATATTTGACGAAATCAGTGACAAGTTTAAAAGGAAACCAAAAGTGTATTTCATTCAAAATATTGATTTCTTCTTTTCTAGGGTTCCCCATCGCGCTATCGAAGCCTCACTTCCTGGACACAGATCCAGAACAGATGAAGCACTTCGAGGGCATGCACCCTGACCCTGAGAAACACGGATCAGTACTTGATTTGGAACCTGTAAGTTTAACTTAATTAGTACTTACCTTCAATAAGTATACTTAACTCAAGTTTTAGATAAAACATGAGGTATCAAATAAATTAAAGAATTGACAGATTGATTAACATATACCAAATAAGACAGAGAGTAACATTTCTGCCGACAAACTGCTTTGCAGTCTGAGACATAAAAACTTAAAAATTGGCTAACCTTAACACTAAGATAAGTTCTGCAAGTTCAACACTAAAAGGCGTGAAAGATATTTCCCGAATACAAAAGTGAGCACCTTGTAAACTTGCCAAGCAAGTGGTTACTTACTTGGCATGAAAACTGATAATGGAACCGATAACCACGAAACAAAACAACCTAGTAAAATACAATATTCTTGTTATAGACACTGGGAGTACCACTGGCACTGTCTACAAAAATCCAAGTAAACGTAGCAGTGAGGATGAACGCTGGCAACCCCATCACCAGGCCTTTGAAAGACAAAGTCATTCCCATCGTGTGGCTCTCTTTGGTAAGTGTTTTTATTGAAAGAATCAGATTGAATGAGTTTTTTTAACAAACATAGAAAACAGTTAAAGATAATTTAGAAGTTTTAGCTTATATGCAATTTTCAGTTTTCAATTACCTACCTTCTGGCTGAATGTAGAAATACCAATAGGTTTTGATTTTAAAGTTAAACGGTATAGATAGGTAATGTCGAATTCTACAAGATTATTATACCTATTTAAAATAAGATCTAACAAAATGTTTTTTTCCAACAGTATTGCGAAGAGCCCCCACCAGAGATTGTTTCCATCCTCCGCTTGCGTTTCGTCATTGCTCCACCTCTCCTCATCACTGTTGAGGTCCTACTCCTCGTCATCGGCATGATCCTCGGTGCCCAGGGATTCCACAGGATCTGGAAACCTAAGTACAAGCTCATCCAGTCGAACGAAGAGGAAATGCAGCCGAAGAGAAGAAAGAGTCTGGAGAGGAGGAGAAACAGTGTTATCTTGAACATGTCAGAAAATATGGGCTTTACTAAAGATGATGAGGAATTAGCGAAACAAGCAGTATCTCTTCTAGCTATTCATGAGGAAGATGCCGACATACCAGATTTGTTATTAACTGAAAATCAGATTTATTAATGTTAATAACTGATTCTAGGACATAGACAAGTATTGCTTTTAGATAGAATCTGCTGTACAAAACAGTGTTTGATTTTTCAAAATGATTATTGAATATTTTTTTAATATTTAGATTTAAATTGCGCGTCCATTTAAGCAGATTCGGAGCGGATGAATGGCGTTTGGAGTTTTCTATGACAACTCCTAGCTAATTATAAATTCTGACATTCCGTAAGATTTCGCTCAAATGAACGTGCATCTCAATGGGAATCTTTAACAGATGGACCTCGATTCATATTCGTTTTATATTTATAACAAATAAGGAGTAGATAACTAGCCACCGTGACCCTAATGTATATACAATCGAGGCAAATAAGGATTTCTGAAGGAGAAAGCTGTTGAATTTTCGCAACTTTTTAGTAGTAGTTTGGATGTCACTGTAAAAGATACAAGGTATTACTTAGTTAGAGGTTAGGCTAATGATAATAGTGTTTGCTCAGTGAGCTATTTTGAGGATGGTTTCCGTTTTTTTTCGGAAATCTGTGGGTGTTGAGCTCAAAACTGTTCCTTATGATGACATAAATAATTCAAATTCTGTTACCTGAAACGATATAATATCATAATCACGGGATAAACTAGTCTACTAACCGTGGCCGTATCCCAATTTGTTCTAAGAGTTTGCTTACCACGGCATACGACCACGGCTATCACCAAAATATCACTACTCGGAAGAATTTCAGAGAAATATTTTCTTGTTTGATACTTTTCAAAGCGCGAATTTTCTGTAGTCGAGTTTTAGTTTTTAAACTCTTTTTTTTCGTTTGCAGTTTCATAAAAAAGTCCTGCGTTTCAGTGGGCTAGTCTCGCTTTCCGGGCTCTGTGTGTAACTAATGAGTTTGTCAAGCTCAAAATTTCGAAATACGTACCCTATGGTTGTGCTTATGTAACATTCCCTTTAATAATATTTTAATTATGATTAGAATCCGTGATAACACTGTTCAAAGAACACATAACTCTCAAAACCACTGAATTTGAGTTACAGTTCGAATTCATGTCTGAATCTGAGATCTTGATATTAGATGGTTTCCAGGATTTGTGCCCGATTAAACATAGATGGCGAGTAGTGGGTGTAAAACATTTGCACTTCAAGGATTCAGAAGCTATGTTATTTTAATTATAGCATTCTCAAACTTCTCGATTTATTTAAATAGGTATCTCTCTTATTCAAATTTATTGCTACTTATACATGTCATAAAGACGTAGGTAGTAGTTGATATCATTGAACACGTGTAAAACAGCTATTGTGTTTGAGGAATTTATACCTGAGAGGCAGCAGTAACTGTCAGTGCTATTCAGAGTCGGAGAACAGGAGTCCTAATACGGCTTTGAAATAGACTACTCTGGGCGCCATCCCACTCGCGTCAGACAGAGCACTGTGTGACGGAAGGCAAGAGGGATCACTGCCCTATTTTTCCCTAAAAAAGTAACATGAAGAATGCTACACCGGCTCGGTAGCTTTTAACAAAAATAATGAAGATTTTGTAGTTGTCATTTTTATTAAGATTTATTTATTGTGACAATGGGGTTTTCATTCACTATTACTTGCCGATCAACAGTGTTGCCATTAATTAATTTTAAGATGTAAATAAAGATACGTTGCTCAATGGTTAGCTAAGTTAATGTTTAAATAGAATACTTAGTAATCACCTATTATTTATTAATTAGTTTAAAAATGTTTTTTTTATTTTCCTATTCTGTGGAGTACGTAAATTTTATTACTTACTCGCATTTTGACATTCCGAAAAAAATATTTTAATTTGTTTGATTATTTTAAATTAAAAATAAATCCACAACACGTTCCATCGTACATTTTATATAATTGTACATTTACAGTATTAAAGCAAATCAAAAAATATTTTGTGATTTTTTTATGAATGTAAAAATAACATTGTAAAAACAGGTGTTAAACAAACGTTCAAAAATGAATATTATGGTATTGTGAAATAAATTTATATAATAATAATGTAATCGGAGCAAATGTGATATTATTGATAGATATATACACATTCTTACTACTAGTTGATAGATTCTTGTAAATATTGTACAGACTGAGGGTATGTAGTGTTTATAAAGTAAATTTTTTACCAATTTTATTCTCTGACTTTTATTTTTACAACACTTTGTAAAGGAATAACACCACAATGGGGTTCTGAAATTGTTTAAACTGGTGAGTGTTTAAATACAATAATTTTAATTAATATTATAATACAAAATATTTTCTTACATGTTTCGTCATAACGAAAAATAATGAATATCAGCAACAAACTTCACCCAAATTGATATTTTTTAAATTTATTAATGATTGGATTGTATTTTTATAATTATGCACTTAATCTTCAACATATGTGTCGATAACATCATAATAACTTTACAACATTGCACAATGGACATTGGTAAATATGAGCAAAAAAACATAAATGAAAACTTAATTACTTAAACATCTAACCTACAGAAAATAACATTTAAAAACAATCACAGTTATTTTGAGTGGCCATGGTTTTTATAAGTAAATAAAAAATACTTAAAGTAAAAAATAATTTACACGATAATTATTAGATTAACTAAATAATTATTATAGGCATTTTCTTAGATAAATTAAAATAATATATAGGATAAACCTTTGTCAATTTTAATTTTATTTAATTCTGTAAATTCGCCATTTAAAAATAATTTTCGATATAATATTCTTAAGAAAATCCTTTAAAAACAACCCCAACGAAACCCAAACGAAAGATCAAAAATTATAAAAAAATGTTGCTTCGTTTTAAATCTTATATAAATAAATATACAATTAAACAATGCTTATTTCTAAGATCAAAATATACAAAACTTAAAAATAATTATTAGGGACTAGAAGTCTTATTTACAGGCTGGTAATCAAAATATCATTACACTACAAATATACTAATTTTATACATTAATTAAAATCCAATACAATCATAATTTATTTTCAATCATGTGGGAATATTTTCGAAAATTTAGAGATTCAAATTTCAAACAGAATAAGAGAGAGATGGTGGTGAAAAGTTCAATTCAAACAGGTTAACTAGAGAGATGATTATGAAAAGTTGATTTAAATCGGATTAACGCTAGAGAGTACCGGGTGAGAGCCCTCAGCGCTCCCCATTTGTCCGGCCAAGTAGTTAATGCAATTTGTAGAAAATCTACAATTTGTTTCGTCAAAAAACTAGAGAGATGATGATGGGAAGGCAATTTCTCATTGATGAGAAGCCCTTTTGTGCTTGACAAGTATCACTGGTTCAAGACTCATTTGAGTTTTTTTAAACAGTTTCGCTCTTTGTTAACTAGCATAAACATGGGCATAGATCCAGGAGACATAGTGGGCTACGTTGGTGTAGACATCAGGGACACCTCGTCTTGCGCAGCCGGAACCGAACGAGGTGAGACCCTTGAGGAGCCAGCGGCCTCCTGATCTGCACTGGAGGGGACCGCCACTGTCACCCTGGAAAGAGAAAATCCACTTTATATCATAATTATTATACCTGTCACGTTCTTATCCATCTAAAAGAAAAGGGACGGATGATTTACAACTTTTTTAAAATAATTGAAAAACCCGAGCGAATAAAATAGGTATTTCGCTGATATGCAGCCCGTTTGACGTATGCTTGCGAGATTATTGGCCATTTTGGTAGGGTTTTTGCATAAAACTGACAAGTGTTCCAAAAACGTTATGCCTGTCGGTTACCCGTCTCTTTCCTTTTCAGCGGCTAAGTAAAAGACAGGTATAACTAACAAACTTAGATGGTGTGTACGGTCACGAGCATTAATATGTATACACTTTGGTACCATGTCACATTAACTTTTTTGACAAATTGAACTGTAATCTCACTAAATGTCTCATAAAAACTTGGCCCTAAAATACTGAATTTGAAATAACTTTGTAAGTGGATTAAAAAGGATTGTGAAACACTTGATGATATTTGAACAGTAGAGTACTTTTTCTTTTTATATCCAGGCGGAGGATTTTTGAGCTTCTTTTTATAAGTGGTGCATGCTCGCCTCGAAATGTTCGTGTACGCGGTGGCGTCCGGAAGTCGGGTCGCACCTTTCCCTCAAAAATGTGCGAAGGGAGCGATGGCTGGCTTTCGCGTCAACTCGTGATCGGGTGCTGCGTATGTGGACAGGCCTGCTTCTGACAGGGAGCTCATAAAACACTGTTTCTGTGATAAAGTCACATAAACTCTTTATGTTTCACTTTCCTTCCACCGACTGTAATTGGAATACCATTGTATTTAAGTCTATAAATTATGTAATACAAACTGGATTAAAAGAAAAGAAAGGAAAACATGAAACAGTAGGACTAGGGCCCTGTGCTGGGAGGTTTTCTGGCCACGTCTTTCCCTCAGCGTTACAGATTCCGATGTGGTAGTAGTTTTACAGCTAGTTACATAATATGTAATTTAATTATGTCTGACGTTCAAAAAGCGCTAACTTTGTAAGCCAATTTTGAAAAATAAATATTTTTGAATTTTGAATTTTTGAATGTCAAATATGTTAGTGCGACAGAGTCCTAAAGTGGGTACATTATATTGGTCATGACTGTACTCAGCACCAAACGAATATTGAGTATTGAATTAAATATTCTCTAAGACACTGTTTTTTTATTTAATAAAGGACTTGGTACAAGAATAACAACCATGTCGTCCTCGTAATTAAGTCTACGCTGTGGATTATTGATAATTTCTTCTTCTATCGTGTGGGTTATGAGGTGAATTACCAACCTCATCAACCCTGGTTTATATTTTCTACTGCTGTAGAATGAGTTGATCAATGTTCTTAATACGCTTGAGGGCCTCCTACTTTGATTAACAACTACTTACATACGATTTATCAACTCCAGATCGACAGGGCATTAACAATTGCGCAGTAGATTTACACACAATCAAAATAGATATTACAAGTATAGTTCGAATGTTTTGATCTTTCGAACTCCCAGAATTGATTGCGTAAACTCTTTCTTCGCTGAAATTTGCTGAATCATCGCAAACAGAGTTATCGTTATTTGCGATCGAATCATCAAAATTGTTGTACAAGACAATTTTAATTGGTACGTCAAATCAGACGTTGTTGATCCCAGATAAGTCTAGAATGTTGATTTGTTAATTTTAAATACATGCCGTTTAATTGATGACCACATTGATTTTGTTCATTGGAAAGTTTTACTTTCGCTGTTGGGAGAAGTGTATTCGGTTTTTGGTGTATTTTTTTTAGAAGTCGCTAATTCAGTCATTGATACTTTTGTTTCTTTTTTTTTACTTAAGATGGGTTTGCTCTTGACCCCATTCTTCCACGAAGTAAAGAAGAGGTCGACGGTGGAGCGAGCTTACCCAGAAGATGCCTATTCATCCGAGACTTAAAGGACCCCAGGTTACAAGATGCAGGAAACACCGACGCCGGCAGCTCATTCCATTCAGCAGAAGGATGGAAGCGAAGCGCTTGGTGCGGATTAGTGGTATGTCAACCAAGTAAGGTTGGAAACCCGCCGTACGTCTGGATAACTGGGACTGGTAGAATGGGCTTGGTGGAATCTACTAAGTACCACCAATCTAAAAGCTACATGGTCATCAATATAGTTAAGCAATTTCTGTAGCTTATGTTTCATAGTATTTCGTGCTTAAAAAGGTATAGACCTTAGCAATTATTGGAATATTATAATAGTTGTTTATCTTATGCCATAGACTGCTTGAAAACTTGGTCAATTTGGACGGATTATTAGCCAGCAGGCGATTTGATCAAGCTGCAGTGGAATATTTTGATGAAATATACTCTATACCTATCCAAGTTGGAAGAGCTTGAGTCAATTATAACAGACATACCTAAGAGTTTAAGATGTCAATATATTTATTATGATGCAGATCATTAACATAATCGTGAAGCACTATTGTTTAAATGATAGGTAGTAGTAGATGTAAAGAAACAATAAAAGTCATAGTTCAGATAGGTAAGTTACAGTATAAATAAAGCAAGATAAAATTTAATCTTTATCCTCCTTATCCTACGTCAACAAAAGAAAGTGTCGTAAACGGTATAATTATGGGAGAAATAAAATGCAGTGATAAAAATACAGCAAAATAAACAAAGAAGAAGAAAGTTTACAATGACAACAAGTCGGCCAATGACTTAATTGGATCAGATGTTACTTTATCAACATCATAATCAAGTAGTTAATGCAATTTATGTAATTTTCATACCTACATTTATCAGATGAGCACTGTAATGTAGTGCTTCTGTATAAATGGATAAGTATAAGACGCCAGGTTTAAAATAAAGAAAAGTCTTCAATGAAGGTAGACTTATTGATCCAAAACAACAGGAGGTTGTTAGGGAAGTGACGGGGGAACACAAAATTAATTCGACATTCGGAATTTTGAACGTGTGTCGTAAGCGAGAAAACCAGCCAGGACGTGAAGTTAGTGGCAGGAATGCCAACCAAAGAGGTTGACATCGTTATAAGTTTTTAAATTAAGTGTTTATTATTATTTTACACTTACCACACAAGCACCAGTGCTACCATCAGTGCTTCCAGCGCAAAGATGCCCCTCATTCAATGGCAACGTCAGAGAATACCTATCTCTGCAGATCTGCAGCGGTAATATTGGCACTTCAGCTTCAAGCAACACATCAGTTAAAGTCCCGTTTGTCTGTTCTCTCCCCCAACCAGTAGCATAACACTCATCTCTAAAGTCTATCCTGTTACTTTCATCAATAAACGGGTCGATTTCTTCACCAAACATAAGTTTCTTGTCACTTCTATCATTTGTCACTCTTTTGTCCTTAGCTAGTTTAGTCTTTATTAGTTTCACTACGCTATCTAAAGTGGCACTATCATACACTATGTCTACATTTTTCTTGAGGTCTTCTGGTTTCTGAATGTCGTCCGTTTTGCGTTCTGCCTGTCTGTTAGAGTCGTTAGCGACTCGAACATTGTATCTCATATTTTTATGTTTCTTGTTGATGAATCCTGAGAAGATTGTCTTTGTCAAGTTGTTAAGCTTCTCCAAGTATTTGGCTGCTGTATCCGGGTTTGGTTTTGGAGGTTTGACAGCTTTTCGTCTGTTTGGTTCTGGGCTAGAAGGCATTTGGGCTTCAGGTCTCATGTAGAAGGTGGATGTCTTCTCTGTGTTAAAGTTGGTCACTGGTGGTTCGAAAGGCGGCAGGCAGATGGTCCGGATTCGACTCCCGGCGCTCACGTCCGCTGGTTTGGTCATTTTCATCAGGGCTGAAATGTAGAAAATATACAAATTAAATAAAGTAGTGATCTTACAACAACTGCGTAAACGTGTATGTAAACCATAAGGCTTTATATTCTATAGACGGAATTTCGCGTCTACGAATACTAAGGTCTTGTCGTACTAAGAATTTCCTGTTACTTTTTTGTTCAGTTTCTTTAGTAGGGTCACTGAAAACACATAACTAGGTAATACAAATGTTCATAAAGTAAAAAGAACATCTTGGTTTTCCATAATTTCGAACTGCGTACCTAGTCTGAGTAACTTTAAGTAAGTAGAGATGTGATCACACAAAGGTGAAGGAAGGATTTTCTTTTTCACTTCTTTATTTTTTTTCCTAACTGCTGGAAAGATGGCGCTGAACTTGATAGGTAAAGCAAGTAACGAAACGTTAATTTTGTTTCTCTTCGATAAAATTCTGTAAGTAAATATAATTTGTTTTATGTACGTATTTGACATATTAATTATGTTCTGAAAATAAACAAATAAGAAGAAGAAAGAAATCAATATCTTATTAGTTTATATCAATGGCCCAGTAACTTAGTTGGTTAAGCGCCACCTAACGAGTTCTTGAGAACGATTTTAGTTTTTTATTTCTAAATAAGGAAATCTCCCATTGAGTAGGAAGTAGAAAAGTAGCAGTAAACCGTCAAAAAATGAATGATAACTTACCAATATCATGTTGATAGTTATGGAACCTGTGATGAAGCACGATTCTCTCGATGGGCACGTAGGCTCCCTTCTGCTCTGCCCGGTCCCATTCTCCAAGCACCGCGGTCCAGAGAGCTGGTACTGGCAGGTTGAAGAGTTCACTGAAATGAAAATAAGTAGGTAGTTGTAATCACCAATTTCCTTATTTTCTTCGACATATCGACAGAATAACATTATACTTTCCGAATACATTCCGCTTAGGGACGGTACTCAAAAGTATCGGCGTCCGAAGGACGTAATTTACGATTCCGACAACCCGATTACTCTAGCCATAGAGGCAGCCAATCAGATCGCGACACCAAACACTTCAGGACCCCGATACCGACCCCGCCGGCGTGGTCGATGATTTCCCTCATTCAGCGCTTATCGCTATCGACCCACTAGAGTCGATTAATTCTTTCAAATATTATTCTCTCAGACGACGCCCTGAGCCGAGGTTCGCGCCCAACTGGGCACCCTCAGGCCTGTTGTCTTAAACGTTGTACCGGGTGAGAGCCTCCAGTGCTCCCAATTTGTCCGGCCAAGTAGTTAATGCCAAAAAAAACCATTATACTTTATAATTCGACTCCGAGGTTACAAGTGTTAAAAGTAACATGAGAACAATGCTATTTTCCACTGAAATATCTACCTTTAAGAGTTATACCACCGAATTTCTTTTTATTTCCACTTTCATAGACCTTTGAACTTTGATAAATGTATCTGATGCGTATAAGATCGTGATGACCAATAAATACAGGGTGTTAGTGACACCGTAACGAATACTGAGGGGGATGATTCAGACCATGATTCTGAGTTAAATATCAAGTGGAATTTTCCGTCGCAAAATTAGTGTTTTTTTTGTTTTTTTTTTTTAATTCTATACTTTTGCGATGGAAATTTTCTTCGGAAAAGTCATCACCAATCACCAATTTAAGAGCCACGCTCTTGTTTGTGTAGCATTCTCCATTCTTGTCTATCAAAGACCAATTCATTCGCTTCTTTATAAGACACGACGAAATATATAACGAAATACAAACAGAGTGTTATTATTTATATTTCCCCATACCTTGTACAGGCAAAACAGCACAACACCATGTGACCTCTTTCGTGTTAGAAGGTAAAATAATTATCTTCTTCTATCGTCCGGGTTGTGAGGTGAATTACCAACCTCATCAACCCTGGTGTCAGGGTTACTATTGAGCTGCCAAAGACCCCTGACATGGCTCATGTAACGACTACTTACTTACATCAGTAAGTAGTAACCGGGACCAACGGCTTAACGTGCCTTCCGAAGCACGGGTCATCTTACTTTTTGGACAATCAGGTGATCAGCCTGTAATGTCCTAATCAAACTAGGGATCACAAAGTGATTACTGTGATATGTTCTCACTGGGATTCGAACCCGGGACCTCCGGATCGTGAGCCCAACGCTCAACCACTGGACCACGGAGGTTGTTGAAAATAGTTACGTCAAGGAAAATAATTAAGAGTAGCGTAGAGCGGAGTAAAGTTTCTCACCCGCTGAGATTTGTCGTGTTGTGACGTCATCACTTCACTTTATTGGGGATAAAAGAGACATGCGGACTCCAGATATACTAGAGGAAAGGAGAGTAGATATACTTGTGTATGCAGTGCGCAGTGGTGAGCAGCCAAAGTGGGTGAACCAGCACACCGCCGCACCAGTGCCCGATGAGCCCGAAGCTGGGGTGCAGGAGTTGCAAGGAGACCTGGAACCAGAAAATATGACGATTTATTTGATTGTTCTACTTCTACTTCTTTGGACATACATAATCGTGAAATGTCTTATTATTTTTTTTATTGCACGAATCCGCACTCCAGATTGGTGAAGACGGGAGAAACCATCGGTACGGTAATGCAGGACGGAAGGGACAGGTCACAGGGACTATAACCTGGAACCTGACAGAGGGCAGCAGTATATGTCAGTACTATTCAAAGGTGGAGGACAGGAGTCCTAGTACGACTTTGAAATAGACTACTCTGGGCGCCATCATACTCACGTCAGACAAAGTACTACAGGGAGGAAGGCAAGAGGGAACCCAATGCGCGGTTGTTCCCTAAAAAAGTAGCATGGAGAATGCTGCACCGACAAGAGCGTGGTGCTTAAATTATTTCGTCATTACGAAACAAGCAGCTAATCATCAACTAATCGAAATATACCTAGAGTTATGATAGGAAATCACCGTAGCACTTACCTGCCACGGCCAAGCTCCTCGTTTGGACTCTCTGCCCTTGATGATCCGGAGTTGCCCCGCGTTCCTCTCCCTGGGCTGTCGAGTGTGTCTCCGGAGGGGAACTCCACAATCTGGAACAATGAGGAAAACACTGTAATGTCTTAACAAAACGGGAACACACGCTGACATATTAAGTATTTTTCTTTTAAAGAATATAGCACTCGTAGTTTCATGTTCCCTCAATCAGCGCTTATCGCTATCGATCCAATAGGGTCGATTAATTCTTTCTAATATTTTTCCTCTCAGACGACGCTCTGAGCCGAGGTTCGCGCCCAACTGGGCACCCTCAGGCCTGTTGTCTTAAACGTTGTACCGAGTGAGCCTTCAGCACTTCCCATTTGTCCGACCAAGTAGTTAATGCCATCTGCGGCAAATCTACAATAAGTCACGTCAAAAAAAAGTATTTTTGTGACATCATTATTGTAAAACACGATTTTAATAACACCAACTACTTATCAAGTAAATTACTAGCTTGTCCTTAAAATTGGTCCAACCGGGATTCGAATCCGGGACTACCAGATCATGAGCCCAACGCTCAACCACTGAATCATGGAGATTCAGCTTACTTGTACAGATGTATACCAAAAAGAATCAGAAATTCTTTTCTGGTATAAACAAATGAGCAACGATAAACTTGTCAACCACTTCGGAAGGTGTCATAAATCGCATATAACACTAGTAAATCAATCCAGTAACACAACACAGATTACATAAATAAATAATTTATCGCTATCACTATCTAACGCACTCATCAGTACTAAATTACAATATCAATCCAATGCTAAATACGCATAAAGTAGTGATTTATTATCACTTTACATCATAATTGCTCAACACGGAACATTTATGCTCACGCCATTTTTACGCTCAGTGAACTTATTACTATGCATTTTTCATTACCGCTGTATTTATACACATTTTATTTTATGCGCACAGTATGACAGCACCGGGTTTTTTCGTAATTTGAATAACGGAAGAATTGTGAACGTCATTTACCCGACAGTATTGTGGAGTTTCTCGCCAGCTATGTTCAAGTCCCATGTAGGGGCGAACCTATTGCCATTAATCGGGCACAAATCTTGGAAACCACATGAATATATTTGTTTATTATAATCATATTCCCATTTTTATAAAATAATTTTCGGACTGTGAAGAAAAGACAAGGAAACAGTTCAGCTGCTTACTATTCCAGACACCGTTGTAAAAACCGACTAAGAAATTGTGGACTCTCCAACGTAAAATTAACTCTTTGCCAGCAATAAGCTTCACTATACGGTTCATATATCCATTTTAGGACTATAAGGCAATTCCCACACGACACCGCGCACCGATGCGGTTACCGATGAAGCGGCAATTCGACAAGGTCGCATTGACTGGTATGTAAACCGCTGATGCTTAATACACGAACACTGTCTCGCCGCGCGATGCAACGCTATAAAATCGACGTCGTGTCAAATCGACTAATTATGTACAATCAATGTTTTCAGGTGGCTTCTGGCTCAGTAACAGTCCCTTTTATTAATGATTACAAAAATCATTCAACTGCTGATATTTTGTTTTATTATTAGCTGTCACACTGTTGATATATCCCGCCGTATTGTGGTAATTAACCGCCACATTTCACGGTAACATGATTACCTGAAAATGCAAACATACTGCCGACTTGCATTATGCGACACTGTAATTATCAATAATTGACGGAAGTGACAAAATGCTGTTACATTTACTTACTTAAAGTCTTTTGTAATTATTTCTTTTTATTTTGGTGCAATAAAGTATATTTGTATTGTATTGTATTGTATTTGTAAAGTATACATGTGTAGTGTGTGTGTGTGTGTGATGTGTGTGACACTTCGTACAAAGAAAATCTCGTTTTACACAGACACTACACATTGACGTTATCGTACACGCGCATCTGTGTGTATCTGGCTGTGTGACGCCCATACGATTGAAGACTAAAGTTAGACCGAGGGGGGTGAGGTAAACCTAGCTCAGCCGCTGGTGGGGAGCGGAGAGTTGCTGTTTTATACGTAGTATTATTCCTTATTCTACGGTACAGCTACGTACAGTCATGAGCAATATAATGTACTCACTTTAGGACTCTCTCGCACTAACATATTTGACATTTAGTGAGACTTACTTTTCAATTTGTCAAAAAAGTTAATGTGACATGGCACCAAAGTGTATACAGGGTGTTAGTGACATCGTAACGAATACTGAAGGGGATGATTCAGACCATGATTCTGAGTCAATATCAAGTGGAATTTTCCGTCGCAAAATTCATGTTTTTTTTTTAGTTTTTTTTAATTATTTTCACTCCTATACTTTTGCGATTGAAAATTCCACTTGATATTAACTCAGAATCATGAGCTAAATCAGCCCCCTCAGTATTCGTTACGATGTCACTTACACCCCTTACCAGTACATACAGGTAGCCATACAAGTAGGTATGGGTATTAGTGACACCGTAACGAATACTGAGGGGGATGATTCAGAACATGATTCTGAGTTGATATTAAGTGGAATTTCCTGTCGGAAAATTTATGATTTTTTTAATGTTTTTTTAAATTATTTTCCGTTCCATACTTTTGCGACGGAAAATTCCACTTGATATCAATTCAGAATCATGGCCTGAATCATCCCTCAAAGTTTTCGTTACGATGTTACTAACACCCTGTATATACATATTAATGCTCGTGACCGTACCATCAACAAAAACATTTTATTATAAGTTTAGCAGGGCTAACATATGCAACGTGGTAAAATTATCGATCGATTCAATAAATTATGTCGAATTCGATAAGTTTGTTTTTTTCCCTAACATGCGTGCCACTTGATTTTGATCGTATTTTGACAGAACGACATGACTTATTTCGGTTCAGATATTAGCACCAATCGACAAAACGACATAATTTTATATCATAATATATAATAGAATAGAATAACTTTATTCCCAAAACAGTGAAAGTTACAAAAGCATTTACATAAATTAAGATTAACAATTTGTGACTAGTAGCTAACACTGCCCAGGGAAATGGGACTGACTTAGCATATTGTTGCTAAGAGTATGGTACGAGTACCCACTCTCACCAACACTGATATTCTGCCAGTACCCAAATTACGCTTATCATGGTCTGAATCATCCCCCTGAGTATTTGTTACGGTGTCACTAACACCCATACCTACTTGTATGGCTACTTGTCTGTATTTCTCTAAAATATCTGATAGTTACGATGTCCCCATCGTAACGAATATTGAGAGGGATGATTCAGCTCATTATTCTGAGTTAATATCAAGTAAAAATTTCCAAGGCAAAAGTATAGAATTAATTAACAAATAAAAGTAATGATTTTTTTATCATTTAAAAATAATTTAAAAAATACATTAATTTTGCGACGTAAAATTCCACTTGATATTAACTCAAAATCATGGTCTGAATCATCCCCCTCAGTATTCGTTACGGTGTCACTAACACCCTGTATTTATTGGTCATAACAAACATAAACAACCTATATACGTCCCATTGCTGGGCACAGGCCTCCCCTCAATCAACCGGAGGGGGTGTGGAGCATACTCCACCACGCTGCTCCAATGCGGGTTGGACGGGTGCGGGTTACGCTTATCAATTAGTAATAAATTAATTTGATGAATCATCAAAATGTTATCACGTTGCGCCTTAGCCTTATAGAAAAACATGAAAGGCTTCAAAAACTAGTTGCGAGCTCACTTTGAATCCTTATGTGGATATTCTTAAGATGCTACTTTTATGTATGATGTATTTTATTTATTTCAATAAGTACTTGTTTTGTATGTGTGTGTGTATAGTCTATTATTTATTATTATAGTTTTCTTAGATTATGGTTAGGTATATTTTTAGTATACAGGGTGTTAGTGACATCGTAACAAAAACTTTGAGGGGTGATTGAGGTCATGATTCTGAGATGATATCAAGTGGAATTTTCCGTCGCAAAAGTATGGAATTGAAAATAATTAAAAAAACACAAAAATTTTCAGGAATATTCAGACTGAAAATTCCACTTGATATCAACTCAGAATCATGGTCTGAACCATCCCCCTCAGTATTCGTTACGGTGTCACTAACACCCATACCTACTTGTATGGCTACCGTATATGTACTTGTGTGGGGTGTAAGTGACATCGTAACGAATACTGAGGGGGATGATTCAGCTGATTATTCTGAGTTAATATCAAGTAGAATTTTCCTTCGCAAAAGTATAGAATTGAAAATAATTTAAAAATAAAATAAAAAAATACATGAATTTTGCGACGAAAAATTCCACTTGATATTAACTCAAAATCATGGTCTGAATCATCCCTCTGAGTATTCGTTACGATGTTACTAACACCCTGTATATGGATTATATTATATTGAGTATTTATTAATGTAGTATGTACGTATAGTATTAAGTATTTATTATGTTAACTTTAGTTTTACTTTTAGGTATTTTTTTTTGTTGCATCCAAGTTTGTAAATGTTTATTTCCTTTTGGTGGTTGCCTGGAAGAAATCGCTCTAGAGCAATAAGGCCGCCCAAATTGTACTGTATTCATGTGTTATGTCTGATTGTTTAAATGTAGTTCTGTGCAATAAAGTATATTTGATTTGATTTGATTTGAAAAGATCAAAAAAGAGAGAGTAACTAGAGTAAAAGTTTGAACTTAACTAATGTCTATACGAGTCATTCATAAGTACTTCCATTGAAAAATATTAACACTTTTCACCTTAGCAAATATGAATAATTAACGGTAAAGTCACCGCCAAACTAATGTGACGGATTCATAATTGTTGACTTTTAGCTTTTTGGCCTGACAAAAGAGATTGATGAGTGTGGTGTAAGTGAAGAGTCGACAGACAAAGGTCTAGACCACATTCAGAAAGAGCATGAAGACTGATGGGAGTTGAAGAAGCGAAAGTTGTGTGTCAGGATCGTCGTAAGTGCAATTCCATGGTCTCTGCCTATCCAAACGAGAAATAGCTTTTTTGCCGTGACTTATTGAAGATTTTATTAAGGGAGCTGTTTAAAGAAATAAATATACTGACGGTCGCAAGTCAATATATTTATGAAAACATTATGTATGTACGTAAAAATGTAACTCTCCTTCCTAGAAAATGTGAAAGGCATACTTACTTACAATACAAGAAATAAACATAAAATTGTTGTTCAAAATTCTAGATTAAGTAAATTAAATTCATCTTTTTTTGGGGTTATGTATACGTTTTTACAATAAAATACCAGATAATATTTTAAATTTGTCAGAGAATAAATTTAAAGCTCACGTGAAGCTTACTTTATGTAAAAAAGCTTATTATAAGATTAATGATTACCTAAATGATAAAAATGTGTGGTATTGAATGTGTTCCTCTAGTTATTAAATAACTTGTAATGTACCCTCATTGATTTAAAAGATGTGTTGCTATTGCAGTTTCTTGTCATTTCTTCTCCTCAGCCATAACACCTTGCGAAATGACGTAAATTCAAAAATGTTACATTGACCTTCAACAAGTTTATCCATGATAATTACGTTGAATAAATGATTCTGATTCTGATTTACAGTAAATGGCATTTACCCATAGATTTACTACTACCGTAGATTGAACACATCACATTCACACACACATTTTTTTGTACATCAGCGCACAAAAAGTGGGACGCAAAGTTACTGTTAATATACCGACGTTGACAGTACTTTACCTCAGTGCGCGATTAAGCCTTTAGTCTAAATTACTCATTGAAAAAAAGTAACCAAATTTACGACTACGACTATACGCCATTGAGTTCGCAGCGATCTAGAGCGATGATCAGTTTCACTTGCGCAAGCGCATCGAACAATATTTTACCGTAAGTACCTATTACAAGTGTTTGCCTTACAACCGAGTAAGTCATTACGTCGTAAATGTTGTTGCATATCGTACAACATTAAAACTCGCACGTCGTGACGTCATTAAGCCTGTTGTCTTACAGTTTTTGCACCGCGTTCCCCATTTGCCCGGCCAAGTACTTAGTAAACGTCATTTGCGGGATATCTACAATAAGTCACGTCAAAAAAAACATCAGGTGAGATTGTGGTCAAACGTGAACCTATTATAATTAAAAAGGCTGCCTTATCGCTAAAAGCCATTTCTTATAGACAACCTTCAATAAAGGATTATAATATTATATTTTACCTCAAAGTAGCATGGAGGCTACTCCGACAAGAGCGTGAGCGCCACGTAGTAGTTCAAAACACAGGCTTTTTTCTGAGACCTTTGGTAGAAGCAACTTGGGATACAATTCACCACTAAACAGACTAATGGGGATGTATAACAGTTTAAGTAATAAAACTGAATTGGATATTACGAGTAAGCCCAATGCATACAGAAGTAACTTGTACTCAATTATTTATAAATAACAACAAATGTGTTTTTTTTAGGAGCTCGGTGGCGCAGAGGAGCTCGGTGGCGCGGCGGTAAACGCGCTCGGTCTGCGATTGTTGAAGTTAAGCAACTTTCGCAAATGCCGGTCATAGGATGGGTGACCACAAAAAAAAGTTTTCATCTCGAGCTCCTCCGTGCTTCGGAAGGCACGTTAAGCCGTTGGTCCCGGCTGCATTAGCAGTCGTTAGTAACCATCAATCCGCACTGGCCCGCGTGATGGTTTAAGGCCCGATCTCCCTATCCATCCATAGGGAAGGCCCGTGCCCCAGCAGTGGGGACGTTAATGGGCTGATGATGATGATGATGATGTGTCTGTTTTTAAATGTAAATGGCCTAAACTGCGCAAGCGTGATACGCTTTTAGCCTTCTGTTTTCTCACTTAAGCTATCTTTGCTGTAGTTATTTGCATGCCGTTGTCACCTATAATTAGGGTAACAATTACTCTTGTTTACATATAAGTAATTTGTAATGTATCTATTGTTGTTAACTCTGTTGGTGGCCATAAATAAATAAGTGCCATCTTCGGCAAATCTACAATAAATCACGACAAAAAAAAAAGTGATATTATACCTATACTGACAAATTGCGCGCAGTGCTACCACGCAGTATTTTACTGAATTTGCTTGGCTAAGTGGCTGATTCTATTCGAAAAGTTTGCGAACGACTAGAGTGCAAAGTTGAAGTATTTGCGCATACTTGTATAAAGCGCGCTGTTCCTTCAATTCCGTGGTTTTAACACAAACGATCTCCGTGACCCAGTGGTTGACCGTTGGGCTCACGATCCGGAGGTTCACTTTGTGGTCCCTAGTTTGGTTAGGACATTACTGGCTGATCACCAGATTGTCCGAAAGTAACATGATCCGTGCTTCGGAAGGCACGTTAAACCGTTGGTGCCGGTTACTACTTACTGATGTAAGTAAGTAGTCGTTACATGAGCCATGTCAGGGGCCATTGGCGGCTCAATAGTAACCCTGACACCAGGTTGATGAGGTTGGTACTCCACCTCACAGCCTACACGATAGAGAAGATGTAGAAAACTGCGTGACAAAATTGTCATTCAAACAAGTCATGCTTTAGTCAGAATATTAAGTACCTATTAGCCGCATGACAATACTACTAATTAAAACACGCATACTAACTTCAATCGGAAGTCGTAATGACAAATTGTGTAACCACCTTTCTTTTTTTAACCCTTCTAGCATACGGAAGCGCTGTCAAATCAAATTCGTATAAAAACAAATTATGTAACTCGTCATTGTCAATAGTTATCTGTCAATCAAAGAAGATTATCTCTAATCATTATAGGCACACTTTTAATTTTATTTATCTATACATGGTAGTACTGACATGGACGATCATGGAAAGATGTATGGTAATGGAATGAGAACCATATTGAAGACTATAGAGAACCGGAGAGGAAATATGATTGGCCACCTGATACGACACGATTCATTTATAACAAACATTATGGAAGGAAAAATTGAAGGGAAGAGAGGAAGGGGTAGACCTAGGATAACATTTGTGAAACAAATAAAAGAGAAGGTGCAGGTCGTGTCGTATCGGGAGGTGAAGGTTTTGGCGGGAAGAAGAGAGGAATGGCGATTAATCCACCGACAAGAGCGCAGCTCTTAAATAGAGAGAGAAAGAGAGGTAATACTGACACCATAAGGAATACTAAGGGGTATGTTGTATTATTCAGTTTTTTGACATGTATCAAATTCAAATTAAAAAATAACTTTATTCAGTAGGTAACATAGTTACACTTTGAATCGTCAATGTTTACATAACGTACGTCTCATCCGCCTAAAACTACTGTAGCTTCTCACAACTTTTGACATTAGTGTATATATAAGTAAGTGCGCAATGCAAAGAAATGTCAAATAGCAATTATTGGTTTTTTAGATGACCTGTTTTCATGTGGCCTTTTTAACCCACCAGTGCCGTGTTTATCGAAACTTACAAGTCTACACGTGACAAGCTATAAGTTGCTCAATGTGGCACATTGTTAAATGTAAAAAATAAATATCCTCGGTTATGTTATGTTGAACAACAAATCAACTTACAAATTTCACAACACCCAATCAATTGTTCGTTGCAGCGTTATAATCCCTTTATCATGTCACTAAGATTATAACGCAATTACATTACGTAACAGAGAGAATAGTGAAAGCCATGATGATGACGGTGTGAGGTCATTGGCAGTGCAAGTGCAGTTGCATCTAGATGACTTGCGGAATAAGTAGGTGCCTATGATGACGGAAAGTATAGTGTTAAGAAATACATCTTACTCAATCGTTATATTCAAACACATTTCTCGCGCACACACACACACACACACACACACACAAACAGACGCTTATTCTCAAACACATACGTACACACACACGCGCATATACATAAACACACACATTCGCGTAAAATTTAAATGAATGCCAAATTTTGTATTGTAAGTTGTAATTTATGAAATAGGTATAAATACAAAATTGTTACGGTAGAGCGGACTCTCCTAATACAACTATATTATGCCTGCTTAAAATGAGATTCCAACCCTTACTTAATGCTATGTACCAAATGTTACTGCAATAAATGTACCTATTTTATTTATTTATTTATTTCTACACAATAAACAAAATATTATATATTTCTATTACAGTTTTGTTTATGGCATAAATAAACACATATCTTTTATAGTGGAGTCAATTAAGCCAGAGCTAACTAACTTCTAATTAATCCCTAATTTGGTAAGGACATTTCAGGCTGATCACCTGATTGTCCGAAAGTAAGATGATCCGTGCTTCGGAAGGCACGTTAAGCCATTGATCCCGGTTACTGCTGTCTGATGTAAGTAAGTAGTCGTTACATGAGTCATGTCAGGGGCCTTTGCAGGCTCAGTAATAACCCTGACACCAGGGTTGATGAGGTTGGTATGCCACCTCACAACCAACACGATAAAAAGAAGAGTTTAAAAAACGTAGAGGGTTTGTAAAATATACTTGTGAAATAAATATTGACACTTGTAACATGTAATTTACATGTGTAGTTTTGATAAACACGTTTTTTACAAGTTTTTCACATTTTACAAGTCTTGTTATACAGGGCTTGTAAGTTTTGATAAACAGGGCACAGGTCAAATACGGATCATTATTACATACTTACGGTTTTTTTTATAATTTTTAGTTCCGTACTTTTGTGACGGGAAATTCCACTTCATATCACCTCAGAATCATGGGCTCAATTATCCCTCAAAGATTTCGTTACGATGCCACTAACACCCTGTACATAGCGACGATACATACAAACTTAATTGCCTTGTAAAAATAAAGTAACTACCAACATAAGCGGTAAAATATGTTGTATAATTAAGAATGACTAATGGAGGAGCGGATCCTGTTGTCACAGGTGTTTTTGCACTTACTAGCAGGCTCCAACCCTGATTAATGTTAATTAAGGTTATTGTAAACGAAATAAACTTTATTTTATTTATTATTTATTTTATACATAGAGTTCAAACACATAACCCTCCTTTTCGCTTTGTCATAGTCGGGTAAAGGTTCAGACCTAGTAAACTATAAGATATCTCAAATACTTGTATCTAGATAACCCTCCAGCTACCCAGACAGAACAATACGCAGATAAACTCTCATAACACTACATCGCAGTATCCCCCTAGGGGGTGGACAGAGAGATGGGAGCGATTGAATTACACATGACCATAATCTAGGGTCATCTATGATGACCTGACTTTCACTTGTTTCGTTACGTTGTTAGGGTCGAGTAAGGTAGTATACCACTTGTTTAGAGTTCACGCTTTCTGCTTAACAGGGTAGACAGCGAGATGAAGATTGAAAATATACATTTGAGTAAATTGTTTTGGTTGATGAGCAGAAAGCCTAATTCTCAAAATGGCATCAGAGACGCAAAAAGATTTATTCTCAAGAGAGCTAATTCTCCAGAATTAGGCATTCTGCGCCTGAACCATTTTTTTTTTTTCAACTTAAAGCGTTTTTTATCTTCTCTCTTAGACGATTCAATGAATCCTTTCACCATAGTCGCGACAACATCAAAATGTACGCAGTTGACACAAACATGACTTCAGAGGCCTTACCAAAGTTGCAAACGATTTTGACAATCGACAGTTATGTACAACAGGCTATACAGGTTGTGAGAAGCTGCAGTAGTTTTACGCGGATGAGACGTAAAAATTGACGATTCCAAGTGTAACTATGTTACCTACTGTATAAAGATATTTTTTGAGTTTATTTTTGACGTGACTTATTGTAAATTTGCCGCAGGTGGCATTAACTACTTGGCCGGACAAATGGGGAGCGCTGAAGGCTCTCACCTGGTACATCGATTAAGACAACAGGCCTGAGGGTGCCCAGTTGGGCGCGAACCTCGGCTCAGGGCGTCGTCTGAGAGGAAAAATATTTGAAAGAGTTAATCTAGCTAGCGATAGCGATAAGCTCTGATAGAGGGAAGTCGTCAACTACGCCGGCGTGGTCGGTATCGGGGTCCTGAAGTGTTTGGTGTCGCAAGCTTTTGTTGCAAGGTGTCGCAAGATTGGTTGCCTCTATGGCTACAGTAATCGGGTCGTCGGGGTCATATATCACGTCCTTCATTTTTTTTTTGTGACCGTGTTCGATTATTTGAAAAACTAGAAGCTCAAATGAAGGCGGCAGCACTGTTGAGTATTTATAAATTTTGACAGTTCTCCATATTGTCCAGCTGAAATTTGTGATAAAATAAATTGCGATAAAATGTGAAGCAACGTGGTATATCTCGTCTGAAGGATGAGTTACGAAAAAGATAAGCTAACAGTCGGAATATGGCATTTTTGATTGAAAATAAGTATACATTTTTTTTCTTCCCGATCTTTAGCGAATAAAGTATAACACTGATTTTGCAGTTAAATGCTGGGCAAAGGGTTATAGTGTAAAAATATAACCAAAAAAATGTTTGTTTATTCAAATACTATGGGGAACTGTTAAGGAACATTCAACAGTAGTGTGCAAGTTAATACATCTTTTTATATAATTTTACCTCTTTTTACCGACTTCAAAAAAGGAAGAGGTTCCCAATTCGACCGTATATTTTTTTTATAATATAGTTTTTTATTCTTTTGATAGTCTTTGATTTTGATAATGACTTTAAAAAAAATCAGGTCCTGGCACTAGCAAGGAATTTAGACTTACGCCCTGTGACTTCATCGCAGCTTCATGTACGACGCGTAGCTTGCCCGGCTTGTGAGATGGGTGACCCCAAAGTGAGGGAGATACCAGCATACCGACTGCTCTTAAATCAGTAGCGACACCTGATGGGAGAAATAGGCAGTAATCCTCAACCAAAACCACCTGATCTGACCTGGCCTGCTCTCTTTTAGTCAACCTACTTTAGATATTTTTCCATCTCCCTCCACAGATGACCTAAATTATCCAAAATGAAGATACAGATTAGACGTCAAGATATCTAAAGACGTCTAAAGTCAGAAGCTGAAAGTATTTACCGTAATCTGACTAATTGGTTCCGATCATCTCTTAGATAAGATTGCCCTCATTAATTACAATAACAGAAATAAAGTTCAAAAGAGCCGATGGATAGATTATTTTCTTCACAAAGTACCAGTCTTATTCTATCGTGTGGGTTGTGAGGGGGATAACCATCCTCATCAACCCTGGTGTCAGGGTTAACATGACAAATACTTTTTGCCGCAAACAGGAAACATAAAATACAAAACAAAAGAGAAATAGAAAGAGTAAAATAGGCGGCCTTATTGCTAAGTAGAAATCTCTGCCAGGCAACTTTGAGATATTTAATATTATACTATGTATAATATAGCGTAAGGGGCGTAATATTTAGCCACCATTTCTTATCTTATTTAGCCTATACGATCCCACTGCTGGGCAAAGGCCTCCCCTTGATTTTTCCACTCCTCTCGACTTTGCGCGATCTCCGGCCAATCCTTGCGATAAGCATTGAGGTCGTCACACCATCTTTTTCGCGGTCTGCCTCGACTTCTAAGCCCGCCCTGAGGTATCCAGTGAGTAACGACTCGTGCCCACCGCTCCAGATGCATCCGACAAACGTGTCCGGCCCAGTCCCACTTCAGTTTGGCGGACTTTTGGCGGACTTTTATTAAAATTATTTTTGGTTTATTTGAGATTGGCGCAAATAGCATTGACTGCTTTGTCGGACAAATGGAGAGTGCTGAGGGCTTGCATCTGATACACAATTCAAGACAACAGACCAGAGGGTGCTCGGTTGGGCGCGCACATCGGCTTGGGGTGTCTGAGAGGAAAATATTTGCCGGCGCGGTCGGTATTGGGGTAAATCCACCAATGAAAATAGTAGTAGTATCACGCGAGAGAAAATTTCCTATGGCACTATTAGTTGTGTCAAGCAGGTTGTGCTACGGGCAAAAAAGGAATCTAGCAGACAACGGAAAACAACATTATTTGTCGTCGTCTAAATAAACAAGCTAAGGGCCTAATTTCTTAATCATCGCCTTCAAGTCACGTCCGTAAACATATACCCGTTTCACATAGCACATCAGAAATTGATGAGACAGGTATACATTTTGTTGTAGATGACGGCGAGCGATTTAAAAATAGGAACCCTGCTCTCACCATACAAAAACACGAACTAAAAACGAAACGAACCTTGTTTTTTAATGAGTCCCATGGAATCCACCATGTTTACCGATGGATTCGCTCGTGGATTACGCAAGCCGTAGAAATGGTATCTCACGTCGTGAGACGTTCAGGAATGCATTTTCACTGCACAATCATGGCGCTTGCTTTGTTTATCTCGGCGATGGGCTAAGGTACTGGAGATAGCGGGTTTGTGGAAGAATACATTAACATTCATACATGTAACTTCACTACAATCATCATAACGACCCGGAGGTCCCGGGCTAGAATCCCTGTGGGGACAATTCTCAAAAGTCACTTAATGATAATCCCTACTTTAGTTACGACATTACATACTGATCACCTGATTGACCGAAAGTAATACGATCCGTGCTTCAGAAGGCACGTTAAACCATTGGTCCCTGTTACGAGCACGCTTTTGTCGGTGTAGCATTTTCCATGCTACTTTTTAAGGAAATTAAGACATGTCGTAATTATGTATTGGCCCCGATTCCTGGAGACACTGCCTAATTTTATTTTAAGTTATATCCGTCATTTTCATATCCGTCGAAAAGGAAAGAGACGGATGATTCACAGCTCTTAATTTTAGGAAGAATGAGTAAATGAATGTGTCGGGTTATTGACTGATGTAAAATTTTTAGACGGTTGGTTTAGATTTGTGCTTAAAATTGACGTGTGTTCCATAAATTTTATGCTTGTCGATTACCCGTCCCTTTCCTTTTTGGCGGATAAGAAAATGACAGATATAACTTAAAATAAAATTTTATGGTATTTACAGGAATTAGCACCATTGTCGGAATAAAGAAGTGTCGGATTTTCATATTGTCGAAGTAAAATTTTGTCGGATAACGGTTTGGCGGACTTCAGTTTTTAACCCAACATAGGGCAGTGGTTTCCCTCTTGCCTTCCGTCCCGCACTAATCTGTCTGATGCGAGTGGGACGGCGCCCAGAGTAGTCTATTTCAAATCCGTAGGAGAGCTCCTGTCCTCCGCCTCTGAATAGTACTGACAGTTACTGCTGCCCTCTGTTAGATGGCGTAGAACTAAATAAGTCGACTAAATAAAATGCTTCTCGCTCCGCCTTTTAAATTAAACCGCATAATAAAGTTGCGTCACAGAAGCTAGAGAATGTATCCTCGGTTCACCGCCATAATAAACATGATCTATGGATCATCTCATTATTAAACTATTGCGTCACACTTCAACGTAATTCCACGTCAAATTATAGTCATGACTGATAGTCATTTTTAAGTATGCGGTTTAAGATTTTTGACAGTATAATTTATGTTTTCGATCGTATCGTGTGTGGGTTTTTAATGAGTAACTGCCTCCGTGGTCCATTGATTGCGCGTTGAGCTCATGATCCGGAGGACCCAGGTTCGAATCTTGGTGAGGACACAAAACACTTTGTGATCCCTAGTTTGGTTAGTATATTCCAGGCTGATTGCACCAGTTGTCCGAAAATAAGATGGGCCGTGATTCGGAGAGCATGTTAATAATAAAAGTCCTAAACGAACCAGGGATTATCTTTGGGTGCACTCCCATAGTGCACACAGGGATAATCGCCGGTTGGTGTCACACCACATTTAGAATAAACTGTCTTAAGGGGCCTCTACGTGTTTCGGCCCCACGCACGCCTTCCAAAAGTCCGGGACTCCATAGGCCCGAGATATGGAAACGACATACAAATAATAATAAAAAGTTTATTTCGGACTTATAAAAATATCCATTATTTGTTAGTAACATTGCAATCTTAGATTTAATATTGATAACAGAGGCAAAAGAAAAAGACGGTTAAGGGTGTTTCTTTTATTACTTATTATAAGAAACTACATATAAAAAAAGTTTGTACAGGTATATTTACGTTTATTAGTAACAAAAATACAGAAAAAAATAAATAAATATTTTTATGGGAATGTTATTTAATCAATAATTTAAAGAAAATACATTATCATTTTACCTCGTGTGGCAAAAATAAAATGAAACCTCAGAAATAATGGTCAATGAGAAAATGACCAATTCAGAAATCTGAAATCAGAGTCATTAAACTGGCTAGGGTCCTAACACCCTTAATCGGTTGGTCCGTTGGTCCATTGGTCCCGGCTACTATTTACTTAGGTAAGTATTTAATCGTTCCATAAACCATGTCAGGGGCTTTGGTGGTTTATTTGTGACCATGACACTAGGATTGATTGGGTCGGTCATTGATCTTATAAACCACGCCAGAATGGCTCAGATTAAAAAGTAAGTAGGTAAGTAATCACTTATACTCACTCATGGCGCCGAAACATGGCCGCTGACGAAAGAGCACATTTATAAAATTAGAGTGGCACAACGGGCTATGGAGCGCCTGGTAGATCGTGCACCAAACGTCGAAATTCGGCAACGCACTAAAGTCGAAGATGTAGATACGAATCGGTAGGCTTAAGAGGAGATGGGCATCACACTTGGCAATATGGGAAGACAGCAGATGGACTAAGGCTGTTACTGAATGGTGGCCAAGGGATGGTATGCGATATCGAGGCAGACCACGAGCCCGGTGGTCGCATGACATTGTGAGGTATGCCGGAAAGCAATGGATGAGATTGCACAGAACTGGAAATGATGGCGTGAAAGAGAGGAGGCCTATACCCAGCTGTGGGTTGATACAGGCTGAGTTGATAGATAGATAGGTCAGTAATGGCCCATGATGCAACGACTTATGATAAAGATGGACACAGGTACAAAAGTCCAATCAGTTTCTTACAAAGTAAGAAATTAACTGGTTGCACTTAAAACCTCCTGGTTAGGTATATGTCGTTTCTGTAATAGACCAAAAACACCGACAAAAACATAAATTTTATAATTATGACAACTGTTACTAATGGTTCACAATTTCACCACTGTTTACAAATAATTCGTTGGGCTAAGTGACTACATTTTTGCTCTTTGATTGTACTCACCCGATTACTCTAGCCATAGAGGCGGCCAATCAGCTCGCGACACCAAACACTTCAGAACCCCGATACCGACACCGCCGGCATGGCCGACGATTTCCCTCAATCAGCGCTTATCGCTGTCGACCCACTAGGGTCGATTAATTCTTTCAAATATTTTTCCTCTCAGACGACGTCCTGAGCCGAGGTTCGCGCCAAACTGGGCACCCTCAGGCCTGTTGTCTTAAACGTTGTACCGGGTGAGAGCCTTCAGCGCTCCCCATTTGTCCGGCCAAGTAGTTAATGCCATCTGCGGCAAATCTACAATAAGTCACGTCAAAAAAAAATGTATTGATTGTACATTTTGGATTTTCTGTAATGCATTCTACACTTTCCATTTGCCCCAAGTAGGGAAGACCGAGGTAAAGCATTTACTGTAATAGATGTCGGGGAAAACTTGACCACATATGGTGTATGAGTTCAGTAAATAATTTGAGTCACAGCCACAAGTAATCTTCTTCTGTCGTGTGGGTTGTGATGTGGATTACCAACCTCTTCAACCCTGCTGTCAGGGTTATTATTGAGCCGCCAAAGGCCATTGACTTGACTTATGTAACGACTTTGTACTTAAATCAGGTAAGTGGTAACCGGGACCAACGGCTTAACGTGCCTTCAGAAACAAGGATCATCTTACCTTCGGACAATTGGGTGATCAGCCTGCAATGTCCGAACCAAACCAGTACGGCTAATTCAGTAATTTTATCGATGTCGTTTTGTCGATTGTTGCTAACATGTGAACCCAGATATGTCATGTCGTTCTGTCAAAATACGAACAAAATCACGTGCCACGCCTGTTAGGGAAAAAAGACAAACTTATCGATTTCGACAAAATATATTGAATCGATCGATAATTTTTATCACTGTTCTCTGTTTTAACAAGAAATTATAAGTAATTACCATGTAATGTAACAGAGCCTAAGTAACAGGCAGCCACTCAGTCTGCAGTCTATTTACATAACTATGCAAACCTAAAATAATCTATATAACTTTCCTGTAGTTATCAACTTCCCGTTTCCATTTACAACTAGCTTTAGGTATCAGTACCAAGATGCTGGTGGTCATAATATAGGGCTGCGATATTTTCTGGACATGTTAGGATACCTACAGTTTGGCGGCCAGGATGTGCTTCCGCCAGAGGATGTTTTCCTGGTACCGAACAGAGCATACCCCGTTAGCCACAAATTGGTAGTGAGACTATTAAGGATCGACGACCCAACGGTGTTATGTTGGAAGTTGTATATATGCGTCACGCTGTGCAAACTTCGATAGCGCGTTTCAGGACTGCATTATTGAATGGTGGCGCCATCTGTTGCATATAAGAACGAGATGAAAGATAATTACCACTTAACGTGGACTCACTTAATTCTCAAACGGAGAAGCTAGTTCGAAACCCGGTACCCGACATGCACGAATGAGTTATTAATTTATCTAAAGTAAAGTTTTCACTAAGACAGTCGACTGACATTATAGACGGCGATAGGGCTCACCACCTATCACGTTGGTCTAACAGAAAGCACGGTGATGTGTGGGTTCTTAGTTCATCTTGCGATGGATGTACCTCTGACTACTATAAGAGAGAAAAGAGCCGTTAACAAATACATGTTGATGTCCAAAAGTTATCAGATCTCATGTAGAGCTAAGTTTCTAACTCCACACGCCCTAACTATACAAACCCTAAGTTTACCAACTCTACACTTTCGGCAAACTGAAAGAAAGAAAGAAAGAAACGTTTATTATAAAGGGACACCACAGTAACAAATACAAAACAAATATATAATTTAAAACACGGAGTAACACACAACTTACAAACAAACAAAACACATAATAAAAAGAACATACACGAGAAATACAAATAATTGAGTGTATGGACTGGTCAACGATGGTGGTGGTGTCCTTTATAAAAGGGCCTCACTCAGCATAAGCCGCGGCGCGAGCCACGACGCTGGTATTCTGTGGACCCTGAAGAACCCTGAAGGACCCTGTGAACTGCAGGTCCCACCTTCCCGTTTCGACTGACAATCCGTCCTTTGCTTCCCAACACTACTTCATTCAGGCAACCCTACATAACAGTATGGTAATCCAAACGAAAGTAAAAGGTGCGGGGTTCGAATCCGTGCGGAAACGGGAGGATAGAAAGCGTATCAAGCGAGTACGATCACGCAGCGCCATTTGATATGCGCAAGAGTCGGTGAACGCTAGGTGACGGGTTTATAACTCGTTTATCTGTCAAAGCCCTTTAAGGACCACGTAATAGAGGAAGTATTATTTTTCATAAGTAAAAGGTGCCTATTACTTCCGTGGTCTAGGGGTTAGAGCGGTCGGTCTTGGGACTGGGTTCAATTCCCGGTGGAGACATAAAAAGAAACATTTGTTTTTGACGCGACTTATTGTAGATTAGCCGCAAATGGCATTAACTGGTTGGCGGGAATATAAAAATCACTTTATGTTCTCTACTTTGGTTAGTAATGTTAGGTTAGGTTAGGTTCCGAATGTAAGATGATCCTTTCGCAGGCCTGACTATGCTTATTCAAATTCAAAAATACCTTACGTTACGTTCATTGGGCAGGTTACCCGCTGTTTTTATGGATGGATGAATGCCCAAATGTACTATACAAGTACAGATGAGCAGAGTTTAGCCCTTTCACGGACAGAGACCATGGGTCATTGATGGTTCATAATAGGTAGTACGACACCTTGGAATCGGAACGTCCGTAGAGGTTCTGTCCTTGAAAGTGTTAAAGACATGGGTATAAATGGGATTTTATCCAAAATACGTCGTAGATTTTTTGTTTTTTTGACGTGACTTATTGTAGATTTGCCGCAGATGGCATTAACTACTTGGCCGGACAAATGGGGAGCGCTGAAGGCTCTCACCCGTACAACGTTTAAGACAACAGGCCTGAGGGTGCCCAGTTGGGCGCGAACCTCGGCTCAGGGTGTCGTATGAAAGGAAAAATATTTGAAAGAATTAATCGACCCTAGTGGGTCGATAGCGATAAGCGCTGAATGAGAGAAATCGTCGACCACGCCGGCGGGGTCGGTATCGGGGGCCGGCGGGGTCGGTATCGGGGGCGTCGTAGATTGCATATCTATAGCCAAAAGCCCCTGACATGACTCACGTAACGACTACTTACGTACATCAGTAAGCAGTAACCGGGAGCAAAGCCTATTGTATGTTTAACTATTATGTCCGATTTTTTAAATGTTTAACTATTGTGTCTGGAAATCGTGGCCGTACAAGGAGGAAACAAAACAATTTAAAAAATATTTATTATTATGGCCATCACTAGCACGTTTACCCTTTACTAGGGCAGGCATAAATAAAAGAGGTGGTAGCTGTTCACTCAAAAGTTAAATACCTTGAACAGCTGATTGCCACGCTAGTGTTGTGCAAATTTGAATTTATTACATGAAGACCTGGAATTCAATTGTTCATAACTAATGCAAATATGAACTTAGGCGGCCAATACTCTCGCATGTGATTTGTAGATAGTGACAGAGTTGTCACACTTTGGGTTGATACCCCCCTTCCGTTACACCCTGTATAGTTGAGACAATACGGAACCGTGGTAGCACAGTTGGAAGAACGCTTGTCTCTCATTGTGAGGACGTAGGTTCGAATCCTAGCACGGGCGTAAACCAACGATATTCGAATTAATTTTCGAATTCATATTTGGATCTTAAATGTTTATCACAAGCTCAGAGTTAAAAGACAACATCGTGAGGAAACTCACATTCCCGAGAAATGCATTTTCGGAGGTTTGTGACCTAACCTGTGTAGGGCTGGTCCCTTTGAGTTAGAAGGTTAGACAGGCAGTGGCTTCTGTAAAAAACCGGACTTGTCATATCTTCAGGTTAGGTAGGCGGACACTATAAAAAAAGGGATTGGACTAAAGAGATGATCATCATTACTAATTTAAAAGCCACGCTCTTGTCGGTGTAGCATTCTCCATGCTACTTTTTAGGGAAAAATTGGGCAGTAGTTTCCTATGGTGCTTCGCAGTACTCTGTCTGACGCGAGTGAGATGGCGCCCAGAGCAGTCTATTTCAAAGCCGTACTAGGACTTCTGTCCACCGCCTCCGGAGATAATACTTGTGACAATATGGTGAATATTGATACTTACAATCTATAGTAACAAGCTTACACTCCGAAAGCGATACCACTCTTCCAAGACACACCAAAAATTAAACTCAAGTTTAAAAATAGCGAAATTCCATAACCCAAAATAACCACTCATCTTCGATACACAATAGGACATTACGAGATCGTGACCCCAGCTCAGACCTTAAGACAACAACCTTCATAGAACACAACAATGAGATCCAAAGACACTAATCCTTAAACAAAAGAATCGAATTACAAATGAATAGAAGAGAAACCGCATAATAAAAGAACAAAAAAGTGACAGAAAAGTTTAAATCATTATTTTGTTGAGTTCAAATGTTTTCGCAACAGTCATTAACAGATCCGCATTTGTTCAATGGCGGGAAGTGACTTCTTAGTTAAGGATGAACTTTTGGCGCAATACTGATCTCGACATAGACCTTTTCTGCACTAGCATTGCATCCGTAAAGAGATTGTTAACCCAGAGCCATTTTAATAGGTTAGGCTTATAGTGTTTGATAGAATTAGTTGAACTGTTTTACTTCAGATGTTATTGTATCTTAAACTGTACTTACACGTTTATTACTTCGTTTCTTCTAGTTATTTGTTAATGCTGCTGTTATCGGACTTGTCCCGTTAACAAACGGTTTACGTTTTTTAGTATGTAGTTAACTGTTTAGACTCATATATGTGGAATTTTTTTGTTGACATGTAGCTTCTTAGAGTTGTGTATATTTTGTGTAATTTTGCTGTAAATTTCCCTAAAAATAAATAAATAAATAAATAAAAAACATACGGACAAACGGACGGACAAGAAAGTGATCTTATAAGGGTTTCGTAACGGCCTTCGTGGTCCAGTGGTTGAGCGTTGGACTCACGATCCGGAGGTCCCGGGTTCTACTCCCGGTGGGGACATATCACAAAAATCACTTTGTGATCCCTAGTTTGGTTAGGACATTACTCGTACAGGCTGATCACCTGATTGTCAAAAAAGTAAGATGATCCGTGCTTCGGAAGGTACGTTAAGCCGTTGGTCCCGGTTACTACTTACTGATATAAGTAAGTAGTCGTTACATAAGTCGTGTCAGCGGCCTTTGGCGGCTCCATAATAACCCGGGCGGGTTTATGACCTTGGGAATTCGCCTCACAACCCACTAAAAATACGTTCCTAATGTTTCATCATCATCAATTTAAGAGCCACGCTCTTGTCGGTGTAGCATTTATCCATGCTACTTTTTTAGGGAAAAATAGGGCAGTGGTTTCCCTCTTGCCTTCCGCCCCGCAGTACTCTGTCTGACGCGAGTGGGATGGCGCCCAGAGTAGTCTATATGTCTTAATGTTTATGTTATTTATATATTTGCATCTATCTCCCTATTCACCTGACCAGCAGTCTTCATTATCCATATTACAGAAGTGTCGTAACGTGCTTTCTTCGCGACAAAAACTTGGTTACGCGTCACGGCGTCTGCGCACTGTATCCGGCTGTAAATAAACTGCGTTCGCGCCGGTTTTGTTTTCTTTAAACATTGAAGTTGTTTGTTTAGGTACCTACCAATACAATTGTGTTTAAGATACAAAATCAGTGTCGTAATATACAAATCATGTAACTATGTACTTATACGGTTTTAATAAAAAAAAATTAGATAATATACGTAAAATACAATAACGCCCGTGTCCCCAAAGGAGTAGGCAGAGGAGTATAGTATATATACAACCACCCTTCGCCATCTATGCCTAAGTCCCACGTAACAGTCCCATAATACAGGGAGTTAGTGACATCGTAACGAATACTGAGGGGGATGATTCTGACCGTGATAATGAGCTGAGTCATCCCTCTCAGTATTTGTTACAATGTCACGTACACCCTATACAACTACATACAAGTAGCCACAAGTATATACGGTGTTAGTGACATCGTAACGAATACTGAGAGGGATGATTCAGACCATGATTCTGAGTTGATATCAAGAGGAATTTTCCGTCACAAAATTCATGTATTTTTTTTATTTATTATTTTCAATTGTATACTTTTGCGAAGTACAATTCCATTTGATATTAATTCAGAATCATCCCTCTCAGTATTCGTTACGATGTCACTTACACTCCATACAAGTACCTACATACAGGTAGGTATGGGTGTTAGTGACAACATACCATGATTCTCAGTCGATATCAAGTGGAATTTCCTGTCGGAAAATTCATGAAAATTTCTAGTGTTTTTTTTTATTATTTTTAGTAACATAGTTTTGCGATGAAAAATTCCATTTGATATCAACTCAGAATCACCCCTCAAAGTTCTCGTTACGATGTCACTAACACCCTGTATTTGTCAATTTACCCACTGTCACTTTCTCTCAGCCTTACTTCCAACTCTAACTATATTTTAATTGGTAACATGTTTAATAACCTTACCAATTCATGTTAATCTAGATTACGCCTTATGGAAATCTACGACAAACCATAAATGCGCAAAATAAATGCGCACTGTAAATCACTCAAGTACTGTAGTTACGTGTCAACATTTCACTTTTAATTAAATTTACTTGTCATAAAAACATTGGTGCTAATTCATGTAGAGACCATGGTAATTTTATTATAAGTTGTATCTGTCATTTTCTTATTCGCCGAAAAGGAACGTCTGGGAGGACATCATCATCATATTTTTTTATTTTATTTTTTAGGGTCGCGTTTGACCGCTATCTTACCTCATGGTAAGTGACGATGTGGTCTAGGGTTTATGCTTACCTAATTCAAATTCAAATTCAAAAATTTCTTTATTCAGTAGGTAATATAGTTACACTTTGAATCGTCAATTTTTACATAACGAACGTCTCATTCGCCTAAAACTACTGCAGACCTACGCTTCTTTAAACTACGGCCATGGGTGTTTTTCGTTTGTTTATAAAATATCTTTATGTATCAAAACAAATATTTACTTCAAATTCAAAATTCAAATGTATTTATTGCATTGCTACAGGTCAAGAAGGTCTTAAACAATATTACATACATCCACTGCAGCATACCAGTCTAGGTGTACAATTTTAATTCTAATATACATATTTAAATTACAATTTCAATTAGATATTAAAATAATGTGAGTTAATATAAATGTGAATATGATTAAAAATAATTTCATTACAACTTAGTGTACATTTATCCTAAGTGAACGTAACCTAATTTAAACAGTTTGCAGGTTGTATATAAACCTATATCAAACTTAAAAAGTTAAGTAATAAATACAAAGTATCATAGTAACTGTTAATCAACAAGTAGGTAAGTAGATGTGTCATAATTATTTAAGAAATGTTTACTTTGTTGAGTATACATTTATGAAGATATAATACTTACAACGGCCATGGGTAAAAAGAAACACGGGCATATTCATCAGGTTATTTACCGTGCGGCTTAAAAAATGTTTAAGTAATGAACGACAGAGTTCTTACTATAGAGAGTTGTCGCGGGAGCATAGCCGATGGGAAAATATACACAAAACGATAATTTTGGGCATATCTCCCTTGTTTCTATGATCTGTGGTAAGTACCTACCTTCACGCTTGAGGGCAGAGACCTTTAGTAACTCACCTGAAGGGCAATAGACTCTGCGCACGAGTTTAATATTTCGTCATCAGGATTTCTATAATTCACAAATTGGTCGCACTTGTAGGTACAGTCATGAGCAATATCATGTACCCATTTTAGAACCCAGTCGCACCATCATATTTGACATTTTATGAGACTTACGGTTTAAATTGTCAAAAAAGTTAATGTGACATGGTTTCAAAGTGTATGTTACATATTAGTTATTTTTATTTAAAGATCAGCATACTATTTTTTTAATTTAAGACATATTAGTACTCATGACCGTTCTCTTAGATAGAAAAGAATCGATTAGCCTAATCTTAACTGATACACGAACATCACAACACTAGCTTACGCACTTTGACAGATCTAACTCGTACCACGCATTGAAGCTTTTGTAATATGTTATCTTTATTGGACTATAGGTAAAATGACAGGTATAAAATAAAATAAGATGTTTAGTCTATTTGGGTTCAGTAGTTAAAGTCCAATCTGTGAGACACTATTTATTAATTAATAAAATTCGCGCACACGCATCCGATATATAAAAAACAATACCACAGAGAGAGAGAGAGATAGAGCACAGACAAAATATATGGCCGCGCACAGCGCATAGACAAAAGATAATTGTTAAGGTTCTGGTGAAACAAACTATAAAGTAGAGCAAATGTTATCTAAGAGTTTACACACACTGACATAACATAATTATAAAATAAAGGATATGCGCGGCGGAAATAACTACTGGCGAAAACGACAGGGCAGGGTGCCTCTGGTCGCCCTGAGGGGACGGTCCAAAGAGGTGTCACTCACTATAGATGGTATTTACAGTAATTACCACCAATAATAAGGAATATTACGACGTATAGAACGGCAATTCTCCGCTCTCCACCGGCGTCTGAGCTAGGTTTACCTCACCCCCCTCCAACACAGTTTAAACTCAAATCGTATGGCGTCAGACGTCACACACACAGATGCGCGTGTACGATAACGTTAATGTGTGGTGTCTGTGTAAAACGAGATTGTTTGTATGAAATGTCCGGGGTGTGCTAATACTTTAACGGCGAGGGTGTGCTGCCGCCAAAGGATGTTTTCGGGGCACCGAACTGAGCATAGTACCCCGCTAGCCATAAGTTGACAGTGTGACTAGGGATCGACGATCCAACGGTGTTATGTTGGAGGAAGTTGCATATATGCGTCTTGCTGTGTAAACTTCGATATTGCGTTACAGAACTGCATTATTGAATGGTAGCGCCATCTGTTGCATACAAGAATGATATGAGAGAGAATTATCTCTCAATGTGGAGTTATTAATTTATCTAAAGTGAAGTTTTCACTAGGTACTGCTTGAAGACTTCATTATTGAATGTGGCGCCATCTGTTGCATGTGGGCGGAAGTAATTAAAGGAACGGCAGTCAGCTCCATAATCCACAGACACGGTAATCATAATCAACACGTCATAATGGGAACCGGAACAAGCTATATATCACGACGCAACACTTGATTACACGTTGCGTCACTATGTAATCAGGTTATATCATGGTAACCGCGCACTGTAATTATTGTGCCAAAAATATTATTCTGACCACAATAGCGTGTAATAAGGTTGTATAACAAATAATGCTTGTAACGTCTAATATTATGTGGTCGGAAACATTGATGTTCCGTTCCAGTAAAAAGGCGTAAAACTTATGTTTAAATTCAAATGTGTGCCCGCTCCTTTTAATGTATGATTAAATAAATAATTGTGGAATTCGTTTCCTCCTTTAATATACTTACAATTGTCAGGGTTCGTAATGTTTATTTTATTATTATAGCTGGATTTAATTATATAACTTAATAACAGACGAAATATACTTAGTCGTGAATCTGTGTCACGACTTTATTATTTTTAATTTTGAAACTGGCATATTATTTATTTTGTTTTTATTTTTGATTTCTTCTTTTTCGAACGGGAACGTTGTCCCGCCTTTTTGAAAAGCGGTGGCGGGAGTTTTGTTCGGTTGCGGCAATCTGTTATGAAGAGTTGGAGAGTTAACATTGTTTATGAAAATAATTAAAATTATTCAAGGGAATTGTTGAATTGTTTGATTACCACAAGCATCTCCCCACCTGATAGCAGTAGCATTATCACACAATAATGAAAACAAAAATAACATTCGTATACTTTTTATAATGGATATCTTGACATTAGAAGAATTGACAATCATAAAAAACCAATGACATAACAAAAAGAAAAATAAAATTATACAAAAAAGGTTTTGTTCATTGAACAACTTATGTAAAAAGAGCTTTATTACCCAACCTTTAGGCAGATAAGACCAGAGCACAAGAACAAATTTGAAAAAGAAAAGTAGGCAGTGGTGCTAATTCCTGTAAATACCATCTAATTTTATTTTAAGTTATATCTGTCATTTTCTTATCCGCCGAATAGGAAAAGGACGGGTAATCGACAAGCATAAAATTTATGGAACACAGGTCAATTTTAAGGACAAATCTAAAACAACCCCATCTAAAAATTTTACATCAGTCAATAACCCGACACAGGTAAGTAGACAGCATGTCAAACGGATTACATACCAGCGACATACCTTTTTGATTCGCCCGGGTTATTCATTCATTTACTCATTCTTCCTAAAATTAAGAGCTGTGAATCATCCGTCCCTTTCCTTTTCGACGGATATGAAAATGATGGATATAACTTAAAATAAAATTAAGCGGTGTCTGCAGGAATCGGGGCCATTGTCTTTACTGTTACAAAGTTTTTACAAAGGGGACATTCCCGCTTTGGGAACATTTTCGGGAACGGCATATCATTGGTAGTAAACCTTACGGTTACAAGTTTTTTTTTTACTTTTTCTGGGTTTGCTCTTGGCGCCAGACTTGCCCGAAGGCATTGACGAGGCCTAAGATGGAGCTCGCCCAGGTGCCTATTCACTCTGGCCTTGAAAGCACCCGGGTTAGTTACGCATAATAAGTTAAGTATGCAAACTGAAACTATGTACGCCATATCTTGAAAACAAGATGTAAGCATCTTTTTGAAAAATCACAGTTGGATGGTATTTTTTAAAAAACGTATTCATAACCCCAAAAGTTGAATTTAATTTACTTAATCTAGAATTTTGAATCCGCACCCGCGCGGCAAAACCACCGCACCGCGCACGGCGCGAATTATATCGAGGGCTTTGTCCAATACGACATTAAAATTTATCTGCGCAGATAGTAGATAACACTTGCTGCATCTGTCAGTAGATATAATTCGGAGGCGCGTGGCGCAGTGACAATATTCTTATGCAATTCGATGCTTAAAATCAGATTAAATCGTTTCTTCTCATTTTTACCGACTTCAAAAAAGGAGGAGGTTCTCAATTCGACCGTATATTTTTTTTTTTTTTTTTTTTTTTATGTTTGTTCGGGCATATCTTCGTCGTATATGAACCGATTTTGATAATTCTTTTTTTGTTTGAAAGGAGATATACCCAAGGGGGTCCCATGTCAAGGAAGTCAGGATCTGATGATGGAAGACCAGAGAAATCGAGGGGAATTTTCAAAAATCGTAGGAGCGACTAGTGCGTTTGTAAAGTCATATTGATCGGATCGATCTTTAGGCTTCGGGAAAACATCCCGGCCTTCGAAAACTGGTCAGCATCAGGGAGATACCCTATGGCCTGGCAAAACTATACAACCTGGAGCAATTTTTCTTTCACGAAACGTATTTAAATCTTGATCAAATCCAATCGCCGGTGCAAAAAAACAAAATGGCGGAAAAAAAAGATGGCCGCCATACAAAATTTTGTCGATTTTGGAAGAAGCCCGTTTGGGTAAAAATAATGTATGGGGCGCTTACTCAAAACGTCATGTAGAGTACGGAAATACTTTCTGATCACCAAAAACTGCTCCGCATCAGAGAGATACTCTACGGCCTGGCAAAACTATCGCACGTGAACCAATATTTCTTTGAGAGCACTTATTTAAATCTTGGTCAAATTCCATAGCGCGTAAAAAAAAAACAAAATGGCGGAAAAACAAGATGGCCGCCATACACAATTTTGTTTTTTCAGAAAATGTCTCGGGATATAAAATATATATCGGGGTTGTGGTCGGATCGTCATGTTAAGTATGGAAATACTTCCCGATTTTCGAAAACTGCTCCGCATCAGGGTGACACCCTACGGCCTGGCGAAACTATCACACCTGAACCAAATTTTTCTTTCACGAAACCTATTTAAATCTTGGTCGAATTTAATGGCCGGTGAAAAAAATACAAAATGGCGAAAAAACAAGATGGCCGCCATACAAAATTTTGTTTTTCCAGAAAATGTCTTGGGGGTAAAAATGATGTATAGGCGTGTGATCGGAACGTCATCTTTGAAAACTGCTCCCAATCAGGGAGACATCCTACGGCCTGGTAAACCTATTGCACCTGGATTTTGTTTGTTTCCACGACACCCATTTAAATCTTGATCAAATTGTGTCGCCGGTGAAAAAGAACAAAGTGGCGGAAAAACAAGATGGCCGCCATACGAAGAGGGACAGTTTCGAATAAACAGGACACGCGAGCTGCTTTAGCAGCGAGCGAACCACGCGAAATCTACTGTATCTATATGTATGCGTGAGTGTGTATGATAGCAGCTTCCACTGACAACCACATGTGTGTATGTACACATACACATGTGTGTGTGCGTGTGTGTGCGCGCGCGTGTGTGTGTGTGTGTGTGTGTGTGTGTGTGTGTGTGTGTGTGTGTGTGTGTGTGCGTGTGCCTGTGTGTGTGCGTGTGTACGTGCGCGTGTGCTCGTGTGCGTTAGCGCGTGTGTGAGTGTGTGTGTGTAAACATGTTCATCAATAATAATTGTGATCACTACTAATAATATATTATATTATTATATTATTATATATGAATATAAATCAGAAAATCTGTCTGTCTGCATCCTTGCTCGGTCTAACCATCACTTAAAATCGTAAAATAAAATAAAATTTTTAACAAAAAAAAACCGACTTCAAACGCAAAACTAAAAAGCAATAAATAAATTTACTTCGCACAAAGTAATTAGTACGTATTTTCAATTAGTTAATTATTTTATAATTCTGAAGTCGGTGCCAAGTAAATGCTACAACAACCCTACTACAATATCAAATTACTATGTACACACAATATTGTTTAATACCTATATCAAAGCAATTACAAAACAATGTCAAACAAAAAATTACAAAACAATCAGTATTGAAAAATATATGAATCGGTACTTCGTTGTAGCATTTCCTTGGCACCGGCTTCAGAATTATAAAATAATTAACTAATTGAAAATACGTACTAATTACTTTGTGCGAAGTAAATTTATTTATTGCTTTTTAGTTTTGCGTTTGAAGTCGGTTTTTTTTTGTTAAAAATTTTATTTTATAAAATATGTAGTAAGTAATAAAATAAAAGTATTTTATCACTACATATAACCTTTTACTACTTATGTGTAATAACATAACACTAAATAACAACATAAAAACATTGCGTAAACTTTATGTCAACTCACATCGTAAAAGAAAACATTTCCTAGCCCATAATAGTGACTTTAATTATCTTAATTAACAAGATTATGATAAACACAGCAATAAGCCGTGAGTAAATTGAGTAGTGGCGCACTATCGTGTCATCGCCGGGTTCGAACCTCTGACCCCGGAGTGAAAGCCGGCACTCTTACTCAATAGACTTAGATACTTACTGTGGTATAGATTTCCGTGACAATGCGTCGAGTTGTTATGATTAAAAATAAAATTATTCAAAAATTCAAAATTATTTATTTGCTCATAAAACATGGTACAATAAAGGTTTTACAATAAATGTGAGAATCTCATGTTTTGCCGCAATTTGGCATGCAAAAATTATATACCAAGCTAACGCAAAATAATAGTAATAAAGTCAAATGTCAAGTAATTTTCAATTTCAAAATATATTAAAAATTAAATATCTAAAATAATGTATATACATACTATTTTAAATACTATACGCTATATACACGCTATAATATAATAAATATTAGGCCCATTACATCCATCTTAATACTTCGTATCAAAAGTAGTCGACTGTTGCAGTATTCTGATTATCTACTTATAGATCTAGCTGCCCACCCCATTAAAGATTAAGAACGTAAATTTATTAAATACAATAATGTAATTCATAAAAGAACACGATTATCAAATAGAGCTAACTTTTTAGCTATTCGAACTGGTAAACTGCGCAGTGTTATGAATTCAAATGCGCCGCACGAGCAGCGCAGCGATCGGTCAAGGTTGCGCGAGACCACTCTTACTTTCCGCGCATGTGCGGTCATAGTATACTCTCATCCATAACTGGAGTTTGAATTCTATGGCGATTGACATACCACCTATCAAGATGGTCTAACAGAAGGCTCAGTCATGAGCAATATCATGTACCATATACTTTAGAACCCTGTCGCACTATCATATTTGACATTTAACGAGACTTACAGTTAAATTTGTCAAATAAGTTAACGTGACATGGTTTCAAAGTGTATACATATTAGTACTCGTGACCGTACATAGTTCATCTTAGTTGTACTTCTGACTACCCCAATTGGGATACAGTCGTGAGCTTACACTTTTGTAGATTAAATATGAAAAAGAAGAAAAAAAGAAAAGAAAAAGAAGAAGAGGCCTTTGCCCAGCAGTTGGGCAGTTCTTATCTTCTGGATAGGGAGTGAAAAAAATATAAAGTTACATACGGTAGAAAATCTCGGCATGTCATGGGAGCAAGCTGCAGAGGCTGCAAAAGCTCGCGAGGAGTGGAAATCTGTCATTCGAGCCCTACATTCCAACAAGGGATAAAAGGATTAGAAGAAGAAAAAGAAGATATGCGGTAGAATAGAACCTTTGAAAAAAAATTTTGGACAAATAACAAACACATCGGTTGCATCGGTATCGGTTGCAGAGGCGAAGATGGGTGCCATCGGTACGGCAATGCTGGACGGAAGGGGCAAGTCACAGAGACTGTAACCTGGAACGTGACAGAGGGCAGCAGTAACTGTCCGTACTATTCAGAAGCGGAGGACAGGAGTCCTAGTACGGCTTTGTAATAGACTACTCTGGGCGCCATCCCACTTGCGTCAGACAGAGTACTGCGGGGCGGAAGGCAAGAGGGAAACCACTGCCCTATTTTTCCCTAAAAAAGTAGCATGGAAAATGCTGCACCGACAAGAGCGTGACTCTTAAATTGACGATGATGAACAAACACATCTTATAAATAAAACACCTCCTCCAATGCGTCACATCGAGGCAAGGTGCCCAACAGGCTAGCAGTATTGCCCCTCTGAATCGCCAGACTTATTCTAGGACAAAAATACCAGCCTTTGATTTGATACAAAAATGAAAAAAAAAAGAAGAATGAATGTTATAATAATATGTTGTGTATACAGGTTGTTAGTGACATCGTAACGAATACTGAGGGCGATGATTCAGAAGACTAAGATGCTGAGTTAATATCAATGTGTGTGTGTAGAAGAATGTTTTTTCAAATTCATGTTTCACAGATAATTATATCACTTGGTTTCCAGGATTTATGCCCGGCTCATGGGAATATTTAATATTATAATATTAAACACCTCATTCTATTGGAAAGTCTGAGTACAGAGACAAGCCAGAACAGAGCTCTCTGGCGCAGACGTGTAAGGAGACCCGACCCCAGCTAAACTGGGAACAGGGGTGGACAAAGAGAGAAGAAGATTAAACACCTCTGCCTAGGCCTTTAAGGGCACCGGCGTGATGCTATATTAAGCTTATGAGTGGGCCAATTGCTCATAGGTTCCACGTGAAGATTTCAAAATTTCAAATCACCAAGAAACCGTTTGCTTTCCGCATAAAAGTTGCCAACAAAAAAAAACTATTTACCAATCAATACCAAGACACGGATAGTATAATTTTCTTCATGACAATTACATTCATTTGACGCATGCGTAACACAATAGTGTTTCACTCTATAGTTCCCATGTTTTTGATGTTCACTTCATTTCCCTGATGGAGGAAACGAGAAGAAAGTCTTTGTTACAATTGGATCTCTTTGTTATTCCTGGTATATGGCGGAGAATCGATTTGCCTTGACGCTTTTTTGTGAGGTACTAGTTTGAAGCGGTAGTGCAGGTTCATATTATTTAACAATTGTGTACAACAACATAACAATAACATAGAGAGAGTGAGAAAACATTTATTCAATCAAGGCACACGTAGGTACATAACAAGAAATAAAACACCCGTAATAAAAATAAACTTGCTTTACAAGTCAGTCGATTACATAAGATTACTAAATCTTTTAAAGTGCAATGTATACGTTTTTACAATAAGATTCCAATTGACATTCAGAATTTGCCTTTCAACTGTTTTAAGACAGTCGTTAAACAGAAATTTTGCAAAAAAGGTTTTTATAAGGTTAGTGATTATTTAGAAGATATGAATGCATGGGATTAACTGTCTGAGAACTGATATTAGGCAGCTAAATTACTCAATTATATACTCCTACTCCTCGCCAGCTATGTTCATGTTTCTTTTAACAGGAGGCCAGCTTATTCCCGTTAACCAGGCACACATCCTGGAAACCACGCGACATTAATTTATGTATAACCCAAATATGAATTCAAACTCATGAACTCGAATTCAGTAGTTTAGAACTCGAGTCAGGGTTCGAAGATCTGACGCTATACGAATGTAAGTTACGCATTTACCGAACAGGGGGGCTAAAATGGCCACATCGAAGCAATTCATCTAAGAAAGCAGTATTGCAATTTGACATTTGCGCCTATAAAAGTAAGTGCGCAATGCAAACAAATGTCAAATTGCAATATTGCTTTCTGAGATGAATTGCATCGATGTGGCCATTTTAACCCCCCAGGACTATCACAAATCCTGTACAAGTAATTGACTATAATATATCATTTTCACTTATTAATTTGTTTATTGCGAAGCAGTAACAAACAGTTCGGACAAGTTCAAAGACCTTTAAACACACAATCTTCATCGATATAAACGCGACATGCTGTCAATTCGCAATTGTCTGTGAACCTGTGATACTGGTTGTATATCCGCGCATTGTAAACATTATTATGTCGCAAGTTTCCGCAAATGGAATGTATAGGGTGTTGGAAATAGAGTTATTATTGTATTGATACTATATTGGTCGGAATTTGGTATGTTACGAGTAAAATGGTATCTTAACACCAACTTTTTCTATCGTGTGGGTTGTGAGGTGGAGTACCAACCTCATCAACCCTGGTGTCAAGGTCACTGTTGAGCCGCCAAAGGCCCCTGACATGGCTCATGTAACGACTACTTACTTACATCAGTAAGTAGTAACGGGGACCAACGGCTTAACGTGCCTTCCGAAGCACGGATCATCTTACTTTCGGACAATCAGGTGACCAGTCTGTAATGTCCTAACCAAACTAGGGACCACAAGGTAATTTTTGTGATATGTCCCTACCGGGATACGAACCCAGGACCTCCGGATCATGAGCCCAATGCTCAACCACTGGACCACGGACGTCATTAAATGACTGACTACAATCAATCAATAATCTTTATTGTGATAGGATTTAGGTCATTATACTTGGAGTAGATGTATAATTACCGGCACCGGTCATACTTGGTGAAGCATTTTCTTTTTTTTACTGCTACCAAACCACTAACTCTTATAACACAGGTTTACCTACCCTGCAACTCAAGGGACAAGCAATACTTAGAACTTAACACTTAACTTGTTTGGTAATGTAACAATGTATTTTAATTAAGTTTGTGAAGCGAAATATTGTGTCTTATTACATCTATTTTTCTTCACTAAGAAGTGAATATTATTTTTTTATTTGTACACAATAAAACAGACACAAGAAACATACAAAGAAAACAGATAGTACAGGCAAGCTTATCTCTAAACAAAGATATTTCTTCCAGCTGACCTACGTGACAAGAGAGACTTTCAACGTATAATATTATATAGATAGACATACATACGCGTACAAATTATTTAGAAATTACTTAATTACTTATACTAATATAAAACAAAATATTAACCTAAACCTACACCCCACATTTAAATAAATTATATATTATATAATATATATTTCATAAATATAATATAAACATATTATATAATTTCTATATTGGTTTATAAATATACACACTATATAACAATATATATACTTAAATAAATAAGTAAATGCATACAAATACGGCTAATGCAACTCAAGCAAGACTCAAATAATAATCCTTCAAGTTCCTTTTAAAACTTCCCACCCAATATTATACGCAATGTGAATCGTACCTGTCTCTCAATTATCTGAACCTTTACGCTTCCACTAAATTCATACACACATCGTCACATACACCAGAGCACCTCTCTATGTTTCATACACTCGAAAATACTGCAAAAATTTTACCTAAAAATCATTTAAGTAAGTACACTCAATTAAAAATTCACTTACCAACTTATTCAAAACACAGAAAGAGCTATGTCGTAGGTACACAAAGCCCTGACATTTATCCACGAAAAGACATATTTCAGTTTCGCACCAAAAATCGAGATCTCTTAATAAATAAAGCCACGTGCTCAATGTCTCTAACAACTATATAACGCTGTAAATACGCGAAAGTGCATCAAATTCAATCAGGTAATCGTTCACAATCTTAGAAACTACAAAAATATCTGAAAATCGGCATCAGATCGCGAATAGATCGCGAGCGAGTCGAATTGGTGGCGTGTGCCGCTTTGAGCTTTTGAGTTTCTCCCTAAAATATTGAACGATATAAATATGGAGCTTGACTGCTTATTTCATCATCATCATCACTAATTTAAGAGCCACGCTCTTGTCGGTGTAGCATTCTCCATGCTACTTTTTAGAGAAAAATAGGGCAGTGGTTTCCTTCTTGCCTTTCGCCTCGCTGTAATCTGTCTGACGCGAGTGGGATGGCGCCCAGAGTAGTCTTATTTCAAAGCCGTACTAGGACTCCTGTCATCCGCTTCTGAATAATCTGATTGCTTATTAAATTTATGTATTATTTTAAGCTTTATTAAGACTACGCTCTTCGCTCTCCTATTTTTGATGTCACTTGAATTTTCAATGCCAATAAAGTTTATAACTTTGATAAATACATACTTACATAAGATCTTGCTTGTTTCCGTTGGGTAGGCAGAGATAGAATTCCAATTACTACGATCCTGACGGCGTTGGGTTGACCGAGAGTTGAAAACTCTCGGCTGCAAAAGATCGCGAGGAGTGGAAATCTGTTATTCGAGTCCTGTTGGGATTACAGGATAAAAGGATTAGAAGAAGAAGAAGACGATCCTGTCACTGCTGCATTATGAGAAGGTACATATTGTTAAGTATTGTTTTTGATAATGACTAACTTACTTCAAGTCCAACTAGTACCAATGGAATTGAAGGTGAAATAAATAAATAAAATAATAAAGAGACGAGGCGATACAAATAAAATTGTAGCATTGGCAATTACACCATTGCAACAACAAAATAAAAACCGAGGTCCAATCAACCGGAGCAAAGTAGATCGCAACGTATCGAGAAATTGATCAATACGATGACGTCATAATAATCTTGGGACTTGTTTTGGCGACTTTTTGCACGTTTCTACTTTTTTAACTTTCCTCTAATAGAGTCTCATTTCGATGTTTCGTAATAAACGGTAACAGTGCGGTGACAGTGGGACGACATAAATTAGGTAACATGATGTATAAGTGTTAAAAGTGTTATGTAAATAATGAGAGTAATAGGAACAGAAAACAGGATGAATGCCTACCCCTTTGGAGATAACTTTACAAAAAAGGTTATTATAAAGTTAGTGATTATTTAGAAGATATGAATGCATGGGATTAACTTTCTGAGAACTGATATTAGGCAGCTAAATTACTCAATTATATAAAAATATTTTATGTTTATTTTATTTTTTTAAAGAACGTCTAGGGCCCTGTGCCGAGGTTTTTCTTGCAGCTTCTTTTCCCCGGCTATACAGGTTGTGAGAAGCTGCAGTAGTTTTAAATTGACGATTCAAAGTGTAACTATGTTACCTACTGAATAAAGATATTTTTGAATTTGAATTTGATACAGACGTGATGCTTTACCACACAAGCAATCTCTCAATTCTGCACGCAGCATTAAAGGGCCTATTATAAAAGTTATCGTAATATAAGCACTGCCTTCAAATGATATTCTCTAGTTATTATTACAGGCAATCATTATGTTATTGTCCACGACTTTGCGGGTTATTCTCCACTGAGCTGGGTTATCGCCAGTTCGCTGTTTATGCGAGGCGATTGATTGAAAACAGTTGCTAAAGTTAAGCCTTTGCTACGGAATAAAGCTGAAAGTAGAAGGAAATTATTACTCGCGTCGTTCGCGCTGTCAGTTTTTTGTTTTGATAATTGGACTTCAGATATCGCGCGTGCCACGTTTTTTCCATCCCCTTGTTATCCCCTTAGGGGAAAATTACCTGACTTAAAACTCTCATTATATTCTTCTTCATCATACCAAATTTCGTCTTAATCGGGTCAGCATTTATAAATAATGTAAGTGTATAATCAGTATTACATAATTATTATGTTGACGGGTTCCAGATTCAAGGTTCCAAATCTAAGTTGAAGAAGAGGACAAACAAACAGAAGAAAGATCATTTAAGTTACGGTAAGACTAGTGAAACCCGAAATTTCGAAATAATTACTTGACAATTCATCGTCATCATAAATTTAAGAGCCACGCTCATGTCGGTGTAGCATTCTCCATTCTGGTCTATCAAGGGCCAATTCTTTGACATCTTTATAAGATACGACATACACCTTCTCCTTAATTTGTTACATGTAAGCTCTTCTTGGTTTTCCCCTTCCTCTCTTTTCTTCTATCATTCCTACTATGTGTCTTATTAAGTGTCCAATTCTTGCAACTTCTGTCCTCAATAACTTTCAATATCTGTTTCATTTCTCTTACGCATTTCTTCATTAAACCCTGACAATTATTATTATTATTTTTTATTTTTTTGATGTAGTGCAATAAATTATATTTGATTTGATTTGATTTTGAATTATTATTAGTTCCTTTAAAATCCGTGGACTTATTTCGCGTGGACTTCATTTTAAACCTGGTATATTATTTATTCTGCGTTTTATAACAGTGTCGCCTTAAAATAAAAACCTCGTAAGCGCGTATTTGAAAAATCACTGTGTTTTTCAAAAACCTCAATTTCTTACGAAATTTAGTCAACAAAAGTTAGGTCCGAATGTGATTTTTCCAAAAAGGCGCTTAAGTAGTTTTCCGTATAATGCGACCCTATAAATCATATATTTTAAGGTCGTAACGCCGACAGTCCTTTTAAAATCCAAACTCCATTGTTTTACTATTGTGTCTGGAAACTTTTTCTGGAAGAAATCTTTTCTTTTTTTTGGAAGGCTTTACGAGGTTAATGGAACCTCGCGAAGAACTAAGACTGAACCTTAAGTTATTGTTCAAGGGAAAACCACTTATTTAGTATTAGAAAGAAACTGCAAAGATTATAGTTATTATCAGATGGTGTGGTCCCTTCTGATTGACCAGAGAGATTAGATGTCTGGTGCGAATAACTTCATTAAGATGGTACATTATGGTTCTTTAGATATTAAGTCAGGTCTTTATAAGCTGAAAGTCGTACCATTAGAATTTCTTCGATCAGATTCCATGTTCTTTCAAATGGAAAGGTCACATGGTAGACGCTTCTGTTAAAAAATCGAACTTGCCAATACGTTCAAGTATAGTAATGCGAGTGCGTGAAATCAGGACGAATAGAAAAAATAAAAAAAATCTTTAAAAAAAAGAAGCATTGAACAATTGGGTCGTGTACCCGGTTCAAGATAAATCATGAAATTCTGATTATTAAATAAAGACAGATTGTAAAACTAACGAAAAACATTTTCTTTTTTCTATTTGACTTAAGTATTTATGAATTTTAATCAACAAAAACGTAATAACAAGTCCGACATTTTATCATAGTATGTATAGAAAACCGTGTTTTTGTATGAAAAAGCACACAAATTCCATAGTAATTTCCTTTTTTGACGTTTAGTAATTTGTCCGGCCAAGTAGTTAATGTCACCTGCAGTAAATCTACAATAAGTCACGTCAAAAAAAAATTTAAAACTAGCTTATTAAATAGTAAGTACCTATCTCGGACGGGACTTGAACCTGAAGAACTAAAAACAAAATGAAACCAAAAATCCTTCAAATAAATTATGTTAGTAGTGTTAGATAGAAAAGAATCAATCGACTTAATATCCACTGATACATCACTACGCTAATGAGCGCACCCTAGCTTACACGTACTTTGACAGATCTATTCAAATTCAAATTCAAATTCAAAAATATCTTTATTCAGTAGGTAACATAGTTACACTTTGAATCGTCAATTTTACATAACGAACGTCTCATCCGCCTAAAACTACTGCAGCTTCTCACAACCTGTATAGCCGGGGAAAAGAAGCTGCAAGAAAAACCTCGGCACAGGGCCCTCTAATTCCGCATCTAATTCCTAACGCGCATTAAGCCTATTGTAAAATGTTATGTTATTGAAATATAAACACTTATTGTAATAAAATCGTCCTTCTGTTTAATAGAAGGTATTTTTTTTCTACTTTGATGGGTTTGCTCTTTTCCCCAGACTTGCCCGAAGGCATTGACGAGGCCTAAGATGGAGCGAGCTCGCCCAGAAGGTGCCTGTTCATTCGTGCTTAATAGTAGGTATTTTGAAAGACCTCATTATGAAGGTAGGAGTATACTAGATGTTAAAAGTAAGATCTGAAAAGATTTCGAAAAACGTCAATGACAGTCATAAAAAGGCATTACACCTTACGTCAATCCCATACATTTTTATCACTGTCAATTGTATATATTTTTAGCAGTGACAGTGATAAAAATATATGGGAGTGACATGTTACCTTATGTCAATCTCATTTTTAATACTGTCACTGTTGTTTTTATAAATCGTTTGCGACTTGGCTGAGCACCGTGACTTCTTGGAAAACTTTCAGAATAAAAGCTGTAACAATTTTTTTACGTAGTACTTTATTTTTTTTCGCTGTTATTATAAAAAAGGATCGTTTTGAAAAGGGTTTTGAAATAGAAAAAGGACTTACCTCGAGGGCTGTATCCCTGGGCCTCAAAAACATGCGCTAAAAATACAATCACACTAAAAACGGCGAAACGCCTGACCCGCACCATCATGACTGTCACACTGCACTTAGTTCATTATTCTGACTCACCGATACATAAACGATACTTTTGCATCACTATTAATCATTTTCTTTCAAACTAAAATTACGCGGTAAAAGTTTTCTAACGTCGCTGTCATTTGTCTTTTTTTTCCGCCGGCCAGTAACCAGTAATGCACGGGCGCGGAATTGAACAGCCTAGGAAACGTTCAAACGTCCGACTTGGTTGGCGCCCGAATTAGAAATGGTTTGAAAAAATAGTCGCGCGCGACTGTGGCGTCGCGTCACTTGTTATTATTGACTAACGATACAGTGTTTTTACTTTTTTCCGAGGCGCCGGCGATGCCCGATATCCCCACTGGGAAAATGTTGCGGTTGCACTGCAGTGGTTGGCAACGTTTCGCAGTTAATGTCGATTATTAGAGCACGCATTAAAGGCTTTCCAGGCTACGTTCACCAAAAACAATATAGATGGCGTTATATAGCTTTAAGTACCTATTTCCTCATTACTCGGGTACTTACATAATTATTCCAAAATACAATCTAATGGCAGAAGCATATTATATAAAAATAATTGTTGCATGATATTTGGATCATTTTATGCATAGAATTATGTTGCTACCTATATCATCATCACCAGCCCATTAACGTCCCCACTACTGGGGCACGGGCCTTCCCTATGGATGGATAGGGAGATCGGGCCTTAAACCACCACGCGGGCCCAGTGCGGATTGGTGGTTGGTGCGGACTGCTAATGCAACCGGGACCAACGGCTTAATGTACCTTCCGAAGCACGGAGGAGCTCAAGATGAAACTTTTTTTTTTGGGTACCCATCCTATGACCGGCCTTTGCGAAAGTTGCTTAACTTCAACAGTCCCAGACCTAGCTACCTATATAACTTCTCTTTATTTTGGATCAGAATAATAATGAGTGGAAGATGTCATTGTGCCTGAATGTAATAAAAAGGGTCGTCATCATTTACTCATACCCAAAAACAAAGGTTTTAAATTAGTACCCGGTACAAAATTTTAAGACAACAACTTAGGAAGCAAATCCAATTTATACATATTCATTCAAAAAAGCTTACAGCTGCGCGCCTCTGTCTATAGAGAGTGAAATGAAGGCTTCACGGCGCGTGCGCCGCGGAGTAACTCCGGCGCAGTCGCGGGGCGACACTGCGCGTGATTGGTGAACACTGCTCTACAGGTGCATGACTTATTGTACAAAATACAATACAATAAAATAAATACAAACCGGTAAACTTGAGCCGCCAAAGCCCCTGACATGGCTCGTCTCACCACTACTTACTTACATCACTAAGTAGGTAAGTAGTAACCGGGCCCAACGGCTTAACGTGCATTTCGAAGCACGGATCACCTTACTTTCGGACAATTTCGGGTAATCAATCTGTAATGTCCCAACCAAGCTAGGGATCACAAAGTATTTTTTAAGATGTTTCCCCATCGGGATTCACTGTGATTGTGAAGTTCATATATTATAACCTTAACGGCCCAGCGGTTGAGCGTTGGGCTAACGATCCGGAGGTACCGGGTTCGATCGAGTCCCGGTGAGGACATATCACTTAATTCACTTTGTGATCCCAGGGTATTGTGCCGACAAAAGACTTATTTACATAGTAGCCGGGACAAAGTGATCTTTGTGACATGTCCCCACCGGGATTCGAACTTGGACCTCTAAATCGTGAGCCAACGTTCAACCGCTGGACCGCGGAACGGACATGGAAGTCATTCCAATCACTACCCATAAACACCTATGTTCCCAGATTTGATTCCCGGCAGGGTAAACCTTTCTATTACATAAGTTTGGAATTCAAAAAGTATACGTTTAATAAAGTTCTCATCTCATATAAAATAAAATTCACTAACGCCATCTACTGATAAAACTGGATACCACTTGAACAACTTGATTACCACTTTTGACTTAAGTTTAACTTATACGTCGCCATCTAACGGATTTTCAACGCAGCTTTAAAATTCTATCAATTCCTTATTGCATTTAGTTCTTCCTTTCGCCACTGTTGCGCTGCTGGCCTATGTTGCAATTACGGTATACTTTCCATCTCTTTCTAGTTTACAAATGGCGGAGCAAGTTCGAAAGAGACAGAAACATTCTGTGTCAGTGTGATTTAACGTAAACATGTCAGTCTCAGTTACGGCCCGAATTCCACCGTGGCGGGTGATGTTATGACACATTTTAAAGAATATAAAACAATTTGACACGAAAATTATATGAAATATTCACATAAAAGTGTTTTTCGAGATTGTAGTGTTTATATTACAGTTGTGTGTAAAGTTTTTAGTGTTTAAAAGTGTGTTTTATGTGATGTAGTTCAAGCAAAGTTGTTGCACATAACGGTATTGTGTTCGTTAAGTGAACTTTAGCAGGTTTTGTCTGATTTTCGAGGCACGCCTTGCCATGTTTTTGGGCTTGTCTTAACTCAGACAAAAGGCACAGGATGAAAGGCAGCGTGTGATTTTTTTGCAAAACACATTAATCGGTAAGTTGCTCCACTTTAGGTTTTGCTAACAAATAAACTGTTGATACTAATTTGTGTCTAACTTATCCTATTATTTTCCTAACCTTCCTAGTAAATTCCATGTGCGTCAAATCTACAATAAGTCACGTCAAAAAAGAGCTAGGTAACCTATTCGCAAATTGACCCGCTCAAAAGTTCCTTAAACCTTACTAACATACTTACCATTATAGACAGCCAGAAAACTTACACAGATGTAATACCTATCAAGTCTGGACATGGCAGCCACCAGAAGAATATTACAGCCACATTTGGTACCCTTTTAAGTCCTTATAAGGATAATACAATGACAATTGATTACAGATTGCCTCTCGCCCCATATTAAAGAGAACAAAATAGGTATCTAGGTATGTTAATAATTCAATAAACCATTAGGACAATAACATCGGGAATCCTTCCCAGAAACCGAAAGATCGAGAGGAGAGACTAACGCTTTAACTTCTAGACCACGTAGGCCGTATATAATACTAGAGTTATCTTATAAGCAGTTTAATGACTGGAGTAATTAAGAAAATAAGCATAGGAATATGCAATTACTAGGTACTATATTTCTGTATTACAAGAACCAGTTGATATTATAACTCATAATCATCAGTGTTATGCTATTTATAGTTTATTCAATAGACCATCACATGAAGGGACGTGTTTTTGTTAGGTAGGTAGGTACTTACTTAGAAATATGTAGTAAAACACCTATTTATTATGAGAAAGGGAGTGAGTGGGATAGAACTATGGCAACCTAGTTGGAAGTAGGTACCTATGCTTCTTATTACCTAAAGGTTTCAGGGTCATATCCAGCACGGGCCTAAACCAATGATTTTTGTCCTCTCTTCTGAGAAATAATGTCCTCTCTTCTGACGTGTGGATTGTGAGGTGAATTATCATGGAGTTGGTGTCAGGGTTATTACTGGGCCGCCATAGAAATAATGTGTTCAGCAGTGAATGAAACGTTATGATTTGTGAGCCCACATAGATACTTGAGAAATGTGTTTTCTGAGGTATCTATGTGATCTAAGTCCTAACCTGTGATTGGCTTACAAGGTCAGACAGCTTTTTAGTTACTTTTCCGTGCTTCGGAAGGTAAGTTAAGCCGTTAGTCCCGTTTACCACTTACAATACAATACAATACAAATACACTTTATTTACTGCACCTAAATAAAAATAAATAATTACAAAAAGTCTGGAACTTACAGCTTCAAATACCTACATACCTAGTTGTTACACGAGCCATTACAGGAGCCATTGGCGGCTAAATAATAACCCTGACAGACAGGTTACCTACTTCCAATACAACACCTAACTCTTTTTCTCTTTTTTCACACAAAACAAACAACAATTACAGACAAACAGTACTAATTCTTTTAAAAATTACACCACCAACACTAATTTAAGAGCCACGCTCTTGTCTGTGTAGCATCCTCCATGGTACTTTTTAGGGAAAAATAGGGCAGTGGTTTCCCTCTTGCCTTCCGCCCGCAGTACTCTATCTGACGCGAGTGGGATGGCGCCCAGAGTAGGATGTCTAGGACTTGCGGACTGAATTTCGACAGTACATTACTTCGACACGTAGCGAACTACGGAAACATACATTGCTTCGACATACAATACCTAGACAAGACACACCTTCGAATGACCACTACTTAGACAGTCGATTGTTCGACAGACAATGCTTAGACAACACACAAATTCGAAAAACCTTCGACAGGTTTTTTTAACAGAATATCGTACCGGAACAATAATCCCCTGAACTGTATAAATAATAAAATTTACCTAATAGAGTACCCAATTTATTTATTTTCCCGTTAAATAAAAACACAAATTTACAAATCAACAAAATTAAAGGTAGGTATTTCAAAGCCGTACCAGGACTCCTGTCCTCCACCTATGAATTATACTGACAGTTACTGCTAATAAATAAATGCTTTTGTGCTGTTAAAAATACCGAGGTGGCTTAAATCATAAGAATTCGATTCATTGACAAATGTGAGGAATGAATGAATTGTATTCTCCAAAGTTAAACCACACGACGAATGGATGATCGTTTAGTGACAAACAGTTCTTTTTACTGTAGTAGGTACCTACCTTGCGGGTCTATGATGTATTTGTATACTCGCAATGGAACATTGGCGGTAAAGGAAGAAATATGAAGGAGCCATATTGATGCCGTGAAGATTATTACGCATTGTTACCGGCAATCTTATCCTGACAAACTTCTGCATCTTACACGCTGTCAGAATTTTTGTTTTCATATGGAATCATAATCACTCATAATAATAAAACAATGATCGACCAATCTAGTAATCTTCTTCTTTGCGAGTCGATGGCGATCGAAACTAAATTTTTGCTGACCAATAATTGGCCACGCTTACGGCATTGTCAGTGGCTTCGTAAAGGTCTTTAATAGTGCAGGTGTTAGGGCACTTAGGACAGCACAAAAGGTGAGCCATAGTTTGTGGTGATACTCCACACTCGCAATCATCGCAACCATCAACCAGGTAATCTAGTAATTATAATTGCAAATAAACCTGAAAGTTCTGACAGAGCGTGGGATGCGAAAGAATTTTGGTCTACTTTCAAGACTTCTTTATAATTTTTCTGATAGTCTACAGTCGCTGTCAAACATACAATAAATTGTTAAGAAAAAGAAAAACAAATCCAACTACATCTATCATAAAGCTACACTCTCCAATTAGGTATTAACTTTTTTCACACTCCACTTTGCTTTAGCTCAAGTCTTATCAGATCTGTACTAGACTAAGTTGCATGAAGCTTAGCAAAGCATGTGGCAAGTCGGCGCAGGCGCAGGCGCGGGTTAAGCAACGACCTTGCTTAAAGGTCCGCCATCGCCATTCTCTACTGGTTTGTCACGCACGTCTGCAGCTAAACTGACTCATGATTTTTATATAACGGAACGTGTCTTAAGGTATACTATTTAATAATAGATCTGTTTAAAGAAAGTATGCCTTTTCTTATCTTCGTGGAATTTATCACTTTCCCAGATCTGTTGAAAATGGAAACATATAGAAGTCTTAGCCAAATAGCAAACGAATTTGACAACTTGCAGTGAAAGTGATAGTATAAGATTCTCTTCTGTCGTGTGAGGTGAATTATCAACCCTGGTGGTGGTATAGGATTGAAATAATGTGACATAACGGTGACATGTCATCTCCCTAGCATTATCCCGTTTTTCACAAGGTCCGCTTACCTAACCTGAAGATTTGACAGGTCCGGTTTTTTACAGAAGCGACTGCCTGTCTTTCCGCCAGGGAAAACCAGCCCAATACAGGTTAGGTCACATCCGAAAATGCATTTCTCGGGAATGAGGGCTTTTTCACAATGTTTTCCTTCACCGCAGAGCACGTGATCATCATTTATAATCCAAACATGAATTCGAAAACAAATTCGAAGATTATTGGTTTACGCCTGTGCTGGATTGGAACCTGCAACCTCAAAGTGAGAGGCAACGTTCTACCAACTGGACTACCACGGCTTATCAATGCCATAGGTGGCATGTCAATGCCATATATTTCTATCACTTTCACTGTCAATTGTCAGTTTCAAAACATTTTTCGATTCTGCTCTGCGGCTGTAGTTGCGGCGTTCGAATACATCCCGCTCAGGGATGGTGCTGACAAGTATCAGCTATAAACTACTTCCTAAACATTTGACTATTCGGAAGAATTTCAGAGAAATATACAATATTTTATTGTTTCTTACTTTTTAGAGCGTGATTTTTCCGTAGTCTGGTTTAAGTCTTATACTGGCCCCGATTCCTGCAGACACCTCCTAATTTTATTTTAAGTTATACCCGTCATTTTCTTATCCGCCGAAAAGGAAAGAGACGGATGATTGTCAACAAGTTAATTTTAAAACGAATGATTAACCCGGACGAATAAAATAGGCATCTCGATGGTATGCAATCCGTTTGACGTGCTGTCTACTTAAATCTGTCGGGTTATTGGCCGGTGTAAAATTTTTAGACGGTTATTTTAGATTTCTGCATAAAATGGACGTGTATTCCATACATTTTATGCCTGTCGTCCCGTTCCTTTCTTTTTCAGCGGATGAGACAGGTATAACTTAAAATTAGATGGCGTCTGCAAGAATTAGCACCATTTTTCTCTTCTCTCAATGCATCAGAAATACAAATGAAGTAAAGGATAACGGAATCTAATACTACGTCCATAATAAAACGAATTTCCAGGTAGATTGATAAATCCAGTTCACTATAAAAGGCAAGACATATAAACTCGTGTCTTGGCATAATTAGAAGCCCACTACTAACAGGTAACGATTGGTTGCAAAAGAATGCGTAACCATTACCAGCTAAACCGGTTTTATCGTATCGTACAAGTATATTATTACCGTTTCCGTCAACTTTATACCGTTTTCTGACCATTGATTGGTGATAGTAGAACATAAAGCTTTTCAAACGAATATTCTAACATTTGTTTTGGAATATAGCTGCATAATTCGATTCTATTAGTGAACTTTAACAGCCTCCGTTCTGGATTTTAACTTAAAACCCGATGGGGACATTGTCGAAAACACTTTGTGAGACTGCCCTTTGTTTGATAAGGACTTTTCGGGCTTGAATCACCTGATTGTCCGAAAAAGTAAGATGATTCCGTGCTTCGGAGGGCACGTTCAGCCGTTGGTCCCGGCTATTAGCCGTAAAAACACCTCCACCAACCCGCATTGGAGCAGCGTGGTGGAGTACCCCCTCCGGTTGATTGAGGGGAGGCCTGTGCCCAGCAGTAGGACGTATGTACGTAGACTGTTTATGAATGTATGTATTGAACTTTTCTTTCTTTTGGAAGCAAAGTATGACAAACTCTGCTTATCCAAGTAGGACGAAGTAGATGTGAGTTAATATGTTCTTTTGAAAAACAACATAGCATCATACCAGTACGAACAAGTGTATCATACCGGTACGATCTACTCTGAACCGGCGTGCGTGTATGAAACGGTTGATGAATCTGGAGGAAGCAAAAGAAGTGTGTCAGGATCGAAGCAAATGGAATTCCATAGACTCTGCTTACCCCGGCGGGAAATAAGCGTGAGTTTAAGTAGGTATGTTATTTTATTAATAATAAATCTAGTTTAAAAGCTTCAATCTTTACCTGGAATGAAAGTAGCGTCCATTTTGAGGTTTTGAGGATTTCTTGAAAAAGCGCGTTTAGGAATTTTAATTTTCTCTATAAAGGCTTACCCCGGTGGGAAATAGGCGTGAATTTATGTATGTATGTGTAAGTGTTAACAGTCACTAACAAATGCTTACCAATTACAGCTCTAGCGATTTGATCTTTCAAACTCAAATAGTCTTACATAACTCACTAAATGCACTTAGTAATTACTTAAAAGCCTGCGTTACAGAACCTGTCTCTTCTAGGAACTACTTTCCTAGAGTTTACGTAAAGTTTGATTATGATTATGCCAACGTGGGATAGATACCTACTCTAAGCCTATTCGCTATTGCGATACGACTTGATAACGTTGAGAACAATGCTTTGACAAATTGATGATGGAGATGTCGATAAAAAACTATTGTGAAAATGTTAACCGGAGGTCCCGGGTTCAAATCCCGGTGGGGAAACATCACGAAAATCACTTTGTGATCCCTAGTTTGGTTATAGGACATTACAGGCTGATCACCTGATTGTCCGAAAGATAGATGGACCGTGCTTCGGAAGGCACGTTAAGCCATTGATCCCGGTTACTACTTACTGATGTAGGTTAGTAGTCGTTACATGAGCCATGTCAGAGGCCTTTGGCGGCTCAATAGTAACCCTGACACCAGGGTTGATGGGGTTGGTAATCCACCTCACAACCCACACGATAGAAGAAGAATGTTAACTAGAATGATGCTTCTTTTCTCGAGTGTTTAATAGATTTAATAACATAAACACCCTATATACGTCCCACTGCTGGGCACAGGCCTCCCCTCAGTCAACCGGAGGGGGTGTGGAGCATACTCCACCACGCTGCTCCACTGCGGGTTGGTGGAGGTGTTTTTACGGCTAATAGCCGGAACCAACGGCTTAACGTACCCTCCGAAGCACGGAATCATCTTTCTTTTTTTCGGACAATCAGGTGATTTAAGCCTGAAAAGTCCTTACCAAACAAAGGACAGTCTCACAAAGTCGACAATGTCCCCATCGGGAATCGAACCCGGACCTCCAGATCGTGAGCCTAACCCTCTTACCACTAGACCACGGAGGCTTTTAAGTAATAATTATTTTTATTATCATGAAATTTATTTATTTTCGAAAATAACTGTATATTAACTGTTAAATAGGCTGTAGTGGAGATACAAATAAAATAATCCCTGACCCCCAAACTAGGTAAAGTCTATCATAAATACATATGTGTGTGCATTATGCATTGGCCTGTGTAGTAGTGTATGGCAATATCTTAGCGTTACTATAATTACCAATGTAAGTACTAAAATGGGTATTTTTATGAACTAGTGAGTGAGTGTGTGAGTTGAAAAGAACAGAAAAAGCTGCGAAAGAGTACGTACATACGAGAATTGAGACAGGTACCAATGCTTATACATGATAGAACTAGAGGAGATAATTTATCAAAGATTAACAAAACATTAACACAGTTGGCTCGACCATTATAGACGGCGATACGGCTCACCACCTGTCCCATTAGTTTAACAAAAAGCTCAGTGAGGTTTGAGTACTTAGTTCATCTTGAGATGGATATATCTCTGACTACCCCAAATGACATAATCGTGAGCTTATATTTTAATAAATTGTATGTATTAATGAAACAGATTATAGAAAGGAATGTATTAACGAAATAGACCTTATCTTATTTAGCCTATACGATCCCACTGCTGAGCAAAGCCCCCCCCCCCCTTGATTTTTCTCCATTAGTTCGATCTATGTATAAAGAAAAGAAAGAAAGAAAGAAATGTTTATTATAAAGGGACACCACAGCAACAAATATAAAACAAACAACAAATATACAATAAAAAACACGGAGTAACACATAACTTACAATCAAACACATAATAAAAAATAAAAAAAAAGCCTAAGCCACTAGGCTTAGGCTTTTAGGCTTTGAGACAGGTGGTCTCAACGAAATAGATAAAATATTTAAATTTCTACAGTAGATAAATAACAAGACATACTGCTTAGTTTCTAAGGAGAAAATAAAGAGAAAGAAAAAAGAAGAACAGAAAAGAGAGAGAGAGAGAGAGAAAAGAAAAGGGAAGAGTGGGAGAGAAACGGGGAGAAGAGAAGAGTCTGCTCTATTGTGTACAAACACACAAGGCGAATGGCGTATCTTATAAGGAAGTCACAGAAATCGCCCATGATAGACGAGAGGGGAGAATGCTACACCGACAAGAGCGTGGCTCTTAGATTTATTGATGATGACTAAGAACTTAAAAATAAACAGTCTTCACCACATGTTATTTACCCCCAACAGAGCTAGGTAATTAAACTACAAATTATAGATATTACAAAGTTAAATATAATCTACTGACTGCTATAATTATAATTCATGTCGCTTTTTTCTCTAATGTTGTCGCCGAACAAAGTTAATACTCCTTTGGCCAAAACTCTATGGTCCAGTCCTTTAAAAAGAAACTTAATAGCGGACATTTTTAAGAAGAAAACAAGAAAAGAAGACAGTTGACGATCAGGAGCGAAAATGAATGGTCATGGTTGAACCACAGATGTTTAGGCTAGATTCCAACTAGCCAAATCAGTTACTTTTTACTAAACGTTAAAACACAAAATTACTGTGGCATTTGCATAAAAAAGCAACCTGTGACGTCATAGAAAAACGTGACAAAATGTCGCACTTATCAGTGTATTTTTATTGATTAACAATCATAAATAGGTAAGGTAAACGTTTTTTGTCACCTTTCGAACTGTCTTTGTGTAATCAGAATTTCATAATTTATCTTTGACCTAGGAATCTATCCAATTATATCACATTATCACTTATTAAATTTTATTAACCATCTGTCGTAGTTTGGCCGAGAAATGATCTTAAAAGTTTTCTTTAGAAATAAAGACATGTAATGAGAGAACCGAATTAAGCTAAAGTTATTAAAAAACATATTGATATACATACACATAAACAGCCTATATACGTCCCACTGCTGGTCACAGGCCTCCCCTCAATCAACCGGAGGGGGTATGGAGCATACTCCACCACGCTGCTCCAATGCGTGTTGGTGGAGGTGTTTTTACGGCTAATAGCCGGGACCAACGGCTTAACGTGCCCTCCGAAGCACGGAATCATCTTACTTTTTCGGACAATCAGGTGATTCAAGCCTAAAAAGTCCTTATCAAACAAAGGGCAGTCTCACAAAGTGTTTTCGACAATGTCCCCATCGGGTTTTAAGTTAAAATCCAGAACGGAGGCTGTTAAAGTTCACTAATAGAATCGAATTATGCAGCTATATTCCAAAACAAATGTTAGAATATTCGTTTGAAAAGCTTTATGTTCTACTATCACCAATCAATGGTCAGAAAACGGTATAAAGTTGACGGAAACGGTAATAATATACTTGTACGATACGATAAAACCGGTTTAGCTGGTAATGGTTACGCATTCTTTTGCAACCAATCGTTACCTGTTAGTAGTGGGCTTCTAATTATGCCAAGACACGAGTTTATATGTCTTGCCTTTTATAGTGAACTGGATTTATCAATCTACCTGGAAATTCGTTTTATTATGGACGTAGTATTAGATTCCGTTATCCTTTACTTCATTTGTATTTCTGATGCATTGAGAGAAGAGAAAAATGGTGCTAATTCTTGCAGACGCCATCTAATTTTAAGTTATACCTGTCTCATCCGCTGAAAAAGAAAGGAACGGGACGACAGGCATAAAATGTATGGAATACACGTCCATTTTATGCAGAAATCTAAAATAACCGTCTAAAAATTTTACACCGGCCAATAACCCGACAGATTTAAGTAGACAGCACGTCAAACGGATTGCATACCATCGAGATGCCTATTTTATTCGTCCGGGTTAATCATTCGTTTTAAAATTAACTTGTTGACAATCATCCGTCTCTTTCCTTTTCGGCGGATAAGAAAATGACGGGTATAACTTAAAATAAAATTAGGAGGTGTCTGCAGGAATCGGGGCCAGTATAAGACTTAAACCAGACTACGGAAAAATCACGCTCTAAAAAGTAAGAAACAATAAAATATTGTATATTTCTCTGAAATTCTTCCGAATAGTCAAATGTTTAGGAAGTAGTTTATAGCTGATACTTGTCAGCACCATCCCTGAGCGGGATGTATTCGAACGCCGCAACTACAGCCGCAGAGCAGAATCGAAAAATGTTTTGAAACTGACAATTGACAGTGAAAGTGATAGAAATATATGGCATTGACATGCCACCTATGGCATTGATAAGCCGTGGTAGTCCAGTTGGTAGAACGTTGCCTCTCACTTTGAGGTTGCAGGTTCCAATCCAGCACAGGCGTAAACCAATAATCTTCGAATTTGTTTTCGAATTCATGTTTGGATTATAAATGATGATCACGTGCTCTGCGGTGAAGGAAAACATTGTGAAAAAGCCCTCATTCCCGAGAAATGCATTTTCGGATGTGACCTAACCTGTATTGGGCTGGTTTTCCCTGGCGGAAAGACAGGCAGTCGCTTCTGTAAAAAACCGGACCTGTCAAATCTTCAGGTTAGGTAAGCGGACCTTGTGAAAAACGGGATAATGCTAGGGAGATGACATGTCACCGTTATGTCACATTATTTCAATCCTATACCACCACCAGGGTTGATAATTCACCTCACACGACAGAAGAGAATCTTATACTATCACTTTCACTGCAAGTTGTCAAATTCGTTTGCTATTTGGCTAAGACTTCTATATGTTTCCATTTTCAACAGATCTGGGAAAGTGATAAATTCCACGAAGATAAGAAAAGGCATACTTTCTTTAAACAGATCTATTATTAAATAGTATACCTTAAGACACGTTCCGTTATATAAAAATCATGAGTCAGTTTAGCTGCAGCTTTGTCACCTTTCGAACTGTCTTTGTGTAATCAGAATTTCATAATTTATCTTTGACCTAGGAATCTATCCAATTATATCACATTATCACTTATTAAATTTTATTAACCATCTGTCGTAGTTTGGCCGAGAAATGATCTTAAAAGTTTTCTTTAGAAATAAAGACATGTAATGAGAGAACCGAATTAAGCTAAAGTTATTAAAAAACATATTGATATACATACACATAAACAGCCTATATACGTCCCACTGCTGGTCACAGGCCTCCCCTCAATCAACCGGAGGGGGTATGGAGCATACTCCACCACGCTGCTCCAATGCGTGTTGGTGGAGGTGTTTTTACGGCTAATAGCCGGGACCAACGGCTTAACGTGCCCTCCGAAGCACGGAATCATCTTACTTTTTCGGACAATCAGGTGATTCAAGCCTAAAAAGTCTTTACCAAACAAAGGACAGTCTCACAAAGTGATTTCGACAATGTCCCTATCGTATTAATAAATACTGTTAATTGGTTGATAATCGAAACGAGAGTAAGTGTATACTGAATGTTGGATGTCAATATAAATATATATTATGAACTAATATGATTCTTTTTAACACTAATATACGAGTACTTCCTTATTTACATGTAAACTAATAAAAAAAAAACAATCCAATCATTTAATAGGTAATAAAACAGTTAATAGGTAATAGGTAGGTTTGTTATCTTTGTTGACATGCCAAAGGTAATAAGCCGTTGTTTGATTCATTTATTTATTTATAAAGGTAGCTACATACAGCTTAAAAGTGTAACCAAATGCACTGTATGACGAGAAAATAAATAATGAAAAAAAAAAGAAAAAAAAAACTATAAATTATACAAAAATTACAAACATAAAATAAACAGGTAAAAAAACAAACAAATAAAAACGAATATTTAATAGAAAAGAAACAGTAAATCTTCTCGCAAAAAGCCATACACTCCACCATCTATCTGCGAACACATCACATAAACCTGAAATGATACACCTTAAACATAAAGACAGGTCTGTGGAAAATAAGCATGAGCTATTAAAATAGTTTTAATGTAAAATAAATAAAATTTATGTAAGAGACGTATTTTAAAGCTATATTATATGAAAAAAAGACATTAGAAACAGTACATTATGATCAAGAACCATTAATAATCCCATAATTTATTTATAATGTACCTATTCATTACTAATTTAAGAACCACGCTCTTGTCGGTGTGGCATCCTCCATGCTACATTTTAGGGAAAAATAGAGCAGTGGTTTCCCTCTTGCCTTCTGCCCCGGAGTACTCTATCTGACGCAAGTGGGATGGCGCCCAGAGTAGTCTATTTCAAAGCCGTACTAGGACTCCTGTCATCCGTCTCTGAATAGTACTGACGGTTACTGCTGCCCTCTGTCAGTACCTATACCACTAACATATTTGACATTTAGTGAGACTTACAGTTCAATTTGTCAAAAAAGTTAATGTGACATGGTACCAAAGTGTATACATATTAATGCTCGTGACCGTACCTATTACGTGCTCTTAGACACGTTTCGTATACATAATTAATATATAATACATTCCTATCAACGTCTTTTATTACTAAATAAAACACTGCTCTGTTTAATTATAACGGAGTATTATGTATTTCTGATTGGTCTGTGTTCATGTGCATATGCATGCAAGGTCGTGAAGATTGGAGATTATGCTCCTACAGACATAAACTCACGGTTGCAACCCCAAATTATTTTTATTTTTAAAGAACGTCTACGGCCCTGTGCCGAGGTTTTTCTTCCAGCTTTTTTTCCCTGGCTATACAGGTTGTGAGAAGCTGCAGTAGTTTTAGGCTTATGAGACGTTCGTTATGTAAAAAATGATGATTCAAAGTGTAACTATGTTACCTACTGAATAAAAATATTTTTGATTTTTTTTTAATTTGAATATATAGGTAAAGAACTTTAACATATTTTTTTATAAAAAATAACAAAACAACTATGTGTGATTTAGCACTTTATTTTTGTAGCATCATCGAGGAGAATCGGGGAAAATTATTAATGTCGGCAATTTGGCATTATCTTCGTTGAACGTCGCGCACATTCTGACTATAGAGCATCATCACCACAGGCGTGAGCTTATGCAAGAATCCATGTAACTTTTCAAAAAAGCCCCAAATAAAAATCTGCACTCTTTTGAAGTTATAAAACAGAGTAAAACCGGGCGGATAATGTTTTCTCCCTCTCGATAGAATATAATAGGAAGAGGACAGATATAAATTGCTCAATTGTCACTTTAGAGAATAGTCACTATGTCACAAAAGGTAAGCTTTCGTTTTCACTGGTCGGAACACAATAAAACAAAAAGCCTTGTGGTCCGTAAACCAAAAAAAACTGCTTTTATGTAACAAGTCGTTAGCCAAATAGTTCGGTTGAAAGATTCAGATTAGGCTTAGCCATTTTACGTGTTTCAGTTTCCCATTTCCTAGTATTCCTTTTCGGACTGGCTGACGGGATTCGGACTCAGGTGGGCCGAAATAAGAACAATTTGTTCAGGTGGGGTTTCTCGGATGGCTCGGACTTAAAGTGAAAGTGCGGCACTGTTCCCCAAACGATGGAACATCTTACATCGTGTCCTGCGTGCCCGAACACCTGCACGCAGGAGGATCTGATGAGCGCTGCAGATAGCGCCATACTTGTTGCCAAGTTTTGGGCCGATACTATTTATTTTGCCATCGACACGATAAGAAGAGTATTCCTTCTAGAATGTTCTTAGTCCCTCTAGTAGAACGAATAAGAATAATTGACAATCATGTAATATTTTTTTAGGTTAGGTCAAACCCATACATTTGAATGTGTTTTGGAGGAACTTTCCAGGCTACAATCCTTAAAAAAAAACATAGATTTTCCTTCGTTTAACCTTATAATTTCATGGATAACATATGCCTCTATGCTGGTTGGTTTTGGGTATAAATGATGACCCTTCTTATTATACCCAAGCACAATTACATCTTCCACCTATTATTATTCTGATCAAAATAAAGAGAAGCAATATTGCAATAGTTTTAGGCGGATGAGCCGTTCGTTATGTAAAAATTGACGATTCAAAGTGTAACTACGTTACCTACTAAATAAAGATATTTTTGAATTTGAATTTGGTAACAACACAATTCTGTACATAATGTGATCCGAATATCAAGCAACAATTATTTTTATTTATGTTTCTGCCATTACTATGTACTCAAGTAATGAGAAAATAAATAGTTATAACGTTAAGCTGTACAACGCTATCTATATTGTTTTTGGTGAACCTAGCCTGGAAAGTCCCTCATTTAATTGTAGCTCTCAGACTTATCCAAGTCTGAGTTTGGGTGGGTGAGTCTGGGTGGGTGAGTCTGAGTGGGGTGAGTTTGGATGAGTCTGGCTACTTATCAGATCACATTATGATCACATTATGTACAAAAAATTGTTCGATATAAAATTAAGAAAAAGAAAGAAAGAAAGAAACATTTATTACTTCCGGACACCACAGACACAGACAGACAGGTACATTACATTTAACACAGGACAGAAACCACACGAAAATCAATAAGTACATAGACAAAAAAAATATACCAAAACAAAAAGAAAAACAAACCAAAATCATAAAAACAATAATAATAAAACTAAGTATTTTAAATGCAACGCACTGACGGCCTGATCATCTGCGGTGGAGTCCGGAATAAAAGGACCGAAGGAAGGAATAGAAGGATTAGTACTTTATAGATAGTTTATACCGATATTGATAGTGGTCCGTTATGTTGGAAAGGGCATATTCACTTTCTTTTAAAACGTGACACCGATATAATAACAGTAAATCTTCGAATGACACTCACTTTTTGGCCGGACAAATGAGGAGCGCTGACAGATCTCACTCTGCAATTAGTTGAAAGCTCAGGGAGCTTAAGAAAGTGTTTGCGAAAATAAATAAGATACTTAAATAATATTGCCTTTGGCGTCTCAATAGTGACCCTGATACCAGAGTTGATGAGGTTGGTACTCCACCTCACAACCCGCACGATAGAAGAAGAATAAGATAAGGACTTAGATTAGAATTGCATTATAATTATATTTGGTAATATCATAATTTAGTAACAGTTATTGTAAATATTTTAATGACTATAGGGGCCTTATCCAAGTTGTAAATTATGGGATGTTACGTGGTAATGAGGTGAGGGCAGCAGTAACTGTCAGTAACAGAGGCGGAGGACAGAAGTCCTAGTATGGCTTTATAATAGACTACTCTGGGCGCCATCCCACTTGCGTCAGACAGAGTACTGCGAGGCGGAAGGCAAGAGGGAAACCACTGCCCTATTTTTCCCTAAAAAGTAGCATGCTGCACCGACAAGAGCGTGGCTCTTAAATTGATGATGATGATGACGTGGTAATAATTAACCTACCTACCTTATTACCTTTTTTAAAAGAGTATTTACTGACAGCGACAACGTTATTGCTCGCATTCCGAAATGATTAATTTATGATTACAATGATTTTGACTTATATACTACTAAGTTACAAACAAAATATTAGTTAAAACAAAGTATTAGTAGAAAAGGCAACAACATTAGGATCAAAATGGAAACAAAAGATTGAGACAGTGATTAGTAAATGAGTAAAATAAGGAATTAGTATGCAAATAAAATAAGATTAGTAATGAGAAACAGTGATAAGATTGAGAACTGACTACATTTACAATGATGATGATGATGATGATGATCTCCGACCCATTTCGGCCATGGCGACCACTTCGACTCCTAGTCGGCACGACGCTTATGCGCCCGAAGGTGGCTTATATAGCCTATCTTTACAGTGATCTCCCGCGCACAGTGAGGGCATATGAGCACACGAGTTCCAGCAACAGCGCACGGCAGACCTCGACGCTAAACGTGATGAGTTGAAGGCCCGTCCCCCTGCCGCTATTCATTATAATTACATTAACAATATATATAGCGAAAATAATGTATGTTAGGATTTAAATAATGTATGTTAGGGCTTATTATTTAACAGGCAATCGACAGTGACAGTGATAAAAATGTATGGGATTGACATGTCACCTTATGTCAACCCCATACATTTTAATCACTGTCATAACGTATGTATGGAAGTTTGACAGGTGTCAAAGAGGTTTTATTTCGTGTGCGTCAAGCTAGCGGCCTCAAAAAAAAAATGGGCACGAAAAAATAATTTGACCATACCAAAAAATAGTACTCTTATTGAAAAAAATAGTACCTGTTGTAAAAAAATTAGTACCATCACGGTTCTGGATTTATAGCCATGTTTTATTGCACTTGCTAGCTTGACGGTGAGCGAAATTTGGCGAGAGTTAACGACAAGGTCTTTCGCTTTGATTTAAACGCCAAAAAATAGTACCGAAATAGTACTCATCCCCTGCAAAATACCGAAAGTAGTACTTCAACGGTTCCAAAGTTATAAAGGCAGTTCTTTGATCCCGCTAGCTTGACGTTTTGAAAATACCTATTATCTGGGGAACGCTTGCATACTTCAGTATGTAACTAATGTCAATAAACTCGTATGAAATAGTACTCCCTACCATCATAATTTTGATCCGATTCTCTTTGTAGAAATGTTAAAAAATCATCATAACCTATGCCATACATTTGTTGTTGATACAGTCACGTAGACAATTACATAACCTCACAATTTATTCGTAAGTATTGCCATTTTGGAGGTCTACCCTACCATTTCTTTGCACTTCAGTGCTGCTATTACAAAAAAAATCATATTGCATACACCCATATGCACTAATTTTAATAGAAAATGTCTGCATGGGTCTAGTTCTTATCGAAAACAATCTGTGATTTTAATACATCATAATACATTTTTAATCTGCTGTTTTATTTTATAATTTATACCTTCATGTTGAATTTGTTACGGATCGAAGTGTTTGTTAATAAACAATTTGCAGTATTTGTAGAATAACTCAAAGAGTTTCAACAATGATATTACTTTCATCTAACAACCCTGGCACTTCACCAATTTTTACCCAAAAATGGGGAAAAATACTGAAATCTGACAACATTCTTGACCATGTGTAATAATTTTGTTCGCGACTGTACTTGTCTTGATAAATGTATGACATAGGTTATAATGACTTATTGACATTTTTCTACAAAGAGAATCAGGTCCAAATTATGATGGTAGGGAGTACTATATTGTAGGGAGTACTTTATTGACATTAGTTACAAACTGAAGTATGCAAGCATTCCCCAGATAATAGGTATTTTCAAAACGTCAAGCTAGCGGGATCAAAGAACTACCTTTATAACTTTGGAACCGTTGAAGTACTACTTTCGGTATTTTGCAGGGGGTGAGTACTATTTCGATACTATTTTTTGGCGTTTAAATCAAAGCGAAAGACCTTGTCGTTAACTCTCGCCAAATTTCGCTCACCGTCAAGCTAGCAAGTGCAATAAAACATGGCTATAAATCCAGAACCGTGATGGTACTAATTTTTTTACAACAGGTACTATTTTTTTTCAATAAGAGTACTATTTTTTGGTATGGTCAAATTATTTTTTCGTGCCCATTTTTTTTTTGAGGCCGCTAGCTTGACGCACACTTTATTTCCCTCATTTAAATTGTATTTATTTAAGTGAACAAAATAAAACATCATTGAATTCCTTTTTATCAGGTACAAAACCTGATGTGGTATTTTAAGACGTGAGTCATGGAACTTCTTCTTTTTTTATAAACTGTGAACAGCACTTACCAGCTATTTTATATTTTAAAATATTACGCTTCCTCAAACTTAGTATGTTTATTTACTTGAGGTTCTATTACTAAAGGAAAGCTGATTTGGGTGCATTTGTAATATTTTTTTGTACTGAGTTCCACGATTGCATATTTCTCTCCTATGACTATAGGTACATTTACAATTTCGTGCACTTCTGTTGTTTTGATGAGCTATGGTGCGTTGGAATATCTTATTATTAAGTTTCTTTTCGTCGCCAACCGTGCAAAGAATACAGAATTAAAAGATTAATATGCGACAAATACCATTGGCGTAAGCCTTTAGTATTATTTGCATAACAAAGCTGGTTCCCTGCCTTGAGAGATTAACTCCACAAGTACATATTGCACAATTATATACTCAATTAAATGTTTTGTCTAATTCACACAGCTTGAGAAGGTAATTGGGGCCATTACGTTAGCGAAACGAGTCCGCGGACCATGATCACGCCTCGGACACTTTACAAAACACTTCGTTTAAAGTGCAAGTGCGGCACTGTTCCCCAAACGATGGAACATCTTACATCGTGTCCTGCGTGCCCGAACACCTGCACGCGGGAGGTTCTGATGAGCGCTGCAGATAGCGCCATACTTGTTGCCAAGTTTTGGGCCGATACTATTTAGTTTGCCATCGACACGATAAGAAGAGAAGACTTCGTTTAAACAGACACTACACATTGACGTTATCGTACACGCACATCTGTGTGTGTGACGTCTGACGCCTTACGATTGAAGACTAAAGTAAGACCGAGGCACACCCCGGACACTTCATACAAACAACCTCAAAGTCAAACAAAAATATCTACATGGAAGATGGAATTCACTGACACGCCATTGCCACGTCGCCGGCGACGTTCGCCAAACAATTTGACTTGAAATTGTAATACAACATTTTTTAAGAAAGTACACAGTACAGACAGGGCCCCTGTGCCGAGGTTTTTGTTTGCAGCTACTTTTCTTAGGCTTCACTGGTTGAGAAGCTGCAGTAGTTTTAGCCGGTCTAGTAGTAGCATACAGTTAAATCACCATCTCTTCAGCCGATTTCCACGTACCTTTTGAAATTCTATCCTTTTTATTTTGGTGCATTAAAGTTACAGCCTCCGTGGTCTAGTGGTTTGAGCGTTAGGCTCACAATCTGGTGGTCCGGGTTCGATTCCCGATGGAGACATTGTCGAAATCACTTTGCGAGACTGTCCTTTGTTTGGTAAAGACATTGCGGGATTGAATCACCTGATTGTTCGAAAAACTAAGATGATTCCGTGTCCCGGGCTACTAGCCCAAATTTTTCCACCAACCCGCAGTGGAGTGGCGTGGTGGAGTATGCTCCATACCCCCTACGGTTGATTAAGGGGAGGCCTGTGCCCAGCAGTGGGACGTGTACGTACAGGCTGTTTATGTTATATATGCATTAAAGTATCTAGTTATATTTGAATTTGTATCATCTTCGCTACTTTCCTAGCCACGTCTTGCTAGGTAGTACGTGTTAACAAATGGGTAACCCGCTTCCCAGCATTGTCTTTAACAACGATGACACGAACATTATGTAGTGTAGTGTATACTCTAATATATTGAACACGGTATATCTCCGTTGAGTGAAATCCTTGAGACATTTCTGTGGAATACTTAGTTTATCATCATCATCATCAGCCCATTAACGTCCCCACTCCTGGGGCACGGGCCTTCCCTATGGATGGATAGGGAGATCGGACCTTAAACCATCACACGAGCCCAATGCGGATTGATGGTTATTAACGACTGCTAATGCAGCCGGGACCAATGGCTTAACGTGCTTTCCGAAGCACGGAGGAGCTCGAGATGAAAACATTTTTTTTGTGGTCACCCATCCAATGACCGGCCTTTCCGAAAGTTGCTTTACTTCAACAATCGCAGACCGAGCGCGTTAACCGCTGCGCCACCGAGCTCCTCGTTTATCATCACATCACTAATTTAAGAGCCACGCTCTTGTCGGTGTAGCATTCTCCGTTCTTGTCTATCAAAGGCCAATTCTTTCACTTCCTTACACGACGTTCACCTGTTTAATCTGTTCCATGTAAGCTCTTCTTGGTCTTCCCCTTCCTCTCCTTCCTTGTAGCTTCCCTTCTATGATGTTTTTAATAAATTCGACGTGAGTTAACGCAAGGAAAAAAATAGCCATAGGTTTTTGATAGACAAGGGTGGAGAATGCTAAACCGATAAGAGCGTGGCTCTTAAATTGATAATAGTGTTTTAAAGCGTGATCACTATCAGAAAAAAAACGCGATCGAGGTGGATTGACTGGTTTTATAAACGGTACAGAGCAGAAGGTGGGTGACAGTAGAGTTTATACATCAATAACTGGGAATAAACAACAAACAGGGAGGTTAAAATGACATTTGCGCATATAAACGTAAGTGCGCAATGGAAACAAATGTCAAATAGCAATATTGCTTTCTTAGATGAATTGTATCGATCTGGCCATTTTAAGCCCGCAGGGTTCCGGTGGGTACGTGTCCCTAATTTCAATCAATGGTTTTCTATATGTCCTGTGTATCAGAATTATTAATATCAATGATGAAATTCAATTTTACAAAGTTAGTTCATACAAGAATAAACCTATATTCCAATTTAGTCACTAGAACACAATGCAACTTGTTACTATTTAGTGGTAGCGGCGATTTGCAACAGTGTCGAAATATCGGGAGTCTCATATCCCTGATTTAAACGCGGTAAGAACCCGTTATATAACCACGTAAACCTAAAACAATGTACGGTCTCAAGCATTAATATGTATACACTTTGGTACCATGTCACATTCACTTTTTTGACAAATTGAACTGTACGTCTCACTAAATGTCAAATATGTTAGTGCGACAGAGTCCTAAAGTGGGTACATTATATTGCTCATGACTGTACAGTACAAATATACTTTATTGCACCAAAATAAAAAGAAATAATTACAAAAGACTAGGTACATGGCGATTTCTACTACTGTGTTTTTTTATCTATCTGTTTATATCGTACCATCTGACCAGTCAACAAATTACTAGGAATTGGTACGTTACAGTGAGTGACCCAGTCGACCGTTATCTACTGTTAATTACCTTACAGTTGCGTCCAATAAGAACTCAGTATTGCATTGAAATGATTCAAATATGTATTAAATATGGTTCCAAATTCAATATTGATGTTGATCAAAATCAACTCGAGTAGGGTCGAAAGTGTTACAATGAGAATAGAAAAGAAAACACTTTATTGCCCGAGTAAATTATTCCACTGCAAATAGGGTTGGCACCACTATCTTCCATTCATCTCTGTCTTCTTATCGTGTGGGTTGTGAGGTGGAATACTAGCCTCATCAACCCTGGTGTCAGTGTTACTTTTGAGCCGCCAAAGGCCCCTCACATGGCTCATGTAACGACTACTTACTTACATCAGTAAGTAGTAACCGGGACCAACGGCTTAACGTGCCTTCCGAAGCTCGGATCATCTTACTTTCGGACAATCAGGTGATCAGCCTATAATGTCCTAACCAAACTAGGGATCACAAAGTGAATTTTGTGATATATGTTCCCACCGGGATTCGAACCCGGGGCCTCCGGATCGTGAGTCCAACGCTCAACCACAGGACCACAGAGGCCCTATTCATTTCTGTCAGTGGTCATCTCATTACACACACCTTTCATACCTATATCCTTCTTCGTGCAATCCAACACACTTTTTGAGTTCAGATTATTAGAAAAAGTATACATTGTAAGTACTTACACAGAAAATATCTAAATAATTATACCTACTATTCTTCTGAACTAAAAGTAACTTACACACTTACTTATTTACTTACTTGTATCCATAAACAAGCGGCAAAGAAAGAGTGTAAACAGATATGTGTGCCCGTAGAAAATTATGGATTTACCTACTCCACTCCAATCTCATCAGTCATCCCGTGACCATGGTACTTGCAACAGTGTCGAAATATCGGAAGTCTCATATCCCTACTTTAAACGCGGTAAGAACCCGTTATTATGTGTTTTAACTCCCGGTGAACCGAGCGTCCCCAGGGGCCTGTTTAATAAAACTTACAATTGTAAATTACAATGACAATTTGATGTACATTGCGGAGTGTGTGATCACGAATATTTTGCAGTTTCATATTAGCTAAGTAATGAACACCGAATTGTCATTGTAATTTACAATTGTAAGTTTTATAAAACAGGCCCCAGGTGTCTTTGGGCCGCCCCTTTTGCGTTTTCCACGCGTACATCTGCTTACATTACTAACAAATAATCTCATTAAAACATTTAAGATACCTTCTCATCTAAACAAAACCGTACCTGCCATTCGTTCACACAGTTCCCTCTAGCCATGTCGTTCATGATTCCATGATGTAACGTGCGAAGCTTGTGCAACACTACCATTGTTCGAGAGCGCCTGGCTGGCCTGCTAACTACAAACACGCGGAGGCAACAGTGGTAAAAATCAACCTTTTCTGGCCTTACAAGCATTTCGAAGCCTTCTCTACTCTACAATTCTCTAAAAACAGACAGTGACAATGATAAAAATGTATGGAATTGACAAAAAATGACATGTCAATTCTACGTTTTTAACACTGTTACTGTTAAGTTACATACGGTTATGACAATCGACAATGACAGTCTTCTTCTTCTATCGTGTGGGTTGTGATGTGGAATACCAACCTCATCAACCCTGGTGTCAGGGTTATTATTGAGCCGCCAAAGGCCCCTGACATGGCTCGTGTAACGACTACTTAATTACATCAGTAGGTAGTAAATGGGACCAACGGCTAAACGTGCCTTCCGACGCACGGATCATCTTACTTTCAGACAGTCAGGTGATCGGCCTGTTATGTCCTAATCAAATTAGGGATCACAAAGTGTTTTTGTGACTTGTCCCCACCGGGATTTGAACCCGAGACCTCCAGATCGTGAGCATAACGCTCAACCACTGGTCCACGGAGGTTGACAGTGACAGTGATAAAAATGTAAACGGAATTGACATACCGCGTGGTGGTTTAAGGCCCGATCTCCCTATCCATCCATAGGGAAGGCCCGTGCCCCTGCAGTGGGGACGTTAATGGGCTGGTGATGATATGTTTTTATCAATGTTACTCTGGAGTTGCAAACTATTATGACAATCGACATTGGCAATGATAAAAATGTATGGAATTGACAAAATATGATATGTTAATCCCATATGTTGTTATAACTGTTACTGTTAATTTCAAAACGATTATGAGAATCGACAGTGAAAGTAACGAATTTGTATGGGATTGACATGTCACCTTGCGTCAATCCCATATGTTTTTTATCAATGTTACTGTTAAGTTTCAAACGATTATAACAATCGACAGTGACAGTGATAAAAATGTATGTTATAGACGTAAGGCGACATGTCAATCCCATACATTTTTCTCACTGTCACTGTCGATTCTCATAATCGTTTGCAATATGGCTAATCATCCTGTAATAGGTATGCTTTTAGAGAATGCGTAGTAGAATAGGATGGAAAACCTACTTACCTACTTATTTATAAATACCTACTGTAGGTTACTTTTGTTTTGACCTTTAAAAATATGTAAACTAAAGTTATATAGTCTTTCGTAACGTTCAACATTGACATTAGAAACCGTGATTTTGATAACATTACACAACTTAGGTCTAATAGAAAAAAATCTTCAATTGATTCCAAGCCGTTGGTTTCGCTTTTAATACGGTATAAAAAAAGTTTATTTCGGACATGATCCATAGAGGTTAGTAACAAACTAGATCTAAATAACAAAAAATAGTAGGTTTTAAAAAAATATTTCAAGCAGCAATCATTGCTTGTTGACTTTAGAGCCAGAGTTTTTCATATCAATTTGACACGGGTGTTTTTAAAGGGAATAATCAATAAAATACATTTCTTGGTTAGAAACCCTCTTTAATGTTAAATTTGTCCTGCGAGTCTGACTCGCGCTTGACCGATTTTATTGATTAATACAGTGCTTATATTACAATACAAGTAGGAATTAGCACTTATAATGATTAGTAATAAAAAACTAACTAAAAAGAGAAAGTAAATATCATAGCACGGCCATAGTTAAACCGTATGCTGTACTCAAACCGGAGAGAATGAAATTTGATAGTCCCCGGCCTACTAAGCCAATGGTCTAAATTATAAAAGATTAGCTATAGCACACCCCGGAAACTTCACACAAAACCCCTCGTTTTACACAGACACACATTAACGTGACGCATATACGATTAAAGGCTAAAGTAAGACCGGAGGGGTGAGGTAAACCTAGCTCAGCCGCTGGTGGGGAGCGGAGAGTTGCCGTCCTATACGTAGTATTATTTCTTATTTTATACCAATGGTCTAAATTATATAAGCTTATAAACTACACTTAACTATTTGCACAAAACAAAAACTTTTTTATTTTGCTGTTTGGAAATTAGCTATAACCTCTGTAGACACTTATTTAGAATATTAACTGTTATTAACATTATACTAAGTACCCTCACTTCTCTGAGCTTTATGTTAGACCAGCGTGATAGGTAGTGAGCTGTATCGCCGTCTATAATGGTTGAGCCGAAACTGTGTTAGCGATAATGATAATAATAACTCAAAGAAAAAGTTCGGTGAAGTGTAAGTACTTAGTTCATCTCGCGATGGATCTACATCTGACTACCCCAATGGGGATATAGTCGTGAGCTTATGTTTTGTTATGTTCTTAACATTATACTGTTCACAAATATATTAAAACAAAAAAAACAAAAAAAAAACTGTTACAATGAAGTTTACAATGATTGTACTTAAAATACAAGGGTGTGGATGTGTGGGTGTGGATGTGGATGTGGATGCGGATGTGTGTGTGTGTGTGTATGTGGGTGTGTGTATGTGGGTGTGTGTGTGTGTGTGTGGATGTGTGTGTGTGTGGATACAAGCAATGTTGGTTAAACAAACTATCTTATTTAATTTCGCAAACACTTCCTTATTTAAATATCAATCACATTTATAACATTACTCATTAGAATAAACAATGAGGTATATATTTAAAAACATTTTACATATTATTATAATTCGAGACATTATTTATAAACGCAGATCGCTTATACTTGTACCACGATGTAAAACAATGGTCTTTTCACGGTTGCTTAGGCTAGCAGTTGAAACAATTTGATACTCTTTATAGCAATCACTTTTAAGTAACGAACCTTAAATAATTATATAATCATTATGTGCTTAATTATAGCACTTTAGTTTGAGGACACGGTTTATATGAAATTAGGCAATTTTGTATGATGCTGGTGTAAGTGGTAGAGTTGGAAGATGAAGGCCTACTTTTCTACCTACTGTGATCAGGGGAGTTAAAATGGCCACATCGAAGCAATTCATCTAAGAAATCAATATTGCAATTTGACATTTGCGCATAAAAAGTAAGTGCGCAATTCAAACAAATGTCAAATAGCAACATTGCTTTGTGATGTGGCCGTTTTAACTCCCCTGATCAAGTAGGGCTAACATTCGCATCGTAATAATTGAAGGACCTAATATACGATCCCGACGACCCGATTACTCTAGCCATAGAGGCTGCCGATCAGCTCGCGACACCAAACACTTCAGGACCCCGATACCGACTGCATTTGTTTTCGAATTCATGTTTGGATCATAAATGATTTAAATCAATGAGACAAACTCAAATGATCAATTATCAATATTATGCTCAAAAGGTCCATACTCTGATGGACGCCAGTTCCACCATCTGAGGTGTTGTCTTTTTGTAAGTACGCCCAGATTTAATGCGGGTAATAAGTTATCGAAAAATCGTTATTTTTATATATTTTTTTCAAATTACAGAAAGTACATTTAATAGTGTGATAGTATAATGAGAGAAAGCCTATGTCCTTATGTTTATAAGCCATAAAAATTTAATGATTTATCTACCTCTGCCAATATTACTGCCTAGTTTCTCATTTCTAACTGAAAGGGTTATAAATATTTATTATAGATAGAGCATCATCATCTCTTTCACGTGCTTCGTTTATCTAACCTGAAGAATTGACAGGTCTGTTTTTTTTACAAAAGCGACTGCCTGTCTGACCTTCCAGCCCAAAGGAAAAACCAGCCCAATACAGGTTTTCCCACAATGTTTTCTTTCATCACTGAGCAATCATTTATTTTCTAACTTTTTGTATAATCACCAATTTGGCAAACGAATTATTTAGTCATGTGATTATTTTTAAAATAATATTACACTTAACAGTTAAATTATTTCCTAAATAAAACATTTGCGAAACCTGTATTTTGACAAATAAAATTGATTTTAAAGTAATAATATATTTGCAAAATGAAAGTTTGTCAAATGATTAGTTTACCAAACGGTGTTTGTAAAATGATTTTTCGTCATACGTTTTTTGTTAAACAATATACCGATTAAGGTCCGTGCTAGGATTCGAACAAACGACTTCACAATGAGAAGCGTTTTCCAACTGTGTACCGTAGCTAAAATATAGAGCAATACTGTTATTTACTAATAGTCATTTCTTGACAATTTACTTTTCCACGGTAACTTAGCGAAGTGTGCCGTGAGATTTACCATTGCCAAACTAGTTTTTATTCAGAACATTTCGTATCAATTTACGAGTACAGATATTGCATTGGTAGGAATATGTGAAATGGTATAATTACCTCTAACAGCAATGACGTTTTTTTAACGTCATTTCTTTGTAAGCTGTACGTAAGTTCTCTTCTATTTACACGTAAGTCTAAGTAACTACGCAGGCACACCCCGAACTATTCATACAAACAACCTCATTTTACACAGACATCACACATTGATATTATCGTACACGCGCATCTGTGTGTGTGACATCTGACGCTTTACGATTCAAGTCTATACTATATTCGAGGGGGGTGAGGTAAACCTAGCTTAGATGCTGGTGGGGAGAGGAAAGTCGCCGTTGTATACGTAGTATTATTCCTTATTCTGTGACGTAGGCAAGGATACGCGGCGTGTTGCGCGGAGGTTTCAAACATACAGCGATGTATAACAGCGTTCACGCAAAATTTTCTGTCGCGTAATGTTGTCCTGGACTGAAAGCAAATAAATTGCCCAAAAAAGCGTTCAGCAACATGTAATTTTTTTTATGTCAATGTTATAAACTAAGTATTATTTTCCCGGGCATGCCGTAAGAAGCGGCACAAGGCTTGCATCGTGCCTAATATGATGAACTATTCGGCCATCACAATACGGTCCATAATAATCCATCTTCTTCTTCTATCGTGTGGGTTAAAATCCATCTTAGGACTTTGTACCAAAAGCTTCATATTATATTCGGATCAAATGTAGCCATCAGGGATTGCGGTCGAGATTAAATGTATGTACGTGATAAGCACGGAATTACATAAATAATTAACAAAAATAATGCTATTTACTGCACTCGTCAAAAAGCCCGCCCCTGACTAATCCGGGCGCGAAGGTGCCCATTACACTAGCCGCATTTCCTCGCTGTACAGCAATGGACAACCTTTGCGCCAAGAACAATCCGGCACGGGGGTCATCTCCACTCTCTCTTAAACGACGTCCGATTTCCGCTATAAATTTTACGTGATACTCATTTTTAGATGTACCAGGTTTACTAGTGGCCCTATCTCATTAGGACACCATGGTGGCGCTATCGACAAAATGTATGCGGTTGTATAAACGTGTCTTGTTGGCTGCGCAACCATCAAAACGTCAGGCGTCAAACTGCATACATTTTGTTGATGGCGTAGCATAGGTAGGCATTCAGTTTTTCCAATCTAATTTCTAGGTTTAGACTTACATTTTGCAATGGCTGTCAATCATAGTGGTGTAAGGTTTGCTAACTTGAAAGTACCAACCTACTAACTTAGTTCTTTTTTTTTAAATTAGTTTTCTCTCTACACATTGGAACGCATAGACTTTTCTTTTGTGGTGCCTAAAGCTCCGTCCTCACTGAACATGGCCAGTAGCGTCCATTCCGATAGTGACGTAAATTTTACCTATTTGAAATACGAATCAAGAAAAAAGCAAATATTAAATAAGTAGTAGGAATCGAATCTTTGTTCTTGAAACAATAATTAATGGCGGTTTCAGATTACAAATTGAATTAATTAATGGCCACGATGAGTAGTTAACAATGTAGCTGCAGATCGGGGGTCAAGGCGGATTGACCTGCCAATTAGCTGAGTCTAGGTTGAAAACCTGTTGTGTCTATTCTCAGGGCTTTTCGGCGGGAAACGGGAACGGGACAGTTGCTTTCTTCATTGGGTAATCTAAATAATTAATACGAAGTGGTGTTTTGTGGTTAATGATCGCATTAAGTTAGTCGGAAGACATTCGCGAATGTTATTATATTGGAGTATTCAATAAACAAAGTGTATCTGCCTATTTTCGCTTCGTGTCCGGAAGCCGCTTCATAACTCAAAAGTTTATGCGGACTTTTGAGTTAATTCGTTTGGGGTTCGGAGTAGGAGTCTACTCCGAGGGTGGGGGCTTAGGTTCCATCATCATCATCTTTCATCATTTCATCAATCATCAAGAAAAAAAATACGTAAGACATGGCTGTATGGGCATAGTTCCCTTTGCCTTACCCTTCGGGGAAAACCAAAACAAAAAAAAATGTCTATTCTCATTGCCTACCTAAGTACCTAAGTAGGTACCCCAACAAAAACATTTTCATGTAAAATGTGCCAAGATGAGATCGCAATGACAAAAAGTTATCAGATCTCATGTAGAGTGAAGCTTCTAACTGTACAGTCATAAGCAATATCATGTACCTACCCACTTTAGAACCCTGTCGCACTATCATATTTGACATTTAATGAGACTCACGGTTTTATTTGTCAAAAAAGTTAATGTGATATGGTACCAAAGTGTATACATATTAATGCTCGTGACCGTACACGGGCTAACTATACAAACCCTAAGTTCACAAACTCTACATGTTAGGTTAGGTTAGCTCCCAGATATTTTACATGCTTACTCTTGGAATTATGGCCATATCTCTCTAGGATGCCGTGCCACTAATGAAATGTAGGTATTTAGTTAACATCAGGGGAGTTAAAAAGCCATATTGAAAAGATTCGTCTAAGAAAACAATGTTGACATTTGCGCATTAAAAGTAAGTGCGCAATATCAGCAAATATTTCTTTTTCAGATGAACTGCTTTAATGTGGCCTTTTTAACCGTCCTGGTGTCTTGTTGGTTGTTCACACGAATCAAAGCAAAACATAGTTCTGAATTCAAATTCTGATACACGATAAATGCAAGAATTGATGTATATGGAAATTAGTATTCCCGGGGTTGTCGCGACATTAAGAAAAAAAACAGAAGCACTGCAGACACCTATGAACGAAATCTTATTTACAAACAGAATACTAATTACATTCCGACCTCGACCTATTAGATTGTCCCGGCCTTGTGGTGACCTCTGACCCCGGAGATTAGAAACGTCAGCACTTGGTCACAACTCATTGAATGGGGGACCGTTAATTGATGGTTACTGGTCCGTTTGATGGAATAATCCATTGCTTAAGCTTAGGATATTGCAAAATATCTCTTTGGAATAATTATTTGTGTGACGATGTTATGAAACTATGAAAAGGTACCTACAATATTTAGCAATTAGACTGTTTTTGCGCCTTTCTGTATGTTTTGTTTTATATTTTCGTCTTAAAGAAAACCTGGCCTTTTAAAAAAATCACATACAAATGTGAATTTATGCATCCCACTGCTGGGCACAGGCTTCTCCTAAATCGCCACGCTGCTCCACTGCGCGTTGGTGGAGGTATTTTTTTGTTTGAGGGAGGCCTGTGCCCAGCAGTGGGACGTATATAGGCTGTGTATGTTATGTGAGGCCAGGAACAATGGCTTATCGTTCCATCCGAAGCACGAAATCATCTTACTTTTCTCAAGGACAATCAGGCGATTCAAGCCTGAAAAGTCCTTACCAGACAAAGAACAGTTTCATAAAGCGATTTCGTTGTCCCCATCGGGAATCGAAACTGGACCTCCGGATCGTGAGCCTACTGGCCCTGCCACTCTAACCACTAGACCATGGAGGCTAGTTCCTATCCAGGTAAAAAAAATAGCCTCGGCAACATGACTAAATGTGCTGAGCGCTATAAGCTTCACTTCCATCGATATACTTACATTTATGACAGTAAATTTTCTTTTAATTTCAATTCATTTCATTTAATTTCATTTCGGTTTCTATCTGGAATGAAAGAAGCGTACCTATCCGTTAGGAGGAGTATGTGCTGTACTACACTTTGGAGAGATAGGCGTGATGTAGTTTGTTGTTCTTTTGTTCGATATTGTTAACATGTTTTTCTATATAGAATCAACTCTGACTAGATATTGTAAAGAATGAGCTGCACGTTCAGATCTTACAACGATACTATCTAACTATGGCTACGTGACTAGCGTTGAAAATTCCGAAAGAAACAAATTGTTTTTTTCGGTGAAAAAAACGTTAGTTCGTTTTTTACCGTTTTATTTGTTTGTTACATTGAAATATATCAGAAAAAAACCTTAGGAAAAAAACGGGTATTTAATGAATTTTCGCCGTTTAATTCGACAAATTAGAAAAAAACGATTGAAAAAAACAAGTTTTTATCACCAAATTTTTAAAACAATAATGTATATTGTATTTCTATCTTGCTCACAAATCAAATACAAAGTCACTGTCGCTTTCTGAAGAATCAGTATTACATGGCTCAAATTCAAATGATTTAGATTGCATTAAATGTAAATTTGATCGAACGTATACTAGCACGTGAATTGTTAAAATTATTCAATAAGACTAAAAAGTACCTAAGTACTAAAATTAGGTACATGTAATTATTGCAGTAGTGCATGCGTGACATGAACTAAGTATCTGTGGGTCGGAATGAGCGTATGACAACAAAACAAGAAAAAAAAAACATTCTACCCTCCAAAATATAATAAAACTTTTCCGTTTCTTTCATATTTTTCCGGTTTTTTTCGTTTTATTCATAAAAAACATGAAATATTTCATACTTATTTTTCTTGAAACTTTCGAATAAAACTTGTAAAAAAACGAAAGAATTTGAAAAAAACGGGAAAAATTCCCGCTTTTTTCAACGCTATACGTGACTATTGTCGCAATGAGATTGGTTTGTCACATTTATAGTGACTTGGTTGTTACCTGGGATGTTTCTATCACCTTATTTATTATTTCGAAGTTTAACAATATTGAAAATGGCCCCGATTCTTCCGACGGAAAATTCCACTTGATATCAACTCAGAATCATCCCCCTCAGTATTCGTTACGATGTCACTAACACCCTGTATAAACAGCTGCTTAAATGATTTAATAACATTGTTTCTTCCGACGGAAACTATACTTAAGCGTTTTTATGTTATACTTAAGTTTCATAACCCTTTTCATAACACCTCAAGACTTTCCTAGCATGTTACCTCTTTCATTCATTCTCATATCCTCATTACTTCCAGCCATACTTTGAAACAAAATTATTTGAAACCATTTATGCAAATTATCTTTGTTTAGGTATATTGTTTAACTTGTATATTGATATGTTAATTCTATGTTGTTTCAGAATAAAGATGGCGTCTCGGCGGCGTTGGCTTGCGGTGTTATGGGCAGCAACATGTCTTTCATTAGGTAAGTTTATAAATTAAGTATATAAAAAAAGATTAGGTATCAACCGAATGTCATCTTAGCAGCCCTTTCTCAATTTTCCTCGCTATACTTTCTTAATACTTAATTCGTTTTTTCTTTTTTACTATTGCACGTAGGTACGCATAATTGCCAGGACAAACCCAAGACGGTTTATTGGTATGTCTGCATTATTCCATGTATACGTATATACATTTTTTTGGTTAAATAAAAAAAAATGTGATTCCTGTACACACCATCGAATTTTATTTTAAGTTATAGGTACCTGTAATTTTCTTCTCCGCTGAAAAGGAAAGGGACGGGTAATCGACAGGCATAAAATTTATGGAACACGCGTCAATTTGAGGCAGAAAACAAAACCCGTCCTAAATATTATATTGGCCAATAACCCGACGGAATTCAGTTGACAGCACACGTCAAACTGTTTGCATATGACCAAGATGCCTATTTTATTCGCCTGAGTTACTCATTCATTTTAAATTAACAGTTGTCAACCATGCGTCCCTTTTCTTTTCGGCGGATAAGAAAATGACAGGTATAACTTAAAATAAAATCAAGAGGTGTCTGCAGGAATCGGGGCCACTGTGTAGGTACGTGGTATGTACATTGAACTTTATGGTCACCAACTGAATTGGAAATGGGGATACCGCCACAGAGCACCACAAGAAATGGTGAAGCTAGAAACGTTAATAAAACTAACTGTAAAATTTAGGTTCGTATTGTTATGCATAATTGTGAAGTAACCACGCGTGTTGAAGCCGGAACTATTATTTTCACTCAAACAGAGAGAGTTGCTAAACACATAATTTTGAAGGCGAAGTAAACGAGCCTTTATGTGCGGTACAGTTAAAGAAATATATTTATATATATTTTTTATTTATTTAAGTTAACAATAAATAGTCTTATGAACCAAAGTCGATAACATTTACATTTAATGAGATATTATTAATATAACATTTAAAAAAATGAAATATTTTTTTATCATGATGCGTAACGTGTATGAAACGATTGAAGCATCAAGTAGAATTCCACATTCATATTCAAAATTACTGGTCTAACTTGTCTATGTAGTATAGTTTTGGAGTTTGAGTGTACGTTTGTTAAATGAGAGCATAACACATCTTTGTGGTCTGTGAGCGTAACGGTTGCTAAATTAATACAATTAGCAGGTGTATCATTCAAATGAGAGGAGCTTCAACCGGTGAGGTGGGCAAGGGAAACAAAATGGTCTATTTAAACAGTCAGAAACGTAATTCAGTAACTAACGGACTGGTCAAAAGCATAGACTAAGGATTAATCCTTATTTTGATTATTGTGATTAATCATAGCATCAATTTAAGAGCTTCGCTCTTGTCGGTGCAGCATTTCCATGTTACTCTTTTAGGGAAAAAAATAGGGCAGTGGTTTCCCTCTTGTCTTCCTCCCCGCAGTATTCTGTCTGACGCAAGTGGGATGGCGCCCAGAGTAGTCTATTATTATAGAGTAGCCATACTAGGACTCCTGTCCTCCGTCACCGAACTGACGTTATCGAAGGATTAACTACGTATAAAACGGTAACTCTCCGCTCCCCACCAGCGGCTGAGCTAGGTTTACCTCGCGGCACATCACTGATCCTGTAGTGGATTGATGAGGTTGATGATGAAGAAGAAGAATAATGAGATTCATACAAATTTAAGGCTATATAATAATAATTTATTTATTAAAGACAACACAGATCCATTTATTTGTTAGTACAATTCACTTAACTTATGTTAGTACCTTATAACTAGAAGGGATTTGACACGCTTTATGAGGTCTAATATCAGAGGGCTGTCACACCTATTAGCGATTGCAGCCAGGATCCCATTGCTACTGACCCGCATTCTGTTCAGCAGGGATGCGGTTTTTTTGCGCCAGACAGCGTCAAAACCATCCACACCCGCCTCCGCGAACATAGCCGACGCGCTGCAGTAGCGAGGCAGCCGCAATAGAGCCCTGAATGCATTATTACTATACAACAAGCGACGATAAACTGTGGTGTCATTCAACGGTTTAATTCTTTACTTCCAGTGACATCGAACATGCTGCCGGTGTTTGTAAACGACATGAACAATCTTCCACTGTCAGAGAGCACACCAGTGGGGACTAAGGTCTACAGGCTAGAAGGACAAGACCCTGAAGGATTCCCTGTAAGTATACAAAATACATATTTAAAGAGCAATAAAAAAGAAATACCCAGTGATTTTCCAACGCGCGTAGTAGAAGAGGAGTGGAATGTCATTGAGATGAGGATACATGGATCAACACATAGAATAGGAGAAAGAGATTGGAAGGGCCAAGTGAGCACGAAACGCGCGCCATACAAGTAGCAGAAAATAGTTCATACTTCAACTATACACTCCACTCGTCTGCAAACTTTATGACGCACGGAGCTCCGTGATAGTAAAATGTCGTCTTGTGCATTATTAACGTGCACGACAAAAAAACAAATAACGACTATATTGCAAGGAGATGCCTCCTTATACAAGAAACCTTAGTACGATCGGGCATTTATCAAAAAAATACTTTTGTATGCTGTATCTTACGGAAAGTAATTATAAAATTGCAGCCTATCACATAAAATATACATTCCGGTTAAGTGGCTATGGAATTTGAGAAGCAGTAGAACTATCGTAGTTATCTGTCTGCAGGAGTAGTAGAAAAAGAAAGTGGGGTACAACCGGCGACAGAGATTCTCAAACAAAACGCGTGGTAGGGCCTTATTCCAATCTCCAAGACATCAAGAGCCAACAAGAAATTACGTATATAACTTTTACCGCTGTTCCTTACTGCTCCCTGTTAATATCAAAAGTTATTACCTCATCATATTACTAACAGACTAATTTTATTGTCTCTATTTAACATAATGAATTATCCATTTTCAGATAAAATACGGACTGAAATACACTGACAAGTTTACAGTGAATCCTGAAACTGGTGACGTCACATTAGCAAGACCATTAGACAGAGAGGTAACTAAACTTTTTACCACGTTTTAATATCGAATACCCTTGTCAATCGTTATGCTTAATAACCGAGTGACTCAATTTTCCAGGTGGAAGATACGATAAAGTTTGAAGTCTCTATAGAAGAACAGAATCCTAATTCTGATCAGAATCTAGTCCAAACACAGCCTGTGACAGTTATCGTCCTTGATGAAAATGACAACCCACCCGTTTTTAAAAATGTAAGTAAACCTAGGAATTTGTTACATACTTGTGTCTCTAAATAGAATTCTCCACTCAATCAAAAAGCGTATGTAACACTCTACTATGGTGCACCATTGGACCCCAATACTAACCTCACCAGCGCTTATCGCTATCGGTCCACTAGGGTCGATTACATCTTTCAAATAAGTATATTATAATCCTCTCGAACGCATATTATCTTATATTGTCATTTCGACATCTGTTTTGCTTTTTTGTAATTGTTTTATGAAAATTTTAAATGTTGTTACTGTCTTGTCCTTTTTGTGTGAAGCATCTTTTTATAATGAACTATTTCTATTCTATTCTATATTTTGTATCGGATAATAATAGCTCCCCGTTTGTCTAAAATCTACAATAAGTCACGTCAAAAAAAGTTCCATTGCGGATTAGTGGGAATGTTTTTCACATTTATTATGCTTTTCTAGAGTCCATACGAAGCAGACGTGCCCGAAGACGAGAAAATAGGTACGACAATACTCAAAAACATCGAAGTTGAAGACAGAGATTCCGTTGGAGACAATCTTGAAGTTGGATGTGTGCCAAATGATCAGGTAAATTAAGGCATTAATATTACAAACGTTGAACCGAAAGACCCGAGTCTCTATAAGAAACTCATAGGAAAAGAAACATATTCTTCTATCTCAGTTTGGCGGACTTGGCGGAATAATGGGTTTATCGATCACGCTATCTGTTTTCTTAATGTTCTTCGGCAATCACGGTATTTCCGAATATTAACGAATGCTAATTTCCATGTTCATAAAATATTAGAATCATCGTGTAATTGATGAACATGGAAATTAGCATTCGTTTGTATTCCGAAATGGGATGATTGCTAAGAGGTGTTCATAAATTAAAAATATTGCACACGCATAGTATTTTTCTAGACCTTACTCTATCTGATGGTCTCTCTGTAGATAGTCTATCTGTACTTAATCTCTTTTTATGGACACATTTCCGCATCTACTTCGTCTGTTTTGACTTTTCGTAAGGCTTTAATTCTTTGTCTTTCCAGTGGCCAGAAGCATGTGATATATTTGAGGTGGTGAGTCTTCATGCAACGGCCAACCAGTACAAAGGTGCTCTGGTCTTGAAGAAACCTTTGGATTATAATGATAAACAATTTTATCAGTTTCAGTTATATGCTAATGTAAGTATTCAGGAGAAACACTTGCTTTTACTCATTTTGCGGGTGCTAAAATTTTAAATGCATTTGTGGGATCAACCGTGTCCAGTAAATCCATTTATAAGATTAGAATCAAAATGATGGGTTCAATAGTTCAAGATAAGAACTCGGATATTCTAATCACTTTAGAAGGTACTGGATAGCTCTTATTTGAAGAATTTTTGAATACCCAATGTCCTCTAAAAAGTATGCGCTAAATGCTGTTGTATTTAGTTCACGGTTCGCCTTAACATGGAAATCTAAAAATACGATCGTAGATGACCAAACTTCACATTATTTACTTCCAGGATGGTAGTCTAAACTCCACGGCCCATGTGGAGGTGAAGGTGGTGGACGTGCAGAACTCTCCACCAGTGTTCAGTGGAGCCCTCAGCGCAGCTCTATCTGAGGATGCCCCGGTTGGGACACTAGCTCTGTCTGTAAAAGCAAGAGATGCAGACAGAGCGCAACCAAGAGATGTTGTCCTGGAGTTGGTTACCAGTAAGTTTATTTAAACTAAGCCCTTTAATATTGTCAATCACGGGTTTTTACAAAATAACAAGGAAATAAGAATTTTAGTGGATCGTGACGTAATTTATAATTGCATTTCCTTATTATGTTTTCTTTACGTTTATATTTATGACTCATTATTTATCCTTTCAAATTCTTTCAAATATTATCCTCTCAGATGACGCACTGAACCGAGGTTCGCGCCCAACTGGGCATCCTGACGCCTAATGTCTCTAATTTTGAATCGGATGACAGTCCTCAGCGCGCCGCATTTGTCCGACCCTGATTAATGACATTTGTAGCAAATCTACAATCAGTCAAGTCAAGAAAAAAGAAAATTAACCATACATATCCATAAACAAATTCAGATTTTATCCTGTTACAGCATGGCGCAATAGTATATTATATCTGTTCTCCACTTTTGTCATTTACCTCATCATGGCTTAGAGATAAATATGAGTATTACACAAAATATTATTTATAGCTGCTATTTTTACTTTCAGATCCATTGGATTTCTTCGTGCTTGACAGAAACACTGGAGAACTTAAAACTGCAAAACCTTTGGATAGAGAAGCTTTAGCTGATCCATCTTCACCTTTAAACCTTACTGTTAGAGTAAGTACCATTATATATTTTTTTTAATTGAGAGTTGTTTATTTAGAGAAAAGGTTCAAGTCTCACAGTGTGATTTTATTGACATAAGTCCTACCGAGAACCGATTCCAGGACCTCCAAATCGTGAGTGAATCTCTTGGCGCTTGATCATGGATGCTTAGTCTACTCATTAATTTCCTGAGAATTTCCTTCTATCATGTGACGTCTTCTGGCTTGTGAGGTCAATGACCGTCCTCATCAACTCTGTTGTCATGCAGGGCTAACCTGCGCAACGTGATAAACTTATCCATCGATTAAATAAATGATGTCGATATCGAAAAGTTAGTTTTTTTCCCTAACATGGGTGTCACGTAATTTTGTTCGTATTTTGACAGTATGACATGATGTATGAGTTCACATATTAGCACCAATCGACAAAACTATATATATAACTGTATATCGTCAGGATCGATAAAATGACCGTGACAAATTTTTATCATATTGCGCATGTTAGCCCTAATGGTGATTATTGAGCCACTAAACTCTAACGTGGGTCCTAACAATATACTCATTATATTTAATATTCTTCACTTATATCCTACAGGCAACAGAAATAGTGAACGGAGCACCTCTATACTCGGACCTCACATCTACCACTGCTACCATCACAGTGACCATCAAGGACGTCAACGACGAACCTCCGAGGTTCAACAAGAGGGAATACAGCGTGGAGATCCCTGAGAGTCTACCGCTTGGTACCCCATTACCTAACCTTGACATGGTTGTCACTGACACTGATGTGGTGAGTAACTTCCATGATTTATTAATGGTTGGTTGTTCCATGGTTGTGTTACAAATAAAACCCTTATTCATCCCCCTAGCATTATTCCGATTTTCACAGGGTCCGCTTACCTAACCTGATTTGACAGGTCCGGTTTTTTACAGAAGCGACTACCTGTCTGACCTTCCAAGTAATTCCAACCCGCGAAGGGAAAACCAGCCCAATATAAGTTAGGTCACGGACCTCCGAAAATGCATTTCTCGGAAATGTGGGTTTCCTCACGGTGATTTCCTTCACCACTGAGCACATTATAATCATTTATGATCCAAACATGAATTCGAAAAAATTTCGACAATCATTGGTTTTGCGACCTCAAAGTGCGAGGCAAACGTTCTACCAACTTTCGCGGGTTGGAAGGTCATACAGGCAGTCCTGAACCTGTCAAATCTTAGGTTGGGTAAGCGGAGGCTGTGAAAAACGGGATAATGCTAGGGAGATGATGACGTATTTGACTGAAATCTGTTTCAGGGTCTAAACTCAGTCTTCGGCCTCCGTCTGTCAGATGAACTGGGAGCATTTGTGGTGGAACCATCAACGGCTACAGGAAGCGCCTCCGTGACCTTAAGACTTAATACTACTTTGGATTACGAGGATCCAAATCAGAGGAAATTTATTCTGGAGGTAAGAAGCATTATTATTATGAGTGCAATTTCCCTAAAACACAGTTTTATTACAATAAGTCACGCGTCAATAAAAGGAGTAAGTAACAAATATTTATCTTAACTAGGAGTGTGATAAAAACAGCAATGTTTAACGGTAGCTATCAATGAACTCAGAAGAATCAATTTTCGAAGAATCAATTCTATCGTGTGGGTTGAGGTGGATTACCAACTCCATCAACCCTATTTATTTACTTACGGACATTGTTGTAACCTGGGGGGTTTAATAAGCCATTTGACATTCGTTGACTTGCGCATGCGCAAAATGTCAATTCGCAATATTGCTTTTTAGGTGAATTGTGTCAATGATACCTTTTTAACCCCTCTGATCTATGTTCCTCGTTTCCAACCAAGACACTTTGAAATTCCAGGTCATAGCCGAAGAACTGCACACGTCACCCCGCTTATCATCCAAGGCTAGTGTAACCATCTCCCTGACGGATGTGAACGACAACGCGCCGCAGTTCGCTGATGAACCGTACACTGCTACTGTTGCGGAGAACGCACCGGCCGGAGCCTTCGTCACGGTTGTCAAGGCTACCGATAGAGATACTGGCAGGTACGATGGGTTTTGTGAAGGGAATTAAAGGTTTGGAAGAGTTTTTTTGGGGTTTCGGTATGGGTAAATCAAACCAAATCCACTTTATTGCACAGAACTTCACTTTAACAAGCAGACATAACACATTTATACAGTACAATTGGGTGGCTTTATTGCTCTAGAGCAATTTCTCCCAGGCAATCACTACCAAGAAGCAACCACTTATTAACAACATTTTTGGAAATAAAAAAAAAATACTTATTATTATTATTACAATTAGATGCGGAGTGATGTGGACCATTATCAAAAAAAAAACATCATCATCATCACCAGCCCATTAACGTCCCCACTGCAGGGGCACGGGCCTTCCCTATGGATGGATAGGGAGATCGGGCCTTAAGCCATCACGTGGGCCCAGTGCGGATTGATGGTTATTAACGACTGCTAATGCAGCCGGGACCAACGGCTTAACGTGCCTTCCGAAGCACGGAGGAGCTCGAGATGAAAACTTTTTTTTTGTGGTCACCCATACTATGACCGGCCTTTGCGAAAGTTGCTTTAGTTCAACAATCGCAGACCGAGCGCGTTAACCGCTGCGCCACCGAGCTCTTAAAAAAAAAATACATAATTTTATTATCTTCTGGGCAGGAACAATACTTGTCATAAATACTCAAAAAGTCTGCACTCATTCAATAGAGGAGTAAGATACTATTGTCCACCATGCTTCTCGGCTACAAGTTGGTAGAAATAGCCAGATTTCGGCAGTTTAGAAAGCTCGTTTACTAAGTTGACCTATATTGTAATCAATTACGATTCAGGTCAACTGAACTCGGTTTCGAAACCGGGATCTCAGATTTGATGTGGACACGCTCTAAATTACATCGATGATCATTAAAAAAAGCTTTACCAAAGAATCCTCACTTCTCAGGTTTGGTACGGAAGGCATCGTGTACCAATTATCAGGCAATGGAGCGGAACTTTTCAACGTGGACAAGAGGACCGGAGTAATTACTGTGGCTGCTTGTCCCACTCCCGGACAACAACCGTGTCTGGACTACGAGACTCGGAAAGACTATTTCCTGCAGTTGAAGGTAAATAAATTATACTTTCAAATGGCCTGACTCTTATGGCGATGGATGCTTTTGATGAGATGCGAAGCATTGGAATGAGACTTAAATAGGGAATTCACCTTAGTTTTTTTTTGTCATCTTTAAAGGTTTGACCCAAGAAATGTAAGTTACTGACGCGAACGTAATGATATTATTATTTAGTCTAGTCTAAGCCAACAATGGTGATGGATTTCAATAATACTTCTGATTCTACTTTTCTTTTCGGTAGCTGGTCATAAATCTGCACAATATTACGCCACTAAACATCATCTATTCTTAAAAGACATACATAAACTCACGCCTATTTCCCATCGGGATAAGCAGAGACTATGGAATACTTGCTTCCTGATCCTGTCCTGACACACTTCCCTTGCTTCCTCCACATTCATCAATCGTTACATACACGCCGGTTCAGAGTAGATCGACTGAACCTATTCTAAGGACATCTCCAATTTGGTCAACGTACGTCAATCTATGAAAGACAAAGGAATGGAGAAATTTGAATGTGCTTTTTCCAGGCAACCGACGCCGATGGAGCCGGCCAAAGCTCAGTAGTATCCCTGCAGATATCATTGACAGATTCCAATGACAACCCGCCTGTGTTCGTCACGCCAGTCTACAAGGCTTCCATTGATGAGGATGCTATCAAATTTGAACCGGAACTTCAGGTATTAAAACGCAGCTTATCATTCTCGTATCCTGTATAGATAAAGCGCATTACTTCAACATCTCCGCCTACTTAACCTGAAAATTTGAAAGGTCCAGTTTTTTACACAAGCGACTGCCTGCCTGACCTTCCAACCCGCCAAGGGAAAACCCAGCCCAATACAGATTAGGTCACATACCTCCGAAAATGTATTTCTCGGGAATGTGGGTTTCCTCACGATGTTTGTGATGTTCTTCTCTTTCCTTGTAGCTTCCCTTCTATGATATTTGTTAGTATACTATACGTAAACACGTACTAATAAAACACAAACATATTTTAGAAGTCGTATCACCTGGCTGGTTTTATAGGTTGAGTGTCCTAAAATTCCCAGACATGGCTCATGTAACGACTACTTACTTACATCAGTAACCAATAACATCGAACAAATTGAAAATTAAACATTCTATCTAGGTCCAAGCTCGCGACGTCGACGCCTCATCAGAGATACGCTACTCCATCATCGAACCAGCAACCCACCCGTTCTGGATCGACTCGCTAACCGGCAGGATTGCCGTGCTCCCCGAGGCTGGAGGGGTGAACTCAACTGATAACAACAAAATATTGTTGACTGTATTGGTAAGTTGTGATAAAATCAACAAAAGATTACACATCTGGATTCTACAGATTTCGAGGCGACAAAAAAAATTGTGTGGATCAATAATCTGTCAACCCAATTGTAACTAATAATATAAAAAGGGTCTTAAAGAGTCTCTAAGTGTTGGCTTCGGTCCCACGCATGCCTTCCAAAAGTCCGGGACTCCATAGTCCCGAGATATGGAAATGACATACATTCTTCTTCTATCGTGTGGGTTGTGGGTGGATTACCAATCTTATCAACCCTGGTGTCAGGGTTATTATAGAGCCGCCTAAGGCCCCTGATAAGGCTCATGTAACGTCTACGTACTATCAGTAAGTAGTAATCGCGACCAACGACTTACCGTGCTTTCCGAAGCACGGATCATCTTACTATCAGACAATCAGGTGATCAGCCTGTAATGTCCTAACCAAACTAGGGATCACAAAGTAACTTTTGTGGTATGTCCCCACCGGGATTCGTACTCGCGACCTCAGGATCGTGAGCCCAATGCTCAACCACTGGACCACGGAGGTCGTACGACTCTCTCTCTATTTAAGAGCTGCGCTCTTGTCGGTGGAGTAACCGCCATTCCTCTCTTCTTCCCGCCAAAACCTTCACCTCCCGATACGACACGACCTGTACCTTCTATTTTATTTGTTTCATAAATGTTATCCTAGGTCTACCCCTTCCTCTCTTCCCTTCAATTTTTCCTTCTATAATGTTTGTTATAAATGAATCGTGTCGTATAAGGTGGCCAATCATATTTCCTCTCCGGTTCTCTATAGTCTTCAATATGGTTCTCTTTTATTCAACTCTTTCCAGCACTTTTTCATTTGACACCATTTCAGTCCAGCTTATACCCTCCATCCTTCGCCAACACCACATCTCAAACGCTTCCAACCTCTCTCTGTCTCTCTGTGTCATAGTCCACGTTTCACTTCCATAGAGTGCAATGGTCGTACGACATACATTCATAAATAATAACAAAAAATAATAAAGATGATATAGGAATTGGATTAATAATGATTATTTCTTTGCAGGCAACTGATGGTGTTCACAACGCGACTAGCAAAGTAGAGATTTCAGTTCGAGATGTAAATAATCACGCCCCTGTTTTTGATGTTGAGAAATATGATGCTGATATTTCTGAAGATGCTCCGATTGGTAAGAGGCCCCACTAGATATTACTGAACTCTTTTGATGAACATAACTCGCGGTCTTCTTTTTATTCACACACTTTTGTGGACGACGTTACGAATACAGGTTGGACTGGTAACCTAACTTGTGTCTGATGCTGATGACTATAATAAAAAGCACTACTGCAATTTGACATTTGCGTGAGTAGAAATAAGTGCGCAATGTCAACATGTATCAAAAAACACGGAAGATAATTTGTAGTCACATTTGGAATCGAAGTTATAAGAAAATGAAAAACCAATAAATAGTTCACTATATTAGGTTTAATATTTATTTATTCTTATTTAAGACAATACAAAGCTTATCGTACTTTATAGTCTGTCTCATGTAGGTGACGAGACAGAAGATAAAGCAAGATAAAACTTTTACATAAATCACAAGTTATGCAATTTCACTTATTGTCAGTTTCTTACTACTCACTAACGGCCTCTATTGAGGTCCCGGGTTTAAAAACGGGTGGGGGCTACGAATAAATAATAAGTCAGGAAGAGTAACAACGCTCACAATTTGACGCCACTAAAATGTACACTGAGTGGGCGGGGCTTAAAATGACTACTCGCACCTACTTCAATCTGCGTCGCGCCGTCACTGACGTATGTCATTGCTCGATTTATGCTATATTTCTATGGAAAAAGCAGTGAAATATTATGTAAAATGTCGTCATGTGTAGTAAGTTGGAGTAGGAAACGAAAAAAGCTCAGCAAAAAGTTAACTGGAATAACTTATCATCGGTAAATATAACATTTCTGTTCTCGTAAACACATTATACATTGGTCCGCATTATTCAAGAAGTTCCTAGCTTAATTCAGATAAATTATAATTTGTAATACTATGCAGTCAAGTAATACCAATATACCAAAATTTCCAGCAAAATATAAGTTTTTCTGTTATGTAGTCTTATCGAAATTTCCTTTTTTTATTTTCCTCAAAAATGAAAACTGACTGCAAAAATGGATAAAAGCAGTTCTTTACGAAAGAAGAGGGGATGATCGGCTTCCATCCTATTCCAGTAAATAATAAGTCATATTGTAATTATATTTATATATCATCCAAGTAAAAAAATTGAAGTATTGAATAGTTGTTTTTACTAAATACCAATTAATTTAAAACACAAAACATGCAATATAATAATACTACTTGAATACATAATTCAGCAACACGCCTCATCCGAAATACAAAACACTGAAAATTATTAAATACACCGTTAGTTTCGTCCATTTTTTACTTATACTCACCCATGCATTGCATAACAACATCCTTGATTTGAGAACCCCGGAAACACACGCACCAACCTCTATTACGATGCCTGTTGATAACCAATCACAGCGCTTGTCGCAATGAAGCGCGTCACGGAATCGCTACTGATTGGTTTTATGGATTTACGACCTTTTAGAATGTCGTGGGGCCAATATTTCGTCGGCGTTTTATCTAATATTTATTCGTAGGGTGGGGGACATATTACAAAAAAACACTTTGTAATCCTTACTTTGGTTTGGTTATGCATTTTCGGAAGTATGTGACCTAACCTGTATTGAGCTGGTTTTCCCTTCGCGGGTTGGAAGGTAAGACTGGCAGCCGCTTTTGTAAAAAACCGGACCTGTCAAATCTTCAGGTTAGGTAAGCGGGCCCTGTATAAAATTGGACAATGCTAGGGAGATGATGAATCTGATTGTCCGAAAGTAAGATAATCCGTGCTTCGGAAGGCACGTTAAGCCGTTGGTCCCGGTTACTACTCACTGATGTAAGTGAGTAATCGTTACGAGCCTTTGGGGGCTCAATAATTACCCTAACACCAGGGTTGATGAGGTTGGTAATCCATCTCACAACCCATACGATAGAAGAAGAGTTACTGGAAATATCTAACGGATATGATAATAACATGTTGGGAAGGACATCCTTTAAGTAACTTTTATATGGCAGTCATGGTTTCTTGAATTATGACCTTCTCCTAACAGGAACGCAAGTAGCAGCAGTACGAGCGACAGACATGGACAGTGGAGTCAACGCGGAGATCAAGTACGGCATACAGAAGGGCGCATACGAAGCATTTAGCATCGACAACGTCACTGGAGTAGTCACTGTGGCTTCACAACTTGATTACGACAAGAAGAACACCTATAGGATACAAATTATTGCCACTGATTTAGGTACGTACGGTACGGTCACGAGCATTAATATGTATACACTTTGGTACCATGTCACATTAACTTTTTTGACAAATTGAACTGTAAGTCTCAGTAAATGTCAAATATGTTAGTGCGACAGAGTCCCAAAGTGGGTACATTATATTGCTCATGACTGTACGAGTAAAAAATAAGACCCGGGGAAGCCTCGGACTATTTGATGTGATCTTTTGTTGTGATAACCTTAGTTGTAATAGACAATTCTGAATAAAATGTTTTGAAGCAGATATAACAAACCCACCCTACCCTAAAGGTAAAAATACAAGCTTCAAAATCAAAACTAAATGCAAAATTGATTAGGTTAAAATATCTTTGTATCATATCGTCGCTAATGTCGCGAACTGACGTATCTGCAATTTTTGCTGAAACTGAATTGCATCTTTTACAATTTATTGTCAACAAGAAACAAATTACTTTAGCAAAAAAATACAGATACGTTAGTTAGCAAACTCAGCCCCGAAATAAACAAGTGTCGAAATAGTTACTTCAGCACTACGAAAGCCCAGATACGACTATACTTAATTTAATTACGGTTTAGATTTTTTCTATCATCGCCGAAATACTATTTCAACTCAGTTTAAAAAATAACGAGAGTCGAACTCTTCTCTTATGGTCAGCGAATCCAGTCTTGTGTCCCTTATCCTGGCACTGCCACCATCACGGATCGGGATTCTGACTACATAGAAAATTTCTCGCCAAATATCAGAATTTGTCGGTCTGCCGTTCAAAAGTTATAAGCATTTTTTGCTGGCAGTGCCAGGATAAGGGACGTGTCTTACCGATTGAGCTAATCTACAAACTTCACTATATAATAAAAAGAACATTATGTAATTCCATCTGTCCAGGAATGCCAAGCCTAACCGGCACAACAGAGCTGACAGTCCACGTGATAAACGTGAACGACAAACGTCCATACTTCACGCCCACCATACAGCGAGCCGAAGTATCAGCTGATGCGGACCTTGGCACGTTGGTGCATAACCTGGTGGCTGTAGACCCGGATATAACGGATAGTACCCAGCTAGTGTTCGATATATCCGGAGAGAAAATGATCCGGGCTGTTGATAAGAATGGGAAGGAGGTTAGTGTGGTTTTTGAATGTGTTTGACTGTTGAAAATTTCGAGGATTAATTATGATAATGCTTCTAAATAGCGTTGGCCGTATGCCAATCTTTTTCGTTTCATGGTAATAATTTTTCGGTCCCCGCTTCTAGCAAAACACCTCCGCTGTTCTGTAGTAGAGCAGCGTGGAGGAGTATGCTCCATACTTCCTCCGGTTAATTTGGGGGAGTTCTGTGCCCAGCAGTGGGACGTACATAGAGGCTCATGTTTATTTTGTGAGGTTGTGAGAATATGTTGGGCACGGCTATCCAGGACGCTACATCTTTGGTAATATTCTATTTTCTCCGAAAACAATTTTCTTAATTAAAAAAATATTGTTGTTATATCTGTAAGTACAGTCTCCGTGCTTCGGAAAGCACGTTAAGCCGTTGGTCCCGGCTGCATTAGCAGTCGTTAATAACCATAAATCCGCACTGGGCCCGCGTTATGGTTTAAGACCCGATCTCCCTATCCATTCATAGGGAAGGCCCGTGCCCCAGCAGTGCTAATGATCTGTACAGTCCTTCAATTACTACATCTTTTAAATCATCAGGTATCAGACGAAGGCATATTTGGCACTTGGTTCATGGTCCTCGGCAATGGTTCGGTGGTGGTCTCTCAGAAGCTGGACCGCGGGAGAGCCGCTGTGATCACACTGCCTGTCAGTGTCATTGACGCGTCAGCGCCGATCTTGCAGCAAGCTGATGGTGAGTTTTTCTACTACATAGCATAAGGTGGCGATCTCCATGAATCTCATTGATTTCAATGATAAAGTGCACGAAATAACATCTAAAAGCATCCAACGAAAAAAAAAAGCTTTGGTGATGAAGATTTGCGTATTACACAGTCATGAGCAATATAATGTACCCACTTTAGGAATCTGTCGCACTAACATATTTGACATTTAGTGAGACTTACAGTTGAATTTGTTAAAAAAGTTAATGTGACATGGTACCAAAGTGTATACATATCAATGCTCGTGACCGTACCTTTTTTTGACGTGATTTATTGTAGATTTGCCGCAAATGGCCTTAACTACTTGGCCGGAAAAATGGGGAGCGCTGAGGACCCTTACTCGGTACAAAATTTAAGACGACGGGCCTGAGGGTGCCCGGCTGGGCGCGAACCTCTGCTCGGGACGTAGTCCGAGAGTATAATATTTGAAAAAAATAATCGACTCTAGTGGGGGTCGATAGCGGAAATTGTCGACCATGCCGACGGGTTCGGAATCGGCGTTCTGAAGCGTTTGTTGTCGCGAGCTGATTGGCCGAGCCTATGGCTAGAGTAATCGGGTCGTCAGGATCGTATATCACGTCTTTAGATTACACATACCATAGAGGCTGCCAATTTATGTCGACAAAATGATTACCAATGTGTCCTTATTTACTTTTTCAGGCGAATTAATTATCAACATAGTAGACGTGAACCGCCACGCTCCTGTGTTCTCCCAACCCTCATACTACGAGCAACTGGTAGAGGAGCAACCAGTCGGTACTATACTCAATACCTACACCGCAACTGACAAGGAGACGCCTATATCTGCTATCGTCATTCACCCGCCTAACCCTTACTTCCAAATAGATAATGTTACAGGTAAGGAAAGTACTTTCAATATGTTTGTAAAAGAGGTTAAAGAAAGGCCCAAATATTAAACCTTGTGGCACTTGTATTAGGCTATTTTTAAACATTTAAAGAATTACAATAGTAAGTCAAGTTATATTTGTCAGTGTCTTTCTTTAATAACAATATTTATTAAATTTGAACATATATCCTGTTTTAAACCATTTAAACAGCGTAAAATTAGTAGCTTAATGGCATAGAATGCTCTTGTCTGATTGAAAATGTACTACGTACAACGATTTACTTGTCCAAAATATCACGTCTTTAAAAAAATAATTATGAAAGGGCGAAACTAAACGTATATAATTTATTAACCTACTTTGTAGATAATCCGTACCGTAAACTTACATAAGGAATATTTCTTTCAGGCGTTGTAAAATCCACTCAACGTATTGACTACGAGAAAATTCACTCCATCAACTTTACTCTAGTGGCCTTTGATTCTGGGGTACCACAGCTATCTTCATCGGCATCTGTTGTTGTTGAAGTGGTGAATGCTAATGACGAGGAACCAGCTTTTGCTGCAACGGCGTATGATGCCACAGTTGCTGAACATGCCACTGGTGGAACTAAGGTGGTGACTGTTACTGCTGTTGATAAGGATGAAGGTACGTTGTTAAATACGTTATTACTGTATATGAAAACGATCTTGATAAATTTTGAGAATATAAATAAAATACACACAATCAATAAGAATTTAAAAACAAACTGATACAAAACAAGAAGCAGTAGTTAGAAAAAAAAGATATGCTAAAGAACAAACAACAAAACAAATCCAACATATCTGCATAGGGGCCTTTTGTTTACCTTTAAATACTTTTGCGTTTCCCAGGAAAATACGGTGAAGTCCGTTACAGCCTATCCGGCGAGCTATCTTCACTATTCACTGTAGACCCCATCACCGGCGTCGTCACGGTAGCCGACGGTGCAAATATTGACAGAGAGAATACTTCTGACATCTGGCTACGAGCTGTCGCTAGTGATGATGCTCCCGCGCATATCAGGAAGTCTACTAGTGTTCCTGTAAGTATATTATTAAAATTATACTTACTTTGTCGTAAAGAACCTAACACCACAATCTCCGAATGGGTGACTTCAGAAACAAATCTTTGGTAAGTTGAGATTCGAATCTTAATTTAGGTTAACATATTTCTTACAAAAAAGGTAATCGATCTAAGTAAGTATTACTATCACAACCTAACAGATATCTGTAATCATTGATGATAAATCGAATTATAAATCAAAGAAAACTTATGTCAAACTACTCTTAGAGTGAAACTACTCTATAGTCGAGGGTTAATGCCGACGCTGTTGCCTTTGATAGAACCACATCATCATCAATTTAAGAGCCACGCTCTTGTCGGGCGGTGTAGCATTTTCCATTCCAGTCTATCAAAGGCCAATTCCTTGCCCTATAAGACACGACGTTAACCTTTTCTTTAATCTGTCATTTTATTTCTGATAGAATCACCTTACCTTTTAATTCAGAAACCTATTAATATGTATTGACTACCTAATTACTTTCTCAAAACAGATCCACATTAAAGTCCTTGACATAAACGACAATGCGCCGATCTTTACGCAAAACGTGTACAAGAGTACGATAGCTGAGAACCTTCAACTGAACCCTCCAGCCACCATACTGCAAGTCCTGGCTGAAGATAAGGATGAAGGGATCAACGGGAAAGTGGAGTACAAAATCGTGGAGCAGAGTGAACCTGGTAAGTTGGAAATTATCACTTCAGAATTTTTAATTGCGACAAGAAACAATTTCTTTGTAAATCAAGGTTTACATCCGACTAGCAAAGTTATTAGCGGGCTTGAGAACTTTTTAATGTATTGTGTTGGAAGTGTTTTTTTTAATTGACTGTTATACGATACAATACAAAATTCTTTATTGCACAATCACAAGAAAATAAAAGTATACAAGTAGGACAGAAGACGTATAATAACTGTTATCAACTAAATTGCCTTGTATTAGATAAGTCACTTTCACCTATGATAAAAAAACGGACAAAACTATAAACAGCTTTTTCTCAAAATAGACTTTTCACTCTTACATAATTTTGTCTTTCCAGTGACGATATGGATAAAATACAACCTGTTGTTAGTCTTGTATTGTCTTGCCCTGTTTTGTCTACCTCAATGCTTACTTCTACTTTACCATCCCACAGGAGTATTCACAGTAGACCCAACGAATGGCATCATCTACCCAGCAAAAAACGTGTCAGGCAACACCACATACCACCTTACAGTCACAGCAACTGACGAGGCAGGCCAAGGACCTCACACCGACACGGCTAGAGTAGACATCAGTGTCATGAGTGTCAACAGACACCGGCCCGTATTCGTAGACCCTTCTGCTGATGTTAGGCAGTTGGAGATTCCTGAGGTATATCTTACTTAGATACTTGTTAACTTTCAAGATTTTTAGTCCACAATTTTTTTAGTCCCTAAAGCATAATTTCCTCTAATTCGGCAACGCAGTAAAGTCGAAGATGTAGGAATGCGAAAGGCTTAAGAGGAGATGGGCAGGACACTTGGCAATATGGGAAGACAACAGATGGACTAAGGCTGTTACTGAATGGTGGCCAAGGTATGATATGCGATATCGAGGCAGACCACCAGCCCGATGGTCGGATGACATTGTGAGGTATGCCGGAAAGCAATGGATGCGACTTGCACAGGACCGGAAAGGATGGCGTGAAAGAGATTATACCCAGCAGTGAGTGGATACAGGCTGAGTAGATAATAGATAGATAATTTCCTATTATCAATCCACTTTGTACTTTATCCTCGTATTGATGGCACAACGTACTGACTAGCCATCTTAATTAAAGAATGCATGCGATGTTTTTGCAGGCTATCCATATATACAGGGTGTTAGTAACATCGTAACGAATACTAATGGGTATCATTCAGACCATGATTCTGAGTTAATATCATGTGGAATTTTCCGTCGCAAAAATCATGTCTTTTTAATTATTTTCAGTTCTGTTTTTACTTTTGATATCAAGTGGAATTTCATGTCGGAAAATTCATGAAAATATTAGTGGGTTTTTTTGTCATTTATTTTCAGTTCCATACTTTTATGATTCCTCAAGGTTTTCGTTACGATATCACTAACACCTGTATTACTCAAGCAAACCTACATATTTGTAGCATCAATGTGCTATTTTCGATCTTTCCTTTCCAACGCGAATTATTATTATTCATATCAAAAGTTTACGTCTTTCTTCCAGAACGCAGCACAAACAGACTACTTAATAACGACAATAAAGGCGACAGACGAAGATACTGGCGATAATGGCCGAGTTTCCTACTACTTGAAAGTGGACAACCAGAATGTTGGAGAAACCGCAGAATTCAACATCGATAAAGATACTGGAGAGCTGAGAACGAAGACCTTTCTCGATAGAGAGCATAAGGCTGATTATCAGGTTTGTAGAAGAGTTGAATTCATAATGCTTGAATCATTACGTAATTATATATTGAATTACCTCGTAATTATTGCGTACGCTTTCTATAGGTAGACCGGATGAGAGCTCTTCTCATTTACTTAGTCCAAAACTAAGTATCATCCGAATTACTGAAATTGAATTTTTCATTAGCTTTCCTAACATTACGAACACGAATGGTCATCTCATTTTCTCATATTATACACAGGTATTGTAACATTGCCATTTTGCGACTGAAAGAATGACTATTATATATTTTTTTACAATTACAGTTAATGTATAACCCAATATATTCCTCAACAGCTGGTAATAGCAGCAGTGGACAACGGCAATCCTCCCCATGAAAACCTGCTGGTTCTATCTGTGGTGCTGTCAGATGAGGATGACAACGCTCCTCATTTCCAGCAGAGTCGACATACGTTTAATGTTAGAGAGAACTTGGCTCCAGGAGTTATTGTTGGTAAGTGCTGGGACCTTAAAATTGGGACACTGCTGATCATGTTTGGGTAGATTAGATTGTAATTTATTGGCAGAAAGATAATAATATTATTAGTATGTCATGTTGAATGCTCCTGTAGAGCTGGGCCGGAGTAGTCACTGAATACATAGGTTATGAATTCAAATCAAAATATGCGTCAAGTTATTAAAAGTAACCGTGTAGATCAGAAAAAGGGAACTGGGTTCTGTTAAGGATGGAATAGCATACGGTGATACAGGGAGGTTTCTGACTAAGGGATCTCAATAATCTAAATCATTAAGGATTATGGGCATAAAAGAAACAAATAAACGTCAGAAGTGAGAGAGAGATAGCAATACATTTTCATTTACAAATGCTTCAACGCCAATAAAATTGTCTTGTAGAATACTACCTTTCTGGCTTAACCCAGAAGCACTTTGCTCACAGGTCTTCTGTACTCTGAGGTCTAATCATAGTTTTATCTTTCAGGATCAGTTAAAGCCATAGACAAAGATTCTGGCGACAATGGATTGGTGTACTATCACATCCTGGAAGGAAACCAAGAAGGCGCGTTCACTTTGGGCAAGAAGTCTGGTGTTATCAAGACCAATGTCAGCTTTGACAGGTGAGAGCAACTTAAACATAAGCTCACGATTAAATCCCAATTGGGGTAGTCAGGGGCACTGATATATATTTATTTATTTTTCAGAGAAAAGCAATCGGAGTACTCTTTCACTATATATGCCAGCAACAACCCCATACTAACCAATGGGGCAGCCCTGCTCAACACCATAGACAACCGGACGGACAACCAGAATGACGTCACCATCGTCACCGTCAAGATTCTCGATGAGAACGATAATGAACCCAAGTTCCAACAACAGGTGTATTATGCTGGTAAGTGTTAGGTTCTTGAGAGAAGAACTCTCTTTGTGTTGTCTCTTACTAGAAGGTGGGTACATGCTTAACAACTGCAAGTCTCTCTCCGTTGCATTACGTGCACACTTTTCTTTCTACTTCGCCGTCTGACGTGTTGTCTTAATAATAGCTACAAATAATTGAAACCCCTGACCTGAAGTCAGTCAAAAAGGATGTCCAAGCTTTTGGACGCCTTGAGATTGCCGCCTATAATATCGAGCCAACTGTGTTAGTCAAAACTACACTTAAGATAAATTATTAATCATTATATTCTGAGAGCCTTCGAGACTAGAGTGAATAGGCATTTTCTAGGTAAGCGTAATCCACCACATCGTCACCAACCATCAGGTGAGATTGTGGGCCAACGCGAGCCTTTGGTGAACTAGTCCAACCGACCTACAATGGTGCAGCCGGTTGAGGGCAGGGAAACTTATACCCAGTAAAATAATGTAAATTTATAATGAAAACCTTTTCATTTCAAACCTTTTTGAACGATTAAACAACTCCAAACATTTCCAGGTATAAAATACACAGCCCGTGTCAACGAGCCAGTACTATCAGTAGTGGCTGAGGACCCCGATCTAGAGGAGAACGGAACTCTAGTGTACATGGTGGCAGCTTCTAATTTGTATAAGTTTGGGGCCTCCAAGTCCAGTGGCAGCGTCGTGCCTTCGCCGTTTAATATCAGCCAGGATGGTGAGTATTTGGTCTTGTTTATTGATGACGCCGATGAGGTTCTTTTCTGTCTTGCGTAGTGAGGTTATTGATGGACCTTGGTGCCAGGGGAAAATATTTCTTGTCGCCAATATGTAGGTGTCACCCATGTACTTACAAGATGTATATGTGTTCTTTGCGTAGACCAAAACCTTCTCCTGGCGTAGATCAAAACGTCTTGACTTAAGAGAGGCCTTGGTAAGAATGCGGTTCAGGATTGTCCGTTAAAACGGACATTCTTCTCTCCCCGGGTGGTGAATGGCATCTGTAGCTATTAGTCCAAACTATTGTAACATATCCGGAGTCGGTTAGCTAAATTGGAATATTAAGCATCCTGTCTTCTACTTACTATCCTAAGATCTAGGTGAAATTATATCTAGTCACTTTACGATATAGTATTTTATATAGTTAGGACCAACCTTCTGATGTTCAAGTACTCATTGTCCATCATTTGATGTGAATTCAAAGTACATTGATTTTTTCCAGGTGTGTTAACGACAGCAAGTTACATGTCAGAGTACAACCAAGACCGTTTCATCCTGGACATCATTGCTCAAGAGATCGCTCCTCCACACAGACAAGCCAAAACTCAAGTTTATGTAAGTTTTTACATTAAATTGCAGATAGTTTTTTTATCAGTACTCCTTGCCTTGCCTCGAAAACACCAATATTATAATAGTTATCTAAGTATTTGTAACAAATAAGATAAAGATAAGATAAATATACTTTATTGAGCACAAAGAACACAAAGTACTTACAGAAAATAGAAATAATTTAAGAAATGCACAACTAGTCATACATCAGCATTGGTATTTGCTTAGACGCAAAAAGCAAATTCTTTAAACGAAAATAAGAATGTTGTTTAAAAAAAAGAGTTGGAAGAAATTTCTCTGAAATTTTATTCCGTTTCTTTGCTATTTCCTGTATTCTAATACCCAGAATTTGTATTTTAGATTTGGATAATAGACCGATCTTCCCTCATCCGTATGGTGGTGTCCCGGAGTTGCATGGCACCTGTCCCGGTGTTGGAGAAGTTAGCCAATGCAGGACAAGCTCTGCTAGTCCCGGGCAGACGACTTCCGCATGTGCAGGCTGATAGAAGATATGATGATTGGTATGTATCGTGACAGAATACTCCAAAATCACGTCCAAAAAAAAAAAACACAAAATACCTTACGTAGGTATTTTATTTAAATTTAATTACTTAATGTAGATCTGCTTCAGTTGTTTACCATTTTGTAAACAAGTGGGGAGCGAGAACTGCTACCCAGTTGATTGTAGCCTGGCGACCTTGTAAAATTTCAGTCTTCTTTGATCGAAGAAGATACAGAGCAGACTTCACCACACTTCACTGCATGTTAACAGAGCACCCACACCACTAGAGTAAATTTATGTTTCCTAAATCGACCTCTGCGAGACTCCAGATTTGGTTTGGTAGTAGTCAATGTGTAGCAATTTCACTATAGAGGACATCAACTACTGCCAAACATAACATAACATAAGCTCACGACTGTATCTCGATTGTGCATCCATCACAAGATGAACTGAGTACCCAGACCTCATCGAGCTTTCTGTTAGACCAATGTGATAGGTGGCAACTAATGCCATTTTATATCTGACCAAAGAGCTGGCGAGGTGGGTCATAGAACATATATTAAATATTTCCAGGTGTGAAATCCACCTCCACGCGGTAGACCCGACCACATACCAAGTTCTACCAGTGGAGAAAGTTCTAGAAACAATTGACTCCAAGTATGACGAACTCAAAGACGTCTATCAAGAGTTTGGAGTAGAAACTCTGATAGCTGCTAGCGCTACTTCTAAAGGTAAGTTGCATGACGTTTGTCAAGTTTATAGATAATATGACAGATAAAACAGACAATACAAGTAAGCTTGTCTCGAACGAACTCCGATACGAGATTGCAACGTGTTATGGCTGAAGAGAAGAAGACGAGGAAAATCCCCATTTTATAGGGATACTGATTATTTACATAAAGATAAATCATGTTTTTTTTTTTTCTCACAGCACCTGATGCCTTCGATCCAGCACTCGCTGCATTAATAGCGCTGTTGATCGTTCTTTTTACTGGAATTGTAACGTTTATCGTCGTCTGCGCATGTTTGAAGCATTGGTAAGTTATTACTATCACTTGGTAATTCATAAAGGTTATAAAAGTATCCAGAACTTGCCTGGTATAGTAGTTCTACTACCCAGAATTTATCAGGAAGATTCATGAATAAGGTCCTATATTTTATTACTTCCCCAGGGTGATACCACCGCCATCAATGCAGTCTAGTAAAGGAGACAGCCTGGCCCGACGCAGGATCCTCGAAGAGTTGAGTACGACTGAAAACCCTCTCTGGCTGGAGACCAAGCTCCGGCCTTATGAGGAACAGGAGCTCACCATGAACGTGTTTGGTGACCAGAACGATGCAAGTGCTGAACAGCCTCAGGTAGCTATTTGGTCCGCTCGCCTGCTGAGATAACAGATTTGATATTGTTTCTACCTTGAATCGACATTCCAGCATCCTAAAAGTTGAAACTTACACAGCTCGATAAAAATATTTATTTCCAGCAACTTAGTTCATAGATTTTAGGATTTTAGTAGCATGTTAGAATGGAACCCAACCCCGGATCCGGCATCTTTTTCTGGCAAATTCAATTTAAAAAATCCACACACCCGCAGTTCCTATCAGAAATTGGATTACTTATGTAGTATTCGGTGTAGATAAGTACCTCAACGTAATGTATATCTTTCCTCCTGATCTTTACAGACTGACAACACATATGCAACAATACAAGGCAGTAGAACGACGGAGAGGTTTGGGGACTACGCCACGCTTGGTGGTGACTCCCCCACGCCTTTAGAAGCTGCTCTAGGATTCCAGGTATGGTGAAATGTTATTTATTGTTCTTCTTAACAGCCTCCGAGGTCTAGTAGTTAGAGCGTTATGCTCACGATCTGGAGGTTCGGGCACGTTAAGCCGTTGGTCCCGGCTATTAGCCGTAAAAACACCTCCACCAAACCCGCATTGGAGCAGCGTGGTGGAGTATGTACCATACCCCCTCCGGTTGATTGAGGGGAGGCCTGTGCCCAGCAGCGGGACGTATATAGGCTGTTTATGTATGTATGTATGTTCTTCTTAAATATACTTACATATAAATACCTACGGGGCATAAGGTAGAACCCTTGCCCAGGGATACGGGTGAAGACCTCAACGGCTGCTGATGATACATACCTACATAATTATTATTATTATTATTAGCCTGTGTCATCCCACTGCTGGGACCTATATAATATCACGCCTATTTCCCTTTGGGCTACCCCAACGAAGAGACTCTACGTAGAGACACGGAATTTCACTTATTATGGTCCTAACACCACTTTCGCTTCTTCCGCTCACATCAAAGTCTTCACGCATGCTCGCTCATATTTGATTCTTTGGAGTTCAAATCTGAACATTAAACATCGGAACTGGTGAATGAAGCCGGCAACCTGCATATGATATTTCTCCTACTTGACCAGGGAATGCTTCTTTCGAAACTAAATATCGATTTTTCTAACAACATTTATTTTTTTCTCCAAGCTTCAATCTTTTTTTTTCCAAGGTACTTATTGTAGGTTAACCTCAGACTGCATTACCCACTTGACCGGACAAATGGGCGTCGGTGAGAGCTTTCAGCCTGCTGCTTTAGTATCAGCCTAAACTGTTATCATTGAATCTGTTTTTTTTCTAGGGCAGCACATTCAAGCCCCCATCGCCTGATACTCCCGAACCGCCTCCTCGACCTTCAGCGGGATTAGGACAACTGTGATGGTAAGTTTTTCTTTTAAAAGGTATGAGAAATTGGTAGATTTTGGTTTGGTGGATAGAGCCTTTAAGACTTGCAGATTAAGCTCTTTTATTTACTTGTATTTTAAATTTAGTTTTATGAGGAGCTCGTTGGCGCAGCGGTAAACGCGCTCTGTCTGCGATTGTTGGGTTAAGCAACTTTCGCAAAGGCCGGTCATAGGATGGGTGGCCACAAAAAAAAGTTTTCATCTCGAGCTCCTCCGTGCTTCGGAAAGCACGTTAATAACCATCAATCCGCACTGGGACCGCGGGATGGTTTAAGGCCCGATCTCCCTATCCATCCATAGGGAACGCCCGTGCCCCAGCAGTGGGGACGTTAATGGGCTGATGATGATGATGATTTACTTGTATTGTTTTGTTGCAGATCCTTCATCTGTTTACAAATATTAGTGTAAGTTAGTTTTAATATTACTGTAAATAAAGTATCTAGGTATATTAGGCATAATTAATTATGATGCATGTTGACGATGTATTATGTTATTGTATTTTAACAACATTCCAATTTGGACTGTGTGAATACTTTAGGATTGATTTTTTAAAGTCATTGTGGTCCGATCGAACCCCGTACAGGACTTGCACCAATGAGTTATCTTAAATGCTAATACTAACACAGTTGACTCGACAATCATAGTATTCGTTACGATGTCACTAACATCCTGTTTATTTATTATTTTAAGTTTACGCTGTTATTATCATAATGAAAATACATAATAACGGGTTCTTACCGCATTGAAATATCGAGAGTCTCATATCCCTACTTTAAAAGCGGTAAGAACCCGTTATTATGTGTTTTAACCCTGTATAATTAATTAAATCACTTCAAAATTCACACAGTTCCAAATCACAAGACTGTATTTATCTAATATTAAATTTTGTTACCACTTCACCGAATACAAATAATTCATCGACAACGTCCATTCTTTTTTAAATGTAATCATTATTATAACTCACGCATTGTTTCCTATAGATATGAGATTTTTTACTTAATACCTATTTATTTCAATTTGAATCTCAAATTATCTTAGCCATTTACTGAAATTAAATTTCAATAATATAATGTGAATATTTCTTAAAAAAAGATTTTATAATTATTTATTGTTTTGTAATAAAAGCTTTTACCACTTTATTGCCATAATTTAAATGTAAAAATTGATGTAAATGTACAAAAAATAATGTATTATTATTTTTTACTTTTTATATTTTGTACTTAGTTTGTAAATGATGATGTAAGTATTTTATTATTTTTTTTTTAAAACGTGGTAGTCGTAATTAGTAAAGTAATTGATAGTCAATTTTGTAAATAAGTATTATTATATTTTTATACCTTAAAGTATTATTTAACAACGAAATTAAATAAAAAGGTTTAATATAATTATTGTGCTGTTTTTTTTTACTTACGTTTATGACTGTTTCGGTATAAACCGTGCGAAATTCTATGTCATCATTCTATTCAGTGTTATAGACCCATCGACGCTCCCCTCTTGCCCAGGGTAATAGTGAATTTCTTCCGAGGTAATAGCCAGATGAAAACTATATTTGGCTTATTACAAAACGAACAATAATACCAGGTTTGAAATATAATTCGCGCCACAAAAGAAGTCCCGCGCTAATTATGATTTGACTAACTAATAAAAATAAGTGGGGGGTTAAAATGGACACTTTGGAGCAATTCATCTAAGAAAGCAATATTGCAATTTGACATTTGATTGCATTGCGCACTTAGTTTTATATGCGCAAATGTCAATTTGCAATATTGCTTTTTTAGATCTTAAACCAGGTATTATTTTTGTACAAAACGATTTTAAATCAGCATTAAATAAAAACCTTTATTTTTATTTTAACTTATTTATTTTTATCCTTGAACCCTGATATTCCAACGCCATCCACACCATAGCAACTATTCAGCACCTCCATAGTATTCCTGACTCTTTCCAAATATTTTGAAAACTGTGTATTTAAGCATCGTTCCAAATTATCCAGTGTAATTTGCATGGATTTATATAATTCGTCGACAAGGACTATGCGGAGGTTGATCAGTCTTTGGAACGCGTAGATGTATCTGTCTCTTTCCATCTGGAATAAGAAAAAAGCTCCTCCTATACATAAAGGTTGCCTGGAAGAGATTGCTACTTAGCAATAAGGCCGCCTATTGTACTCATTCTATTTCTCTTTTGTTTTGTATTTTTTGTTTTTTCCTGTTTGTGCAATAAAGTATTTGTTATGTTATGTTAAAAGAACATCAGAAGTCATATAGGTAGATGAAGTGCATTGAACTTTAAAGTCATATTTAAATTAAGAACAGAGAGGCTAAAAAGGCCACATTGAAACAATTCATCTAAAAAGCAGTATCTATTGCAATTTGATATATGCGCATATAAAAGTTAGTGCGTAATGTCAACAAAATGTCAAATAACAATTATATTTCTTTTTAGATGCGTTGCTTCATTGTGGCCTTTTAAGCCGGGTCTATATTAAAATCCATAATTGAAAATGCCTATATTGAAAATCCGTAATCATTGAAACACATAATCATTAAAATCCATAACTTTAAAATAATATATATATATTTATAAAATATATCTTTAATATACATAATCTCAATATAAATAACGATTCAAAATATATAATTAACAAACACACTTAATTTTAATACCAATAAAAGTTGAAACCATACTCTTAATATAATTAATGCAAATAAAGTTACAATGTGCCTGACAAAACGTTAAAAGCAACCATCCACATTTAGTTGATTTTACCATTACCACTCTTTCAATTCATTCATACCTACCTATTACACTAAAATCTTTAATGCTATGCTCTGTCCAGAGACAAGTATTTTAACTACGTACATATGTTAAAATTATGGATTTACATTAATATGCTTAATAATGATATTATAATATTTTATGTTATTCATTCTAATTGGTATGCAAATTACAGTTATGTCAAGTCTGTTATGGATTTACAAAATAGGGTTATTAATTTTATGCCTTAAGTTGGACACCCTTTTTAGCCCCCAAGTGCTTTTTTTCCTACATCCTTACCAATAAAAAATAAACAAGCAGTTAACGTGTGTATAAGTTTTGTTGTTTTGGTTTTCCCCGAAGGGTAAGGCAAAGGGAACTATGCCCATACAGCCATGTCTGACGTATTTTTTTTCTTGATGATTAATGAAATGATGAAAGGTGATGATGATGAAACCTAAGCCCCCACCCTCGGAGTAGACTCCTACTCCGAACCCCGAACGAATTAACTCAAAATTCCGCATAAACTTTTGAATTATGAAGCGGCTTTCCGGCACGAAGCGAAAATAGGCAGATACACTTTGTTCATTGAATACTCCAATATAATAACACTCGCGAATGTCTTCCGACTAACTTAATGCGATCATCAACCACAAAACACCACTTCGTATTAATTATTTAGATTACTCAATGAAGAAAGCAACTGTCCCGTTCCCGTTTCCCGCCGAAAAGCCCCTGTGTATAAGTATTTGACAGTCAAGCAACTTCGACTTCAACTTTATGGTTAAGTATATGGCAACAGTCAAGCAATGTTGGATCCAAATATCATATAAATCGATCATATTGCTTGGTTGTCAAATACTCAAGTACACCGCATGTTTATTTTTTATTGGTCAGGCGGCTAATGTCTCGCGGCAATTACTTCATTTCCGAATACAAGCGAATGCTAATTTTTGTTTGAACAAACACCGTAAAGTATAAGTAGGTTGTAGTTCTGAATTCAAATCGTGATACATGATAAATGTAATAATTGATGAACATGGAAATTAGCATTTGTTTGTATTCGGAATTGCGATGATTACCGAGGGACATAAAGAAAATTAAAGCACAGTAAAGGTTCCTTTCCTATGATTTTTTACGATTAATAGAAAAAAGTATGTTGCTTCTATGCTGCTCTGGGAGCATATAAAAAACATAGAACACGTTCAGCTGCTTCTCTTCCCGGGCATGTCGTAAAAACCGACAGAGGGATTGTGTCCTCTAACATGATGGACTAATGTTATGGGCGATAGGCTGATCCCTTATCACCATAAGGTTCATCATATCCATCTTTGGACTTCATATCAACAGTGGCTGCAAGTTGTCTTTGATTACTTGTGGCTCTGCCCACCCCATTAGGGATTACGGGCGTGAGTTTATGTATGTATGTATGTAGAAAAAAGTACTTATATAAAGATAAGTACTTACATATTGTATAAAACAAACACCTGCTTTTTCAATGTTATCAGGATTGTTCGTATAACATAAATTATTTAAATATCTGTAGCTTCTCCTCCATTTCCGAATCTGTAACAGAAATATACCTATTTCTTTTTTGCACATTCGGTGAGCTTTCAATTTTACTACAAAAATCTGGGTGCAATATGTAAAAAGATCATGAGGTACTTATTTCATTTTGCGATGAATGTACCTCTGACTACCCCGATCGGGATATAGTCGTGACTTTACCGTGTGTTGTGCGTAAGTATGTATTCGTTACATGAGCCATGTGAGGGGCCTTTGGCGGCTCAATAATAACCCTGACACTAGAGTTGATGAGGTTGGTAATTCACCTCACAACCCACACGATGAAACGAAGGTGTGTTTCTAGTTTGGTTAGGATATTATAGGCTGATCACCTGATTGTCCAAAAGTAAAATTATCCGTGCTTCGGAAGGCACGTTAAGCCGTTGGTCCCAGTTACTATTTACTGATGTAAGTACGTAGTCGTTACATGAGTCATGTCATAGGCCTTTGGCGGCTCAATAATAACCCTGAGACCAGGGTTGATGGGGTTGGCAAATCCACCTGACAACCCACACGATACAAGCAGAAGATTGTATGTTATGTTATTTTTATTATCGTGACTTATTGTAGGTTTGAATCAGATGGAATTAATTACTTAGCCGGGTAAAATACAAAATTTAAGACAACAAGTTTGAGGGTGCATTCAAAGTAAGATTGAACCCGTAATTATAAGGATCTACTTTCTGCTTTCCCACACCCACATTTCTGAGAAATGTGTTTCGGAGGTATGTGACCTAACATGTATTGGGCTGGTTTTTATTCGCAAGTTGGAAGGTCAGACTCGCACAGGCAGACGCTTCTATAAAAAAGCTGGGCGTGTCAAATCTTCAGGTTAGGTAAGCGGACCCTGTGAAAAACGGGATAATGCTACGGAGATGATAATGACTTACTTCTCTTCCAACTTGAGATATGGCATCTCTCTTCTGCTCATCAGAAGAGCTGGCTTGTTTGAGGCACATGTTTTCCTTCAAATAGTACACTTGTTCGGATTTCGTTGTTCTGTTCCGTTGTTGGTCCAGACAATACATCCACTGTAATGAAGCACACACATAAACATAAACAGCCTATAAATGTCTCAATGTCTGGCACAGACCGCCCCTCAATAAATCGGAGGCGATATGGAGCATACTTCACGCTGGTACAGGAAACACGAAAAAAAAGAAGCACCATAGTTACATATTAGGAAGGAAATTACATGACATGAACGTAGGTGTCTATACCTCAGCTTACCTTACCTGTTTGGGATATCACCCAAAGGGGGGGGGGGACATAAACACGCATACACAGTCCAAACAACTATACAGGTATGAAGCTATGTCGTGTGTAAAAATGTAACATGTATCAGAATTTGAAATCATCATGTATCAGAATCAAAATATAACAAGATTAAAGTAAGTTCTTAGTTCTGAATTCAAATTCTGATACATGATAACATGTATTCCTTATAATTGATGAACATGGAAATTAGCATTAGTTTTAATTCGGAAAATGATGATTGCCGAGAGACATTTTGAAAATAGAAGCATGTAGCACGTAGCATCTGTCTTACTCTCTCATTCGCTGCTCGCGGTTTGAAGTAATGCCGCTGGTGCTTGATCATGGCCATCCGGAACCTCGTGGTGATGTCCACCATCTTGACCTGGAAGTCTTCGCTCCAGGCCTTGATCTTATCATAGTCTTGCTTCTCAAGGTCTAGAGACACGTTGACATGATGCTCATACATGTCCAAAGTCTTGTCTAGAGATTCTGATGTTGGTAGCTGTAACGTGTAGATTATTAGGAGATTTAGGGTGGTATTGGTGCTAATTCCTGTAAACACCATCTAATTTTATTTTAAGTTATATCTGTCATTTTCTTATCCGCCGAAAAGGAAAGGGACGGGTAATCGACAAGCATAAAATTTATGGAACACACGTCAATTTTAAGCACAAATCTAAAACAACCGTCTAAAAATTCGCCCGGGTTATTCATTTATTTACTCATTCTTCCTAAAATTAAGAGCTGTCAATCATCCGTCCCTTTCCTTTTCGACGGATAAGAAAATGACAGGTATAACTTAAAGTAAAATTAAGAGATGTCTGCAGGAATCGGGGCCATTAATAAACTAATCTCAGCTGAGACTGCCCTCAAGACCATGCTCAAGTCCCTGTTTTTATATGAGAACTGTCACATTGACACGATCTTGAGAGCAGTCTCGAAGCTGACGTTAGTATCGTACAACCTTTAGAGGTTTTTTGATCTGCCTTGATATGTAATTTCCGTAGCGCATTTTGCAATCGTCTTCATCAGCACTGGTATTAGGGCTGCAGCAAAGGCCTCTGATATGGCTCATGTAATAATGACTGTAACTTACTTAAGTAAATGAAAATGAATGCTTAACTTGATCTCTGAAGCAACTTACTTTCGGACAATTGGGTGATATGATTGTGTTTAAGTACCCTTAAATGTTCTTAGGATAACAAAGCGATTTTTGTTGTGACTTATTATAGATTTGCCTCTGAAGGCATTGCCTTGACCGGACAAATAGGAGACGAAGAGGGCTCTCACCCAGTTCAAAATTTAAGACAGCAAGCTTGTGGGTGCCAATTGGGCGCGACCTTATTATTCCAAAATAAAAAAGTGGAGATCCTTTTTTCAGCATAATACCGAGACATGTTCTTAGCAGCGCTAAGCGGCTCTGGTATTATGGGAGAAATATTGTGAACTTCCGCTCAGGGTCGTCTGAGAGAGGTTACGTTCGGAAATAATCGATTCTAGTGCACCGAAATCGTCAGTAACTTACCTGTGCTCTTGATATAGCGAAGAAAGTCAGAAGCAGACCGCATTTTTTTAACATTTCCGTGTATTTACTTGTATTATGTAATATTATGTAGATTCTCAACCAGTAATATCACAATCGCTGCAACACAACCAACTGATAAAACCAGATGGATCGATTGATCATAGGTACTAACTATTAACAGAGATCAAAATAGGGATAGCAGAGAAACTACTTCGGAATCGGAATTTAATTTCTTTACAGGCTTTTCTTATATGTAGCTACTTTTAATTTTGGAGTAAGTAGATAAGAATCTTCCCTAATGTGCTGAAACGTAGAAAATTGACTCAGTTTTATTTTGTAACAAAACTTTTCTATCATAAACACATTTAATTTAAATATATGAAAAATTACGACACTACGTACTTGAAAGTACAGCCGATACTAAGGGTTTGATTCTCTAACAGTTATATTTATATATATACTGAGGTCAAACTCCTCCACGTTTTGGTATTTCACTAATTTCAATAATATTTACGACAAAACACAATCAGGAATACCATCAAGTTGTGGAGTTGGTATGTGTTTTGACTGTCTAGAACAATACGTTTAGAAGCAGGCAGTAGTTGAATTTTAAACAATCAATTTCTTCTTATTAATTAAATAACGGCCTCCGTGGTCCAGTGGTTGAGCGTTGGGCTCACGATCCGGAGGTCCCGGGATTGAATCCGTGCTTCGGAAGGCACGTTAAGCCGTTGGTCCCGGTTACTACTTACTGATGTAGGTACGTAGTTGTTACATGAATCATGTAAGGGGTCTTTGGCGGCTCAATGGTAACCCTGACACCAGGGTTGATGAGGTTGGTAATCCACCTCACAACCCCCACGATAGAAGAAGATTCGACTTGCCTGTGCTTCTAACATGAGTATTGTTTATAACTTCGTTCATCAAAGTGCATTGACGCCAAACAATTCAATTATATTTTAGACATTATTGATAATTTAAGTATGTTAATGCCCTATTTTGTCGTTAGTACCAATACCCGATAACCGATTGATAACCTCTGCCCAACCTTATAGAGACCTTAGGATTAATTTGTTTATTTATTGAATGCCAATTCATCTACTGACTGCTAGCTATTATAGTAACTAACATCATGTAAAACCATGAAGATAAGATAAGAGTAACCCATTTGTTCGGCCAAGTAGCTAATACCGCTAGTTATATAATATATAATCGGTATGTATGTAGGTATAGTATATTATATATGTGTATATATTTATAGAGGCTTAGGCATATATATTTGTGTTCCCATAGTTTGTTTTTTTATATATTTATTATTATTATTTTTAAACGGTTTTATAATGTAAATATTATTATTATTATGTATTTCATATATTGCACCTCTTTATTCATCCGCAGATATTCTTATACTACCCCTGAGTTGGCTGGAAGAGATCTCTCTTAGAGATAAGTCCACCCTTGTAAGCGTCCATTTCATGATTGTGATGTAACTAGTTGTTAAGTGCAATTAAGTATGTAAAAATACCGTCTGAGGCTAACCAAAAAAAAGATACGAGTGTGGAGTGGGTATTATTTTATCGTGTGGGTTGTAAGATCGCTGATCAACCTCAGCAACCCGGAATCAAAGTCTTAACGTGAGCATGGAATCATCTTATTTATTTGATTCACATCATAATTAAACCAAATAAGTCAAAAAGAAATATATTTTTTAATCATCTTAGACTGACTTTTTTTTAGGCATTTTATAATTAATCTTTGAACCAGTTAAATCATAATTATCATTTCAAGAATAAAATTTATTTACGGATTTGCTAGAAAATTGTGTTGTAATTTAATATAAAAATGTTCTAAATTCAATTTTTAGAAAACGTGACAGAGAAATGAAACTTAAAAAATATTTGTTAAACTTTTTTATTACGAAAATATTTAAACATCTATTAGAATAATAAAATTAACAACAGTGTTTTTTGCAATACAAAAATATTAATTGTCCAACAACAAATTGTACTATAGCTTGTACTTAACTAGAGTTTAATACGAATTAAATTAAACTATCACAGTGTGGCTAAGTACTGCATTTTAGGTTAGCGTTAGGTATTGTAACGGTAACATTTTAAACACAAAGCAATCTCGTTTATTCTCCTAGACTATTTTTTTTATAAAATCTTATTATAAAACATGCAATTATAGTGGTTTTAGGCCAGGCGCGCACTACGAGTTTTTCGCCGCGCGGCAGAAAAATCAGCGGCATAATGTCGCACTGTAATACTGCGCCAAACAGTTTTAAATTGTATTGCGCGCACTTGACGGCAGAGCCATCGTAGCGGCGCAGTATTACAGTGCGACATTATGCCGCTGCTCTTTTATGCCGCGTGGCGAAAAACTCGTGCGCGCCTGGCCTTATTTTCTCAATGTCCGCAATACAAAGATATTCATAAATTACTTATTATATTTATCATGTATCAGAATTTGAATGCAGAATGACTTCATTCTGCCAGTAGGTACTTACCTACTTTATTGTTGTTTTGTTCTAAATGTAACAACAATAAAGTATTTAGTTCTAAATTCAAATTCTGACACACGTTACATTTTTAACGTATTATCTCAAAGACCAAGTATTGGTCTTTGTATTATCTAAAGACAGTACTGTAAACTTTTTCGTTTTCGTTTTTTTTCGTATACTTTCATCACTACATTTCTTATTTAGTGAAAGTTCAGAATATAATTACATTGAAAATATATTGAATATTATTGGGACCGATTTGGAATTTAGTCGGTAGCTCCTTTTTCTACATAAATTCAACTTAAAAATAACATTAACCAATATTTACAATTCAATAAAATTTACGTTTTTGGAAAATTTATAATTTAAAAAACTTAACCAATAATAGGATTTCGTAAAAGTATGGCACAACTTTAGCTTCAACAAAAATATTTTTTAGGAATAATATTAATTTTTAATAAATAAATACGATCCGTTCATTAATTTTAATGATATTCATACAAAAATTGGAAATCATCAATTTTACACACCCAATCATTTAATACGTATTTGGTTTAGGGTTCATAATTTTCTCACGTTCACAATTTGTCTATCTCTCTCTGACACTCAAAATTCCTGCCATTCCTTTCCTTCCTAATCTATCTTCAGAAGGAAAGAAGGAGAGGAGAGGGGGGAAACACACCCCACTCTTGCGCAGTTATTGTTGTTGGATACCACGTCTTGTTTCTATTTTTAAAATATTGCCGTTCGATCACGTATTTTATGATTGTTGAATACAAAAAATAAGATCCCATTCATACTTAAAAGTACAATTGTATTGCCGTTCGATGCATTTTATTTTATTAGGGAATCTTACAGAATTATTTACAAAACTAGATGTTGGTGGGTTCTAAAGCAGCTCGCGTGTCTTGTATGGCGGCCATCTTGTTTTTCCGCTTTTTTTTACCGGCGATCTACAAAATATACTTATAATAACAAGTAAAAGTCAACTATAAGTTACTACAAACAATTACAAAATATTTATGGACAACCTGTTTTATCATAAAAATCGCAAAACTATTTTCAGGTTTTAACAGCTACTTTAATTATTTGGAATCAAAACGTGGGATCCATCTACAAAAACGATGCTAACACAGACGGACAAAACATGATTTTATTTTATTTTGACAGCTTTTTTTTAAATAAGTAATATAGGCTCGCGTTTGACCACAATCTCACCTGATGGTTAGTATCACGATATGGTCTGGGGTGGATCACGATCTGATTATAACGACAACAACAACAACACTGTGTTTGTTGTTGTTGTGTTGTTGTTGTTGATTATAACGAGTTAGAAAACAGACAGATCTAAAATACCTTCTATTACAATTTAGTGTGGTCAAACTAATATAAAATAAAACGTCTGTCTAATAGCATCAGCACCAATTCTTTCTTCTTCTTCTATCCTCTGGAACACTGTCGTAGGACTGCCACAGCTTGAACGATATCCGAAGCGGCGTTTCTGCGCAGCTTATGAAGTCGTCTTTGCGCATGCGTGAGGAGATCCCTGTACATGCGTCGAGAGTGTTGTATGTCGTCTCGAACTCGGTGGATTTCGTCTAAAGCTTGGCGACGGTAACGCTTCATTTTTGGTGTCGTCTGAAAGAAGAAGATAAAGTTGATTGAAATGGCAATTTTAGAAGCGTGGTGTGTGCAAATTCAAATTCAAAAATATCTTTATTCAGTGGGTAACATAGTTACACTTTGAATCGTCAATTTTTAAATAACGAACGTCTCATCCGCCTAAAACTACTGCGATGAAACTAACTCTCCATTATGTATTTTTTGACGTGACTTATTGTAGATTTGCCGCAAATGGCATCAACTTGCTTCAGCCACCATTATGTCTAACTTGTATAATACTCAGAAAGACCGATTCAGACCGACTCAGAAACAACAATTATCAGCTAATAAGCGACTTACCTCACATGCAAAGCCACATGTCTTGAACACTTTGTCGGCTCTTCGTACGTAATCTTCTGACTGAAACAGAAAAAAAGTTTACTTGTCACCACTATGACCAGTGATATGACATTCACTGGAATGTCCCCAAAGAGGCAGCGTTTGTGACAATATGTGCGTCGTATATGGCATCTACTACTTGGCCATATATAACATGGCAAAGTTCTAAATATTAATTATGCTGAATTATCCAATACTTATCCTAGCTACAGTGTCACAACCCGGACACTTCATACAAAACACCTCATTTTACACAGATACGACACACTGACGTTATCGTACACGCGCATCTGTGTGTGTGAAGTCTGACGCCCTTACGATTGAAGACTAAAGTAACACCGAGGGGGTGAGGTAAACCTAGCTCAGCCACTGGAGGGGAGCGCAGAGTTGCCGTTCTATAGTATTGTTCCTTGTTCTATGACAGTGTGGATGGATCGCATGAGGAAAGATATCGTGCCTGACTTTGCTAACTGACATAATATCTGTAATTTTTTGCTAAAGTGATTTTTGTCTTACTGACAACTGTAAAAGGTGCAAATCAGTTTCACTAAAAATAACAGATACGCCAGTTCGCGACATTAGAGACGATATGTGCCTGACAGAGATAGAAGACACGATAATATTGTTTCCATCTAGAGTGGGATAAGGACAAGATGATGTTTACGTTTACCTTAGAAATCAGAAATCAGAATCATTTATTCAACGTAATTATCATGGATAAACTTGTTGAAGTTCAATGTAACATTTTTGAATTTACGTCATATCGCAAGGTGTTATGGCTGAAGAGAAGAAATGACAAGAAACTGCAACAGCAACATATCTTTTAAAAACCAATGAGGGTTTACATTACAAGTTATTTAATAACTAGAACACATTCAATACCAGACATTTTTATCATTTAGGTAGTCATTAATCTTATAATAACCTTTTTTACATAAAGTAAGCTTCACATGAGCTTTAAATTAATTTTCTGAAAAATTTAAAATATTATGAACCAAAAAAATAATAATTTACATAATCTAGAATTTTGAATAGCAATTTTATTTTTATTTCTTGTATTGTATTGCCTCCAACACAACCTCCGTGGTCCGTGGTCTAGTAGTAAGAGCGTTAGGCTCACGATCTGGAGGTCCGGGTTCGATTCCCGATGGGGACATTGTCGAAATCACTTTGTGAGACTGTCCTTTGTTTGGTAAGGACTTTTCAGGCTTGAATCACCTGATTGTCCGAAAAAGTAAGTTGATTCCGTGCTTCGGAGGGCACGTTAAGCCGTTGGTCCCGGCTATTGGCCGTAAAAACACCTCCACCAACCCGCAGTGGAGCAGCGTGGTGGAGTATGCTCCATACCCTCTCCGGTTGATTGAGAGTAGGCTTGTGCCCAGCAGTGGGACGTATATAGGCTATTTATGTGTTTTATGTATTGTATTGAAAGTATTACCTTATTAAGGTGCATCCGGAAGACGACCATATGTCCTAAGAAGAACTTGTGGTGGTTCTCCCCGCTGAAGGTGGCGGCGCGGTGGGCATTGTACTCTATCTTCTTGATTCTCTTCAGGAACGTGCTCCGGCAGTGCTCGGGCTGGAAGAACAAACACAGATATGGGAATGAAGCATCTCATTCATAAGCTCACGGCTACAACCCAGTTAGAGGTACATCCATCGCAAGATGACCTAAATACCCACACTTCACCAGCTTTCTGTTAGACAAACGTAACACATCATCAACGTTGGCACTTCTGTCGTGGCGCATAGGTACACAAAGTCATATAATTGGTATACCGTAACTTGGGCTCGGTGGCGCAGCGGTAAACGCGCTCGGTCTGCGATTGTTGAAGTAAAGCAACTTTCGCAGAGGCCAGTCATAGGATGGGTGACCACAAAAAAAAAAAAAAAAGTTTTCATCTCGAGCTCCTCCGTGCTTCGGAAGGCACGTTAAGCCGTTGGTCCCGGCTGCATTAGCAGTCGTTAATAACCACCAATCCGCACTGGGCCCGCGTGGTGGTTTAAGGCCCGATCTCCCTATCCATACATAGGGAAGGCCCGTGCCCCAGCAGTGGGGACGTTAATGGGCTGATGATGATGAACTTGGGCTCACAATCCGGAAGCCCCAGGTTCGAATCCCGGTGGGGACATATCACAAAAATCACATTGTGATCCCTAGTTCGGTTAGGACATTACAGGCTGATCACCTGATTGTCCAAAAAGTAAGATGATCCGTGATTTGGAAGGCACGTTAAGCCGTTGGTCCCGGTTACAACTCATTGATGTATGTAAGTAGTCGGTACATGAGCCATGTCAGGGGCCTTTGGCGGTTCAATAGTAACGCTGACACCAGGGTTGATGAGGTTGGTAATTCACCTCACAACCCACACGATAAGAAGAAGAGAAGACTCTAAGGGTGGTATTAATAAACTAATCTCAGCTGAGACTGCCCTCAAGGTCATGCTCAAGTCCCTGTTTTTATATAAGAATTGACACATTGACATGATTTTGAGGTCAATCTCCAAGCTGAGATTAGTTTATTAATACCACCTTAAGTCATGAATCATTTGTGCCCTAAACAATTATTAGAATTGTAGCGTTGACAGCGACTCCACCATAAAGTTCATCATATCCAGCTTACGACATCGTATCAACAGTGGCTTCAAGTTGTCTTTGATTACTTGTGGCTCTGCCCACCCCATTAGGGATTACGGGCGTGAGTTTATGTATGCGTATGTATGTACAGCGACTCCTCGATCGGCGACTGCTTGACATCGCGTCTGTCATTTACATGTACAAATTCAAATTCAAATTCATTTATTCGTCAACATAGGTAAAAGAGTTGTTACAATATAATATAATGTCGCACTATGTCGCACCGTTCGGTATACGAATTTAAAACATAACAGATTATTAAATTACAAATAAAATTATTAAATAAATTACAATAACATTAAATATAATCAAAATAGAAAATTAACAAATATATTGTAATAAAATGTCTTTTCAATATAAACGTTAGAAAATTGTATGTCAAATAGGTAACATTAAGGTAAAAAAATAAAATAAAAATAAAAATACAAATGCTAATAACTTGCACAATGGTGTACTTAAATCTAATTCCACTTTCCATCAAAAAATTCCCTAATATTATATAATATATTATTAATCAGAAATTAAATGCTTGTAATTTAAATTTAAATGAATTCAGGTCACTTATGGCACGTAAACGTTTTGGCAGATGATTGTATATACGTGGCGCCATAACAAAAACACTTTTGCTAAATAATGCTGTTCGGGTCCTCACAGATTTTAGCATGTCACATCGACGAGTACAGTTCAAAACACATGAATTATGTGGTTTTAGCTTCGGCTGTTACCTACAATATTAAATAAGATACGGTTGTTGAACTATATTGTCAGCCTTGGAAACTAGTTTAACGTGAAATTTACAACTCTTTAATGAAGGGAAACAAACCCTAAACAAACTCAAAATAGATGCACCTAGTCACCAAAGTTCACCTTCGAAATAAATATCGGCACGTAATATCTGAACATTGGTCAGTAAAGACGGTTTTCCACTGAAAGCTGATTATGTGAGAAGCGATAATTTTACTGCCGTTTACTAATTGTGTATTAATCAAATTTGGAATGTCCTTAAAAAGGTAAAACCGGACACAAACATCAGTATTGTTTTTTACGCGCTTACGCGAATTCTACATAGGCTTGTGAATTACATAGCTCCATTGTTTTAAGTTTACGCGGTTATTATCGCGCGGTTTATCGGGAGTCTCATATCCCCATTTAAACGCGATAAGAACCCGTTATTATATGCTTTAATTACATAATTCCATTAAAATCTGTGCACTTATTCCAGGCGCGGTCTATATATCATAAACCCTTTATCTTTATTATTTTTCTTTTTCTTGCCGGACTAGTAAAATCTTCAGGATAGGTAAGCGGACCCTGTGAAAAAACGGGATAATGCTATAATAAGGCGGTGGATATTTTTATGTTTCGATAACTTTAGAGGTGCGTCCGAGGCCAGAGTGAACAGGCACTTTCTGGGCGAGCTCGCTCCATCTTAGGCCTCGTCAAAGCCTTCGGGCAAGTCTGGGGCCAAGAGCAAACCCATCAAAGGTAAAAAAGATGTCCTTTTTGATACCCCAGGAGGGTTGAGAAAAAACCAGTTCCATCCGGATCTAATATTAACTGAACTGAACTGGTTTTTTCTCCAACCCACAGTAGACCCGAATAGTACTTATACAGAGTATATTCTGATCTTTGAGACGTTATTACAAGCTCTGTTTATAATTTTATCGCTCGTAATGGACAACAAGCTTTACACTGTAAATAATATTGACGTTGTTTGGTGGCGTGTAAAATTAAATAATTCAGCGCACAGTGACGAGCGCTATAAACCCGTCGATATTGGCCGCAGATGATCTCAGTCACCACGTGTGGCCATAAAAAACGCGGCACATTTTATCATGACGACTTGTGAGCTTTGATTTGACCTTGGAGTTTTACAATGTAACGTACAGTAAAGAGAGATAGATAGAAACGCTTATTATAAAGGGACACCACAGAACAAATATAAAACAAAACACGGAATAACACACGTCCACACACACACACACACGCGCGCGTGCATAATCATCGTCGGAATGACTTACCCACTGTTGGGTATACGTCTTCCCTACTCGATCCCAACGACCCGATTACTCTAGCCATAGAGGCAGCCAATCAGCTCGCGACACCAAACACTTCAGGACCCCGATACCGACCCCGCCGGCGTGGTCGACGACTTCCCTCAATCAGCGCTTATCGCTATCGCTATACCCACTAGGGTCGATAAATTTCTTCCAAATATTTTTCCTCTCAGACGACGCCCTGAGCCGAGGTTCGCGCCCAACTGGGCACCCTTAGGCCTATTGTCTTAAATGTTGTACCGGGTGAGAGTCTTCAGCGCTCCCCATTTGTCCGGCCAAGTAGTTAATGCCATCTGCGGCAAATCTACAATAAGTCACGTCAAAAAATTTAAAATCCTACTCGATCTGTATTATATCGCTAAGAAGGATCATAATGAAGTATGAGCCGTACTCTCTTGAATATTTGTCAATTAATAAGTATGTCAGCTTTCGGTTTTCCTTTCTTTTTTCGTTTTTTTTTGCGTCAACTTTGATATACTGGAATGGAAAATGCTACACCGACAAGAGCGTGACTCTTAAATTGATGATGATGATGTCAGCTTCATCTTAAAAAAGACAATAATAAATTAAGTCTATATTTAATTTTGAAATGTGGTGTTGGAGGAGGATGGAAAGAATAAGTTGGACAGAAAGGGTTACAAATGAGGAAGTGCTAGTAAGAGTAAGGGAAAAGAGACAAATACTGAGAATTATTGAGGACAGAAGAGGCAATATGATTGGACACCTAATAAGACACGACGAATTCATTAAAAACATCATAGAAGGAAATCTAGAAGGAAAGAGAGGAAGGGGAAGACCAAGAAGAGCTTACATGGAACAGATTAAAGAAAAGGTTAACGTCGTGTCTTATAGGGAAGTCAAGGAATTGGCCTTTGATAGACTGGAATGGAAAATGCTACACCGACAAGAGCGTGGCTCTTAAATAGATGATGATGATATTTAATTTAATAATTAATGTAATTCATATGTAAGTAATGTAATATAATTTAAAAATGCACCTTTGTAAATGAAATGACGTTCTGAAATATACAGAATGTATTTTTATTATTTTGTTTTGATTATTGAATTTTCTTAATTAACAAAAAATAAAAAAGTAATGGTCTTTCATTGGCCTGTCATTTTCTTATCTGCCTGTATGTATCGGGTAACAATGACACAGGAAGATAATTCACAAAATGAAGAAGGAAGGAAGTGAATCTATTCACTCTATCTATTCTATCTAGCGGTTCGAAGAGGAGGAATGTCGACCACGTATGGATAGAATCCCCCCCGCGTCGCGTCGTCCGATGTTGGAAAGGAGCAGGTGGAATCTGCTCGTGCATTCCTCAGCTATCTAGATATTTACCTACATCATTGACCTAAATTATAACTTTCAAACACAAATCTGCGACATGCGTACAGTTCTGTGAAACAGTTCCAAAATATAATTAAAGTTTTATTAGTTTTGCTAAGAATCGTAACTAGTAAGTATAATGAGTGCTCAGACGCTGGTTTAATGGCCACACACGCCGCCTGTTGGCGTCATTGTCAAGGTTTCCCGCTGACGTATTTTAAATGAAGATCGCAGATTTCAGTTTCAAATATATTTATTAGTTAACATAAAGTTAACATAACATAAAGACCTGCTCTATTGATGCGAGTAATACTACTGCATAAAGTCTACAAAAGCAATATGGTATTGCAGTCATATATAAACTTAACAGCCTACATACTTCAACCAAAGGGGGTATGGAGCATACTCCACCACGCTGCTCCACTGCGGGTTTGTGGTTGCCGGGACTTCGAAGCACGAATCATCTTACTTTTCGGAGAATCGGGTGATTCAAGCCCGAAATGTCGTAGTCGTAACCAAAGGACAGTTTCACAAAAAGATTACAATATCCTCATCGGGATTCGAACGAACGAACGAACGCAGATCTCCAGATCGTGAGCCTAACGCTCTAACCACTAGACCACAGAGGCTGTCAAAACAATACATTAAACCATATTCACGTGGAAACAATGAGAATAATGTTGCCACCTGTAAAATATTACAGTCGCAGGTTTATGTTAGTAAACGTCACCTATGCATCATCACAAGATGACTCAGAAGCTCAAATGTATTGAAACATGATAATAACATTTTATTGTAATGCAGTGTTTCAATGTCTTTCAATGGCCCTGATTCTGCAGACACATCCTAATTTTATTGTAAGTAAGTTATACCTGTCATTTTCTTGCCGAAAAGGAAAGGGACGGATGCTTGACAGCTGTTAATTTTAAAATGAATGAATAACCCGAGCGAATAAAATAAGCTTCTCGTTCATATTATGCAAGCCATTTATCGGGTTATTGGTCAATATAAAATTTTAGAAGGGTTTTTTTCTGCCTGAAGTTGACGTGTGTTCCATAAAATTTGTGCCTGTCGATTCTTTTTCGGCTGATAAGAAAATGACAGGTAAGTATAACTTAAAATAAACAAGATGGTGTATACATGAATCAGCACCATTATATTCATATTATTTTTTGTCGAACGTCTCACCACCAGAACAAATTAATAGAGGTGATTCATTTACTATTAAGCAAAATTGTGTGACTAATCGGAAACTTTCTTATTCTTACCCAAAAAAAATGTTTTAAAATAGTGCATCAAGTAAACATAATATCCGCGAAAATATGCAGTAGACAAATATAATGACGTGTTTATCTTTTGAAATAAAAATGCAAAACAGGCTAATGTGATGGTCGACATTGAGACATGTCGTGAAAAATGCTATGATGTATGATGAAAGGAATTTTAAAGCCTATTTTATAGAAAATTATCCTTGAGCGAAAAAACAATAATTATTACACTCCCGCCCATTCTCTGGATATAAAAACGTAGGTGTGTGCGTGTGGGTGTGTAAGGGTGTGTGTCAGGGTGTGTAAGGATATGTGAGAGGGGGTATATGTGAGGATGTGTGTGCGTGTATGTGTGTGTGTGTGTGTGTGTGTGTGTGTGTGTGTGTGTGTGTGTGTGTGTGTGTGTGTGTGTGTGTGTGCGTGTGCGTGTGTTTGTAGTGAGCATGTTTAAATTCTCAGATATGCGTTCTATTATTACCATGAAATAAACATAAAAAATGCACAAGAAGCATGCTTATTACATAAAAACATGCGAACATAACATTCCGAGGATTCCGTGCTACGGGTAAACCCAAAAAGTTTCTTGCCAATAAATTTGCAGACTCACTTTCGTTCTGACCTCTTGACCGAACGCATCATTTACACAATTTTGTACTTTATAATTAATATAAGTTCAAGTTGAAAAATTGGGTTTTATTCTAAATTAAAACTAACATTATGTCTGCTTAAGACACCGGCCATTTTTACAGTAAAGGAAACAGTCAACAGGTGAATAATATTTGAAAAATCAAACATGGCGTCTATTCGGTAGTACCGTCGATATAGATACAGCTATCATTCACTATAAAGGTCACCCGTAGCGTTGAACTTCACGCTAGGGTATTTATAGACGTGAGCAGTGGCATTCTGATGTGTATGAGTTCATTAATTAAATCCATTGATCCGGCCAGATAAGACTTGGCAACTTATCAATGTTTGTGATTTGATTTGTGTTGTTTTTAATTGACGTCGCGTAGTGGCCATTTACGGAACTTATCTAATGGCGGGTTTAGGCTGAAGTTACGCCAATATTTACTACTGGGGTGGGCAGAGTAACACTAAATCAACAGTTGATAATGTGCAGTCACACTTTTTTATCGTGTAATAAGATAGATACAACGAACTGCACGATGACAGGTTTATCTGTGGTCGAATTCTTTCAAATATGATCCTCTCAAACGATACCCGGGCGCCCTGAGCCGAGGTTCACGCCTATTAGGCACCCTCAGGCCTGTTGTCTTAAATTTTGTACCGGGTGAATGCTCAAAATAAAACAAATTATATACAAATTACACTTACACTAAATTTTACTTAAAAAGCCCGCCTCCAAACGTACCTGGCGCTAATGGCCATAATGCTGGCTGCGTTTCCGCGTTGAATAGCTAGCGATATGCGTTGCACCAGGTACGATTCTGAACGGAGATCTGCACTATTACTGAGGAGTAGCCAACCGAGTTTAGACACACACTTTATCGACAAAAAATTGTTCCGATAAAACTTAGCTCCGGCAAAACATAGCTTAGACAGAACGCAGCTCCGGCAAAACATAGCTTAGACAGAACGCAGCTCCGGCAAGACATAGCTTAGACAGAACGCAGCTCCGGCAAAACATAGCTCCGGCAAAACATAGCTTAGACAGAACGCAGCTCCAGCAAAACATAGCTCCGAGAGAACGCAGCTCCTCAGATAGATAGAATTATTCTAAAAGTAATTTATAGTTCAAATATGATTCCTGAGACACAAAAATATTTTCAATAACAATACATGTTTACGAGACCGGATCCCCTTTAATTAATCATTTAAATGAAAAGAATCTGGGTTACTGTTTAACAAAATGGAATCTCCCAATCGTTTTACCCTTCCAATTGTCATCTTGTCAATTGGCTTGCACTCATCAGCTGATTCACCGGCAGCCCACCCAAGTGTTGACACCATTTCTCGCTTACTCATCACGACAATGTCCAAATGACGCTGATCTGCAGACCTAGCATGTTATGTAATCGCGACGCGACGCGAGGCATCCGCGATTTTTTCAAGACGTTGCACTCCATAGGAAATATCGTTTATCGCTTATAGAACAGCCAGGAAAAAGTATCGGCGTCCGAAGCAATCAGCTCGCGACACTATACACTTCAGAACCCCGATACCGACACCGCCGGAGTGGTCGTCGATTTCCCTAATTCAGCGCTTATTGCTATTGACCCACTGCGGTCGATTAATTCTCTCAAATATCCTTTCTGTCAGACGATGCCCTGAGCCGAGGTTCGCGCCCAACTGGGCACCCTCAGGCCTGTTGTCTTAAATTTGGACCGGGTAAGAGCCCTCAGCGAACCCAAATCCGGCCAACTAGTTAATGCCATCTGCGGCAAAACTACAATAAGTAAAGTCGAAAAAAAATAACAGAAAAAGAACAAACAGATGCCTATTTTTATAAGAAATGTCAAAATTGACAGTTTTTAACATTATTTGTGTGACACTTATAAATCATATTCAAGTCGCGAGCAGGTCGATGTGTGAACGAGGACCCTTAACTCGTCTGTCAAATTTGACAACTCGCGCTTTGATTAATTTTATAATAAGCTTTTTTACATTTTTTTTTTTTTTTTTTTTTTATTTATTTATTCATTCATTACAAAAGATATTATAAAATTCTTACATTACGACACTGAAACCCATAATGGGTTTAAGATGTGTCAAATTCACGTCAGGCAGTACAGGTATAAATTAACCCTTAACACAATAAATTTAAGGTTGAAAAAGTAATATAGGTACAATACGAATGTATCCGCGGGTAGTAACTCGGTAATCAATTAACAAAATATAGTTGGACGGTCGGACCGGTATATTGGTAGGCACAGGCGAGTGCAAGTGAGTTTTACATTCGCCTGTCCTTTACATAGTGCTTTGGTGATAAGACATACAGGAGGCTCCTTCTTTGAGAAAAGATTTTATTTTATTATTAAATTTTGCAGTACCGAATTGTGTTCTTATATTATGAGGTAGTTTATTTAGCAATTTAGGTAAGATAATTTTGGCAGTCCTTGTTCCGTAGTAGTTGGTGCAGGTAGGAACAATGTATTTTTGTGCAGTCATAGCGCGGGTGGTTATCCTATGGGATATTTTATTCAGATGAACGTTACTGGCAGAGTTGTTATTATATTGTTTTAACAGTGTTAATTCAAATTGTTCCGTTATTGGTAAAGTGTTGAAATGATGAAAAAGTTTATCGGGATTATTTTTATATTTATTTAAAAGACTCAACGGTGAAATAGTTTTAAGTATGCGCAACTGAATTTTGTAAATGTCGTTTAAATAGGTCGGGAATGTTCTGCCGTATGTGCTAAGTCCATATGTTACCACCGAGTCAACCATTGATTTATACATGAGTATCAGCGTAGAGGTAGGCATGCGGTGTTTCAGGATTCTAAACTTGGAGTAAAGTGACCTTAACCTAGTACATACTACGTCAACGTGTTTTCTCCAATTAAATTTATGGTCCACTACCACACCTACATATTTACAATCTGATACTAATGCTATGGGAGGACAGCTACAATTGGATATGGGGTTATGTAGACACAAATGTGAATGAGCAACTATCTTAGGTTTAACTTGGGATTTGTTATGTGCAGAATGGATATGTAGCAAGTTAGTTTTGCCTGAATTCAGTATTAGGCCCATATCATGGGACCACTTGCTCACATTATCAAAGTCCTGTTGCAGGCATCGTTGAGCTTCCTTTATATCTACATGAGCAGAAACAATGGCAGTGTCGTCTGCAAATTGGTACATAGTGCAACTTTTAATCATTTTGGCCATGTTGTTTACGTAGATTATGTACTCAATCGGCCCCAAAACAGAACCCTGTGCTGTCCCATATTTCACATCCATTCTAGCACTCTCAGCGTCACCTATTTTAACGAAAGTCTGCCTATTCCTATGGTAGTCCTGTAACAAGTTTAGTAGAGGTCCCCTGATTCCACATTGCTGCATTTGACTGTAAAGTGTTTGGTGCAAAAGCGTATCGAACGCTTTGCTATAATCAATAAAGCTTACCAAAACGTGTTTTTTGTTATTTAGATGCTCATTGATCTCATCGCTAAATAAATCCAGCATTTGGGTGGTACTTTTATTTGTTTGAAATCCAAATTGATGGGAAGTTATAATGCTGTTCTTTCTTAGATATTGCTGAATTTGATCTCCAATGAATTTTTCTACTAACTTATTTAGGCAGGGAAGTATGGTAATAGGCCGGTAGTTGGAGTATTTGGCGTGTTCACCCTTTTTATAGATCGGTCGAATCATACCCAATTTTAGGTCGTTTGGATATATTCCCGAAGTTATACTCGCATTAATTAAAGTTTTTATTGCTGGTACTATCTCAGTTGCGATGGCTTTAATATCTTTGCTTCGTATTGAATCGGCTCCTGGAGCTTTATTGGTATTTAATTTCATTATGAGTTTCTCAACATCTTTGTTAGTAGCTGGTTTTAGCCTCATGCTTCTGTCGGGAACATTGGTATAACTATGAGACTTGATTAGAGGTATTGAACAATCTGTTTTAATTTTATCAACACAACCACTAAATTCTTCAGCAAAACGGGTAGTTGCTTCATTAAGTGTTATATCGGACATATATTTTAGTACATTATCCTCTATAGTGGAACGTCCTTTGCCGGTCATCTCATTAATAAGATTCCATAGTTTACGTATATCGCCATTACAGTTTATAATCTTTTCCCTAATATTTTTGCGTTTTGATTTATAAATAGCCTTACTTGTTTTATTTCGCAATTTATTGTAGGTGAGCCTCAGTGTCGAGTTAGAGGGGTCATGTTTCCATTTAAGAAATGCTTCATCCCTTTTTTTTGCTAGGCCATTAATATATGAATTATAAACATTGGGAGGTAACTGCGTATTTTTTTTAATACTTTTTTTGGCATAGTTATAGCATTCATGAAAGGAGTCAGATATAAAATTTAATATATTATTGGGATTAGGCATAGAAAAGACATGAGACCAATCTATATTTGAAAGTTTTTTATAAAGTTGTTTATTATCATAAACTGTTACGCGTTTCGGAGCATCCTGTATGCGACAATCGCTAACGAGCGCAAGCGCAGTCATACAGTGGTCAGCCAGTGCTGTACATAACACGGCCGAATGCGGATCATACTCATAGCTTTTAACAAATTATAAAGTATTACATAAAGTAAGCTTCACATGAGCTTTGTGCGTCGCTGATGTTAAATATAAATAAAAAACACAATACAAAAGCTTTAATGCACATATAAAGGTGACAAGAGAAGTACAATCGGCGGTCTTATTGCTAAATAGCAATTTCTTCCAGACAACCTTAGGGTGAATGAACTTGCTACATATAAAAATACATGCTTGACTTTTAGAAATAGACTGTATAATTTAAATTAACAAAATTTAAAAAAAGCAACAACACCCTACGCCATGATGTTAGAAGGGTAGAAGGAATGTTAAACGTGGTGTTGCCATAATATAAAACAAATTTTAGTGTGTAATACAAATACTTTCAATTTATTTTCTGACAATAATCATCAAAAAAAAAATAACTAAAATATTTTTTTTTTATCTAGTAAGTAGTCCAACAAACGTTATCTCTAGATATCTGACATTCTGTCATGTAAAGAATTTACTATAATTTCTCATGAATAATTCAGACATTATACAAATTATTGGTACGAGAATGCATGTGGTTATGCAATTATGCATTCATTTGCATGTGTAACCTTCAACGATAATTGACGCAAGGACGCTGCAGATACAGCTTTCATACAGCTGTCGGACAGCCTACGCTTCCCATTTGACCGGCCAAGTAGTGAATGCTGTCCGAAGCATAACTACCATTTTTATTTGTCTTGACCAGATTGTCCGAAAGTAAGATGATCCGTGCTTCGGAAGGCACGTTAAGCCGTTGGCCCCGGTTACTACTTACTGATGTAAGTAAGTAGTCGTTACATGAGCCATGTCAGGGGCCTTTGGCGGCTCAATAGTAACCCTGACACCAGGGTTGATGAGATTGGTACTCCACCTCAGAACCCACACGATAGAAGAAGATTTGTCGTGACTTACGATCACGCAGTGGAGGTTTATATCATGACTCATTGCAGATTTTTTTAAGTTGACATTCACTACTTGGCCGGGCAAATGAGAGGGCTCTCCCTTACAATCACTATCGATTTGTTATTAGTTTTAGGCGGATGACATGTTCGTTATGTAAAAATTGGTGCTAATTCCTGTAGACACCATCTCATTTTAAGTTATACCTGTCATATTTTTATCCGCCGAAAAGAAAAGGGACGGGTAATCGACAGGCATAAAATGTACAGAACACACGACAACTTTAGGCACAAATCTAAAAGTTTACATTGGCCAATAACCCGTCATAATTAAGTTGACAGCACACGTCACACAGTTTGCATACCAGCGAGATACCTATTTGATTTTATACATATTTGATTTTGAAATTGAATTGAATCATATACACCAAAATATATAATATCTTAAAGTATATTTACTGTGTCAGTGTTCAGATGCATACACTAACTGGCACTCCAATTGCCATTTAGACATGCGCAAGCGCAAGCTAATGCATAATCACGATTATTACTCCTATTTCCAGTAAACAGATTAGATTTTCGGTTGTTTTGGGTCATGTTTGTTTACTTATGAAAATCAAAGTCTTTCGTAATGTTGGTCAAAGTAGGTTATGGTCTATTATAACAACAATTTCATTTTATTAACAAAACCTCGCGCTAGTTTTAAATCTAGTTTAAAAGTTTCAATTTTTACTTGGAATGAAAATAGAACGTCCATTTTGAAGTTTTTGGGATGAAAATCAGATTAGAAAGTTATTTTCCAAAAAGGCGCGTTTACGAGGTTAATTTATATTTTTTTTACGGTGCATCAACAGCAGTACTTATACAAACACACATAATAAAATACTCATAGAAAGAGTTCCGGTATGCCTTCCAATTACAGACACACACAACACTGACTAAAATAATAATGAAAAGTAGGAACTAAAGTTAAGAAATTAAAAAGAAGAATAAGTAATTGAAAATAAAATTCAAAAATATAAATCATGTAATCTTTTTTTAAATATTATTTAAATGATATGACAAAAAAAGAAAAGAAAAATTAAAGCTATTGCAAAATTATATGCTTGCAGCTTCTTTTCCCCGGCTATGCAGGTTGTGAGAAGCTGCACTAATTTTAGGCGGATGAAATGTTCGTATGTAAAAAATTACGATTTAAAGTGTAACTTTATCCAAATTTTATCCAATTCACATTCACATTCAAATCAAAAACTTCTATATTCAGTAGGTAACATAGTTACACTTTGAATCGTCCTTTTTTCGAACGGGTCATGCGCCTAAAACTTCAGCAGGTTCTCAAAAAAAGAAGCTGCAAGAAAATAATTCAAATAAATGAGTAATAATACATTTATCTAAAGTGCAGTTTCACGTTTGGCTCGACCATTATAGACGGCGATACGGCTCACCACCCATAACTTTGATCTAACAGAAAGCTTAGTGAAGTGTGGGTACTTAGTTCATCTTGTGATGGATGCACCTCTGACTACCCCAGTTAGGATATAGTCGTGAGGTTATGTTACTTGGCCGAAGAAACTAGATCAGTATCTACATAGATAATCTTTAGTACTTACCAATCGATATATATCAATAAAACAAATAACACTTGATATCTGTAATGACCTATCGGACTAATACTAGGTTCCTGGTAAGCTCTACTATCTAGGTTGCATTCCTGCGCGTGCGCATCGCAAGTGCAGCGCATCATACGCACCAGTTGTCTGATGTGTTGTATGCAAAATGCATTCATAATTATGTAAGTATATTCGAAGTAAATCAAACGTGTTATTAAGAGTTTGTGCTCTGTCCTCAGACTGAACACTTTAATAATAATAAAATCCAAACACAGTGGCAAGTAAGAACTGTTAAAACGGTACCCATAGTTGTTTCCACCACAGGCGTCATACCTAAAACACTCCACACTAGTCTCCAAACTCTCAACATGCATCCATCCACACTCACACTTCTTCAAAAAGCAGTAATTCTAAATACATGCCGCATCGTCAGGAAGTTTTTATCGCTAAAACAATAAAAGCACTTGGCTACGGCCCGTGCGACTTGAACCTCTTCGGAGAGGATTATAAATATATAGAGATAAATAATAATAAAACACTTTATTGCACACAAATTCACAAAACATTTACAGGATAGTTAAACTTATTCTAAGGTGGTCAAAGGCGGCCTTATCGCTAAGAGCGATCTCTTCCAGACAACCTTCGACAAGGGACTTTACTGCAAACATCATAAAAATATTCCACATCCAGTTATTTAATTATGCCTTCCAAACAGCAACAACAACCAACAACAGCCTTGCAACTGTGGCGAAATATCGGGAGTCTCATATCCCTGCTTTAAACGCGGTAAGAACCCGTTATTATGTGTTTTAATTACGCCTTCCAAAGCAGAGAATTATCTTACTTTTTCGGCCAATCAGATTCAGTAGCAGTTATGGTTAAAATATATTTTTTAATGAGCCTACTGACTCTCTAGTGAAGCCTTATCCTATCAACAAACATGTAGCCGCTTATCTTGATGACATACTCAATCAACCGGAGGGGGTATGGAGCATACTCCACCACACTGCCCCAATGCGGGTTGGTGGAGGTGTTTTTACGGCTAATAGCCGGGACCAACGGCTTAACGTGCCCTCCGAAGCACGGAATCATCTTACTTTTCATTTCAGGTGATTCAAGCCTGAAAAGTCCTTACCAAACAAAGGACAGTCTCACAAAGTGATTTCGACAATGTTCCCATCGGGAATCGAACCCGGACCTCCGGATCGTGAGCCTAACGCTCTAACCACTAGACCACGGAGGCTGTGTCTCTACACAAACAAACAGGTAGCCGCTTATCTTGATGAATCTGCTATAATTTACCTTAGCCCTTTTGCGCAGGGTCGTATTTCGCAAACTCTAGGTCCCCTTATCTCGCCTTGCTCTACTTTTGAGTTTATTCTAAATGTTTGTTTAAAACAGTTCGGGAGGGTCTTAGCATAATGATAATAATTGTCTTACTACGTAGGTACAGTCATGAGCAATATAATGTACCCTTTAGGACTCTGTCGCACTAACATTTTTGACATTTAGTGAGACTTACAGTTCAATTTGTCAAAAAAGTTAATGTGACATGGTACCAAAGTGTATACGTATTAATGCTCGTACCACTAGATGCTGTTGTGACTAAGATTTGTCATTTTAAAAAGGCCATTTGAAACAAATCGTCCAAAAAGATTTTTCACAACCGCTCACAAATTATATTGAGCGCTTCGACCAATAAACGATACGAATGCTATCTACGTAGATGGACGTCAAACGGCTATTGGTCAAAAGCCTTTTTTTAATTTTTTTTTTCTTTTTTTTTAAATCAATATAATTCGCCCCGCGGTTATCGTGCAGAGCGTACAGGAAGTAGTAACAGGAACCAATGGCTTAACGTGGCTTCAGAAGCACGGATCTTACTTCCGGTCAATCGAGTGATCAACTTGTAATGTCCTAATCAAACTAGAGATCACAAAGTGTTTTTTGTGATACGTCGCCATCGGGATTCGAACCTGGGACTTCCGGAACGTCAGCCCAACGTGCAACTACTGGACCATAGAGGCCGGCAGTCATAGTGTAAAGGTATTTGTGATCAAAATAATTAGCAAAACTTTTTTTTTGTGATTCCTAGTTTGGTTAGGACATTACAAGCTGATCACCTGATTGTCCGAAAGTAAGACGATCCGTGCTTCGAAAGGCACATTAAGCCGTTGGTCTCGGTTATTACTCACTGATGTAAGCTATTAGTCGTCTCATAAGCCATGTCAGGGGCCGATGGCGGCTCAATAGTAACCCTGAGACCAGGGTTGATGAGGTTGGTACTCCACAACCCACACGATAGAAGAGAAAAGAAGCAAAACTTTAGGCAATGATATTTAAAATTAGTTTGTGACGTCATTATCATCATGAATTCTATTATTAGTATAGGCTGGTAATCATCTAGGCAGTAATGATTATATAAAGAATTTAATGTTTAACGTACAAAAACATATTTTCGCCAAAGGGCAATGCCCTAGCAAAGTCGAATGTCTAAATATCTATACAGAGTGTTAGTTACATCGTAACGAAAACTTTGAGGGTTGATTCTGACCATGATTCTGAGTTGATATCTACATAACATAAATAAACATAAACAGCTTATATACGTCCCACTGCTGGGCACAGGCCTCCCCTCAATCAACCGGAGGGGGTATGGAGCATACTCCACCACGCTGCTCCAATGCGGGTTGGTGGAGGTGTTTTTACGGCTAATAGCCGGGACCAACGGCTTAACGTGCCTTCCGAAGCACGGAAACATCTTACTTTTTCGGACAATCAGGTAATTCAAGCCTGAAAAGTCCTTGCCAAACAAAGGACAGTCTCACAAAGTAATTTCGACAATGTCCCCATCGGGAATCGAACCCGGACCTCCTGATCGTGAGCTTAACGATCTAACCACTAAACCACGGAGGCTGTCGATATCTACTATTTAATTAATTTAAAAAAAATACTTACAGCACTACTGATGAGCCCTGGGTCAGTGACATTCAAGTCTCCGACAGCTTCGACTTCAAGCCTGGACACATTCCTGATGAATTGTTTCAAGCTTTGACTGGCTCGAGCCGAGAACTCTGTGTAGAGTAGCAACGCGTCGGCTTTAGTCGTCTCCAACTCCTGAATCAGCTCTGGGGTGTACCGTCTTTCGACGTCTTCATATCCAGGGTCTTCTGTTGTCGTTGGAGCTACGTCTACCCATATTGATGCTGGCTGGAACGAGTAAAGTTTTGTTTTTACTAATAACATAGGATAACACAATATAGGAACCTTATTGATATCACGTTGTTTCCAGGATTTGTGCCCGATTAATGGCAATAGGTTCACCCCCTATTTCATGGGACTTAAACCATCGAATAAGGAATATTACTACGTTAGAATGGCAACACATCACTCCCTGCCAGAGGCTGAACAAGATTTACCTCAACCAGGGATCGAACCGGAGTTCCTTGAATGCCGTTAAAAAAATATACAAAAGGGGCTTATATTCCGTTAGAGGGGGTGATGTCAGCTACCAGTAGAAATAGGTGCGGGCGGAGAGTTACCTCCAGGAGGTCTAAAACGTTCACATTGTTGCAGTTCATCTTAGAAACCAATATTGCTTTTTGACATTTGTTTGCTTTGCGCACTTAGTTTTATATACGCAAACGTCAAATAGCAATATTGCTATTTACTTGCTTTTTAGATGAATTGCTTCGACGTGGCGTTTTTAACCTCCCAATTCTAAATATATTATTGTTTTTTATTCTATGAGACGGTTAACGAAGCGGTGAAGGAAAACATCGTGAGGAAACCCACATTCCCGAGAAATGCATTTTCGGAGGTATGTGACCAAACCTGTATTGGGCTGGGCAGGTGCTTCTGTAAAAACCGGACTTGTCAAATCGTCAGGTTAGGTAGCGGACCTTGTGAAATGGGACAATGCTAGGGGGATGATCTCATCCCCAAGCATAGTTAGGTAATTATTTTGTATCGCAAAACCTGACGGAACCTTGTTACCTAACGCCATCTATAAACTAGGCTGAAGTTACGACTCTGATGTCACAAAGGAAGCATAAAACTGAATATAGTTCCTCCTCCAGTTATACTGTTAGTTATTTACAGTAAAAATGCTGTAAAATTACGCAAAGTATTTTGCACAGTGCAAACTTTTCATTGACTTCGTAATAACGTCTTCTCAAACCTTGAGTATCAAAATTGCAGTTTTGTTATAATGTATATAATCAAGGTCGCATTCCTCGCTTTAATTACTTGCACGTCAGAAATGGGTTTTCAAAAAAAACATAGAACGTAATCAGCTGATCTTCTCGGTCTTGTCGTGAATACCAACAGAGGAATTGTGTCCCGTCTGATAGTGGCCCGAATAAGATTGTTAAATCTCATTGTTACAGCGTAAGTGCGAACGCGACAGAAAATTCGCTCTCTCTCCCTTACTCCTTACTAAAACTTTTCCGTTTCCATTGACGCGGAGCTGTACGGAGAGGAGCGGAGATGTGCAGGAATCGACCAATCACCGTGAGGGAGAGAGTGACAGAGCGTATGCGTTTTTCGCTCTCTCGAACGCTGTGATTGGTCAAATCCGCACATCTCCGCTCATCTCCGCGTCATTGAAAACCCGGCCTAAAACTCATACCGTGTGGCCGTAAACAACATTTTTAAAAGTTTTAAATAGGTACCTAAATTTCGATGGCCGTAAATTAATCGAAACATTTTGTATTTTAAGGGGCTTAGGGGTGCCACTTTGAGATATCGCACCACCTAAATGTTTAGCTAGGGCCGCCACTGACTAAAACGGATTTATTTGATAACTATTGCGTCATTTATGAGACATCATTGACACCTAGGTATAATGTAACATTGCCATATAATTTTGATTATGTAATTCAAAGCCTGTCTATATTTAGCCGGCGCAGGAGCGAAACGGAGTATATCTGATACTTACTTATTATGAATAAAATAAAACAAATATACTTTATTAAATTGCACACTAACAGAACATGCAGACATAAAAAGTAACAACAATACAAATGTGCGGCCTTCTTGCTCTGAAGCGATTTCTTCCAGGCAACCGTTACTAGGAATCGGTAATAAGAAAACATGGATGCGGGGCGGCAACAACAAGAATTAAAAAAAAATGTAGATGCTGTTTTTTTTTTGCCAAGAAATGAATAAATCCATGATAGTGTCCCGGGTTCGAATAGCAACTCGGGTTCTAACCTATTTAATTCGAATTTAAGACTTTGAATTCATGTTAAGATCATAGATAAAATTGATATCACGTGGTTAGGTTAGAAGATAAAGTAATTTAGATAAAGACAGAGAAATGCATTTCTCGGGAATGTTGGTTTCCTTACGATGTTCTCCTTCACCGCTGAGCACGTGATAATCATTTATGATCCAAACATGAATTCGAAAACAAATTCGACGAGATTGGTTTAGGGCTGTGCTGTATTCGCACTTGCGACCTCAAAGTGAGAAGCAACCGTTCTACAAACTTTTGAACAATGAGAACTAAGAATTAAAATAATGCACACCAAAATAACTTTCACTTGCAAACACCGAACTATATACAAGAAATTAGGAACGCAAACTATTCGTAAAATGTATCAAGGTGACGTCATTACATGCAAACTTCATGACGTCATGACGTCCAAAATATTGCATCGCCAAAATTAACTTTCATTTGTAACGTAAAAGGTATTTCAAACAGCGTACTACAGAAACGTAAGCTATTGGTAAAATGCATCAGTGACGTCATAGGATGCACACATGACGTCCATATTGTTTGGCCTTGCGCAAGCGCACCGACGCGACGCGCATGAGCGCTAGTAATGCATCTGACGGATTGGCATTATCAAGGACTACAGCGGCTCGCCCCAGATTAGCCTGAGTACAGATTCTGTTTTCGTACATAGATAAACTCACATGAACAGCATTTACACGTCCCACTGCTGGGCACAGGCCTCCCCTCAATCAACTGGAGTATACTCCACGACACATTCCAACCCGCGAAGGGAAAACCAGCCTAATACAGGTTGGGGCACATATCTCCGAAAATGCATTTCTCGGGAATATAGGTTTCTTCACCTTCTGAATAGGTATATATTGACTATTTCTGTCTGAATCAGAATCAGAAACATTTATTCAACGTAATTATCATGGATAAACTTGTTGAAGGTCAATGTAACATTTTTGAATTTACGTCATTTCGCAAGGTGTTATGGCTGAGGAGAAGAAATGACAAGAAACAGCAACACATCTTTTAAAAACCAATGAGGGTATACATTACAAGTTATTTAATAACTAAAGGAACACATTCAATACCAGACATTTTTATCATTTAGGTAGTCATTAATCTTATAATAAGCTTTTTTACATAAAGTAAGCTTCGCATGAGGTTTAAATTTATTTTAAAATGTTATCTGGTATTTTATTGTAAAAACGTATACGAGTACATAACCCCAAATTAATACGTATATTTGCATGAAACACTTTTTTATGTGTCTCAGATGCGGAAGAAATGTTTATCCACATACCATCTGTATCAATACCTATCAGTTATTTAAAGATCCCTCTCAGTCCGTTTCATTGGCGATCGGTTGGTAGACTGTCATTATGAAATTCGTCATTCCTATCATATGATTATATCTATATGAGTTTGTAGCATTATCCTGTTTTTCACAGGGTCCGCTTACTTAACCTGAAGATTAGACAGGTCCGGTTTTTTACAGAAGCGACTGCCCGTCTGACCTTCCAACCCGTCAAGGGAAAACCAGGCCAATACAGATTAGGTCAAATACCTCCAAAAATGCGTTTCTCAACAAACATCGTGAGGAAACCCACATTCCGGTGAAATGCGTTTCGGTCGACCTAACCTTTTATTGGGCTAGTTTTTCCCTTCAAGGTCAGACAAGCAGTCGCTTCTGTAAAAAAACCTTAATAGGTGATTAGAACGACATATCACTTTATACTTGAATGAACCTGCAACCACCTGGCAAAGAATGCTTGATAATATTACGAAACATATTCATAAAGAAGAATTATGGATGGATTTGGCGGAAGAGAGGAATGACGATTACTCCACCGACAAGAGCGCAGCTCTTAAATATTGAGAGTATTCAATTCAATACAATACAAAGACTCTTTATTGCACTTGAATCACTTTAAAAATACATTAGATTACATACATTCAAATTCAAAAATATCTTTATTCAGTAGGTAACATAGTTACACTTTGAATCTCAATTTTTACATAACGAACGTCTCATCCGCCTAAAACTACTGCAGCTTCTCACAACCTGTATAGCCGAGGAAAAGAAGCTGCAAGAAAAACCACGGAACAGGGCCCTAGACGTTCTTTAAACAAATAAGTAAACAAAATATTGTTATACAATTGAGTAATTTAGCTGCCTAATATTAGTTCTCAGACAGTTAATCCCATGGATTAATATCTTCTAAATAATCACTTATTTTATTACACGTAAGTACATATTCATACAAATACAATAGGACTCAAGGTACAAGGCCTCCACGCCTGATTGAACCGGCACTCCTCACATAACAGATCTTCACTCCTCAATCAGCATACTTAATAATAATATGATCAGCAAATTATAATCACATAAGGCGACTCCTTCGGTCACGACCACTTAGTATACACTTTGAAACCATGTCATATTAACTTTTTTGACAAATGAAACCGTAAGTCTCATTAAATAATGTCAAATATGATAGTGCGACGGGGTTCTAAAGTGGGTAAATGATATTGCTCATGACTGTTCACGAAACTTTGCACAGATAGATGATTTGGCGATGCAGTGGTCTCACCGAGGCGTCATGGCCATAGAATAAGGAATATTACTACATATAGAGCCGTATATAAGGCGAAAGCTGATGGCAGGGCTGGCAGAGGAAGACCTAGAAGTACTTACATTGACCAAATTGGAGATGTCCTTAGAAAAGTTTTAATACGATCTACTCTAACCGGCGTGCGTGTATTAGCGATTGATGAATGTGAAGCAAGAGAACTGTGTCAGGATCAAAGCAAATGGTCTCTATAGTCTCTGCTTACCCCGGTGGGAAATAGGCGTGAATTTATATATGTATGTATAGAATGGGAAGGGATGTAAGGGGCTCCAAACGACACCTTTCGGAGCCCAAGCCAACCTCGCCTGCACGCGGTACATCCTGCTATTCAACGAAAGAG